>NW_006442508.1:11417261-11451758 GCF_000325575.1 Pteropus alecto | reverse complement strand
GATAGATAGATAGATAGATAGATAGATAGATAGATAGATGACAGATACCATTTGGCCAAATAAATGCCCAGAGTTCTCCTATTGCCCTATCTCTTCTGCCACATCAAAATTTACTCCTAAGAAAGAAGCTGATGAATTCAGCCACATGAAGATCTAACTAGCACCACTTAGTATGTTGCTTTGCCCCAGTAGTATTTTAAAATCATGTAAGTAGGATTTTTCTGTACATCTGCAAACAGATGTGAGACACAGTTCAAGGCTAAAGAGGAGGTGTTCTTTGTTTCTAAGCAAACAGGTATGTTTTAGTAAGGCTGACTTTGAAACTAGCTCTTATCAACAAGATGAAGTGAGATTTCGGCATAGTTAGAAAAGGACAGTAAAGTTGGTCCTGTGATAACAATATGAGCTGCAAAGAGCAATCTTTAAAAAAAAACAAAACCCGACAGTCTACAGTCTAGCAACACTTAGTAAGATGAGATTTATCCAAAGACTATAAAAACTTAAATGGTAGATAATAAGGTCAAGCCAAGTTACTATTTTCAGCTGAGAAAAGATGACAAGACAGGAGGACATAAATGGAAATTAAAAGGGATTCAGAACAGATCGGAAGGTTACCAAAAATAATCAATGGCTGAAATGACTTTCTGGACTCATTCACTTGTGCTGAAAATATTGGGTCATTGAAAAAGTAATGAGATGATATTCTTGGGAAACGGAATAGTTAAAATGAATGAGTCCAGATGGATCCAAAGATTATAATCATTCTGAAGAGAAATACTTGCTGGGACACCCTCTCCTAAACCAAGTTGAAATTTCATTTTAGAGAGGTAACAAGGTACAGAAGAAGAGGAATTTGTTTTTCCCATTCTGTGGGTGTTTGCAGATCCTTCAAAGTTATAGCGGTATTTAATATCAAGAGACTTTACAAGTGGTACCTCCTACAAGATCTTAACCAGAAAAATGGGCAAGACAGACACTAAAGACGTGGAGCCTCAGAGTTCATTCTCGGCCAGGCTCCCAACCAAAGTTGACATCTTCTCTGTGTTCCCACAAGTCACATATCTTCCAGTGTATGAGTCCAGGGACAGCAAATTCAAGCGCAGCCTAATCTACTACTGGGCAGCTCCAAATGTTAGACAGAATTGTTTCTTGCAGGATGGAACCTCTCTAGAGTTTCCTCATTGAGTCTGGTTATGTTCTTTGCAGCTATACTGCATGTGTCTACTCACACTCTACATGGTAACCCAGCAAATAGGTAAAGGCAGAAAAAGCAAAGCTTTCTCTTCTTCAAGTGAAATATTTCCATTTCTTTCATATGACATGTTTTCCAGACTTTGACTTCCTGATCTTTATCTTTGGAAAGACTCTAAATGTTCAGTCGTGCACACATATGCGCTCTCTCGCTCTCTCTCTCTCTCTCTCTCTCTCTCTCTCTCTCTCTCTCTCACACACACATACACACACACACACACACACACACACACCCTAGAGTGGGTGCCCCCAATTAAACATGTGCTCCCAGATAAAGCTGAGTAGTGTGTCAACTATCTTCCTTAATCTAGAAACAACTGCTCTGTAAATACAGCTAAAAAATATTAGCAATAGTTATAATTCATTGCAGCCCACTACATGTCAAATACTGGGCTAGCCAATTGTATATAATAGTTCCATTCATACCCATGATTAATCTTAATATTCCCATTTTACAGATGAAAAAACTCAAACTCAGAAAGCAAATAACTTGCTCAAGTTCACAGAACTAGAAAAAAGATAAACAGGGATTCAGACTCAGCTCTGTTTGACTCCAAAGTTGTCACTCTTCCCAATACCCCATACTTAATATTTTCCTAATGACTATCTCCCTGCTCTTTCACTGAAACTTGTGGTTATCTACAATCCACAAACCTCTTGCATCTTCACATATTTAAGGATCTGCACCAATAGGAAGTGAATTTGCAAGGTGGTGCAGCCATCACAAGGCATGCTGGGAGAAAGGGGCTAGACTCAAACTGGGAGGGGTACAGGGCTGTGTGGACAGAGATATGACCCCAAGATAGGCCATCAATTGTCCAAATCCTAATCCAAGCAGACAAAGAGCCAATGCAGCCCATTTCCAGGGGTCTCAGAAAACATGTGGGGACACTGGAGCAAGAACACGACTTCAGAAGTAAAAAATATTGACTATAAAAATGTCTAGCTAACCCAAGGTCCTACACAAAATTCTGCCTCCCACAGGGCCTCAAAGAAAAGTCATGAAGAGAATAAATCAAGGCTTTGCCCACCTGGCTCAGGCCCTAAGATCTAGAAAGGAGTAAAAAGCAGAATGACTCTAAGTACCCGAGAGATCCAAACAAAAAGGGGTTAGGCCCAAGCTTATAATATTGGAACTTCTGTGTAGAAAAGGGTTAATTCGGCAGGCTTGGGGTGCTAAAATCTGCGCATTCCAAAGATAGAACTAACCTTTGACCAGCTACTTGGGGACAACTTGTAAGCCCCCCAAATATCCTGCCTGAGAAGAGTATCTTTGAATATCTGGTGCTAGGGGCTAAGACAGATAGTTTATGCTAACAATGTGATATATGGTAAGCACCTGTTTTTGTTTGCCTGAGGCCCTGGGCCTGACTCTGTCAGTTTGACCTCTGGGAAGGCTAGAGATTGAGTAGTTAAGGTCAGTCACAGAATAGCTCCATGCCTACATGACAGACCCCTCACACACACCCTGGAAACCAAGGCTCAAATTGGCAATACTTCTTGTATGTTGTCAGGCTGGGAAAATTAAGTGCTGTCCATGCAATTCCTCTGGGTGAAGACAACTGGAAGCTCATGCTCGGTTTCTCCAAGACTTCACCCTATACACCTTTTTCCTTCGTTGATTTTAATCTGTACCCTTTCACTGTAATAAACCATAACTGTGGGTATATCTTTTCTGAGTTCTGTGAGTCCTAGCAAATTCTCAAACCAGAGGGTAATCTTGGAGACCCCACACGGAACTCCCACTGACAGAATTTGTGAGTGGGTGGCTGTGACCAGTAGCCTTGTTGGAAGGCTTAGAACTCAGACATAGGACCCAACACAAAGACTAATCCCAAACCTCCACATGGGAGTCACATGGGACTCTTACATAACAAAACCACTGGCCTCTCACAGTACTAGGGAAAAGCCAGCTCTGCCTGCAAGAAACAGAGTTGCCCATGGATGGACCTCGAGATAACCATGCTAAGCGAAATAAGCCAGACAGAAAAAGCTGGAAATCATATAATATCACTTATATGTGGGATATAAACCTAAAAGCAACAAACGAACAGAACAAACAAACAGAGCCTCATGGACATGGATAATAGACTAGTGGTTACCAGAGGGTAGGCGGGGGAGGTGGGAAGGGTGGAAGCAGATGGGGTAAAGGGGTCAAATATGTGGTGACAGAAATAAATCTAACTATGGGCGGTGAACACAGTGTAAATATATATATGCCTTACTGTTAAAATGTACAGCTGAAACTTATCGGATTTCGTTAACCAGTGTGACCATAAAAATAAATTAATTTTTTTTTTAAAGAAATAAGGTTGTAACTTAGAATAACTGGGATAGATCTAGGACAGGGGTGAAAATGCACACAGATATCTCCATCTGGTATTCATTAATGTGACTTTTTTTTAATAAATTTTTTGGCAGGATCTATGGTTCTAATTGTGAAAGTAATACATATTCATTGTTGAAACCTAGAAAATGTAACAAAATATATAAGAAAGAAAACAGCCCATTGGAAACCCATAACCCAGAGGTAAGCATGACTAATATTGTGGTACAGTTATTTCCAGTCACTTTCTTTTTCATGAAGATGCAGCAATGTCCCTGAAGAAATAAAATTTAAAATTTTTTTGTTAGCAAAAATATCTGCAAGTTCAAAGTTGACAGCCTCTTCCATGTCCATGTCTCACAAGTCATCTCGGTACATACTTGTTTCTAAAAACAATCACCTGGGTAGTTTCTTTTAGTTTTGCGGATGTACGCAGAGCGACCCATCATCCAGAGGCAAGAATGTCAGTCACAGGACAATGCTTTTCTTGACAAAGGCTGTTCATCTCATCCACTGGTACTGAAGCCAAATTTCACTGAGAGGTAGGTAAGCCAATGTGAGAGAGAGCACAGAAGCTTCCTAGGAGGAAAGAAATCAAGACCCCAACTATTTCTCCTTAGGTTTATTCATTTTCAACATGACTGATGAGTTCGGTTGGTACACAGGAGCCTGGATTACTGACTTGCTGGTGCTGAGGGGGAGAAGGTTTAGGCATAGCACAGGATCGAGATAGTAGGCACCAGGGCACCAAGGGCCTGGTCTGAGAAAAACTTATATGAGGGCAAACTAAGAAGCTGAAACATTAGGAGCCCAGGCCGTTATTGGTACAGAACAAGAAGAAGGAATCCCCTCTTTCTGGCAGCACAAGAACATCCCCCTGACCAGCTGTGACAGCACTGCCAGGATGACCCAGAGCAGTGGTGGCCACCTGATCTCACTGGACACTAATGCTGGGAGCTGCGGACACAGCCCACAGTGCACCGGTCATATTCTCCACAAGGCGCTGGGAAGTATCATTAATCCTTTAGTCTGAATAACCTAGAACTAAGGACCCTTAACTATATGACAAGAAGGAGACACAGGGAAGAAGAAGGGCATTTTCTTCTACTCAGTTCGCTGTAGACATGTGACAATTATCTTCCACACCAAGCTGCCAAAGCAGAAAATATAAATTACAAGAACAAAAAGCCACGTAATGTGTAATAAAAGAGGATTAAACGGCATACTGTATAATTTTCTTCAATTAACATTATATACTGAGCATTTTCTAATGATATTAAACATATTTGGAAACATAATATTAATAGGCAATAATATTAGCCAACACAAGCAGTGCTTGTGTAGCACTTACTACATGAGACAGTATTAATAACCTTATATTCTATGTATGGAAATTGAGGCACAAAGAGGTTATGTAGCTTGTCCAATGACATGGCTTTACTAGTAAATGGAGAAACTAGCATTTGAACCCTACTTCATATACACAAAATATTACATCATTTTCCTATAATTGGATATTACCTTTTTCCCATTTTTTCACTACTATAAATATATGATGATAAACATCCTTGTACATTAATCTTTGAAAGTCAATTAAAATTTAAAATTTTCAACCTAAGCGTAGAGCTTTGTATTTGAACTCCATCACTTTGAATTTAAATCTCTGCGATGTTCTTAAATCTCGACTCTGCAATTTAACTTTTCCACTTTTCTTCCAGCTTTGCATCATTCAGATTTAACTGCCCTGTCCTCCTCAAACAAATACTTAATCTAAAATGTGACCTGGACAAGATAAGGTCCCATGGCTTGGTCCTGTCTGTTTCTCTCACCAACTCATCTCACACTCAGGCTTCCAGTTTCTCAGCCATTTCATGCTCTCCCGGGGCCACCGGGCCTTGCCACATTCTGCTCCTTGCCTGAAGCCCTCGCTCCACCTGGTGAATTTCCAACAGTCCTTTACATCTCAGCTTAAGCTGAGGTAAGAGTGAGTTCTTTGTTATACATTCACGGAACCACCTTCTTTTCCTTCATGCACCGGGTCACAACATTATCTGATTAATAGCCACCCTCCCTCCACCCCCCACTCAACCACAAATCCCATGACAGGAGAAACTACGCCTGCTTTCTCATCTTGGTGTCCCCAGCACCCAGCACTGTATTTGGCCCAAAGTGACATTCAATGAATATTTGCTGAATGAATGAATGAATGAATGAATACAGCATGCCATGGTACAGCAAACGAACTACTGACATGGGATTCATTAGCCTTCCTTGAATACAGTGCTCCAATCAGCTACAATTTACAACCTGCCCATATTCTTACCTTAGCCCCAGGATATTGCTAGAGAGTTTGTCAGCTACCACTGAGATCAAGCCTGGTGTAGCTGACCTCCTCTACTCTCTCCTCTATTCAGCCTCTAGCCCTCCTTCCAAAGGCAATGCTGATTACACACTCCCTGATTAAAAATTTCCAAGGCTTCATCCTCAGGATGAAGTCCAAGCTCCACGACATTCAAAGCCTTACATATTCTGGCCCTTGCCTGCCATTCCACATTCTGGCCCTTGTCTGCCTTTTCCCTGTCTGTTGCCCTGACAACCCTCCCTTCCCTCCCACACATACCGCAATACTACAAGTCTTCCCATACACAATGTGCTTGTATATCTTTCAGGCTCTGTCTCTGGGTTGCAAACCCCTCTACTCTCTCTGGCAAACTCCTATTCATCCTTCAAGGTCCAGGTCAAAAGTTATCTCCCCTTTGAAAGTCTTCCTGTCGGCTTCCTACCCCCATCAAAGACAGAACTAATGATTCCATCTCTTATATTTTGTATATAAGTTTATTTTAGTATTTTCCCCTTTGTTATATTTAGGGTTTATATTCACTGAAGGAATGTGGGCGCTTAAAGACAGGAACCATATCTTATTCACCTCTATTTCCCCAGAAACCACCTCAGTTCCTGATATAAACTGGGCAGTCAATAAATGCTTCATGTTGCTATGTCTTTGGGTATTATCCCATTCCACAGGTCTCATGACACTTTCAAAAAACATTAGACTTTTGGAGCCCATGGCTGACCAACATGCTAAGATCCAGCAGAAGGTGGGATGTGAACATTCTCAGTAATAGAAGTGGTAAATTCCACACGGGGGCCTGGCGTCTCTCTGCTTCCTCCGCCCCCAGCACCGGCCACTAGCCTCCCCCATTCTGTCAGCCCAGTGGCTGCTCAAATCTGCTCATCCTCTCTGCTGTCTGTCTCTTCTTTCTCCTTCACGTATAGCTACAATTCTGGGCTGGCTCAAGGTGAAGAGGCTATTGACAGAATATAGAAAAACTTTCACAAACCAAGGTAGAGAATACTGTTGAGTGTCTTGAGAAACTGCGAATGGAGACATTCTGAGGCTATCTAACCTTCATCTCTTTTTTCCTCCTACTCAGCTAGCTGCCTCAGTTTACATGCCCCCCATTATGTGACTTTTCAGCTCGGCTCTCCATATTTAACTAGACCATTTCTTTCAGTGTTCCATTCTCAAAATCTCAAAAAAAAAAAAAAGTCCGATCGTCCCATCCCATTTTTGTAGCTTTGGCTCCGGTGTCCTGTCCCAGTCCAATCTGCCAGGGCTGGGAAGGAAGTTCAGATTATGCAGCCAGGGGTGGTCCCCTCAACAGTGGTTCGAGTTTCAGTGACTGCATCTCTAGTTAAGCACTAGGTAAAGACATGTTTTAATCTTGGACAAGCCTTGAAAGAGAAGTACCAGCTTGGAGGTGAAGCATTGTTATCCTGCATTACCATAAACAAGACAAACATTGCCTACCATCCTCAGTGTAACAGCCCAGACACTACTTTCCAAGCATTATTTCCAAGCAGCCCCTATTAACCTGGCAAAATGAAGAAATGGGTCTGTAGCCCAAAAGAGAAATCTGAACTGAAGATAAGAAGACAGTAGTCATCAGAATAAGTGATCAATAAATGCCAGTGGAGTATAGTGGAGTAGGTAGTGGTTGGTTTTGGCCCTTTAGACGTAAACAGGTTCTCCGGGAGGGTGAGGAGAGTAAGAAGGGGACCAAGAACGGAATACTGAGACCACGGACATTTAAAGGGTTAGCAAAGGAAGGAAATTCCTGCAGAGTATAAAGGAACAGTCGGAGCAGTGAAAGTCTCAGAACAAGCATCTAGCCAAGGTGGGATAGAGTCTGGAAGAAGAGAGAGGGTGTCAGTTGTAGAGAGATAAGGATGAGCTTCTGAGAAGTGGAAGGGAGAGAGCGGAAGAGTTGTTAAGGGGACTGAGGAAGCTGGCCAACCAAAAGCTTGGGTGAGAAGCGGGAGGGGGTTACCCTGGGAAATAGGGGTGGACAGCAGAGGGGAACTTAGTGCCACAGAAAAAAAATTTGCCTCCAAATGAGGTTTACTTGAAGATATTTAAAAGCTGATGAAAGCACCAATCCAGGCAGAGACGTAAAGAAACAGACAGGAAGGGGGAGGATGGGTGGAATGAGATTTCTGAGGGTATGGGACTCGGAGCAGCCGGTGAAAGATCCCACATAGTCAGGAAGAATGAAAGCCTCCTCCACGGGAGGTTGTGAGTCCCAAGGTCATGCCTAGAACGTGGACCGCACGGAACCGGCCCGCCGCCAGCGTGGGACGTGCTCCCGCGCAGCACGTGACAACGGTGCCCTCTAGTGGCGGCAGTCTGCATCGCACGGTCACGCAGAACCCCTGTTGCCCCGAGCGAAAGGCCAAGAGTGAGACAGGACCGTAAGCGGCGAGCGAACAAGGGAGCCTTGAAGGATAAAACTCACAGCACAGAAGTGGGGGACGAAGCTATTTGGATGGGGGACGTTTATCAGCTTTCCCTTCACTTCTACTTCATGAAAGAGTAAAAAAAAAAATCAAGCGACTTAGGCCAATTAGCCAAAGAAATGGTTATGCCCGGAGCCACTAAAACACCCGAGTCTGAGTCAGCGCCACGCTGTGGATTCAGAGCTGTTGTGACTCGCCAGGCACAGACCATCTGTAGATGGTGCGGCACAGCAGCATCCGAGAGTCGGAAAGCGCAACTACCTGCGCCTCGCTTCCAAGCACCAGGAAGTGGGAGAGGGAAAGGAGGGGCTCGTGCGGGGAGAGGAAGCATCGGCTGCACAATGCTGCCATCTACCGGACCGGCCCAGGAATGCGCTCGCCCGCGTGGCCAGGGCACTTCCGTGCAGAGGGAGTGTGTCCAGCTCAACAGCAGCTCCGGGATCTGTTATTAGTGGTCAGTTTTCAGGCTGAGCAACACAGGAGCTCACACTGGCTCACATAGCAACTCAGGATAACATTCAGGTGTTTTGGATTTTCCATCTTATAGCAACAACGAAGAAGCTTCTAGAAACAGAAACGTGCCCATGGCTACACCAGATAAAATCTCCAATAAGTGTATAAAACAGAGTAGTATATCTGTCTCTGGGGTCTGGAATGGTTTGGATGGTGGTCTTAGGGTCCAAAGTCATAGCCTTACGAATCTGTGAAGTGCATGAAAAAAGGGTTTAGGTCATAAGTCTGTCAGCTTCTCTGGGCTCAATTTATTCATCTGTAACATGGCAATAAAGTTGGTCTCAGAGGAATGCTTTGAAGATTAGATATGCTAATCCCTGGAAAAGACATGGAAAGTACAAACTATGTCATCACTGGAGGGGATCGAGTGCAAATTCTTGCTCCAGATCCGAGATGACTGAGCAAGATGTCACACATCCAGCAGTGGTTGGTGTTGAAGGAAGAATCTGAGTGTCTCCATTCCATTTTCCCCAATACTGTTTCCAATAAAACCTGGCTTTCCTAAATGGTTTTCCCATGTCATCCCTAGGGATGTTGTAAAGAAGGATTAAATCACTTTAATAAAAAGCTCACTTCTATCCCTGGAGAACAGTAACCAGAGAATGGTGAGGGCATTTGTTTTGGGGAGTTGCATTTGTCCAGTCAAAAATGTCTGTCGGTCTTATTTTTAGCAGCTAAACAAAACAAATGCTAGACATTTTTGCAGTGAGCATGATTTTCTGTGTTACATAAGAGAAAACTGAGGTTCATAGAGGTTAATTTGCCCAAGGTCACAAAGCAAGTAAGTGATAAATACAAAACTCACATCTAGGAGAGAGGGAATCAATAAACCTTGAACAAAGCGAGCCTTCAGTCTGAGACCCCATGCATAACACCATCTCAGGTGCGATGTGAGGACTTCCCTGGCTGAAAAAAACTCTCTGCATACTGCATATAGAGAAAATGTTATCATTAGAGAATACTTCCTCGGGTTTAAGACATGTTTGTTCCCTTTTCTGAAAAGCAGATTCTCCTGAGAATGGTAATAACTTTAAGCTTCTTTAGTCATTGATATCTAAATAAGAAAAAGTTTATTATATTCTTGCCCAGAGTGCAGCTTTTGATAAAGAGAAGGGTAGAAAGCACGTGGAGAATCTGAATGCTCACAGGGAATAAAAAAGAAAAGGGATAGAGAAAAGAAGGCAAGTTGTTCAAAATTGTTTATTTCACTGTTTTACCTAGAGTTTTGGTTTTGATGATGGGACGTGGTTTTGGTGCCAAGACATCACATTCCGAAAAAGAACAAAGTTGGAGGACTCACATTTCCCGATTTCAAAACTTACTGCAAAGCTACAGAATCATGGCATAAGTGTAGCACTGGCACAAGGATTGACATACAGATAAATGGAATGAAATTAAGTCAGAAATAAAAACATTTATGGTCAATTGATTTTTGACTAAGATACTAAGAAAATTCAGCGGGGGAAAATAGTCTTTTCAACAAATTGTGCTGGGAAAACTGGATATCTGCATGTAAAAGCATGAAGTTGGAACCCTTTACCCTCACTATATACAAAAATTAACCCAATATGGATTACAGACCCAAACATCAGAGCAAAAACTAAAAAGGTCTTAGCAGAAAATGCAGAAGTAAATCTTCATGAACTCAGGTTAGGCAAAGCCTTCTTAGTTCATGACATTAAAAGCACAAGCAACGAAAGTAACAATAGATAAACTGGACTTAAAATTTAAGACTTTATGTCGAAGGACACTTTGAAAGACATTCTCTAAAAAATGAAGATACCTCACAGAATGGGCGAAAACATTCGCAAATCAAGTATATTATAACAAAATTGTGCCTAAAATGTATTTAAAAATTTGTATGCATCAATAACAAAAAGACCGCCCAATTTAAAAAATGAGCAAAGAACTTGAATAGACATTTCTTTAAAGAAGATATACAAACGGCCAATAAGCACATAAAAAGATACTCAGCACCCTGAGCCATCAGGGAAATGCTAATCAAAACCACTGTAAGATACCATTTCACACCCAGCCAGATGAGTGTGAAGAAGCTTCTTGATGATTCCAGCTCCCAGCCATTCAAGTCTTCCCATGAGGCCCCAGACACCGTGGAGCAGACAAGTCACCCCTGCATGTGCTGTCCATGCCCTGACCCATAGGGCCCCCGCACATAACAAAATAGCTGTTGTTTTTCACCCCTATGTTTGGGATAGTGTGGAATGCTGTCAGAGATAACCAGGACATTGTTCTAACCTAAGTGCCCAGATTCTGTGCTTTTGTGAACCTGACAAAAAAAAGACAAAAGAACAGAACATAAGGGTCTCCTAGTGAAAGTTATCCATCGCATCAACAGAAACCATTCATTGGGCATCTATTATATGCTAGAGTGGAACTAGGTGCTTTCTATACTGTATCACCAATTCTCCCGGCAATTCACCTAGTATGCAGCATGAGCCCCATTGCAGAGACAAGGAAACTGGGGTCAGGAAACTTTGAAAGACTGACCCATGGTCACATCAACAGCAGACAGGCAGGACTGACGTCCTTGCTGATCTGACCACACTCCCGTGCATCCAAAAGCCCTGAGCTTCCCCCACAGGGCTCCACCCACCCAGCCCCACCCCCGGGCTCACCCCAGGAATGCAGGACTACTCCTAAAAGTCCAAACACCGTATTGAGGTGTACAAAGAATAATGACATTATTAGTTTCACTATCAAAACGTCATAAAACATGGAGAACGCCAAGTAGCAGAGGCGTCCGAGGTGTTCGTTTTCATTAATTCATCTTATCAAAAGAAATTTAAATAATAAAAAAGAATATAGGGAACTGAAAAAATAGAGCAGATTTCATTTTTCTGGCCTCCTTCACCTGGAGACTGGTAAAGGCAGAGAGTGAGCCCTTCCCCTCTGGATCAGGCTTGGGGTGCATACCTGGCTGGGTCATTCCTTGCCCTGTGGACACATGAAGGTGGCCAAATTGTGGGAGATGATCCACTGGCCCAGGACTCTTTGGGAAAAGGCCAGAGCCTAGAGTAACCCTGAGGGATATTAGGCTACGCTTAGCCTCTAGATCTGTCCAACCATTTCACCACACGCCGCACCCGCAAGCAGTTATATGATTATTCAGTATTCAGTATGTAAATTGTTTGTTTAACATCTGTATTAGTCAAGGTTCTCCAAGAAAGCAAACAAAATCAGGAGGGAGGGAGGGAGTAGGGGAGAGAGAGAGAGAGAGAGAGAGAGAGAAGAGAGAGAGACAGAGAGACAGAGAGACAGAGAGAGAGTGAGTTTTTTTTATAAAGAATCAGCTCACGTGGCTATGAGGCTGAGCAATCTTCGGATCTGGGTCAGCAAGCTGGAGACCCGGGGGAGCTGATGGTGTACTTCCAGTCTAGGGCCGAAGGACTGAGGACCAGGAGAGCTGATGGTGTCCGTTCTAGTACAAGTCTGAAAGCAGGAAATGATTGATGTCCCGCTCAAGCAGTCAGGCCACTGAGGTTCCCTCTTACACAACTTTTTTGTTCTATTCAGGCCTTCAAGTGATTGGATGAGGCCCACCCACACTGGAGTGGGCAGTCTGCTTTCCTCAGCCTACTGATTCAAATGGCAGTCTCATCCAAAAACACCCTCACAGACACACCCAGAATAACATTAGACCAAATATCTGAGCCCCTCATGGTTCGGTCAAATTGACAAATAAAAGTAGCCATCACAATGTCCATTGACCCTCCCAGACTATAAGCTACTGGGGACCACTGACTATTTCTTTCTTGTTCCCAGATATAGTCCCAGAAGCTGGCATAATAGGCCATCATCAAGAAGCTGTTATATAAATACTTGTTGAATGAATGTGGCAGGACCCCCAGGAGGCTTCTTCACAGATAGTAAATTTCTGAGTCTCCTATGAGCACCGATTATGACTATGCTTACCTGAGTGTGAAATAAACTCATGCAGGGAGCTAACTTTTCAATTTCAAGGTCAAATGCAGATGACCTACCCAGTTCCCACCAGTAACAATGATGTCAGATGAAGCAGAGGATAACAATAGAGTAAAGGCATTTAGGGATATGGGTGAATCTAAAGTAATCCAGCAGAAATGTAGTATAAATCATGTGGGTATTTTCGATTTTCTAATAACTACAGTTTTAAAAAGTAAGAAGCAACAGGTGAAATTAATTTTAATAAAATATTTTATATTATTATAAATACAAAATAGCATTTTAAAATATAATTATTGCACCCAATATATTCAAAATATCATTTCAACATATAATCCACATAAAAATTATTGAGTTTATCTTCTTCTTTCCTACTAAGACTTTGAAATTCACACAGTACATCCCAGTTTGAAGTAGCCACATTTCAAGTGCTCAGTAGCACAAGTGCACATGTGGCAGGTGGCCAGTGTGATCTCAAGGACAGCAGCATGATGTCTGGCTATTTGCAAGTAAGGATGAGTGGCACCCTCTGAAGTCCTAGCTACTTAGTGAGTCCGATTTGAGTCTCCATGGGATTAAATATCCATGTCCCCATGTCTTCTCTGATTTAAGAAAAATCAGGTCACCATGTACCCGAAGTCTGTGGTTTCAGATGGGGCCAGAACTCAGCACCTGCCCCACCATTCACAAGTGGTGAGACCTGGGGCAAGTCACTCAATCTCTCTGAGTGTCAGTGTCTCCACAAATTAAATGACAGAATTGAGTTTCAATACTGTAAAACCTTCTACTACTCTTTTCCTGCACAGGGCACATCAGGATTGCAGGCTGACCTCCCCAAACATGGAACTAAATTGGGGTCCTATTATTGGCTTCTTCCACAGAATGGTTGAGGCTTGACTTAAAAAAGAAGGAAATTCTGTAATATGCAACAATATGGGTGGACCTTGAGGACATTGTGCTGAATGACATAAGCCTAGGCACAGAAAGACAAGTACTACCTGTTTCCGTTTATGTGAAATGTCTAAATAGTCAGATTCATAAAATTCCAGACTGGAATGATGGTGGCCAGAAGCGGGGGGAGGGGAAATGCAGAGTTCTCCATCAGCTGGCATAAAGTTTGTTTAAGTAAATGAATAACCTCTAGAGCTCTGCCATACGACACTACCTGTAGACAACAACAACATATCGTACACTGACAATTTGTTAAGCGGCTAGATCTCATGTTAAATATTTTTACCAAAATAAAAGTTTAAAAAAGAATGGCTAGGGCTTGAAATGGGATCTGAAAGGAAGTTCCCACTTCCCTAGGACTTTGTGGGACCCATGGAGGAAGCTGGTCCATGAGAGGGCACCAGACAGTGGACTTCATGGTTGCAGTCCATGGAGGGGTTAGTGGTCTTTTCCAGCCCCTGACATGAGCTTCTAGCCAAGACATACAAGATTCACGTAGAACAAATCAACTGCCAGAACATGGAATCAGTGACACTCTCTATAGTGTGAGCAAATGATACACATGCTCGCACTCTCCCTCTGCCACTTTTGGAAATATCCCAGGAGCTCAGAGTGACGTGGACTGGGACATTTACAGATGCTGGCATCTCCAGAAAATGATGCCAAGATCAGTCATATCAGGAAGGCAATCACACATGTGCTGGGGGCCCTCACAGCTGCCTCCAATCCTCTCCCCATGGTCCGGTTTCCCATTGCGCACGCACCTTTAAATTTCCTTAAGAAAATAACATCATAGGAATTGAACAGAACCATCTTCTGTTCTCCAATTTGTACAATGGTTTCCTATTACCCTGACATTAACCTCCTACCAAATGTTAACCAATCTATGTCCTCATTCATGAGCCTCTTTATCTCCTAGAAAAGTAACGGAGGGAAAAGAAACTAGCCCAAATTGCTTCTTTGGCTGCCCATAGCGTTCTTGGAAATCTGTTAACCAGGCTTCCAACGTGTCTTCCCCTATTGTTAGCACCAGCTGGCAGGCCATGGGCCGACAGTGCTGTCGCCAGCACCTGTGTTGTTCTTGTCTGCAAAGCAGTCTGGCTGTTTTCTTCTCTCTCCCAAAGTAAAAGAGGAGTCATGAGTAACTTGTATTTCAAAGAGCCAAAAAATGTTTAAGATACTTCCTGCTTAAATAGAACTGTGCAGAAGCACAAGCTGAAGCATGAACCACTTCTATGCTCCCTATAGAGTAGCCATAAGCTCTCAGGACTGCTGGGGAGGATGAGACATCCTGAGGCAGCAGGTGCAAGGGAAGCAGTCAGACGGACAAGGGAAAGGTGAGGAAAGGTGGAAAGAAGATGGTTTTAGTGACAGGAAGAAAGCATGTTTGTTGAATGCCTATGTGGTAGACATGAAAATTAGCCCCACACCTCAGCCTCCAGGGAAGGCCTTGCTGCTTCGCTGCAGGAGTGTATGCAGCAGGCAACCTCCAGATGTCAGCTAGAGGTCTGTCTCTGCCAGAGGAGCTACGTCCCCAAGGCGTGCCATTCTCGGGGCAGCCAGTATGGTGGCTGAGTGAGACAAGGATATGAAGGGCCCACCGTCTTGGCCCCTTATGGAATGACTCTCATAAACAGTACTCCCTTCAGGGCTCCCGGGTTAGCCGAGGCTCTGCAGAACCTTTGCCCAGTCCTGCTTCCTCCCCTTTCTGCTCACAGGAGCTGATGCCTAATAAAACTCTTGCACCCCAAACTCCATCTCAGCATCTGCTTCTGAAAATCCAACCTGCAATGGCCTAGCTTTGATTATACTGGGTATTTTACATACATTGCTCCTCCTACTCAGCACTATTGTGTGATGATATATGTACTATTATCCTATAAATAATTGAGGAAACCAAGGCTCTAAGAGGTTTAATAACTTGCCTTTGGGGCATATGGTGGCAGAAGTGGGGGCGATCCAGTATCAGTGTAAGCCACTTCCTTAGCCTTGCTAATCAGAAGACGTTCTGAATGAACTGCCGATGACTTAACTTGTACCAGAAAGTCAGGGAAGGAGTGAACCCCTTTTTGGGAAAAGCAGAGCTGGGAAATTTCAATGAGATTTCATGGTTTTTTGGAAGGTCTCCTGCACCCAAAAATATTACTTCTACCTGGCTAACTGCTGACTAAATCCCTTCCCTTCCAAACTAGAGAGAAAATTAATATATAAGTCCTGGGGAAAGTATCTCATCCACTTAATGTACTCACATGATTAGGTCAGCGAGCCCCTAGACACCCCATCCTGTTCTCCTTTCAATCATCCTGTTCTGCCTCCCTGTTCCTTTGCTGCCCTAGATCCCTCCCACCATGAGTGAAGTGATCTGATAAACTAACTCCTTCAAAGTGACAAGCAAAAAACAATGTGCGTACATTCTGCAAGAAGACTCAGGAAGTGCCCAATGTTTAATGCTTAAGTACTGGGGGTCCAAATTAGGGAGTTATTTTAAGGCAGGAGGATTATAACATTGGCTATCACTTTATAGATTTGCATTTACAAGTGCAATGCTGTTTATTTCTTCCCAGTTACCTTGCCCATAATTGAGATAAGGTAGATTATTATCCTTTAGTAATAGTCTAGTGGTAAAAATAGCTATTCTTTACACAGCATGGTTAACATAGATATTTTCTAACAGCCAAAATAGAATTCTTCATTAAGCAACATCATTAAATACAAGTCTGTAAAATATAACACATAATTAAGGGAAGGTTTTTAATAAAACTAAATGAAATCATTTGAAATCTAGTTTTACTAGTCCTTTCAATATGTGCTTAATCTGAGCATAGCTTCTCTCCTGGATGACTATCGCCCTGACTCTTCCCCGCTGTAGTATAACACTGAGACGCTGCTCCAGCAAACATTTATGTTCCACCAGCCCTGACGCTGGCAAGTCTCTGATTCTTCTATCCACTGAAGGGGTTCAGAATATGCACCGCAAAATATGCTACTTTGGCATACCGATTAGTTTGAGCTAAAGGCAACTAAGAGTCAACAGATGCAGGAAGAGTTTTCTGCCCTCCTCTTACCTTTCTGAAGGTATTCCTCTCCCCATCCCATACCAGGAAAAGAAGAGCATTCTTATCACACTGGAAAGAGTTTAAATAAACATACGTTACTAAATAAACTTTATCTTCCATTAGTTACCCCATATATTAGTCACTTCCCCAGTTTATCAACCTTTGATGCCCAAACCCACTTTCCTTTATTAAAATGGAACACACGCCCTAGTCTAACCACTTCTTTGAGTTTCACTTGTGTTCTGTGACCTCGGTGCTAATAAAATATTGATTAAATTGTATGCTTTTTTTCCTCTTGTCAATCTGTTTAATTCACAGGCCCCCAGTTACTGAACATAAGAGGGTAGAGGAAAGTTTTTCCTCCCTGACATTAGCTACAGGTATCTTTTTTCCAAGCAAGAGAGCCTTCTGATTACTGTTGAGTATCCCTCTGGCACAGGGCTTAGGATTCAGTCTGCCTAACAATGTGGACTCTCTATTCTCTGCTTTGAAGGAAAACACTTTCTGAACAATCTGGCTACTGAAAGGGAAATCCCATAATTTCCTGGTGCATTACTTCTCTAGGAGTGGAAACTCTTGAGACAGAAAGAGAGAATGCAAGCCTGTAGGTTCTTTCTTAACTCTGCTCTATAACTTTGGCAATAATCAACCTGGAGCTCAGTTTCCTTACAGAGAGAAGGGGAGGGGAAAGGAGGAGAGGAGAGTTGATTCTAACCCCAGCTCCTCTGTTTACTCTCAAGGTCACCTTGAGCTAGCCCCTCACCTCTCCAAGTTTTAATTTCCCCATCTATAAACTGAGAGGAAGGGAAGTTGCCTAGATCAGTGCTTCTCAAGGTGTGGTCCCCACGTCCCCTCAGAAGCACCAGCATCAGCATCACTGGGGAATTTACTAGGAACGCAAATATATGGGCCCTACCCAGAACTATTAAATCAGAATCTCTGGAATGAAATCCAGAAATCTGCGCTTTAACAAAATTTCCAGGTGCTTCTCACTCAAATTTGAGAACCGCTGGCCTAAATCTGGAAGGTCTTTTCCAGATTTAAAACCTCAAACTCTTTTTGCCCCCACCTTAAGACTTTTCTCTTTCCTCAAATAAATAAATAAATAAATAGATAGATAGATAGATAGATAAACAAATAAATAAATAAAACCTGCTCCAAACTCCTTCTCTCCACAGATTGCTAACTTCAAGGAACTTAAAATAAAATTTGCATTCAGTCATTTCCATAGCAACCTTAACAAAACCATTAAGACGCTTTTGTTATTTAATACATATGTGCCTTCTTTTAAAGGGACCGTGTTCCTTTTTCAGTTGTAAAGCTAACATTATCTAACAATATCTCTTAAAAACATTTCGGTAGTCCCAACCAGTAGTGCAAAGGATGTCATTTAAATCGTACTACCTAATTGATTCTCTATATCAACTCTTCTAAGTGTCAACTCTCAATATAGAACAAAATCTAAGCTCCTAAATCCACGTGAAAGGATCTGTCTCCATACATCTTTACTGATTTCACACTCTCTCCATTGACTCTACTTCCAGAAAAGCTGCCAACTCTAATTGGTCAGCCACCCCGCCCCTCTCTCAGACCACAAAGTTCTGATGAAGTTGACTCCACATCCAGTTCCAGGTTTGGCCAATGAATGCCTTCATGGCCCTGAGCACTCTGACTGGTTCAGAAATGGGCACATGAACCATCAAAGCCAATGAGACACTGAAACTTCTAGGATAGAAACACGTGATATTTCTCACTAGATGAGAACCTGAAATGATGAAGCCTAGAACTCCACAGCTGTTTTAATCCCATGAAGGGAGAGTTGTCTGAGATGGAGCAACCAAAGAGAAAGTGGAGCTGAGAGGCCAGGAGCCAGACAACATCTTTTCTGAGCCTGTATCCAACCATGCCTAAAACCAGTTCCTCTCTGGACTTTTGGAACAAAGTCCATTAAATTTTCTTACTTCACTTTGGGTTGACTTTTTTATCACCTGACACAGAAAGTATTTTAATGGGTACAGAGTATAAATCAATACAGCTTTTGGTAGGCAACTTGTTAGTATCTATAAAAAATTTTTTCGTGTGCATAACTCTTGTCCTAGCAATTCTAATTCCAGAAATATATTATTCAGAAATGTTCTCACAAGTATGAAAATACATATAATGTACAATCATGAAGTTCACTGAAGAATCATTTGTCACAGCAAAGAGATGGAAACAACCTAGTGTCGTTCAATACAACCTGCCTTGTTTTATGCATTTATTATGCTAATGAAGAGTAAAACATGACCCCAGTCATAGAATTGAAGATTCTTAGAGCTACAGGGGAAGTTAAGTCGGATATTCCACATCTACCTCCTGATTAGATGGAAAATCTGAAACCCACAGAGGTAAGGTGACTTGTCTAGTGTCGCCCAGAGAATTCTTCAAAGAGCCAGGACAAGACCCTTTATCTTCTGGTAGCCTTTCCTCCTCTACTTCATGCTGTGTCTGAAATTCTGATTGTGCCGGCCATCATTAGATAAGGCTGATGTCTGGCATTTCAATGTAAAATCAATAACCCCAATGCAAAAGTTAAACCAACATTACACTCAGTGTCAACGATAAAAAGTTACGCTGCTTCAAGCAAACAAAAATAGCTTTTTCCCTGCAAACAACTGTTTCTTTCCCTTTCTTCTCTTCCCTTCCCCCTAAAACTCACTTGTCCTCAATACCCCAACACAAATGGCAGTTCAGAAAACTTCAGCAGCTAAATGTCAGTCAGAGCAGATCTCTGTTCTCAGCCACAGTAATACAGCAGTTGAAATGCTGTGCATTCAAGTCACAAGAGATATGATTTCTGCCTGAGAGTCTTTGATAACAGAAATGAATGATGGTTCTACGCCTGAAAATACATATTGATTGTTGGCTGAATTTCATCACATATAATGTTGAAGTCACCATCCTTCACATGTCCATGAGTTGAAGTTGCTGTTGCCTATTCCTTACAGGATGATTTGCAGTGAAAGACAAGACAAGGCAGAAAAAATGGCCACACCCAGGTCAGGCTGGATATTCCCCAGCCGATTTTTTATCCTAGATTATTCGATCTTCATTTCTAAAGTCCCAGTATATTGTACACAAAAGCCAAACTGATGGCCTCCATTTGACTAAGATGAAGGCACTTGCATATTCTTTCATCTTTCTCAGAACTGAATTCCTCAAAAGTCACCCCATTATCCCAGGCTCAGCCACCATTTGACAACTTAACTCTCCAATAGCCTGACCTACTGCAAGCTGTACACACCTTACACTTCCCTGTGAATGGAACCAAATGGAAAGCAGAATAGGTACAGAAGACATCAACTCTCCCCAGCCAGACCAAAATCCATCCTTGATAATTTTTTTTTTATCACTTTCTGATGTTTAAAAGTATTAAGCATTACTAGCAAATTTGGCTACCAGGATATTTTTCAATCGTGCAGAAGATGGATGGTTGGTCATTGTTGGTCAACAGAGGAAAAGAATAGCCTGTCTGAGTGTCAGTTTCATGCTACTCACAACCTCTGGCACTGAGCCGCTCATAACCCAGGACATCAGAGTCTGGTGAGCTTAGAGATTCTAAATACAAAGTTTATCACAGAATAAGGATCATAGAATTCAAGTGTTCCCCAAAGTTTCCCCTAACCCAAAAACTTTCCCTCAGCAACCTATTATACCCAAAATTTCACCATTACAAATTGGTTTCATTAGAATTCAATCAAATTAGAGTCTCTAAGTGGCCCTTATAAAAATTCTAATAACACAGAGAGGGCTAAATATTATTTCCACATTCCCAGAGATGTCCTCTAAGTTGACAGATACTGAACACGGGGCTTTATGAGCATATGAAACATCTCAGTTAGGGAGAGACATGAGGAAGAGGAAGAGGAAGAGAGAATCACAGAGAGGAAATATCGATAGATGCCATAGATACCTACTTTCCAATTTAGCCCAGGATCAGTTCGGTAAAACTCCAATACAGTTTATAAGAGAAATCAGTCCAGAACACTTCTGGAACCTTGAGAAGTCCCAGAAGAGTTTTTTCATGCCTTTCTAGCTCTATAATTCACTCTGTTTGTTGCTCCCAGGTGCCTAATGAGGGAAATGGCCAGCGGGGAAACACACTGGAGGCAGAGAATATTTGAAGAGAAGAACACACCATTCAATATAATTGAGTGTCATTAAATAGGTTTTTAATGCTTTATATAATCAGCAAGACAAATTAGTTGACTTCACCTTCTTTTTTTAAAGTATAATATATTGCAGTTAGTACAGCACCAATAAAAGCCCCTTAGACATACCAATGCTTTATCGTTGTTGTCAGCTCTTGCTTTGTCTAACTAATGACTTAATCATCTGTCTCCCTCTGACTTAATCATCCTTCTTCCTCCCCCCAAGTAAGAGCAAAGTCAGTTCTCTCCCCCAACTCTCAAATGATCCTTAGATCGTGCAAGGAATCATGGCATCTTTATCATCTATTTTCAGAAAAGTCTCTACTGACTGAAATTCTGCTCTAAATGGATCCTATGATTGCCCAGAGCTGCCATATTCACTAATTTTCTTTTCTCGCTTGTCTTATGTGAATACAAAGTTTATCTAAATACAAAGTTTATCACCATGCACAGAATCATGGCCTCTTTATCATCTCTTTTCAGAGGTAGTACTGGACATGTCACTGCTCCCATCTTGCCTATTTCATTGTGTATCAGTTTACCTCTTGTGTGTTAAGACAAACAAACTCATCTGAAAGTATACAATGTATACTTGATCACAAGACCTACTGGCCTCTGAGAAAATCCACCTGGGGATAAATTCTCCAAATTTTCTCCTCTCAATCTTCGAATGTATTCATCTCATTATCCATCATCCCTTTTTCAAACTCATCTCAAGATAAATGCTATACCACCTCCCTTCCAAGAAAAACATCTCAACTTTTCCTTCATCTTGTCCATTTTGCCTCCTGCTATATTTTGAAATATAAACTTTCCACCCCAGCCGCCACCTCACCATAAATGCTCCCTTCCTTCCACTCTCTTACTCTCAGTCTCTAAATATGCACCCAACTCCTCCAATTAAAAGAACATCACAACCCTCTCTCCATGTAGAAAGTGCAAAGACTAGTTCGATGACTAAAGTTTATGTCCTTTAAGCCATATATCTAAAGTGCCAGTCATATGGTGAATGCTCAAAATATTGCAGTTCTCTTTTTCCAAACTGTGAAGGATTTCCTTCCTCTTCAGCCTTCCAGCCATGCCCGGGGTGGTATGGCACAGTGAAAAGAGCACAGACAGATCTCTAGAGTCAGGCAGATCTAGGTGTCTTCCCCAGCTCCCCCATTTACCATCATCATATTTATATAATGGTGGGGGTTGTTGACAATTTGGTGGGATTGTGCACAGAGAATCATTGTGGGTTTTTTCTCTCTCCCATAATCAAGGACAGAAACCATGGTATCAATGATCTTTGCATCTATCTCCAGACCCACAATATATGCCTCGCAAATGGAAACTGTTCACTACAAGTCTGTTGAACTAACATGCAACAGAAAAAAACTGAAGATGATATTAAGAGTAATATCAGATGACATGGGAGGAAAAAACCACAAGGTTTTCAGAAGTGCCAAGAAATCCCCGGAAGTCAAGAGCAACTATCCAGAAATGGACAAGAGAAGAAAGGGTAAGGCAGAAAGTACCTTGATCACTGCAGAAAAAAAAGGTAAGAAACTAAAGATTGCCAGAACAAGAGATTTTGACATTTGGTTCTCTACGACTTTCAAAAAAAAAAAAGAAAAGAAATTTCTATAAAAATTTTTTGAATGACTCTACAATACTTATATGGGTATTTTTAGCTATAAAATGTTTATGTTGAGCCTCCCTTTTGTCAAAAACAAAAAACAATAAACAAAAAACAAAAAAACAAAAATTTTAAATTGATGTGGATTGGGTGCAGGAAGGAGAGAAAAAAAAAACTAGAAAGAGGATTAATCATATGAAAGAATAGCAAGGAATCATTTGGGTATAGAATTCCAGAAACTAAAAGGCATTCTCATCTTAGGTCCAGATAGAAGAAAGATGTAAGCTTCTTTAGGGACGGTTCCTTCCAATCCTTTTGAAAAGGCATACTTGAGTGCAGTTCTACAGCTATTTTAGCCTTGGATGTTTTGAAATCATGTAGCATTTTATACTCCAAAACTGTTGCCATTTATTTGTTTTTGATGAAAGCATGTATAGACAGTTGCAGAAGGGAATCCATATTTACTTCGTACTAGAAGCTAAACATGATCATTTAAGCTAAGTAAAGATGTTTGATCAACAATTCTCCCTGTGGAAGTGAATTCTTTGTCACAGGAGGAAAGGAAGGTGTTAGTGTCTCAAGCCCTCTGAAACTGCACCTAAAGCATTGGTCACAAGTTCCAACAGCCAGAGGCCTTTAAGAAAGAAACAGCATAGTAGAGACAGCTAATGATGACACTGGGGTCCCACTAGAGAAGCCAGTGGCTAGTAAGTTTCTACCTGCTTAAAAAGGACGTGACATATTTTCTGACGTGCTTGCTCTCCTTGGAGGAATAAAAAATAATAAATGTGAATCACTATCCTTACCATGTTTTCAAAACCTAATAGAATCTGAAGATGGGATTATGAGTTTTTTATCTTGTTTTTTCCCTTTGTAACCCAAATAAAACTGGGTATTTCATAGTCAGTGTCAACACAGTTTAGCATGCAAAAGAATCCAAAAGAAGACATTGAAAAGCAATTTGTCTTTACAGAATTATTTTGAAGACACTGGGAAAGGGGTATTAAATGGCATGAAACTTGGGGAAACTTCTTTAAATGTTTTTCTTTAATATTTCTCCTTGGCAAGTGCATGCAAAACTCCATCCTTCTTCCTCTCCCTCTCACCCCAACCACTTGCTCTGAGATCTGTTCTGTTCTTCCAATAGCTCCATGTTCTTTCCACTAAAAATCAGCATGGTCTCTCTCTTTCTCCCAGTTCTGCGGCCTCACATTTCCTCACTTAGCATAGCGAAACACTAACTCCCAGCCTCCAACCTTTTCTAAGGAAATGTGAGGCTGCAAAACTAGAAGAGAGAGGCTAGACTGGTGGTGGGGAAAGCTGCAATTACTTATACTTTAATACTTTTTAATGTCACCAATTCTATCGTATCTGTATTTTCTAAATTTTTCGTGAACATGTATAACTTTATAATCAGAACAAAGCCATGTTTCCTTTTTTGCAATAAATCATAGAGCACCTTTAAAATGTAGCTTAAAACACTGCTATCCAGATTTTAGAATTTTATAAACATGTACAATTGTAATAAAAATCCTGAGGACTAATACAGGGCTAATAATTTTATATTTTGCCCAAAAATAGGATATTTTTTTAAATCTACTATCTTCATCATTTCCTAAGAGTATTTTAACGACCATACAAATAGGGTAGACATTATCTCGTAATGAAAGAAAATGTTTTAAATCGAATAATTTGGCTTTGCAAAAACTCATTAAGCTGAGCTTCTGTTTTCTTTCACCACTCACCGTGCAGCGTGAACTCTGTCAGGCTCCAGAGCTGCTCTGAGCACTGGCATTTAGGAACCACCAGCGCAGAGGAGGAGAAAAGACCAGAATAAAGTCAGGGCAGACTAGCGAATGTAGAGAAAAAATGAAGATTAGAAAACATTAGACAATGATCCATGAGAACGGCTGTGGTAGGGGAGGAGAAGATGCAAGACCGGAGTCTCAAGGCTCCCATCTCAACCCAAGAAGCCTTACTCTCATTCAACATACTGCAACGCGAGTCCACCTAATCAGGCTGGTCTCGGGCACATGGGTTCTCTCGGATGGCTGACGGTTTGGACCAATTCTTTATATATTGGGTGAGAGCAGAGAGTGAGAGTAGAAGAGAAATTGGCTTCTGTTGATTAAATATTATATACCTTTTTATGTGCAGAACAAGAGACAATTACATACACTTATCATTAACATAATATTTTAACTTATTTGCAGTTGTCTTTCATTTCACTGATTTTCCATTATCCCTAACTACAAAGCGCTATTCACTCACACTCAGACCCTCAGACTCACGGATAGAAGCAGCTTACATAGCTTTTTCAGTGTGCTTTTATCCTGTTTTGTTTTGTGTTTCTTGTGCTTTTATCCTGTTTTGTCTTTCTCTTTTCTGAAATGTGTGTTCTTATTCAGGATGTAAACCTGGATGTAGCCAAACCAGATATATTTTAGGAGACATGAAAGGGCTTAAAATTTATATGATAAACCGTTTATTCTCAGTAAGCGGGACTAAGTAAAATTTTAGAATTTTAGCTAATTGCAGCTGCCAACTTCTGGCCACTCTAGGCTGGCTGTCTATGGTTGGTTGGGGCCGACTGAACTTCACGCATGCTGAAGTCATAAAAACATTCTGACAAAATTGGCCACCACATCAAACAGTTTTGTGTTTGCTTTCGTTTTTGTTTTCACATGAGGTCCTTTACTTCATTAGGATTAGGAACAATATACATTTTGACACTTTTGAAAATAATAGCAGGTAGAAACCTGAGTTAAAAATATCATAGTTCTGATTTATTACAGAATTGCTTATCGTTGCCTCCCTAGGAAGCTGACCCGCTTCTTAATACAGCTCTATAAAATTCACTTGGATAAAGGGTTTGCCTTTTAAGTAAAGTTTAAAAACCAGCAAATAGGCGTGCACATCAGGGTACACCAGAGGTTACAATTTGTCATTGAAAATGAAGACTTATTTTTAAAGTCTCGCATAGTTGCTGACTACCAACCTGTTTCCCTGACGAGAACCTCATCCGGCCCAAACTGGTAACAACTGCTTTACCTCTGAAGGCCAACTTTGATTGCTGCCAGATGTGGGAAGAAAGGGGAAACAAAGGGAAGAAAACACCGGGTTTTGGCTGACAGTGTATCCCTGGCAAGTGAAGAGAGATGTGTCTCTTCCTCCTAAAGCCACCTTTTCCCCTTTTAATTGACCACAGTGCCCCCTGTGGGAAATGTGTGCAACAACAGCAGTTTCTACCCCTCCCGCTTCCACCCTTGTAAATTCGCACCCACTTCTTGTGCTGATGCAGACAGTTCATTTGATGTGCAGAGAGGACCCCACACAGGCGGAGAGAATCAAGCCCAAATTCCTCTCTAACAAACTGAGAAGCAGCCTGGCTTCATTGCCCCACTGGCAGTGTATCCACATAGATGAGAGATCTGGGTTTAGGACTTGGCACTAGCTGGAGCTGCCCTCTGAAGCTCTTCCAATAATCCACCCTGCTGGATGCAGGAGGTGTGGAGATAATGACTATTTCCTGAATATCGTGCTGTTTAAACAGCCCTGCTGCGGTGTTTGGAGAAATTCAGGATGTTTTCGCATCCCAGGTGCTTTTGGAGCTGCCTCGCTAAGCTAAACAGAATGCACAGGCATTGAGAACAGGTGGTGGCTGGCCAGATTGCTGGCATTCAGGGTGGTGGTGGTTGTTTTTCTTGTTCCAGCAGCTGGCAGAGGAATGCATGCCTCAGTGTAATCGGTAGCTTTCCATCCTCAATAAAGGAATGTTTTCCCTGACACCAGAACATGAAGACGCACTCTATACAGCTCAAAAGCCCTTCCTGAGACAGAACAAAGTCCAAAACTGCAGCCTGACATTTAAAATCGTCCTTAACTTATCCCCGATTTTGGGTGAAGCACTATGGCTTGCAAAATGAGAGACCTACTCGAGCTAGCTCCAAAGAGGGGTGTGTGCACGCGCGTGTGTGTGTGTCTGTGTGTGTATAGTTATTGATGGAATGCAAGGGAGGAAATAGCTCTGAGGCTCAAAGAAAACAGAAATCCACCATGAATCACCTGTGGCTGCCTAAATCTCTGAGACCACATAGCCCCTCCCATCTCTAGTTTCCTCACTAATCCTTCCCTGCCACCAACTAGTTTCCTGTTTGTTGCCATGGCCCCCATGCCTACTAGAATCTGCCACCTTCTTTGAAAGACCTTCTCTGCCCCTGCCCCATTTGATAGTTGTCTCTCCCATTTATAGTCTATCAGATGACCCTGTTTTATCATTCCATTGCCTTTATCACTGCAATGGACTGAAGGTTTGTGTCCGTCCCCCCTCCCCCAAAACTCGTATGTTGAAATCGAATCCCCACTTTGAGGTTATTTGAAGGTAGGGCCTTTCCAATGTAATTAGACCATGAGGTGGAGCCTTGATGAACCCCTCTTTCTGCCTTGTGAAGATACAACAAAAAGACGGCTGTCTGCAAACCAGGAAGCAGGTCCTCACCAAAACCCAACCATGCTGGCATTCTGATGTCGAACTTCCAGCCTCTTGAACTGTGAAAGATAGATTTCTGTTGTTTAGAAGCCACCCAGTGTATGATACTAAGACAATCACCAAATGAAATTTTCTTATTTGTATGCTTGTCCACCTCCCTACTTTAATGTAAGCTCATAACAGTCGGACTTTGTCTTATACATCACCACAGCCATAGGCCCTAAAACAGCATGAGGCAGATAATCAGCACTCAGTGCCCTCTGCAATGAAACATCTGTGACTATTGGTTTAAATTCCAAAGAGGGATCATCTGATTGGTTCTCTAGCCAGAAAATGTACTTATGCATTTACTCCTGGAAACCATCCTTGGTCCAATCAGCCAGGTTAAGGGGGAGGAGTCATGTACTGCCCTTTCCAGGGGAATGTGAAGTGCTGGGTCTCTAGATCTACAGGTGAAGAAGATGCTGAAATTTACATCAGAGGAGACTCACCACCTTTGCAAAGTTACCTCCCACTACAAATGTCTGTATATAAGCAACCTATTCTCTACTCCATTCAAATGGGCTACTCTCCATGAAGAGGCCTAGCTCAGATTAGAGACTCAAAAATTTTTAGGTCACCTTGTATTCCCTGCTTCCAGATCTTGCCTCAAGCTGTTCCCTCTCTGCCAAAAAGGCTCACTCTACCTAGCCCAATGCCCTCTATCAATCTCTAGATGTTATAACCTCATTCCAGAATTCAATTAAAGTTTTACCCCTTCCCAGATTCTACCATTCTGGATTAGTCACTCTTTTCTCCAAATTCAAGAACAACCTGGTTGCCACCTCTACTAGGGACTTACTCCAGGCTTCTTTTCCAAGAGAAAGGTAAGAATCAGATGATAAAATGCCACACAAAAACCCCTAACAGTCCTATTCACAGTAAGATGAAACTAAAGTGTGACATCCATGCCAGATACAAAAGGTTGCTATGAGTTTGTTCCTGAAGGAGGCCATTGGAGAATGCTGTGGCAGCACAAAATGACATGGAAAGAGGCAGCAAGAATAATAGATAAATCTTGCCCATATAACAAGCAATATAAGCCCAGTCTCTACCCAAATGCAGGCTGTCTCTAGATTTTACTCAAGACCAGTGGTTATCAAACTTGGCTACATGTTAATGCCAGCAGGGGTGCTTTTGAAAAATATCCAGGTCCAGATCCCACTCTAGAGATTATGACTTAATTGCTCTCAGGTGGGGCCATTGCAAACCACTGGTCTAGAGCTATATCAAAACACATATCCTATGAGAAAGACAAGCGCTTTGGTTCCAAAGTGAGCTGAGCAAGAATCCCAACTCTACCCTTTACCAGCTTCACTGTCTTCTGCAAGTCAATTAAAATCTCTGAGCCTCCATTTCCATAAAAATAAAAGTGTTAATAATTCTTACCTGATATGATTATTCTAAGGATTAGAGAAAACATGTTAGAAATTCCTAAAACAACAACAAAAAAAGAAATTCCTAGAAAATAATAGGCCCTTGATGAAATGGTGGGTATAAATATTATTAATGCCTCCCCAACGACCTGTTGCAGAGTGATATTTAACACCTGTTGCAGAGTGATATTTAACACATGTTGCCTATGTGACAAAACCGTAGTGTTTTAAGGAAGAGGGTTGCTTTGTTTCTGCATGGGCCACCTCAGCCCAGTCATGTAAGAAAGTTGCTTGGCCGGCCAAATGTACACTTCTCTGAAAATTAACATTGTCCAGACTCTGACTTTTCATGGAGCAATACGCCCTTAATAAGTAACAACTGTGTCAGCAACTATAGACCAGGAGGTAGCTATTCTGCCACAAAACAACTGACATAGAACCCAGTAACTGCTCTTCAATAAGAATGCTGTGCCTACAGAACGCAGTGAGTAAAAAGGCACTTTGGGAACATCACATGCATCTGGGCCAGACATCTATTACATTTTTCAGGCATATTTGTACATGAGGGAAAAACCATCATCATATACGAAAGACATTCCCATTTTTTTCTTTTTTTATGCCTGCAGCACCTGGTATTCCTAGATGGTCTCCCATCCAAGTACTAACCAGGCCCGACCTTGCTTAGCTTCCGAAATCAGATGAGATCAGGCACGTTCAGGGTGGCATGGCTGTAGACCATTCCCATTTTTTATTAGCAAAATAATACATCCATTTCCCAAATTCCATTCAAGAAACACTTCCTGGCTTTTTCACTGTACTGGACCCTTTTCCCACCCAAAACTGGCACTAAATCTAAAATACAGTGATATGAAGCTGAGAGCTTGCAAAGTCTGGCCTTACTTAAGCCAAGTTGATGTATAAGAGAAACATGTTGTAGTTTTAGTCTGAACCACTAGAGAAGAGAAAATGGTGCATTTTCATCAGGATGATTATTTATTGACTTAATTTATGCTTGTGAAAATATTGATGAGCCTAGGTCCCTAATTTAAAATACAAGATGTGGGAAGAAATTCCAACGTGGGAATCAACAGGTTAAATTGAGACAAGCTCTTGCAAGACAAAAAATATCCTCATTAGGACCCTGATTCATGAATTGACCTACTGATTTTTCTCAGCTGTGAACATTAGCCAGTGTTTGGTCATTATACTCGACGGTAGGGGTTAAGCCCAGCCTACTACTTGTTTTTTTGTAATTAAAGTTTTATTGGAACACAGACACATTAATTTGTTCACATATCATTTGTGGCTGCTTTCATTCTACGACAGCAGAGTTTTATAGTTTCAAGATCACATAGCCTGGAAAGTTGAAAATGTTTCCTATGTAGCTCTTTACCAAAAAGTTTGCTGAGCTCTGCTCCATAGAAACGGCATATCATTTCCACACCAAAAATATTTAAGACTAAACAAGATAGTTTAAGTAAAAATAAGTTAAAATATATGGTTGAAGATTTATTCTTTATATGGCATACACAGAATAGCATAATGTGTTTATTATTTATTACATACCATTTGGGAAAAATTACTAAGTAAAATTACTTCATACCCCTAAATATCTATTTTTATATGGATATTATGCTAACAGTAAAGATTTCATTTTAGTATTTATTAGTAATTACTAGGTGGTTAGTTATTTTCACCTATCGGGGCAACTTGGAAAGGAAATACAATTCATATTATTTCTGTCTTTTTTTTCCCACAGATTAAACATAAAAGGAAATTAAAGTGGTGTGTTTAATTCAATTCAGCACTTTCAAACAAGGATGAAATACTGTCAATTATATGCACTGCAGTTGTTTTAAAGCAAATTGAATCATAAAATATACTCAATTTAATTAAAGCATAAAAATAAAATGAGGTATCAATAGTAAAAGAGTGAGAAGAGCAGTATTGGCACAGTAATCTTCTTTATGCATCTAGATTTACAGCATCCAAAATTGTGTGGGTTTTAAACAGTCATTAATGGGAATCTGGTTAAAATAGAGCAACAAGGGAGGAGGGAAACAATTTAAATAAGTGAGATTTTTCTTTTTGCATTTAGCCATCTTCTAAAGAAGGAGGCTGTTAAAATTTTAAATCAAGTTTTAATCAAAGTTTAATGGTATAATATTTACTTGAAAACAACACCAGATGTTCTTTATCAAAACATCTTTCATAACGGCTAAAGCCAGGTCTGAGAAGTTATTTTATGAGATAATTGTTGGTCTGTGAATACAGCAGTAATTTCTTATTTACTCATAACACTAAAGCACACAGGTTTGAAGGCTGGCCGGGGGTTCTGCCAGCTGCTGTCTGCTTCTCATATTTCTCCTTGTGTGGTCCAAGCAAAATTTGGTGCTTGGAACACCAAACTTCAAAGTCCAAAATCAACAGATAAACCCAGGGATCAGTGCCCTGGGAGACTGACACCCCTCTTTAAACCACAGGAAAAATTGCATTGATGAGATATAGGACATAGACAACTGTGAGGTGCACAGGCACACAAAAACAAGAAAAGGAAGTCACGGAGCTTGGCTTCAGTGAAGAGTTAATTTCAGAAGACAATATTTGACAACTGTGGTAAGCAGAATCCTAAACTGACTACTCAAGCTTTCCTATCCTAATCTCTTGACCAGTAAATATGATATCATACTCACAATTATGCTATATTAAGTGGCAAAAAAGTTAAATTATTGCTGATTAATTCGCTTGAGTTAATCAAAAGGGAGATTATCCAGATAAGCCTAGTTGAGTCTCATGAACCCTTTAAAGGCAGAGTATTCTCTGGCTAGCAGCAGATGAGGAAGTCAGAGGGATCTGAAATACTGGAAGGATTTGACAGTGCTGCTGCTGGCTTTGAAGATGGAGAGAGCCACAAGGAAAGACCAGAGAGCTATCTAGCCAACAGCCAGCAAAAAAGTGGGAACTTCAGACCTACAGCCTCAGGAACTAAATTCTGCCAACAACCTGAATGATCTCGGCAATGGAGTCTTCCCTCAGACCCTCCAGATAAGAACCCAATCCATACCACCCTTTCATTTCAGCCTAAGTAGCGAATCCAGTCAATCCTGCAAGCTGCTAAACTTAGGTTAATTTGTTAAGCAGCAAAAGAAAACTAATACAACCACCATCTCTTCCATTACTGAGGCCAGAATGACAGGACGTTTCCAAAGCATCTACTGACTTTTCTAATCAAGGCTCTGCTTGATCAAATTCCTATAACCCCCCCTGACATTCATTATGAAACTAACAATACTTCCTCTCTTGGGAAGAAAAGATGGAATTGAGAATCTATGAATATTAAGAAAGTTACATTGAGATCTGCAAGCACTTTTTCCAAAAAAAAAAAAAACAAATACTGCAACAGGTGGAACACGTAAGGCTCGTGAGTATCCTAGGAGACATCTCTCTCCACAAAAGTTGTACCAGTTTGCTGTTCCATGTTGCTACTATAGAGCAGAAGTGGACTTAACTATGAACCTGCTTCAAATGGGGTGATGAAATTCAGATTAAATAGTAACACTGACCATCACTTCTTCAACATGGGAGATAATAAAAAGTGATAAAAACAGCCCTACCCACCCCCTTAGAACCAGCCTCTATCAGTGAGCAGAATCCTCAGTGTCTATTTTGCTCTTAAAAGTAAAGGACTAGGAGAAGAAAAAAATAAAAAGTAAAGGACTAGAGGTCCCTCTCAGTGCCTTTACTCTGTCTTTCACTGTCCCTCTCAGTGTCTTTTCTCCTTCTCTCTGTCTCTTGCACTGTCCCTCTCACTCTCGGCCTCTGAGAGACCACACTCTGTCTGTGGAGTGTTACCCCTCTTCTAAGAAACTCTCCTTTTGACTAACTTTGGTGTGTGTGTTGAATTCTTTCTTCACTCTCTGCCAAAGGACTCTCTTCTTCTCTCAGTATGGGGCTTGGTCTCCCCATCTTTCCTCCACTTGAGGAAATTTGCCCTGTCCTGTATCAACTTTTCATCACATTTTGAAATCTTGGACACTACAGTAGCACCACTTCTTCCATACTTATTTTTTCTTTGCCCTTTAGTTTTAAACTGAATGCCTGTATTCCTTGGAGGGATGAAGCCCCACTAACACACAAAAAGCATTTAAGAAAATTTGTTCCTGTTAGATGAAATATCAATGTAGTTCATCAGATTGCCCTCCAAATGTTGCTCCCCAAGAGTTGCAAAGATTTGGTGAAAATCTGAAGCTGATAAAGAAAACTTCAGGGAAGGTCAAATCCAGGGCCACATCCTCCTTAGTATGCTTCTGCTATGCCAGCCCAGCAGAGCTGCCACATCTGCCCTCATTCGAGTTCAGACTTAAGCACTTGTGACTCTGAAACAATTGGAGGGAAGTCCCAATCTCCATCATCAGATATGGTCTGGTGCTACACTGGAAGTACACATGGTATGAATGATTTCACTGAGATGTGGCCTTTCTCTTCATCTCTCTCTCCTGTAGGGCTTCTTCGCAGTCTGGCTACAGAACTGATCAACATATCGTAGTCTCTGAATATAGCTTGATTTAACATTTTACTTCTCTTGCTGCCTCCCTACATTATAACTACAAAGTCACTTAGTGATCTTTTGATAATAGTAAAATTGCATGTTTGAATAAAATATGTATGAATGAAAAAAAAGTAAAAGACTAGAACTACTTAGATTTTTGAAAAAAAAAAAGAAAAAAGAAAAACAGTATCTCACCAGCAGGGGGCTAAAACTAGTGTTGGGTATATTCAAATGTAATTTACTATTCTTTGAGATAGAAACTTAAAGAGCAATAGAAAAACTCCTTGATGCCTTGGAACCTCTGTCTTAACGCTTATTTTTTTAAAAAAATGAAAGAGAAGTCCCAAATCTCGGTAGTTCCTAAAGCAGCACCTGTGAAACTGAGGGACCCCATGGGCACAGAACACGCTGTGCTTTTCAAGAAGTAATGTTCTCCCAGAAAGAGTCTCATCAGCAGACGCTCAAAGATACAGCTTGCAAGTCTTTCCAAGTTAGGCAGAAGGACCAGCCCTACACAAATGAGTTATCCTTTTGTCCCAGTCACCATTTTAACTTTATCGATGTTAATGTAGAATTTAAAAAAATTTTTTTTCGTAAAACTGTTGAAAGATTTTCAAACTTAAGGCACAAACTTAGGTATCTCTAATATTCTAAGTGTGGCCTGCAAAGTCATTTAATCCCAAGGACCACCAACAGAGCTATCCACCCACCCTCATCAATATCCTGAGTCCCTCCAAAATACATGAGAGGAATCAAAAGGAAGAGCAAAGAAAAAGGAAAATAAAGCTGTGTTTACATAATTCCCTCTAATTTAGTGAGAGGAGAAGGTCCAACAAGTGACCTATTTTATTCTATTAGTCAATTTTGACAAAAATCATTGGTTTAGTAATCCTGTGAAAACACCAAGGAAAGCACAGGAATTAATTCAACGATAAAACTTATTGAAGATTAATTTTGTCCCAAGCACTGTTCTAAGTGCTCTACATGTATTAGCTCATTTAATGTCCTACAACCTTGTGAAGCAGGTACTACTTTCATCCTGTTATGGATGAGAAAATCAAGGGTTAATTACTTACTCAAAGCTACACATTAGAAAGTGCTGAAAACTGGAATAAGAGAAGAAAGGGATCATCCCCCCCAAAAATTATCTGACAATAATATGGTTAGAGAGGGCTCTTCCCACAGTGATGTCTGAGCTGAGACCAGAAGGATGAGCAAGGATGCTTTAGGGGTCAGAGTGGAGTGTCTTAGCCCTCTGAGAAGGGTTTTTGCTTTCCCTGAGCCCTGAATATTTTATAAATAAACTCAAAAAGAAGAGAACAAGATTTTGACAGCCAAATTCCAAATAAGACCAGTCATAGTTTATTTTTCCTATCTTAAAAACCCCCGGGGAAAGA
>NW_006442508.1:11399945-11417206 GCF_000325575.1 Pteropus alecto | reverse complement strand
GCAGGATGGAGAGATTGAGAAAGTCTGAGAGGAAGGAAGCTCTTGTGGGCAAATCCAGCTACAGAGACTGAGGGGGAGCATGCCTGGGGTGTGGATGTGGATGTGGAGAAGACGACACAGATGAGTGAGCATAGCCCAAGTGAGTAGCCAGCCCAGAGGGGCCCAGCAAGAAGGAACTGAACTTCTGGAGTAGACAGCACACAGAGGTCTACACAAGCAGCCAGGCGCCAGACAGACCTGGCAACAAACTGCGGGAGTCTGGACTTGGCTGGGGCTCAGAAGCAAGACAATTCCCGAAGGGAAACGGGCAAAGAGAGCAGGGTTCCAACCCAAAGGGAGAAAACAAGGTCTTAGAAATGAGGTAGATGCTCAGTTTCTCCAAGGAATTCCAGAAGTAATACATGAGAAATCCAAAGAGGATGGCATATCCAAGGAACCAGAAGTCTTTCAGTTTGGTAGACCAGAGAGGTCAAAAGAGAAAGGTAGAGTATGCAGCTAGAGGGCAGGTTTTAAAGTGTTTCATAAAGAAAACAAAAAAGTTGGACATTCTTCTTATCAAACCGGGGGTGGTAAATCAACAGTATTTACTTGAATATAAACCCTCGGTTCACTAGAGCCACCTCAAGAGGCCCAGATTAAGAATTCTCTATATTCTAATTGGTTTAATGCAGTTATACCTGGAAATAGCTTTTATTCAGTCCCCTGCAAGCTTTTTCTTGTAAATGCTATTGGTACAGAATTACATTAACAACACGATTAGAAAAGATTTAGCAAGGTGGTTTCTGAGAGGTACATGAAGCTGGAAAGCATCACTTTCCCTCAGTAAGCCAATTTCCTAGACTTCCATCTATCAACTCATTGCCATGGCTAAAGACGTGGAAGGTTCCCCACACAGGAGTCATTGTCACCACAAAGCCCCTCCTAACACTTGCTTGCACTTCTAACAGAACACCTCAGTTGGGTCTACTTCCCATCTTGGAGGCTGCTCAAGCTTCCACTAGGCTCCCTGGCCATGTGCATAAATTCTTGAGTCCAAAAACCACACACAGAACTACAAGAGATTTCACTGAAGGCCAAGGAGACACTAGTCCCTTTCTCTTAAAGTTGTATCCTCTCTCCCCTCTCTTGAATATCTCATCCCCAAAACACTTTATCTGCAGTAAGAAAATCACTGGAGAACCTCCCCTGCTCCTGAAGGCCACCTTTCAAGCCAACCACCAGTGTATCTCACTAGGTCAAGTAACATGAGGACAAAATTTTACCTTTGAATCTTGGAAAAAATGTAAAAATGTTACCTCTCAATAAGGTATAACAACATACTCAAATGACCTGAGAGAATTCCACTCAAGAAGATTCAAAAATGAAGAGGGACTTAAATTTTTCCAGTATTCCCTTTGTTCTGGCACATCATCATTTCTCTTTAAAAGCAAGCATTTTTGTTAAACATTAATGCTATGAGATGGCACTAATGAAGGAGGTGGCTTGTTGTTAAGAAATTTGGATTTGAAGCTTGATAGCTACAGATTTGTGACAACACTGGAATTAGCTTGTCATTCACCTAAAAGGCTGACACATCAGCCAGCAGTAAATAAAAACATTGCAAGAGTAAATAAAGCAATGATCATGTCACGCAGTTATCATCTTTTCAAAAGTAAATCTAGCATCAGCGAAAGGAATAATTGTTATTCTAATCCCTTAACAAGCTTTTTAAAAAAGCATCAGTTTATTACTCAATATCTTAACATCCTAGATGAGGCTCTATGAAGGACTCAATGCTCTCAGGATAAACACACCCAAACTTTCAAAGACACCCATGGAACCCCTTCACGAGCACAAAGTTTTATCCACAGTTAAGTTGACGACGGAACCACTTATTCCATGAAAATATTCATCCTGGTTTGATGTTCTCCCAGGCCTCTTATAATGATGAGGAGAGAGTTTTTATTTTTTATTTTTCTACTTTGCCAAGGTGAATTATGCAATCAGGCAACTGGAAGACAAATATGGGGGGCACTGTATCATTTACCACCAAATGATCATATCATTTACCCCATAGCAAAAAAGGATGGAGCCTAACAATGGAATAACCCAAAGAGATTTCTTTCCACTTATTGTCACAAAAAGCAATGCTCTCTAGTTTATTTTATAGGGGAATACAAATGTAAAAGTCTGTGTTAATTCAAAGTTAAAGTGTAAAATAATAGTTTTTAAGCTAGGAAATGATGCTCTTAGAGGTTTAACAGTCTCATATGATAGATGTGGCATAGTGAGGATTAGAGTTTAAATCTAAATTTTCTTTGCAACTGTGTATATTTGGAAGTTGGCTTATTATTCAGTGACCTTCTGAAATCTTGAAAGGTTGTCAAACAATAAAGCAGAATACAAGAGAGACCATCTTCCTTTAGATCTCTAAGAGTTCTTAGGTTTCTGTGTACCCAGATGACTTATGATCAGGGCTAACAGCATGCTCCAGCATCACCTAACTTTAAATGACCCCTAGAGAGCCCTTCAAGTTCTATGTCTCTAAATATTGAATTTCATAGGCTATTAATGCCTTTTCAATTATATCATTAGCTATTTCCCTGCATAGCTGGAACTCCTTTAAGAGATCAGATACAGAATGCTGATAAGAAATCAGTTTCTGTCCTTTATTAAACAATGAAATTTTATCATTGAAGGATGATACATATACTGAGAGAACAAACATCAAGGGCTAACTCTAAGTTGAATGCCCTGCAATGTCTGTGTTAAGGAATCCCCTTCCCTTTTGAGAACTGTCCAAAAAGGATAGATTTGGTTTTGTAAAGAAACCAGTATGTCCAAAATCAAGCTTGTCACCTTCCCCCAACACAAACCTGCTTTAGCAGCAGCTTTCACCCAGTCTCCCATGCAAGAAATTTCAAAGTTTCTTTTTATTAATTTTTTTAAATATTCAATAAGAGTTGACATATAATATTATAAATATGATATTAGTTTCAGGTGTACAACATAGGGATTAGAAGTTTCTCTTGACTTCCTCTTACAGTTGCTCTCCAAGGCCTGTATATTCTACTCCTTTAAGATTTCTCATTCACCCCTTCCCTTCTATATAGGGTGATCACATGTCCCTGTGTTCTAAGACAATCTTGATTTTTTCTTGTTGTCCTAGCGTAATTATTAATAGTGCCCCCTTTTACTACACAGAGTGTCTAGGATGAATAACAAATGATATCATCCATTCCCTCCATTCCCATCGCCACAACTTACTTCAAGCTCTCATCGATTCCAGTCTGGATGGCAGAAGTGGATAGTAGTAGCTGTCCAACTAATCTTCCTTTTCATCCATTTACTCTTTCAAAATTTTTAATTGAGTGCTAATTCTGTACCAGATACAATGTTGGCACCAGATTGGGCTCCCTGTAAGGCTGTGCAGTTTGCACATTGCACAAGGGCACCCAGCCCAAGGAGCAAATGAGACTGAAATTCTGCCCTCCCTTAACCTGCTAGGCCGTGCTAGGCTTGGTCCTCCTCCCACCAGGAAGAGGCACCTTTTTATTGGCACAAAAGCATCTTCTGCTTGCCAGGTCTTGTACCGTCTGTGCTGTATCTTCCCAGTGGGAGTACATTTTTCTAATTCACATAAAGGCACTGCATAGGTGAAGGGTAGCCCCTGCACTGTGGACATTATATTCCTTCTTCAGGTCTATCCCTATCCAAATCCATTCTCCTCTTCTGTATTGACCTTCCTACATTTCAAACCTGATCTCATCTCTTCCCTGTATCCTTCAATAGCTCATTGTCATCTGTAAGCTCCAGTCCATGGAACTTATGGTCCTGGGCATGCTGTGCAAAGTCCTTGGTCATCTGGCATCTGCTCTCTCTCTAGACTCATTTCTCCCTATTTCTCACCATATGCGCCTTACTTCAGCAATGCTGGATTTCTTCTGGTTGCTGGAATGTGCCAAAATGACTTCCACTGGCTTCATTCCTTTTCACATGCTGTTATCTGGGCTGGATGATCAACTACACCACGCCCCATCACCCAATGACCTACTTACTGATGATGATGAAGAAGGAGGAGGGAGAGGAAAAAATTGAAATGATGATAAAGATAATAACTAACTACTGTAACAGACTATTGAATAGAATGGCTTTTCCCTTGCTCAGAAATAGTACTACAATTCACAACCCCAAACTACAGGTGCTACATGTCCCCACATTCTAAAAATAGAGCCACCAAGAACTGGAGCAGAATGTTTCTCAGTGTCAAATGGCCCTACTACAATCAACCCCACTGGCACACTAACCCCCATTCTATATAAGCAGGTTGGGGGTGAGTGAGAGTTGAGAAGAGGATGCAGGATGTTTTTCCTCCCCTCCTATGCCTGTCCCGCAACCCCAACACAAGAAGCCAAGTGAGGAAGGAGAAACCAACATACTGTGATGTTTGCATCACAAACATTGATAAAAAGAGACAAACATTCCATTCTCCAGTTAGACATCTGCTGGAGAGGCAGGGTGCAAAGGGACACAGGAGGACAGGCTGTGTGGCACCATGGGTTTCCCACAGATGCCACCTACGTTTGCTAGCCTGAGAAGTCTTGGAGATGCCCCACCAAGAAGGGTACTTGCCAGGTACAAGGACCCATTAGCAAAGGGGTTTAGAGCTTACTGTGAGTCGGGGCGGGAAATGTTGAGCTGAATGAAGTAGGACAGAATAGAAGGAGTTAGAAGGTAAATCTCTCATGTGTCACTGTTCTTCATCCAAAGACCACCAGGATCACACCTGTAGTCAGATAAGTTGGGTTTATTACTCATCATAACAAGAGGGAATAGACTCCATATGGAACTGTGCGGTGTCTTAATAAGAGGGTATTAGAAAAAACTTATTATGGGAGTGGGGCTTTGGTCAAATAATTCTAGGGAAGGTCTAAGAAAGCAGGAGATCAGAGTAATGTCAGAAGCATGGTGGTGTGAGGAATTTCCCTGGATCTCTCCCACTGAAATAACAACAAGCTGAACATCTACAACTCAACAAATAACACCCAACCTGCACACAAGCACATCTGAGAGATTTGTGCATCAGAGCATCCAAAGGTGGGCAAATCCGCATGAGACTGGGAGGCAGATTAGGAGTGTAAAACAAGGAGCTGCATTATGCATCCAAAGCTCCCTGCAGGAAGAGGAGGAGGGGACATTTCATGGTAGGGTCTTTGGCCCTTTGAAGGCTGAAGCAGTGCTGCCTGAGTCATCAGAATATTCCACAGAGCAGAACCCAGGGATCAGGGCAGAGAATAGGGCAAAGACTGAGTGAGGAGGGGTGAAGGCTGTGGCTTAGCAACTGTCATTGCCAAGGGAGAGGCTGAGTTACCGAGCCTGGCTGTGCCCCCACCCCGCACCAACCCAGAGTGCACCCTCCCCCGCAATACCCTCTCAGAACTAACATCACTGAGTCCCAGGGGAATTCGTGCAACCAGAACTGAAACATACACGACAGCCAGTACCAGAGACAGGCAAGGTGATATTGAAGCAAGATAGATGAAGCCTGGGGGACATCAATAAGGGAAGGGAAACAACCACACACACAGCAGACTTTTTTAATCAATCCCACCCCGACCCATTCAGGCTGAGTCAGAAGGAAGCAGTGGAAACTTGCATCTGATTGTTGGGGCTGTAACAGGACTTCAGGACCTCTTCAGAGACTCAGACCCCCATCACACATCACACCTTTTCATGGGGGTGGAACCCTGGGACTGAGAGATCTGATTGCAGAGGAGACACACGGCCCACCAGAGAGGGAGGAGCATTTTGAGCATCAAAGCAGAGATCCAAGAGGCTTGGATGCCACCTACTGAAAATAAAAAGCAAAACCTCTTCTTGTCAACCTCCTAAAGAGAGATCACTATATAATAAATTTTCTTTAGAAAAGAAAAAAAAGCAGAGTACTCCCATTAATGCCTAGATGGAGAAATAGTCCACCAAACAGCATGAACAACCACTTAGAAAGAAAGTGAAAAATCTCCAGAAAATAAGCTCAAATACATAGAAATGTGCAATTTAAGTGACAGAGAATTCCAGATTGCACTTCTGAAAAAACTCAACAGGAGGCAAGAAAAGTCTGACCAATAATTCCAAGAAATTAAAAAAAAAATAAATGAACAAAACGAATACTTTACCAAAGAGATTGAAATCATAAAAAAGAAGCAAATAGAATTTCTGGAGATAAAGAACACACTAAAAGATATGAAGAATGAAATAGCAAGCTTAGGAAATAGAGCTGACCAGATGGAGGAAAGAATTAGTGATATCGAAGACAGAAATCTAGATACGGGAAGAAGAGAGAGACTTGAGAATGAAAAATAATGAAAGATTTCTACAAGAACTATCTGACACCATTGGAAAAAGTGACATAAAAATAATGGGTATACCAGAAGGAGAAGAGTGGGAGAAGGGAACAGAGAGCATATTCAAACAAATAGTTGACGAGAATTTCCCAAAACTATGGAAAGAATTGGATCCTCGAATCCAAGAAGCAAACAGAACACCCAATTATCTCAACCCAAAAAGGCCTTCTCCAAGACATATTATATTAAAACTGTCAAAATTTAATGACAAAGAAAGAATTATCAAGGCAGCCAGAGGAAAGAAGACAGTAACATATAGGAAAACCCATTAGACTATCATCAGACTTCTTGGCACAAACCTTACAAGCAAGAAAGGGGCGGAACCAAATATTCAAACTATTGAAAGAAAGAAATTACCTGCCAAGAATAATATATCCAGCAAATCTCTCCTTTACATATGAAGGAGAAATAAAGACCTTTCCAGACATACGCAAGCTCATGGAATTCTCCACCACAAGTTCTGCATTACTGGAAATACTGCAGTAGGTCACTCTACCTGAAACAAAAGAACAAAAAATACATAACAATGAGTAGGATGACTAACAGGCAGACAGAAGCAGGAAAGTGTCACTCTTATTAAGAACGGGGTGTTACAAGCTTAAGTATTACATAATGGGTAAGGGCAAAAAAAAAACAAAAAAACACCACACTAATAAAAGAATATAACAGCTACTGCAACTTAGAAATGAATGTTCAGCATATACAGTAATAATTTGAGACAACAAAAATAGAAAAGGGGAGGGAATAAAGATCAAAATCCACAAAGAGGAATCGAGATAAGGCGCATATACAGAAGAAAATGGACTACTGTATATATATAACTATCTTTTACATAAACTTAATGGCAACTACACACATCAAAAATCCAGAACTGAGACACATAACATAAAACATAAGAAATAGAGGGAAATCCACAAAATGCCACCAAATTAAAATAGCAGACAAAGAAACAATGGAGGACAAAGAAACAATGGAGACTTCAAGCTACCAGAAAACAAAAGATAAAATGGGTATAGGAAAAACTCACATTTCAATAATCACCATTAATGTAAATGGGCTGAACTCACCAATAAAAAGACAGAGAGTAGCAGATTGGATCAAAAACAATACCCAACCATATGCTGCCTTCAAGAGACACATCTTAGCTGCAAGGACAAATATAGACCTCAAATGAAAGTGTGAAAAACAATAATCCAAGCAAATAGCAGCCAGAGAAAAGCAGGTGTAATTGTACTTATAACTGATGGAATAGTCTTCAATATAAAAAGGGTAAAGAGAAACAATGATAGACACTTCATAATGATAAAGGAAACCAAACATCAAGAATATCTAACACTTATTAATATTTACACTCCCAACCAGAGAACACCAAAATATCTAAAGCAATTACTAACAGAACTAAAGGGAAAAAATGACAAAAATACATTTGTGGTAGAGGACCTAAATACCCCACTGTCAGCTATGGATAGATCATCCAAACAGAAAATCAATAAGGAAATATCATTCTTAAATGAAACATTAGACCAATTGGATATAATTGACATTTATGGAGCCCTTCATCCCAAAATAGCAGCTTATACATTCTTCTCTAGTCATTCTCAAGGACAGGCCATATGCTGAGACACAAAACTGTATAATATATACAAGAAAATTGAAATCATACCAAGCATATTCTCTAACAATAATGCTTTAAAACTGGAGATCAACTATAAAAAGAAAGTAGGAAGAATCACATGTTGTGGAGATTAAACAACATGCTACTGAAGAATGACTGGGTCAGAGAAAAAATGAAAGAGAGATAAAAGAAAACGAAAACAATAATTCATAAAGATCTATGCACTCCAATATTCATGGCAGCACAATTTACAATAGCCAAGATATGGAAGTGACCTAAATGCCCATCAACAGACAATTGGATAAAGAAATTATGGTTCATATATACAATGGAATATTACTCAGTCATTAAAAAAATGAAATCCTACCATTTGCAACAACGTGGATGGACCTAGAGGTTATTATGCTGAGTGAAGTAAGTCAGACAAAGAAAGATAAATACCATATAATTTCACTTATATGCGGAATCTAAGGAACAAAAAGAACAAACTAATCAAAAATAGACTCACAGAGTGGACAATTTGGTGACGGACAGAGATGTAGGGGTTTGGGTGACCGGGAGAATGGGGTGAAGGGTTAAAGAAATACAAATTAGTAGTTGACAATTGGTCATGAGGATGGGAAACACAGCGTAGGGAATGCAGTTACCATTAATATGATGGCTAGGTGGAGGGCCAGGGGAAGGAGGGAGCAATTGGGGGGATCATTTTATGAACTATATAAATGTCTAACCACTGAACTGTATATTTGAAACTAGTTTAAATAAATAAGTTAATTTTTTTAAAAATAGATACATAGAAACAAATGAGAATGAAAGGACAACATATCAGAACTTTTAGGACACAGAAAAAGTGGTAATAAAAGGAAAGTTCATATTATTACAGGCCAATTTCAAGAAACAAGAAAGATCTCCGATAAACAACCTAACATTGCATCTTAGAAAACTAAAAAATTTGGAACAAATAAGCCCAAAGTCAGCAGAAAGAAAAAAAAAATCAAAATTTGAGCAGAATTAAATGAAATTGAGAATAAAAAGACAATAGAAAAAATTAATGCAATAAAGAGCTGGTTCTTTTAGAAGATTAATAAAATTGATGAACCCCTGGCTAGACTCACTAAAGAAAAAGAGAAAGGCCACAAATAAACAAAATCAGGAATGAAAGAGAAGTTATGACACATACCACCGAAATACAAAGGATCATACAAAAATACTATGAAGAATTATGAGACACCAAATTGAATAACCTAAAAGAAACGGATGCATGAAGAACTGGAAAATCTAAACAGACAGATCAACAGTAAGGAAATTGAAACAAACATCAAAAACCTCCCAAACGTAAAAGTCCAGGACCAAATGGCTTCACCAGTGAATTCGACCAAACATTTAAAGAAGATTTAATACCTATTCTTCTCAAAATTTCCAAAAAAAAATTGAAAAAGAGGCAATACTTCCGAATTTATTTTATGAAGCCAACATTACCCTGATTCCAAAACCTGGTAAATATAACACACACAAAAAAAGAAACTACAGACCAATATCTCTCATGAACACAGATGCGAAAATCTTAAATAAAATACTAGCAAATCGAATACAATAATACATTAAAAAAGATTATACACTATGATCGAGTGGCTTCATCCCAGAGGCATAGAGATGTTTCAACATATTCAAATCGATTAATGTGATACACCACATAAACAAAATAAAGAATAAAAATCATACGATCATATCAATAGATGCAGGGAAAGTATTTGACAAGATATGGCATCCATTTATGATTAAAACACTTAACAAAATGAGTATAGAAGGAAAGTACCTAAACATAATAAAGACCACATATGACAAACCCTCAACTAACACCATACTTAATAATGAAAAACTAAAAACCTTCCCTTTAAGATCAAGAACAAGACAAGGCTGTCCGTTATTACCTGTATTATTCAATATAGTATTGGAAGTCCTAGCTAGAGCAATCAGGAAAGAGAAAGAAAAGGCATTCAAATAAGAAATGAAAAAGTCAAATTATCACTTTTTACAGATGACATGATTCTCTATATAGAAAACCCTTAATACTCTATTTAAAAAAAAAAACTATTAGAAATAATAAACAGATACAGTAAAGTTTCAGGATACAAAATCAATGTTCAAAAATCCACAGTGTTCCTATACTCTAAGTGAATTGACAGAAAAAGAAATGAAAAAACAATTCCTTTTGCAATTGCAACAAAAAAAATAAAATACCCAGGAAAAATGTGAAGGACCTATACTCTGAAAAGTATAAAACACTATTAAAAGAAATTGAAGAAGACAAAGAAATGCAAAGATATTCTGTGTTCTTGGATTGAAAGAATCAAATTAGGTAAAAGGACCTTATTACCTAAAGCATTATACAAATTTAATGCAATCCCTATCAAAATCCCAATGGCAAGGGGAAAAAATGGTGTAGATGATAGAGGCTTTGTTCATCCCTCTTGCAATTACATCAAAGTTGCGACAGAAACACAGAACAAACAGCAAGCAAAGTAGACTGAGATCTAGATGAACATAAGCACTATAACTAGAGAGAGAAATAAGAAATCACCCTGCAATGGTAGAAGATAGGAGGGAGCGAAGAGAAAAGGCTGCCCAGTCCCGAGAGGCTGAGTGGGACAGAGGCTACGGCAATGGCAGCTGCAGACACTTCTTAAAAGGGCCATGTCTGTGGGAATTTCATGGTGATGGACCTGCTCGCTCTGAGTACCAGCGCTGGGTTGGCTGCACAGTGGGCACCAGAGACTTACAGGAGAACACTGAGTTGCCCAGCGAAGGCCAGAGGCGAGGCTCTCTCCCTGGCAGAAGTGCTGGCGGTATCCATTGTCCCTCTGTTGAGCCCTCCTCACTCCCAGTGCTCAGATTCAGCACCACAATAGCTGAGACATCATCAAAGTGGATAACAGAGGTTGCTCTGCCCAGAGGATTCCCTGAAACTCCACCTTCCCCAACTCTCAGCCCAACTCAAGCCACACATCCAGTTGTGTCCTCGGTGAGTTCGGTGCTCCTTGCTGAGCACTGAACTATAAGCACAGCATCTGTAAATTGCTTGCTCAGTCTTAACAGGTGGCCCTGGAGGGGCACAGCCTAGGGCTAAATTTGGCCTGCAGCTGAACCCCTCTCAGGACTGTGCCACTGGACATCCACTACACAAAGCCATGCTACTAAGACCGAGAGACTTAAGAGCTTTGCTTAGTACATAGAAACAGACACAGAAAGGCAGCCAAAATGAGAAGACAAAGAAGCAGAAACCATATGACAGAACAGAATAGAGATCCAGGAATAATGGATCCAGGAATAATGGATCCCTATTCTGATGCACAGTTCAAAACACTGGTCATAAAGATGCTCAATGAACTTAGGGAAAGTGTAGATGAACTCAGTGAGAACTTTAACAAAGAGAAAAAAGAACATAAAAATGGAAATGGAAATTATAAAAGAGAATCAATCAGATATGAAGAAAACATTTTCTGAGATGAAGAGTATATTACAGGGAATCAACAGAATCAATAAAAAAGAGGACCGAACCACCGATATACAGCAAGAAAAAGAATCCAAGACTATAATAATAATTTAAGGAGCCTATGGGACACAATTAAATGTAAAAATATATGTGTCATGGGAGTACCTGAAGGAAAACAAGAAGTTGAAGAGTTATTTGAAAAACTAATGATGGAAAACTTTCTAACCTGGTGAAGGAAATAGACATACAACCCCAGGAAGCTCAGAGTCCCAAAAAAAAGGAACCCAAAGAGGCCCACACCAATATACATTATAATTAAAATGCCAAAGGTTAAATACAAAGAGACAATCTTAAAAGCAGCAAGAGAAAGCAGTTAGTTACCAACAAGGGAGCACCCATAAGACTGGCAGCTGATTTCTCAAAAGAAAGTATGCAAGACAGAAGGGCCTGATGCAAAATATTCGACGTGATGAAAACCCAGGATCTACAACCAAGAGTTCTTTATCCAGCAAAGCTATCATTTACAGTTGAAGGACAGATAAAGAGCTTCCCAGACAAAAATAAGTTAAAAGAATTTATCACCACCAAGCCAGTATTACAGGAAATGTTGGAGGGACTTCTTTAAGAAGAAAAAACATGTATCAAAAATAGGAATAAAGAATGGTAATAACTATATTCATTCCTATCAACAAGTGTTTCAAATGGAAAAGAATTAAGTGTTGCAACCAAAAGACAGAGTGGCTGAATGGATAAAAAAATAAGACCTCTACATACATTGCCTATAAGAGACTCATTTCAGATTAAAAGACACACACAGACTAAAAGGAAGGGGATGGAAAAAGATATTGCCTTGATGGACCTAGATGGTATTACGCTGAATGAAGTTAGATAGAGAAAGACAAATATCACATGATTTCATATACATGTGGAATCTAAAGAACAAAACAAACAACAATAACAAAAACAAAAACAAACTCATAGATACAGAGAATAGTTTGAGGACTACTAAATGGTAAGGGGGTTGTAGGGACAGCGAAAAAAGGGCAAAGTGATTAAGTATAAATGGATAATTACAAATGGACATGGAGATATAAAGTGTAGCATAAGAAAAATACTTACTAATGTTGGAATAAATATGTAAGGGGGAAAGGAGGTACTAGATTTAGTGGGGTGATCACTTTGTGAGTTATATAGATCTCTAATCATTATGCTACACAACTGAAACTAATATATTATTGTATGCCAACAATAACTCATCGAATGATAAAATGTAAATATGAGCAACTAATTATCTACTATATTTCAATAAAGCCAGAAAAAAATCCCAATGGCATTTTTTAAAGAAATAGAAAAAAAAAAATCATCAGATTTAGGTGGAAGCACACAAGACCTCAAATAGCCAAAGAGATCCTGAGAGAAAAAAACAAGACTGGAAATATCATTCTGCCTGACTTCAAATTATACTACAAAACAACAATTATCAAAACAGTATGGTATTGGCAGAAAATCAGACACACAGACCAATGGAAAAGAACTGAGAGTTCAGAAATAAACCCCCATATCCATATATATGGGCAAATCATTTTCAACAAAGGAGCCAAAACCATACAATGGAAAAAGGAAAGCCTCTTCAATAAATGGTGCTGGGAAAACTGGAAAGCCACCTGCAAAAGAATGAAACTAGACTGCTGTCTATCACCACACACCAAAATTAACTCAAAATGATTAAGGACCTGAATATAAGACCTGAAACAAAAAAGGGCATAGAAGAAAACATAGATACTAATCTTATAGATTTTCAATTTCGAGAGAATTTTATGAATTTGACCTCACAGGCAAGGGAAATAAAAGCAAAAATAAATGAATGAGACTTTATCAAACTAAAAAGCTTCTGCACAGCAAAAGAAACCATAAACGAGGCAAAGAGGGAACTCTCTAAATGGGAGAATATATTTGCAAACAATGCCTCTGATAAGGGCTTCACATCCAAAATATATAAAGAACTCATACAACTCAACAATAAAAAGACAAACAATCCAATTAAAATATGGGCAGAGGACTTGAACAGACATTTCTCCCAAGAAGACATATAAGTGGCCAATAGACATGTGAAAAGATGCTCAACTTCACTAGCTATTAGGGAAATGCAAATGCAAATCAAAACTACAATGAGATATCATCTCGCACCTGGTAGAACGGCTATTATCAACATGATAAGTAATAACAAGTGTTGTAGAGGTTGTGGGCAAAAAGGAACCCTAACACGGCTTGTGGGAATGCAAATTGGTACAACCACTATGGAAAACGGTATGGAGGTTCTTTGAAAAAACTAAGAATTGAATTACCACATGATCTGGCAATCCTTCTTCTGGGTATTTACCAAAAAAAACCTGAAAACATTTAGCCTCAAAGATATATGCACCCCAATGTTCATAGTGGCATTATTCACGGTGGCCATGACATGGAAGTAATTGAAGTGTCCTATGATAGATGACCGGATAAAGAAGCTGTGGTATATATATATACAATGGAATATTACCCAGCCATTAGAAAAGATGAAATACTGCCATTTGTGACAGTATTTGGATCTTAAGATAATCATGCTAAGCGAAATGTTAGGCAGAAAAAGGTGAAACCATATGATTTCATTCATATGTGGGATATAAAAACTGAAATAAACAAACAGACATGACCAACTGAGACTCATGGACATGGACTGTGGATTAGTGATCACCAGAAGGAAGTGGGGGAGGAGGGAGGTAGATAGCAGTAAAAGGGGTCAAATATTTGGTGACAGAAAGAAATCTAACTTTGAGAAGTGAACACATAATGCAATACATACACCACATACTGTTGAATTGTACACTTGAAATTTATTTGATTTTATTAATCAATGTCATCCCAATAATTTTTAATAAAAAGAAAGCAGGAGATTACTCTCAGGGGGGACAATTCTATGATTATTACAATAAATCTCATCTACAGGGAAGGCAGACTCAAGTAATATAAAGCTGTAATTTGTAAAGCAGCAGTCTTACTTGGGGGAGGGGAGTGCTTGATATTTTGTGGGTGGCACCTTGTCTGAATTGGGTAGAGGATCTTGTCCTTTCAGAGGAACCCAAACCAACACTGCCAGCACCATGATTTTGTACTTCCAGCCTCCAGAACTGTGAGAAAATAAATTTGTTACTTAAGCCACCCAGTCTGTGGTATTTTGTTATGGCAGCCCTGCAAACAAATACAGACTTGTAACAAGTAAAGAGATTGAAGTACTAACCAAAACACTTCCCATGAATAAAAGCCCAGGCCCAGGTAGTTTCACTGATGAAGTCTGCTAAACATTTAAAGAAGAATTAATACCAATTCTTCACAAACTCTTCCAAAAAAAAATAGAAGATGAGAGAACACTTCTTAACTCATTCTATGAGGCCACTATTACCTTGATACCAAAACCAAAGACATCACAAGAAAACTATGGTCCAATATCTCCTACAAAAAAAATCGCCAACAAAATATTAGCAAATTAAATCCAGAAACATATAAGAAAGGGTTATACATCATGACCAAGTGCGGTTTGTCCCAGGAATGCAAGTTTGGTTTAATATTCAAAAATCGATTAATGTAATACACCATATCAATAGACTAAAATACATCTTTATCGATCATCTCAATAGATACAAAAAGGGCATTTGACAGAATTCAACACCTCTTTGTGATAAAAGCACTTTAACTGGAACTAGAGAGGTATTTCCTCAACCTCATAAGACCACCTACGAAAAAACTGCAGGTAACACATACTTAATGGTGAAAGACTGAAAGCTTTCCCTCTATTGTCAGGATCAAAACAAGGATGCCCAGTCTCACCACTTCTATACCACATTATACTGGAATAACCAGGGCAATTAGGCAAGAAAAATAAAGGACATCCAGATTAAACAGGAAGAAGTAAAATTGTATTTGCAGATGACATAATCCTATCTCCACATCCAGGCTCTTCATCTCATTAGAACTGAACCGAATGGGTGACAATCTTCTTTCTTGAAAGAAAGGAGTTCTCTCCCTATTTTCAAATCCTCCCTACTGGCACTATCACACAGCCCAGCCCCCTTTCAGAGATGAGAACCCTGCTTGCTCTTCCCCCTGGACAGTGAGGGCCCCTCAGAGGGGCTCTATTGTCTCACCTGCTTGTATTCTTACTGCTGGCTCCCATGCAGAGTTTAAAAACAATGGAGAGCAGCCCTTAGTGTGCAGCTGCTATCAGTGTCCCCATCAACTCTCACCCCCTTGCCGGCAACATGCACACACAATTTGTAGAGCCCGAGCTCTTATTTGGCAGCAAAGCCCACCCCACTGGGAGCTGAATTGATAAGCATCTTTATTGGCTGTCTTCTTTCCTGCTCACTCCCTACTGCTCCCTCCCCCCCACCCCAACTGGTGTGTCTTGACGTGGCCTCTCAGGTAAACTACTTGCACTGTCTCATGATTGGTTTCTGGGGAACCTAAAACTGACATAGTATGTCGTGGAATCAACTTAGAGGACCTTGACCAGAAAATTAATAAAATTGAAATAGAATAGAATAGGAATATTGCAGTGCGCGCTGCATTTCTTTCGATTTGAGACTGTATACTAGGTAACATAAACTATCTCTTACTGTGAAACAAAGGCAAGAATATTTAGGAAAACTCTGCTCTGAAGACTTTTCATTACTTTTAAACAATTATTATGTCGACATGTGACCTTTCAAAAAAAAGTGCCACTTTTCTAAAATCTATTAGAGAGGCCAAAAAGCAATGCCAGGTTTTCTGAATAGGAGAGTGTTTGTGTTTTTTTATTCCCTCAATATTGCTATTATTTAATTTTCAAAAAAGTTTACTATAATCCTAGGAAGACTCTGGTGAGAGCGGCATCTATATATTGCTGATGACATTGCAAACCACACACTTTAAGTTAGCTCAAAATCTTATATTTACGCCAAGAAAAAAAGAACTAAAATGTGACACACAGAACCATGCACATTGCAGTGTTTTATGTTCACTAAAAATGGAAACGACTTAAGTGTCTGAATAGGAGGAGTCTGAAGGACAAATATTCTTGGAAAAGCTTTGAAGTTGAGTTTGTAGGGTTCTTTACAGAAAGAATAGGAGGAATTGTCAGTCGTTTACAACAAAACCCTCACAGGTTTGGTGAAAACTGGGGGTGCTGTAGGTCCTCAGTGGCACCCCTAGATCAGTTCTCCGTAGAGGTTTGATGGAGGCCTAACACAATTTAATATGAACTTCAGACAACGACACAGCTCTCACGAGGATTCCAGTACTCACACTCAAAATTTGACAGCCTAAGAAAGCAGAAGGGGAGGAGGCAGTTATGAGGTTCCAAAGAGAGTAGTGGCTGGCAACGATTTGTCCTTTTAGCCTGGCACCCGAGACCACACGGGGCCTGTGGCCAGCAAGAACACAAAATGCCCACGTGGGGTTTTTAAAACGAATTGTTTTTAAAAGAGCTTCCTAAACCGCAGAGTAATCAGTACTCCGGGCTCTTGGGCCCAAGGGGAAGTTAATAGATTAAAAACTGGGTCTGTTCAAAGTCGTTGTTAAGAAGTAGAAATATCTAGACTGGGAAAGACGGGGATCCAGAGGGTCAGGGAGCCGCTCTCACTGTGGGAGACCTACAAGGGACTGGGGCGCACCCCGCAGGGCAGGAGCAGGGGTCTGAGCGGGACCCAGCCGGGTGCGCTCGGAGGCCAAAGCCCAGCGCTGGCGGCGTGGGCCC
>NW_006442508.1:11398602-11399545 GCF_000325575.1 Pteropus alecto | reverse complement strand
GCCGTGCGGGGGCGGCGGCGCCGGCAGGGGGCACTGCGCGCCGGGCATGGAGTGCGTGAAGAGCCGCAAGAGGCGGAAGGGTAAAGCCGGGGCAGCAGCCGGCGGCCCAGGGGTGAGCGGCGTGTGCGTGTGCAAGACCCGCTACCCCGTGTGCGGCAGCGACGGCGTCACCTACCCCAGCGGGTGCCAGCTGCGTGCCGCCAGCCTGAGGGCAGAGAGCCGCGGGGAGAAGGCCATCACCCAGGTCAGCAAGGGCACCTGCGAGCAAGGTGGGCACGAGCGCTTTCCTCTCCGACAACCCCTGCCCTGGCCCACGCGGCGGGAGAGCCGGACGCACCCTGGAGGGTCAGACCCGACAAGGCGTCCGCGGCCCGCGCGCCCCGCCCTGGTTCCCGCATCTCCTCCGGTGGCCGTCGCTGGGGACAGATGGGAGGGGAGGAGCTGGCAGCCGCGAGGATGCGGGCGAGGATGGGCGACGCCTCCGCTTCTCTCTTTTTGGTGGTTTTATTTTGAGAGTGTGCTGCGTGCGTCAGCAAAGCGAGAACTTGCAGGGCCAGTGTGTGTAGAGAAAAGATTTTGTGGTATCTCAGACTCTCGCATCCCAAAAGTTTACTCATCTGATGCTAACAGCTGGCAAGTCGATTCGCAAAAGCGTCCCTTACTCGCTTGGGAACCTTTCTCATCCTTTTTTTCTTGGATTTATAGAAGTGAAGTCACGAGATAGAAAGTTTAATGATGAAATGCGAAGTAAGGACTTTCAGAGAGAAGTTGTCCCACGTTTAATTTACTTACTAGGAATTACAGATTCTTAAGCAGTAATGTAGCTAATTATTTGTGGGCAAAAAAATACACTCTTTGAGAATGATTTTATGATGCAGTTTATGTTGCGAACCGATGACCATTTTGTTTTTCTTGTTCCTTTTGTGTAGAATTTCCCTAGGAT
>NW_006442508.1:11378954-11398571 GCF_000325575.1 Pteropus alecto | reverse complement strand
ATGCTTTTGAGGTTATGTTCAATAGTTTATTTTATTCCAAACAAGTACAATCTTGTCATAAATGAAAGAGGAAAATATAGAGAGAGTAAGTCTGAAAGGGAAAAAAATAAAAGATTTTTTTCTTTTAACTCTAATGCCTGAAATAACATTTTCCATGGGCAGTAGTTTCAAGGGAAAGTTAGAAATCCAACCTTGGCAGTCCTTCCCCTGGTCCCAGCCAAGGTAGAGAAAGGCAGCGAGGCAGTTCTCTTGAAATGACAGAAGCAGTTGCTTCTTTAATACAGCTCAGACTTTCTCCAGACTTCCCAAATAATTCTTTTTTTAGAGCTTTTCCCAGAAGTCCATATGCTAATAGATCTTTTGTCATTAATTTCAGAGTTCACTATTGAAAGCCTTAAATTGTGTAACTTACTGCTCACTATGTTATCATTAACCTTAAACTTAAAAAATCATAATCCAAAACAGTTCACATACTTTTCCAACGGGAACAGTCGTTTTTTCCTTTGGATCTAATTTATCAGTCATATGAAAGAGAAATGTGCATAGTTTAAGAATTCATTACAAATACTGAGATTTTCTTATAAACATTCCAAGGGAAATGTTAGTCCTTCCAAATCACTGTACTTGCCTTGTGAGGGAAGAAGGGTAGCTTAGTGATTGTTTAAGAATCGTCAATTCCAGCCTGTAGCTGAGACTGATAGTCATAAGGAACTACACGCATATCTCATTTTTAAGGTAGAGGGTCTTCCTTTCAATTTGTAAAAAATACAACACCTTTGAAGTGCAATAAAATGAGGTATACCTGTGGTTTTATAACCTCATTACCATGTCCTCACAGCTTCTCAGCATCGCTCCAGACTGCAAACTCCATGAGGGTATAGACTGGGTTTTACTTTATGTTTGGGAAAATGTTAAGAAAAATAGCATCTAAGACTGGAAAACTTGACGTAAATTAGCCTTTTCTTCCCAATCTAAATTTAGAGATTTGGGGTATAGTGCCTGGGACCATTTATAGGAGAATGCCAGAGAGAACAGAAAATAATGTGAGATCCACCAGAGAACTTTTCTACGGTAGAGACAAATGGAGATAAAACCAGTTTCCTTATATCTTGCTCCTGACTCCCAGATGTGTTTCGACAATTATGAGAGCAAACCCAATATAGTGCTGTTTACTTCTGTGCCAGTTGGTATTGGGCTTTGCAAAGAATAGAAAATGCATGTTCTAGGTTCCTCCAGCCATTTCTGCCCTCACAAGAAACTTGAGTTTTGCTTCCTCATGTATTGAGAGGGAGGGGGCGTTGTGGGACATAGCCACAATGGTGTGGTTCAATCTGCGTTCTTTTGTGTTGGTCTCATGTAACCTGCACTTTTTGAGCACGTCATTACTGTTCTGGGTGCTGTAGAGCCAGAGATACACAAAACACATCTGGTCTCGCCGATGAAGAAGGTATCCATACAAGTTGCAAACTCCCCTCCCAGAATGTTTTCACCGGAGCCCCGGATACACTCCTAACCTTCCTCTTATTTTCTGAGGTCACCACTTACCACCTTCTGGAGAGAGATCTTGGTCTGCTTCTTTTCTGTATCTCTGCGATAAGAGGCAAAGCCATATTCTTGAAAATCTGTTTGAAAGGTAATGAGCTAATCATCTCAAATCTTAAATCAGTCATCATGAATTTACTGCCATTGGATCTTTTTGAAGTCCCTGAAGTCATGAATAACTGGAAAATCAGATATGACAATTTAGTTTAATAAAAAGTTAATATAGATAAGCTGAGATGTATAATAAAATCTCACAGCTGGAAGAGAACATGGTACTTTATTCCAGTGCTTGGTTACACTTTTTGTTCATGGTCCTTTATATCCGAGTTCCTTGGCAATCCCATTTCTGCCACCTTGGTCCCTTTGGGATCCCCTCTTTTTCTCCCTCAGAATTAATTTTTACTTGTGGAATCTGAATTCATTCTTAAGGGTCTCCCTTGTTAGTACCTTTAGGACCGAGTTCAAATTACCTAGCAGGTCATATGAGGATTTTCACAATAACTCTATTATTTGGACTCTTCTCTTCAACCCCCTTAATGGTCCAGCCACAATATCTGCTATTTGCTGCTGTTTAGAATCACACCCTCACTCTCACCTTCATTTGTCTTTCCACCCTTTGAACTCTTAGCCTTCAAAGATTAGCAGATGCCACTTTCTCTGTGAAGCTCCTTGACTCTTCCACCACCAACCCCCCAAACCCCAATAATGTACTTGTCCTTCGGCACTTCCAGCCATTTTTTCAACAATATTTATTGCACACATATTGTATATATGTAAGCAAAAGGTATTCACACAGAATAATTAAGATGCTGAGCTCTAGAACCAGATTCCCTGAATGTGAATCTTAACTTTGCCACTGAGCCTTGAGCAAATTACTTGACTTCTCTGGGCTCGGGTTTCGTCATCTATAATATAAGGATTATAACCATACCTATCTCATAGAGTTATTGTGAAGAGTCAGTGTTGCAAAGCTTATTCTCAGAAAGCACTGTGAATATCCATTGTTGTCGTTATTCAACCTGAAAGTAAGCTCCATGAGAGAAGGGAATTTTTGCTCCCTGTTATATCCCCAAGGGCCTAGATCAGTGCCTGGCACTAACAGATGCTTTAAATATGTGTTGAATGAATGAATGAATGAATGAATATATCTGCCAGGTATACATCTAATCTCAGCCTTGAATTAGATAGACAAGATCCATCTGTGATGGCATTTACTGTAAGCTGTAGACAAAAACAAGTAAACCAATGTTCATATAGTTGTATGTGCTGTGAAGAATGTGCAACAGGGAAATAGGACAGAGACCAGGGGTGGATGAGCAGAATTAAGTGGGGTGCGCAAGCCATGCAGATTTCATGTCAAGATTTCAGCAAAGAGAGCAGAGGGGAAAACAAGTTCTGCTAGTTAGCTAGCATAGCATCTCCCTGCAGCCTCCAAAGCGTTCTTTGACTGTCTTCCCTACAGGACTGGGAGCATCCTAAAAGAGGGACTATATCTCATACTTCTTTATAAACACAGTGGCTAGCTAATAATTTGAACCTTGTTAAATATTTGTTGATTAAACAAAGGAATCCTCTTAAGAAAGTGCCCTCCTATTTGGAAATGCAGGCAGTTGACTGTCCTGCCTGTCTTCTCTTTTTTCTCCTTGCATCTTCTACCCTCCTGAAGTCTAGGCAATACATCCAACATTGACTCATCTTATCCTGAACTCTAACATTAGGTGGTCACTTTCCTCCCACCTCCAAATTTCAACATTTCCACATCCTCTTGCTATTCGGAATTAGGTTCAGAGCAACAGAAACTGTTCTGTAAATGGAAAAAGCTTCAACGAAGATTTTGATTTTTGGAAACTCGTTTTGTTAAATTTTAAACATTTGTCCTTTGAGCAGCTCATTTTAGGCTCATTTTTATGTTGATAACATATCATTTAAATGCCCATGTTCTATTACTATTTTTCAATGAATTTGTGAACATGTGACGTTGTGATGTATAATAAGAAATATATATTTGATCTTCATCCCATTCCTGCCACACAGTTCCTAAAACCCTTGGAATTTTCCAAGTGTTGAGAGCAAACAAGATGTCTTTTGTTAAGTTAATGAAATGACTTTTGGAAAGCCCCTAAATCACCTAAGTATGGATGGGGACTGATGGCCAGTGGAGCCAACCATGAGATCAGTGGGCTGGAACTTTCAATCCCATTCCCCATTCCCACTCCCTGGGATGGGAGAGGGGCTGGAGATTTAGTTCAGTCACCAACGGCTGAATTTGATGATTTAATCAATCATGCCTATATAGTGAAGCCTCTAAAAACCCAAAGGATGGTGAACATGTGGAGGTGCTGGGAAAGTGGAGCTCCTGGAGAGTGCATGGAAGTGCTGAGTCCCTGTCCCCACACCTTGCCCTGTGCATCTCTTCCATCTGGCTGTTTCTGAGTGATAACCTTTTATAATAAAATGATGACCTAGTAAATATGTAAAATGTTTCTCCAAGTCCTATGAGCCACTCTAGCAGATTAATAAACCCAAGAAGGGAACGCCTTTCTTGTTAGGACCTCCAGTCTTTAACCAGTTGGTCAGAAACATAGATGACAACCTACCTGGATGGTTGGTTGGCATGTGAAGTGGCGGAGTTGGGCAGTCTCGTGGGACTGAGCCCTTAACCTGTGTGGTCCAATGCTGTCTCTAGGTAGATAGTGTCAGAATTGAGTTGAATTGTAGGACACCCAGCTGGTGTTGGAGAATTGCTTGCTGGTGTGGGAAAAACACACATGTAACTGGTGTCAGAATGGTAGAACTCAATTGAAAGTTGAAACAGAGGGTTCCAAAATTAAATGAAATTGTTAGTAGTCTGGCTTGCGTCAAAGGTTGGGGGGCGGGGGGTTAATGAAAGTCAGTGCAGTACTTTGTTAAACTACCACTGTCATTCCACAGAGACAGTCAAGGAACCTGGGAGCAGGGGAACCTTAATCCAGATTTGTGGAGAAAGAACTAGGAATGAGTTCCTGAAAGAGTGATGTCCTGACCGAGGCAGGGATGAGAAGGAATTGGCTAGAGAGAAGCTAGCATGGAGCTTGGAGTAGAGATAGAAGGAAATGAGACGAGCATTACAAGCAGAGGAATAGCACGTGGTTCCACGGGGCTCCCTCACAGAGAGGGAGAGCAGGGGTGGCAGCTGGACCCTTAACAGCTCAGTGATTGAGTGCCTCGTGGTCCATTAGGTTTTGACACTATCACAAGAGCAGTGGTAGTGATGTAATTGGATTTGTGCTTTGAAAAAAATCTCTGTTGGCCACCCTTAGGAGGATGGATTGGAAGTGGGCAACACTCACTAGTCAGGGATGCCCATTAGGAAACTATTACGATAATCCTGGCAAGAGAAACCTAATTCCTTCTTCACAAGACCTTTAGTTTCTCTCCCAAATCTTAGAAGCATTGTTGAACTGGAGATCCGAACCTGCCATGGCAAGCTGTTTGTTATTTGGAAGTGAAAAGCCTGTACTGTGCTTTTTTCTTACAGAACAACTCCTCACAAAATGCCCTGACATTGCTCACTCATTAGCCAGCCCTGCTCCCAAATTACAGCCAGTTGCTCATTTCAGTAGTTGTGCCTCCCATAATCCCCATTCCTCTCTCTTTGTGTTCAGATTAGAAACAGAAAAAGTTATATCCCAAAGAGTCTACCCGGCCCAATAAAAATGTTTTAATTTTTTTTTCTGGCCTCAGTTGCCCTTCTTGAACACAGAAACTTCTGGAAAGCTGCGAATCACTGGTTCTTATCACTTTACCCAGTTTTAATCACTGCTTCTTAGGAAAGATTTGAAAACCTGAAGCAGCTTTAGAAAAGAATAGGCACCTTCGAAGAAGGATCTTAAAGGACTTAAGATTCTTTTAGAGGAAAGTAATTCAAAGAAGTTAATGTTTCTTCATGGTTTGGGAATTAGTTATTAAATGAAAGGTGCTTGACCCTCTGTTCTACAGGAGACTGAATTAAAAGGCCTGGAATTAAATAGCCGTAAAGCACATTTAGTTTACGCACCAGGAACAGCTTGCAGGTGAAAACTGTGGAATACTGTTTAATGCTCGTGTGGGAGTCAGGAGTATTCTGTGAGGATTCTCTTTTGGAGAGCAGAGAGGTAACCTAAGTGAGGAGGGGGGATGTCTGGGAGAGGATGTTATAACTTTTAAGATTTTATTAAACTGAGCAGGTGCTTATTGTCATCCTTAAATGTGATTTCCATCCTGTCCCTAGAGCCTGCCCTTAGGGTATACTGTAGAAGAAACTGCCTTATAAGGCTCTCTTTCAGGGAATTTAGTGACAAAACTCCCTTGGATAGAGTCCAAGGCCAGCCGGCCTTCCCTCATTCTAAACTAAATTTCTCCCCACAGTGGATAAGATTATGGTGCTTCCTCAAGCTACTCCGCAAATGATCTGACCTCATCTGTGTTTTCAACTGTTAAGACAACATCTTGTTTTTAGCAGCTGTTAAAAAGAGACTCCTAAATTATCAGCAAAAAGATTTTTAAGCCAGAGAATGAGTTTAACCTTTTTCGTAATTTAGATCCAGGAGTGGCACCTTTAGACAGCTTTGAGATGGAAGAAGACTTAGGAGTACATAAACGAATGAGTCTGCTGATTTTAGGCAATTTTTTAAATTTCCCTGTGAATCTTTTGCTCTTTATGAGGTGATAGGAAGGTGAGAGGGACTAGAAATGTCTACGGAAAGCTTTCTCAAGCTTGTTCTATGTGAATTTTCCAGGTCGATCAAGACCACCACCCCACTAGCACCTCTCCTTCTGAGGCAGTCAAGAGAAGAAAGACAGGGGGAAAATGGTTATTTTTTACTTAAAATTGATGTGTTAAATAGTTAAATTAATGGCAGATCATCTGGTGAGATTAATTAGAAACAGCTGGAGCTAGCAATACCCCACCCGCTCGATGCCTTTGCCAAGCAGTGGGCTACCAGGGAGAGGCGCACTCCATGAAACCAGCTGGGCCCAAAAGGCCAGGTTTGCAGAGAAGTGTTGTCCCTGAGAAGTAAGAAAGATTCAGACCAGCTAAAACAGACCCAGTGACCCAGTGTTGACAAAGCCGCATTCATAGGGTATGAAGTTTCTTACAGTGACAGTGTTGACAAGGCTGACAAGCCGATATGTTCAAAGCAGAGTGTAACCACTATGAAAAAGTAACACCCTTAAAACTGAAGGCTAACATATATTATAAATGAAGGTACCATTTAGTTTAACTGCTTCTCAGAGTTATTGTGAAGGTGAAATTATAGAACAGGTTATGAAATCACAGTGTAAATGTGCAGCACCAAATGTAAACACTCATTCAATAATGGCTGTAAATTCCTTTGGGGCAAGAATTCTACATCATGCCTCATAGGTGGTGATAGTGATAACTGAGGTTTGTAGGACTTTACAGTTAACCTAGGGCTCCTCTGGGTATTACACAACCTTGGAAGGTAAGGGAGTTACTGTCCAAGTTTCCAAACAAGGATACTGAAGATCAGCCATCATCACTCTGCCAGTAAATAGCAATTCAGGTACCTAAATTTAGATATTCTACTACAGCCTTGCTGTTCAAAGTGTGGCACTTAGACCAGCAGCATCAGCTTTCTGTACTGTCTCTTCTATAAATCTAAAACTATTTCAAAATAAACAGTTTGAAATGAAGTGATTCACAAGAGTCACTTCAAACTTGTGAAAGGGTGTGGAAAAGGCTTTAGGAAGGCCTTAATGAATTTATCTTGCTTATATCTTCTTTTTGATGACTTGACAAGGGGGATATATGGTACATTCCTGCCTAAATTGCTCTAAAAGAGCTCTTTCAAGTAGCAGGAAATAGAAATTATATATGATAACAAAGTTCATGTCATGGTTTAATTGGCTCTTTGTGGTAATGTGGTGCGCTTTATAATAAATGTCATTATATTCTGGGAAAGATGGTATTTCTTCAATGAATGAATTTCTCTGAGGGGCTTTGTACAGATCCCTGAGCCCAGCATAGCATCAGTCCTTCCAAGCCAGATTAGAAATCTGAGAGCCAGTCCCCTCATTGGCAACCAATAGGCTCTTGAAGGGCCAGTGTGTTGGGAGCAGCTGACATGAATATTTTCCCAAGCAGGATCTCTTGGGGCATAATGTTTGCGTGTGGTGTTTGATCATTTGCCAGGCCTTTCTGGTAACTGTAAGTAGGGTAAAGGAGGAAAAAAATCACTAAGATAACTGTCAACATGCTCAACTGTTCATTTTTATCTGAGGTTTTAGCCCTGAGTGCCGACTGAGTCCTGTCCTCAGCACCACTCTACCATCAATTTTCCCAGCTGGGATAATAATATTTACTCCACATCTAAGCTGTAGTTCATTATAGGGCTACTCTTGAGAGAATTTGCATTTTTAGGGACTGAAGCATGTTTTTTTGTCAGGTGACAACTTCCAAAAGAAGGAAATTCCATGTAAGAGTTTGAGAACTGAATTAAGCATAATCCATTCTAACTTTCTGAGGTTGGGGGCGGGGGAAAGAGCACTTAAATGTTCTCACAGCTGACTCCAATCACCCTGTTTTTTTCATGTTGATTTTCTTGAAGAAGGGATATCTCCAACTTTTTTGGAGGCTGTCTTTTTCCCTGAGTAAGAAAGGCTCAAAGGCATTTCATTTACATCGCAGCAGATGAGTGGGCCAGCGGTCAAGTGGTTGAATTGAGAAAGCTTTAGATCTAACATCTGTTCTTTTCTCTTCTGGCCTGACCCCAAGTAAGGGAGAAAAATTTATCAAGAAATAGATCTCCTGGAACATTCAGAAGGTTTTGAAAGAGACCACACAGAAATGAGGCTTTAGGAGTTTGTCGGGGTACCCTGAGCCCACAGGATGCGAAGCCTGCTCCTTCTCTGTGGGAGCTTTCAGAACTTCCTGCTCAGGAAACAGAAATCCAAGAGTGAATTTCAATGGCAGCTGCAGCAATTACATTGCAACCCTGGCTTCCAAAGGACTCCCCTCAGGAAGCCATAGAGCATGTGATAGAGAATGAAATGCTTAGGCAACAGCGCAGCTCTGAGCAAGAGAGAGGACCAGGCGAGGGGATTCATGCAGTGAGGCTGCTTATTAGAGATGCTCAGCTCAGTTGGAGAGGGCAGGCTGGGGCAGAGATCAAAACGCCACTGCGTTTTGACAGGCCAGGGCCTCCGAGCCAGAGGCCCCTCTCCCCTCAGGTGTATTTCAGATCAGAGCTACAGGGCAGGAGGCAAAAGCTGATCCAGCTTGGCTCTTTCTGCACCACTAAGCCTTTGGTTCACTGGAAGATAACTGTCAGTGTGCAGGAGCAGGCTGTCAGAACCGAGTTGTGGTGTGGGAAAGTTAGCAGTCCTCTCCCTCTTTTCACCTGCTTTACCTGGCCCATCATTGCACGCTGCCCCTTTTTCCTGTCTGAGTGCAAAATGTGAGGTTCTTTTTCCAGAGCTTAGGCAGCAACTTTATAAATGGTGAGCTCTGCTCAGTCCTCTCCCTCAACTCCATCCCGGCCACTGATGAGCCACCTCTGACATTGCCCCCAAAACTCAACACGCCCTCCCTGAGAGGCAGCAGACACACTCCATGTCATCCAGGAGATGGTTGCCCCTTTTCTCGATACTACCTTGAGATGAAGTTTTTACAGATGTCTTAGGATCCTAATCCACTGCATGCATTAGCCCAAAACCCTATGGCTCCTCTCAGTTCCAGTCCAGGGATTAGGGGAGACAGCCACAACCCCATGGTGACCATGGACTTGACAGGCATGAAAAGCATTTGTACCTAGCACATAAAGTCTCACTCAATGCCGTTTCATTTCAATTTTTATTGTTATTAGCATTGTAAACCCTGGTATGAGTTCATAAGTGTTCATGATATGTCAATGTCTTACTTTGACCAATCCAAACATAATATTGCCTTATATATCTCCAGATTAGATCTGAAACCTGTATTTAGATCTATGCAAACAAAATGGCAGGATAATGTTCTTATAAACAAATCCCTGGAAACTTCCATCTCCTTCTTGATCTTGCTTTCAAGTATTCCAGAACAAAGAGTCCTGCTTCATCGCCGAGAGATCTCTCAGGGTCTAAATACGGACAGTCACATGGGAATCACCCTGGATACCGGCCAGAGGGTTTGCTTTGCCTTACGGCACGGAATATTTCCATCAAGTTTGATGTCACATACATGATTTTCTAATGGCACCTTCTAGGTATATAGGACATTTGGGATTCAAATATTCCAGAACAAAGAGTCCTGCTTCATCGCCGAGAGATCTCTCAGGGTCTAAATACGGACAGTCACATGGGAATCACCCTGGATACCGGCCAGAGGGTTTGCTTTGCCTTACGGCACGGAATATTTCCATCAAGTTTGATGTCACATACATGATTTTCTAATGGCACCTTCTAGGTATGTAGGACATTTGGGACACTTAAATTCAGTGATTATTGATCTGTGTCTTCCCTGCATATGGGGAGATTTTGGGGGGTTTTGTTGGTTGGTTCATTTTTTAAAAAATGTTGAAGATATTGACTCCAAAAAGGAATGTGAACCCAAATCACAGAGAATGGCAGAAAAAGAGTATGATTAGTATCCATTAGGTACCTATTGGTTATTATTCTTGATTTATAGAGACTCGCTGGTAGAAATAATAATGTCCCTTGCTTGAAATTCATATGTCTCTTTTCTGGCTTTCACATGTAAATTCAGCTTAGCAGGAACTTATTTTAAAAAAATCAAAACATTTAACTATAAACAGGCATATTTAGACTCAAGAAGGTACCCACTTAGGTTGGACCTCAGCATCTATCTGAAAAGCGATAGCATCTACCCCCAGCACAGGGTGGAGAGCAGAAGAAATGAGTGTGCAGAGGAGATTTAAGAATCTGGATAACTTTTCAGATCAATCAGCATCAGCAGTTTTGAGTGAAATTGACAGAACGTTGGGACTACCAACTCTTCATAGACTGTGTACTCTCTCACCTTCTAAGACAGTGGTTCTTGACCGTGGCTGGACATGAGAATAACCTTGTTTTGCTGAGGAACACTAGACAGCACTTCTGCACTATACTTGAAGACCATTTTAAACATTAGCAAGATCACCAATAGGTGATCTTGAAAAAAGGGGGGAAAAGTGTCATTAAATAGACTGTAAAAGAGACACTTGTTTATAGTATGAGAGCTGAAACAAGAATGCAAGGCATTGCTTTGTCCCACAGCTGGGACCTCAGATTTTTTGCTACTCTGTGGATGTCCAAGAATGGTTTGATATGGGGGTTACAAATAAATTTTAGCAAGGAGGTGGATTTACAAATATGGAATCTGCGAATAATGGGGGTCTACTATGTTGGAAATGGTCAGATCGGTGACAAGCATGTATGAGTTATGCTTCCTTTGAATGCCCCAAAGCATTTAACATAGTTCTGGGCACAAAGTAGGTACTTAGCAGATAATTGTTGGGCTCTTGATCCAGTTTAATAAACACATGTACTATCTGTGTGGACTATCTCCATGGGGAGCTCCTGTTTTTGCCCTGTACCCATATGCTAGCAGGACTCTCATTGCACAGGCATTAGTGAGAAGTGTGGATTTTTCTAAGTTTTCACAGAGGTGATGCGAAGTTCCCTCCTATTTCTCTCTCCAGTCTTCCTTCCAGCTAGAGTCTCCTGCGTGGCCCTTCCCTCACATAAGGCCAGCCTATTCTTTACTTTGCTCACAGCCAGGCCTCTTATCTTGCTCCAGGTTTACTAAGCTCAGCAACTAGGCTCTGCCTGGCTCCTCCAAGTTCACCCACCACCCATAGCTCAGGAGGCAAAGGTTACCTATATTCTCACTATAGTTGAAATGGAAAATTATGATTCTCTGTTACTCATGTCAGGTGCTTGCTTTTTGTAAATGCTGTGCTAGGTGCCATAAGGAAATGTACAGTGATGAGAAAGATAATGCCCCTTCTCTAAGGAGCCTACAAACCTGTGGTCTATCTGGTGGCTTGTGAAGTGTGGGAAGGCAGAAGAGGCAATTAAGACTAAAATGAAAGAGACCCCATGTAATTCAATAAAAATGCATACACGCAAAGAATGCATATACATATGTACGCTCCTCAGCTCTTTCTAATCATTGGAAGCATATATTTTCTGAGCAGTTTCTACTGGAAGGAGAAAAAAGTGAACAAAGGTACATTCACATTTGTGGCCTATGAATACATTATAGTTTATAGACTGTAGGAGCTTATAAATAATGTAACTATGGCTAGATGTGTAGTATATAAATGAAATTAGTTTTTACGTTGCCCAAAATGACATTCTGGAGTGAAGACGAGTGAATTTTATCTTTGTTTGCTCAGAATTGAGCTAAGGATAGAGTATTGATCCAAAAGAATCTTAAATATTGTATTTAAATACTTTGATATACTCCAGGGGAAAAAAATATGCAGTAAATTAACTTTGCTCTACCTCCGTAGTAAATGAATAAAAGCAAAATTTTTAATAGGCACAATGACCTATTGAGGCCATGAAGATACTGTTTTGCAGTTAGTAATCCATTGTCAGATGTTTAGCTGTTTTGAGAAACCACAATGGATTTTAAATTCTAGACTTGCATATTCTAGTTAATTAATTTCAGCTACTGTGCAGTTCTGTGTGTGGTGGGAATGTGAGCTAACTTAATTTCCTTTCCAATAAAGATCTTTTTTGTTACTGGAAAAAAAATATAAACATTGAAATTTATAGAATTTATTGAAATTAAATATAATCATTATTATTTTCATTGTACCCACTCCATATTTTATTGTATTTCCTTCTACTGTTTTTCTAGGTATATGTTATATAAATGGTAGTGCTATTCATAACATTTTTACATCGTTTTTCATTTATATTTTCCATGTGTTTAAAATATTTTATAAATATCATTTATAATACTGCATAATCATTTGAATGGACCACGATTTACTCCATGCTTTCTCCATTATGAATAACCTTTAAATTCACATCTTTGGACATAAAGAGCTTCTTTCTTCTGCATTATTTCTTTAGAATAGATCCCAAATTGGAATTACTGATTCAAAGGTACGAAAATTTTTTTTAATTTTTATATATTGACATTGGTGATTCCAGTTTAAAAATTAACCTCTTCTAAATAATTTAGAACTGTTTTCTCCAGAAAACAAAAGGCCAAAGCAAAGTATTCCAATATGCAGTCAAAATTACTTTTTAATTATCTTCATACTTGGGTTATACGTGTGACTGTGCCTCTCCTGTGGCATAGAGACCATTTGAGAGTAGTACCTTCACCCCTGTTTCTATTTGTGAAATTTGTAATAACTGCCCAAAACCAAGAGTCCTGCCAATTCTCTAGTTTGCATACAAGATTGTCGGGCCCCGGGAGTAGTCCAAATCAGCTAGAACTCTTCCAGCAGGAGCAAAAAGGCTCTATGTTTGCTATAATGCTTTTCATTTGTTAAAAGTCCAATTTGGCCAATAAAATATTTCAAAATAATAGGGAGATGGGAAGATTATGCCTTCATACATCATTTAATTAGGGCTCATAAAAAGCACGCATTCCTTTTTCTAGAGTAGCTAGAGAACATCTGTTGTAGTGGACGGCCATCTACATGAGAAATAAACAGTAAAAACTTTATGAAATTTGGAGGTTTTGTCTTTAGCATTTATTCATAGAAGGAAAAAAATGGCCTTTACAACTCTATTGGCCTTTACAGCTACAGTCAAATACCCATACATTCGATTCTCAGCATCTCCACACATAATATGGAGACCATGACTTGACCACTTGTTTCATGTCAGCGTGTGAGACGTACAGTTACTCGCCACCTCGCAGGGAGAGCCTCTGGCCTGCTCCACTTATTAAAACCGGGAGAGAATCTACTTACAACATTTTGCTGCAGTGTCTTTGGGTCCTTAAAGACACTGCCTGGCAAAGCCTTGTTTCTCTTTTCTTCAAATCCTTTAATCTCCAGCACATTCAGCAATAATAATCCTTTGTTAGGTAGTTATTCCCACTAATACAGTAACAAAACAGTGCTGGGAATACATTTTTAAAGTGAAGATGCTGCATGTGATTTTTAGAGTAGAATTTTTCCCATATTTGATGAGATAGGAATACTAAGAATGCCTTAAATCAACATAGCACAGGATAATTTATAAAAATGTTCACATACACGCATACGTAAATCACCTTTTTTTTTTATAGACACAGACAACTTTTATTGGTTATCAGATGTGAAAGGGAAGAGTAGGAAGGTAGATAAGGTATAAGGGAGGCAAATATATGGACACAGAATGAGATTTGACTTTGGGTAGAGACCACACAATGCTAAATACAGATGACATATTATTGAATCATATATCACCTTTTTAATCCTCACAAGGATGCTGCAGTGTAAGTATTGCCTCCACATTATAAAATCACAAGCAAGATTCAGTGCATTGGAGTGCCCAAGCAGCACCGTGATTAATGGGCATCAAGTGAAGCTGGAGCAAGGATTTCGAGTGAGCTGCCACGTGCACGGTGCATACACATGTGCTCACATTTAAAGCCACAGGAAGCTAAAATTGAGTTTCAGAGCCAGTTAAACATAAGAGATGCTTCATTACAGTTCTTGATCTGTGGATTTCAGTTTCCATTCCTAAACTCGTGTCTCTTTCATTAAATTTCCTGTATTAATATGCTGCATTTCTACAATGTCCAGTTACTCTGATTATTACCAATGCATGGAAATGCATATGCTTGTGCTTATTTTGTTAAACCATGTAGGTGTTTTTGAAGAAAACTATCCAGAGATTCTAAAGCTGTTGTTTTAGTAAATTAAAATAATTCAAGGTTTTGGCAGAGGTGATTGTCTAATAAAGCATAAAATTACTCTCCAAGTGCCCATGCTTAACTTGGTTAATTATAGGTGGTCCAACACCCAAAACATACACACTGCCTGGATCTGTTAGCTTTGCTCAATAAAATAACCAATGCAACGTAAAATTTTCTGAGTAAAACGCAAGATAAGTCAGAAAAGGTAAATCAGATAAATTACTGCTCTCACATATATTTTCTAAAAATAAAATATCACTGAAGAGCATAAAAAGAACTTTGTGAAAAACATATTTTTAATCAATTTGAATAAAATCGAGTCTTGGGGAGATTTCACTGTTTTTCATGTGTGCATGCACTTGAATGCGTGTTTTTCCTTTGCGTGGAATGAGAAGTCCTTAAAGCCAACAGGGTGTATCATAAGAACTAGAAGGCCTCACTTGGATGATGCCAAAGAAAGCAGGAAATAGTAAGTTTCTCATAGAAACATGACATTTATTTCAGACTCAGAAATTCTTAGGCAGAGAGGTGAAGAAACATTTCTCAGCAATGCTTCTGAATCAGTCATGTAATTTAGTTTATATGTATTTTGTATTATATTTTAGTTTGTAAATACTTTTAGGTGTATAAGTCTGTACCTGATGTGAAAGTGCAATTCTGTACTAGTTCTTTCAACATGTAAGGGCATGGTTGAATTTGGGGAAAGGAAAAAGGATGATTACCCAACAGACAAAAGCTGGTCTATCGGTAAGGAATATGTGTAGCTGCAAGAAATAGAAAACAGTGGCTCCCCCAAAAAGAGGTAAAAGAGATTTATAGTCATCTCTCGGTATTTGAGGGGAATTGATTCCAGGACCACCTGCAGATAACAAATTTCAAGAATGCTCAAGTCCTTTAGATAACATAGCATAGTGTTTGCATATAATTTATGCACATCTGTCCTTATACTTTAAATCAACTCTAGATTACTTATACCTAATATCATGCAAATGCTATGTAAATAGTTGTTATTCTCTATCGATTAGGGAATAATGACAAGGAAAAAGTATGTACATGTTCAGTATGGATGCAACCATTGTAAGCCTAACTACATGGTACACATCAGCAACAACATGACTTTTTAAAAAATATTTTTGACCCATGATTGGTTGAATCCACAGATGCGGAACCCATGGATATGGAGGGGAGGCTGTATTTGATTGCAGAACAAGGAGTCCAGATGTAGACAGCTGCTGGTATGAGTTTAACCACTTGACAGTGCCATCAAGGACCCAGATTTTTTCTGTTTCTGGTCTGTCATCCTTTGTATGTTGACTTTTGACTTCAAGCTTAATGGTCTCAAGAAAGCTGCTGTCCCTCCCATCATTGAGTCCTAATTCAGGGCAGTTAGAAGAAACAGAGAAAAGGGCATGCCAGTCACATGTCCCATTTTATCAGGTGAGCAAAAGTTTCCCAGAAGCTCTCCTCTCAGCAAATGTCTACCTAATCTCATTAGCCAGAAATAGTCATGTAGCTTCCTCCAGCAGCAAGAAAGACTGAGAAAGAGGGGCAGAGTCAGCCTAGATCATGCCTGGAAAAAATAAAATGAGACAAGCTTTGTCACAAAATATGCCAATTCCAAAATTCAGAGAGAAGAGAGAAGTCCTTTCTAAAAGATGTTAGAGATCTTCACAAAGACTGTTTCAAAAGAAATGTTTCATCCTTGACAGTTTCCTTAACAGAAATGGTAACCAACAGATTTGAGAGTTTCTGCCAGATTTGCTTTACAATGTGAAAAGAGATCATTTGAAATTAACTCAAGCAATAAAAAAAAGTTTTTAAAGTTTTTTATATGTAGATAAGTGTTATAAAATGTTTAGAAAACAGGCATACTTGATTTTTATAAATTGTATAAAGATCAGCATCAAATTCATCCTCAGTTCTAAATATGGTGGATTTCTAATTGTAATGTCGATATGCTTATTTAAGTTATATGTATTACAGAGATCAATGTTTAGAACAGCATGGAATTCAGATTCCCACTCCCCCACTTACTAAATGCATGATCTTGGACAAGTTACTTCTCTGCACCTTGGTTTTGTTGTTTGTAAAGTGGAAACCATAATGCTTACTCTGCAGGATTGATAATAGTCCTTACTTTATGTGAGGCTTCAAGCATGGTGCCTGGCACACAGCAGAAGCTCAGTCTGGACATCGCCCTCACCATTAATAGTAGTGTTAATGCTTCTAGAACTGTCATACCATGGTACTGTACTTTTACGTTTGCTCTTCCCTCTTTTTCTGTCTTTTTTCTGCAAGGATACCCAGAGATGTGGTGATCGAGGATGGAGGTAGAAACTGAGTGGTAGGAGTGGTTTTGAGGATTGTATGAAGAAAATGAGGGCTATTCTTACCCAAACTAATTCAGAACTTTTGTTTTTTACATATTTATAATTTATACCCTGCCTTCTTCCAACATGGGATATAAGGTAGTTTCCATCACCACACTCTTCAGGTATAGTGTTGTAAAAAAGCAAAACAACAACATCATCGCAAAAACTAGGAAGAGTCAGAGTCCTGACTACATTGACTAAATGTGTGATTGTTAGCACATTGCTTTGTCTCGTGGGCCTCTCCATTTCCTCACCTGCAGAACGGAGTTACCAGACCTGTGTTAAAGAATTGTAGGAAATCAATGAGGTAATGAGTTTTAAAGTCCTTTGTAACTCTAAGCACTATATGAATATAAGATTTTTTTTCATTTGATTTCACTGATTGTTATAAAACTTTCAACTATGCCCAGTTAGTTAACTACCTTGTATACATCTATGTTCTAATGTTGACTTTATAATAGGCCATCCCATGTACGCTGGGGCCACCTACTTCCCTCCCTCCAAATCACAAGTAGTACCCAGGGACGACTTAGGTTATAATGTTAGCCTGAACCAAGCATAAGTAGTAAGGAAGTCTGCCACAACAAATTCACATATGACAAAATATAAAGTACTTTAAAATCAGCATCCATTTGAGACAGTCTGTTCCTCTCCTGCCCTTTTTTAGTTGGAAAATCAAGAGTTGGCAGCCTTCTCTCATATAGAAGCTGTTGCATATTGACCTGGAATGGTATTAGTCCAGGTAATGATGGCAACTTTAATGTTAACCATCAATCACTTTAATGAGTACAAGAAAGCAGCCTATCACCCTGCCAAAAGATATAGGAATTAAGAATGGCTCATTCATCAGTTAAATATGTGCGTGTTTTCTACGTGTTGGGTGCTGTAGTGGTGGCATGGGCATGGAACACAGACTCCAGATTAATGATGGGGCCGTGGCAGCAGCAGAGTTCGTTGAGCTCTCTGAATTCAATCCCCTCATAGAAATAGATAGAGCCACTAGAAGGGTGGTCGCCAGGGGCTGGGGAAGGGAGGAAAAGGGAATTGTTTAATTCATATAGTTTCACTTCTGAAAGATGAAAAGCGTTCTGGAGATTGATTGCACAATAGAATGTACTTAACGCTACTGAACTGTACACTTAAAAATAGTTTAAGATGGTAAATTGTATGTGTGTTCCAATTTTTAAATATCAAAGAATAAAAATAAAGCCGGCGGATACCAGTGCCAAAACATCATGGACATTTACCACACAGAAGGTTATAAGCTCTCCTTGAATCCCAAAATATAAGTGGGATGAAACAAACCACCTACGCCACAGGCCTCATGATGTCGGCAGCTTTGTGGAAGGAGGCAGAGGGAAGTAATGAGAGAGAATGGACCTGATAATAGGAACATCCCAACACAGCCAGGAGGTACAGACAGGGAAGTGCTGCCCCTAGACCATTGATGGGTGGGTGGTACAAGGGACCCATAGAAGGTTCTGGGGAGCTGGAGCAGTGTTAGCCCCATGAACTCTCAAAGCCAAAACCAGCCAGGACTTCCTTCCAGGAGAGGAGCCTTACCAAGGAGGAACTTCTGGGAAACTTCTAGAAAAATAGAGCAGGAAAGAGAAAAGAGATGAAGAGAAGGCCAGATGAAAGTGGAGGAAGGATTTAGCTCCCTATGATTGCAAGACAGCTAGCTCATCAGCAACCAGAGAAAAGAAGAGGTCCTATCTTCTTATGCATTCCACATTATTATCAGAGAAAACTTCTCTAAGAAATGCTTCCATAGATTTATCTGTAGGTCTTATCAATCAGAACTGGGTTTCACACCCATGCCTGAACCAGTCACTATCAAGGAGAGTGAGACACCATGATTGGCTGACACCAGTCCTAATTCACCCCTGGAAATTAACTTTCAGCATAGGAGAGACTGAAGGCCCAAACAAACATCTGGTTTGCCATCAAGGAAGAAGAGGCCTGCCTGTGAAGGATATAATCAACAATATTTGCAACAGTTTGCTGTCTAATTTGCTGTCGTGCCTAATTATATTGTGGTTTCCAAGCTTTAAATATTATAATCACACAAAATCTTTAAGAATTCTGTTAATTGTAGACATGTTAACACATGCAAAAATGCATCTTCAGAGGTGACACATGCAGTGTGTTTGAGCCTCTTCAAAATATCTTCAGTTCTCTTGGATAAATTAGATACAAGGTCTACTACCATAGTATTCTTTCTTTTTCTTTTTTCTTTTTTTTTTACATATATTAGCTTTGGGTATACAACATAATGATTCGGTATTTGTATGTATTACAAAATGATCCCCAAAATAAGCCTAGTGAACATCTATCACCATAATTACAAAAAAAATTTTTTTCTTATAGTGAGAACTTTTAAGATTTACTCTTAGTAATTTTCAAATGTGCAGTACAGTATTAACTACAGTTACCATGCTGTATATTACATCCCCTTGACTTATTTCTTTTGTAACTAGAAGTTTGTACCTTTTGACCCCATTCACCCATTTTGCCCCAGCACCACTGGCAGCCACCAGTATGTTCTCTGTATGGGTGCTCGGTTTCAGTGGGGGGAAGGGTTGTTTCTTGTTTGTTTTTTAGATTCCCCCTATAACTGAGATCATACAGTATTTGTCTTTGTCTGACTTATTTCACTTAACATAATGCACTTGACGTCCATCCATGTTGTTGCAAATGGCAGTATTTCATCTCTCCTTATGGCTGAGTAATACTCCATTGCATATATGTACCACCACTTCTTTAGCCAATCATCTATCGTAGGACACTTCGGTTGCTTCCATGTCCTGGCCACAGTGAATAATGATGCTGTGAACATCGGTGTGCAAATATCTTTTTGGATATGGGTTT
>NW_006442508.1:11370979-11378399 GCF_000325575.1 Pteropus alecto | reverse complement strand
GAGTTTAGTTCTTATGTTTTCTCTTATGCATTTTATTGTTTCAAGTCTTATATTCAGGTCCTTATTCCATTTTGAGTTAATTTTGGTGTGTAGTTTCATTCTTTTGCAAGTGGCTTTCCAGTTTTCCCAGCACTATTTATTGAAGAGGCTAGTTTTTTGTTTTTTGGGTTTTTTGCTATTGAGTTATAAGAGTTCTTTATGTATTCTGGATACTAACCCTTTATCAGATATGTTTTGCAAATATTTTCTCCAATTTAGTAGATTCCCTTTTAATTTTGTTGATGGTTTCCTCTACTGTACAGAATTAGTTTTATTTTTGCCTTGGTTGCCTTTGCTTGTTGTGTCTAATCCAAAAATCATCACACTTGTTTATTTTTATAGCCTTGGTTGCCTTTGCTTTTGGTGTCTAATCCAAAAATCATCACCAAGACTGACGTCAAGGAGCTTACCACCTATGTTTTTCTTCTAGGGGTTTTTTGGTTTCATGTCTTATATTCAAGCCTTTAATCAATTGTGAGTTGATTTTTGTATATGGCGTAAGATAGTTTTATTCTTTTGCATGTTGCTGTCTACTTTTCTTCACACTGTTTATTGAAGAGACTGTCCTTTCCACACTGTATATTCTTGGCTTCTTTATGGTAAATTAATTGACCATATATACGTGGGTTTTATTTCTGGGCTCTCTTCTGTTCCATTGATACCTATGTGTCTGTTTTTCTGCCAATACATACTGTTTTGATTACTATAGCTTTGTAATATAGTTTGAAATCAGGGAGTGAGATGCCTTCAGCTTTGTTCTTTTTCTCTCAAGATGGCTTTGGCTGTTCAGGGGTCCTTTATGGTTCCCTTCAAGTTTTAGGATTGTTCTGTTTCTGGAAAAAAATGCCATTGGAATTTTGATAGAGATTACATTGTATAAATAGATAGCTTTGGGTAGTATGGACATTTTAACAATATTCATTCTTCCAAATCCATGAGCATGGATTATCTTTCCATTTATTTGTGTCTTCTTCAGTTCTTTTCATTAATGTCCTATAGTTTTCGGTATACAGGTCTTTCACCCCTGTGGTTAAATTTATTCTTAGATATTTTTTAATGCAATTGTAAATGGGATTGTTTTCTTAATTTCTCTTTCTGATAGTTTATTATTAGTATGTAGAAATGCAACAGATTTTTGTATATTGATTTTATATCCTGCAACATTACTGAAATCATTGATTATTTCTAACAGTTCTTTGGTGGAGTCCTTAGGTTTTCTGTATGTTCTGTCATCTGCAAATAGTGACAGTTTTACATCTTTTCCAGTTTGGATGCTTTTTATTTCTTTTTCTTGCCTCATTGCTCTGACTTAGACTTCCAATACTATGTTGAATAAAAGTAGTGAGAGTAGGCATCCTTGTCTTGTTACCAATCTTACAGAAAAAGCTTTCAGGTTTTCACCATTGAGTATATTAGCTGTGGACTTGTCATTTATTATGTTGAGGTATGTTTCCTCTATACCCAGTTTGTTGAGAGTTTTTATTGTGAATGGATTTTGAGTTTTGTCGAATGCTTTTTCTGTATCTATTGAGATGATCATTTGATTTTTATACTTCATTTTGTTAATATGTTGTATCACACTGATTGATTTGTGGATGTTGAACCATCTTTGCATCTCTGGACTAAATCTCACTTGATCATGGTGTATGATTTACGATTCAGTTTCCTTACTTCTATAGTCTACTACCGTGGTATTAATTTAAATCAGCATTATTGACTGCCTAATACATGCAATGTATTCTTTGAATTGTGCTAGGATATAGAATGAATAAGGTATGATTTCTGTCTTTAAGGTTCTTAGACTGTAATAAATATAAAGATAATCATCATCATTTACGCCTCTGACAAAATTTTATTGTCTAAAGAGAATGAGTTTCAAGGTGCACCTGAATCTCCTGTCCAGTAATTCTACTAGGGAGCAACTCAGCACCAATTACATAAAAACTTAAAACATTTTTTCCAGTTAATAAAAAAGGAGGGGAGAGAAACAGTGAGAAAATCAAAGAAAGCTAGTCACCGTATTTTTAACACTAAATGACAACATAAAAATGGAGCACTAAGAAGTTATAAACAGGTATCTTGGATAATACCTTTTATAAAAATTCAGAAAAACTCATTTTACATAAAAATAAGCACAGGAAAGGATTAAGGTCAATGCCATACTAGAAAGAATTCCCGTGTAAGAACTAGAGAGAGAATGAATGAATATACCATCCCTACAGACAATGAAAGCATGCCTAAAAGAAATACCTACAAAACAGATGAAAAGTACAACCTACTATTTTAAATGAGCTAAAAGACACTTTTTGAAAACACAAGATATGAAATAATAGAAATCAAAATTAGAAGAATTCAGAAATGAAGTGAAGAGCTCAGGAAATAATTAACAAATAAAAAGCAAAATTGTTTTAGACCAAGAGGGAAGACCAAAAGAAACACAGTAGCAAATAAATACGACAAATAATCCCTTTAAAAGCAGATCAAAAAAGGAAGATTAATTAAAAAGAATTGAAAAAAATGAAGAAAGATCAAAACTAATAACTATTAAAAATATGCAAACTAGATCTAGCATATAGATAATAGAGGACACCGAAGAAGGAAACCAAAGCAAGAGAACAGATTAATTGCTTAAAACTATATTTTAGAACTATATTCTAGACCAGCATTCCCTGACCTTTTTGGCACCAGGCACTCCTACAAGAATCCAATGCCTGATGATCTGAGGTGGAGCTGAGGCAGTGATGCTAGTGCTGGGGAGCGGCTGCAAACTCAGATGAAGCTTCGCTCAATGCCAGCTGCTCACTTGCTGCTGTGCGGCCCAGTTCCTAACAGGCCATGGACTAGTACCAGTCCGTGGCCTAGGGGATGGGGACTCCTGTTCTAGAAAACTATCCTGAAATTTAAAAAAAAAAAAAAACACACACATTAAAACTACATTTTGAAAGAGTGGAGAACATATCAAAATATTGATCTAAAATGACAGAGACCAAGTCATAGTCTAGTAAAATCACTGGACTTTAAAAGAAAAAAAAATTCTTTAAGCATCTATGTGAAAAGAGAAAGTGACTTATAAGGGGAAAACAATATGCATTGGACCTTTTGACAGCATTTTTTTATGGCAGAAGAAAACAGTAACCAATGAATAGTGGAGGCAACTTAGGTTTGCTTGCAAACTATTTTATGAGCAGTGCCCTGTGACTGGTATAAAAAAGAATCACTAGACAAATCTGGAAAAAGAAGCCATCATTTCCAACTAAGAAGACTGCATAGAGAACGGTGGAAATGTTTTCCCCTTAAAATAAATCTTAGAAAAATTTTCGAGTGCTAACATATTTCAGAATTATAATATACAAACATGATTTATTCTCAAAATGTTCAACTGTGTATAACACTGGGTTCATTGCATACCACCATGTCCATATTGTTTTCATTATTTGTACATAAAGTACATAATTTCTAGCTAAAAGGATTTTTTTTAATATTGGAATTTGAGTAATTCTGTGAATTCAGGATATACTGCTGTTAAATAAATGATATACAATTCAGTGATTTTATTAAAGTAGATTTAAGCAACATACTTAAATTTTTAATGTATAAGTAGAACCCTTGATAATTCCGCCTCTGAGTTAGTTGATAATCAACACAAAAGTGATTATACATAATTAAACAGAAATCTGAGTTGGTTGATAATTGACACAAAAGTGATTATATGTAATTAAACAGAAATCTGAGCAAGATTAACTGTCAGTAAAGCACTCTTCATCTTTATTTGGGAGTTTTTTAGATATTTTAATCACATATAAAATGGATGGTAGAGTATATTTATATTTTAATGTATGGAACACCTTAAATGCTAAAAAGAATTTGCATTTTATGTAATGTTTTTTCTACAAAGTAGTGGCCAAAGTTCAGAGTCAAACAGTTTACCCTGCTTCACATAATATGCAAAACAAATTTAAGATGGATTAAGACTCCAAATAGAAAAAAGAAATTCTCTTAATAAGAAATTCAAGATGGATTAAAGGACTAATTGCAAAAAAAAGAGTAAACCTAATAAAATAGAGCTATTTGGTAACCTAGAAACCACAAAGGAAAAGATTGACAGACTTAGCTACATGAAAACTTTAAGCTTATATATTCATTCTTTCTTTATTTATTTTTATTGAGAACATACTATGTGCCAGGCACTGTTCTCAATGCTGAGGATACAGCAGTGTACTAAATATCCATCATCATTGCTCTCATAGAGCTTACAAGCCATATGGCAGCCAAAATCATAAACAAATGGCCATAAGCAAATCTGAAATACAGTGATGCCTAGAGAATTATTTGCAAAATATATGCTAAAGAGTAAATATCTGTAATAAACAAGAGTTTATATAAGTTGATAAACAAATAACCCAACAGGAAAATGAGCAAAAGTTACAAATAGTAAATTAAAAGGAGAGCAACTACAAATAGCCAGTAAACATGTGAAGAATTGCTCAACCTCACAAGTCGTCCCAGAAGTGCAATTAGAACAACAATGACATACAGTGTTTCCCCCTTTGGCTTGGCCTAATTTTTAAAAATTCCTAATTCCCACTGCTGGGAATGTGTGAGGAAATGAGTACCCGCACATGCTGTCGCCAAGTCCAAGAATTCCTAACAGCCTTTTTGAAAGTAATCTAGGAGTGTCTATTAAAATTAAATAATCTTATACCATTTGACCCAGAAATCACATTTCTGTGGACCTATCCTACAATAACAAAAGCACTAATACGTAAGTGTGTGTATATGTATGTGTGTGTATATGAATATTTATGTCATAGTTTGTATACAGAAAAAAATGGAAACATCTGAATGTCTTAAAGAGGCACACTCATGTGATGAAACATTTTGCAGCTATTCAAAAGAATGAATTTGAAGTATGTATATTGACCTAATAAGACCAATATGGTATCTTGATTGTTCATTGACAGAAGGCAATTTGTGAGGTAATTGGTATGAAGTTTTTAATTAAATAATGAAAAAAGTATATGAATGTATAAACTATTAATGTAGATCATTTGGGGAAGTTAGAATTTTGAGATTAAAGTGGACAATTTACTATCTCTTTATATACTTGTATATTGTTACAATGAGCATATACTTTTTTTTAACATATGGAAAAACAATTTATTCCATGATATTTTGGAGGGTGGAACCGTAATCAAAGGTAGAAGTTTCAGGAAGGCTGATTTTTAATTCATCTCAGGAAAACCTTTGTAACAATAACAGCAATTCAACAATGCATTTGGGAACCTTGGGTAAGGCTTTCTGAAAGAAGTCAGGCAGAGAACCACAGCTGTTGGAGAGAAGACTTTAGTACCTAGTTTCAGAACTAGACTAGATGACTCGATAAGATTCCTTCCAGCCCCAACAGTTTTTATAATTGTTTAATCATATTATGTAATGAGACATATAATCATTTTTTATTAAAGTTTTTAAATTTAGATATAATTGACATATTACATTAGTTTCAGGTGTGCAGTATAATGATTTGATATTTGTATATACTGCAAAATGATCACCACAGTAAGTTTAGTTAACGTCTTTCACCACACACAGATTTTTTTCTTGTGATGAAAACTTTTAGATCTACTGTCTTAGCAATTTTCAAATAGACAATACAATATTACTAACTATAGTCACCATGCTGTGTATTATCCCCATGACTTATTTATTTATAACTGTAATTTCGTATTCATTCATCTGTGGATGAACAGTTAGGTTGTTTCAATGTTTTCAACTATTGTAAATAATGCTGCAGTGAACATGGCTGTGCAGATAGCTTTTCAAGTTAATGTTTTCATTTCTATCAGATAAATACTGAAAAGTGGAATTTCTGGATCACATGGTAGTTCTATTTTTAATTTTTTTTTAAGAACTGCCATACTGTTTTCTGTTAACTGTCCCCGTCCCTATATTTATCCCAGTCTAAGAAATTTCAAATGTGACAGCTCCAAAGACACCAGTACCAGGAGAGTTCTCTCAGACCAGAATTTGAGACCCACACTGGTCTAGAAAGACATTCCAGAGTATCCTTTGAAAAGTCAGATTTATTCTCAGGAAAGTTTTTCTTACTCTTTGGGCTGAAGCTTACACCCATTTCCTCCACTTCAGGTATTAGAAACAAAGAATCAGAAATGACTCTTGGCTTCAAAAAGACCTCCTAGACCAGGGGTCCCCAGCCGCAGGCCATGGACCAGTACCAGTTTGTGGCCTGTTAGGAACCGGCCTGCACAGCAATTGGTGAGAGGCAGGCTAGCGAGCCAAGCTTCATCTGTGTTTGCAGCCGCTCCCCAGCACTAGATCACCACCTCAGCTCCACCTCAACTGCACCTCAGATCATTGGGCATTAGATTCTCATAGGGGCACCAGTCCCTGGTGCCAAAAAGGTTGAGGACCACTGTCCTAGATGATTGCTTAAGCCTTCCCTTTTTAAAGATAAAAAAACTGAGAATGTGTAACCTGCCTGTGGTGAGAACCAGTACCCAAACCCACTTATCCTACCTGCCACACTAGTGTACTTTCTATTGCCCTGGTCGTTTCTTTCTCTTAAGTATGCATCAGCATCACATAGTCGGTTCTACGTACAATGCCTTTTAGTCATTGATGCAAGATACGTTACATGCATACCACTTACATGACATGGGAAGTATAAACTAATATATCAACCTCAGAGGCCCAGGAAGGCAACTTAGGAGTGTTTCAGAGCCAGGATAAAACTCTGAATGGCTTATCATTTTCTGCTGAGGACCTAGAACCTCTTCTTTTCTCTCTCGAGTTTTAGGCTCCATGCTGGGGCTTGGTTTTCAAATCAAGGCCTCATAGGATTAGGAACCAAGAGATTTTTTTCCATACCTATACAAAATTGAAGCCCAGCCACCATCAGGAAGCTCAGGTTCTTTGCTCAGCTTCTGCTTGTGTTTGGGCCAAGTGAAAATCCCTAGGTAGTAGTGGTTGCTTCCAGCACCAAATGGTTTCTGCACAAGGTTTAAGCGTTCCTCCATGTCTGATGTGAGGGTCACACCACACACCAAGAAGGATGTGACTAATAAAAATGTGACTTCAGAGACTCTGCAAGTCCAGACAACTTCTGATAAACATTTAAACAGAAGTCAAGAATGTTTTCCTTTCTGCAGGGAAACTATGTGGTCTGTGGTGTGAGTGGGACGGGATAGAGGAGAATAAATCTAAACATTAGTTTCCTTCTTTCATAATTCTTAAGCATTTTCACAGCAGCCATTTTAAATTCCCTGACAGCCTTTCTAACGTATAAAGCATAGCTGGGTACAGGCCACAGAAAAGAAGGATAGGAGCTATGAAGGATGGGCAATTCCAAAATGATTACTAAGCA
>NW_006442508.1:11245580-11370940 GCF_000325575.1 Pteropus alecto | reverse complement strand
ATGCCTCAAAAGGTATCCACGCAAGGCACACTTGTTAAGTACCCAGGTTGGGATTTTCACTTCCTGTGCTGACAAATAGAGGAAGCTCTGTAGAGGAAATGGGTGTTGACTTCCAGGGGAGGAAAGGTGAGGTGGACCAGATGGCATCCCTCAGCATCCTCAACCCACTGGAGAAATTCCTGTAACACTGGCCCAGGAAGAGCAGAGAGCCAACATGGATAGCCTCTTGGCAGGGGAAAGGAAAGCAGCATAGTTTTAGAACACTTCCACTGGTACTGCTGATCCAACTATAATGTCTTTGAGCACGTTCTTTCCCATTGGCTGTTTGGTTTGTTTCCTCACATTTCCTGGACAGGTGTGTATTATGGAGAAGGGAGCTTGTTAACTTCAGTAAAAACCCTTCATGTATCTGAAATCAAGACTGGAATACCTCAGTTCGTTGTTTTGGGAGCACTCAGGACCAACGTAGGTAGAACACAGTTGTGTCATTCTTCTCCTTTGAATTGTAAGCAGGTGGAGAAATGGCCTCGTTTTGAAATCCTAAGTATTCCCATACTCAATTTTAGACATTTCTTGCTTTTCTGAGAATACTTTATTTTAAAAAGCAAATCTTCAGAAACACATTCACTTGTTTGTTGGCTCATTCATTCATAATTCCTTCATTCCTTTGTGGGGATGAAAAGAGCCATATTGATGGGCCATTATTCAGAAAACTGGGAACCATAGGATGAAAGTTCTGGAGTTAAACCTACCGTAGAATCCTGCCCCTGCTAATGATAACTGTGCCACTTACCTAACTTTTGATAACCTCTGACTTCTCACCTGTAAAATGGGGCTAATGAGCACAACCACTTTATTGGATTCTTGTGAGAAATACCTTAAATAGTAAGTAAGAAGAGCCTGCACTGTGCCTGACACATAATAAACTCAGTAAATGGTAGTAGTGGCAATATTGGTGGTGACGGTAAAGGCAGTAGCAATTTTTATAATTAACAATTATTAGTGGAACCAATAGCATAAGAGTGATGGGACAAAGCACTGTTGTGTGTCATGGGGGAATAGATTGCCGAACAGGAGGTACTTGAGTAGGTTTCATGTAGAATTTGATTTGCTAGCTTTCCTTTGAGCTCTTATTATTTTTTTAAATCACCTGTTAGGAGAGAAGTTGGGGGATTCCTTTCCCCTTGCAATTCATTTTCTATTACATTCCTGAGAACTGCAGCTTCGGTACCAAATTCAACCGAAGGCTACATCCCAGCATTTGCATTGACCTTGGAGTGCCAGAGTAATTATTCTGTCAATTATTTGACTTTTTAAAGTGTGCTTACATTGACGAAACTCTGCAGTGGAGGACCATGTTAATGTGTAACACAGAGATAAGCAAGGTGCTGCTCTCTCTCTTTTTTTTTTTTTTTTTCATGGCTGTTCAACTGGAAAACCAAAATGGTTTCTATTTGCATCTCATTGAGCAGTGTTGAAAGGTGGGGGAGAAAAGGCTTTTACTAATGAAGTACAGCAAGATGTGAATTTTAGCAACACAGAATGCAGTGAATCACCTGCAGTTTGTTTTTGTTTTAAGAAGAAAAGTAAATTACAAGACAATGTAATCTTGCTTGAAGAAGTGATGGTATTCAGCAAGAAGACAGCAAAAAGGAATACTGCGAGTTGATTGAGCCAAGTCAGTGTGTGCTTCTCTTGTAGATGGAACGAATGATTCTCACTTGCACGGATGGCAAGGTCCTTTTTCTCACCATAAATAGAAGGCATCGATCATTGGGGCTGGGGAAGAACATTTGAGACAATAAGAAACAAATAACTGCAGCAGGAGGCATTGAGTTGAGCCAGGAGGATGGGGAACCCTGCTGGCAGAGCCAGCTCTGCCAAGGTGGCAGCTCCCAGGCCTGCAGGTATGGGTGGCAGATCTGGTCCTCTGGAGCCCTAACAGCTCTGTTGGTAACTTTCCATTGTTAGAACAACCTCCTAGTCGTCATCAGTATCCAGGTGCATTTCTGAAATGCCTGACTGCTCAGGGCTCTGTAAGCTCTGTATTAACCAGTCCTCAGACACCTAGTATGCCTTACGAGCAAACAGAGGAGCAGGGTAGAGCCATTTTTTTTTTAACTCTAAACCCACAGGTGAATGGGAAATGCATATATGTATCACTGACCCATCAAGGGTAAGGGTGTTTTGAGGGAAGAGAGAAATATTGATAATTAGGAATGAAGCTCTGGAATTTCAACTAGAAGAATTGTGTTGAAGACTGAGACGAGACTGAAAGCAAACACTGGATCTTTATACCACTGTTTCATCAACGGCAACAAGTTGTTTACTTGTATGTTTGTTAATTGATATGTCAAGGCAAAATTTTAGGTTACCTGTAAGGTGATATGGAATAGTGGTTAGGACCCTGGGTTCTAGAACCAAATCGCCTAATTTTGAATCCCAGCTCTACTATTTTTGAGCCTTGTGACTTTGGCAAATTTTTCAACTTTTCTGTGCCTCTGTTTTCTCCTCTGTAAAATGGGAGACAGCCCCAACCTCACAGGATTGTTGAGAGGGTTAAAGGCCCATAGGGAGCAGTCAGTGAATGGATGTTGCTGTTATTAATAGGCCACGAGCAAGTTGAGGGTAAAAAAGTAATGTGAAATTGGATTATAGAGTATTGAGAATTATAGAGTATTGGGAATTATGAAGAAATCATTTGGTTCAACCTCCTTCTTAACCGGGAAAGCAAATTCTATCACATTTTAAAATAATCCTCTTGAAACCGTAAATAACAGTGACCATTTATTGAGTGCTCGCTGTGTGCCAGCCATCGTGGGAAGTCCTGTGCATGTATCATAACAATTCCGCTGATATTACCCCATTTTAAAGAAGAGAAAACTGAGGCTCAAAATGTTAAGTAACTTACCCACGGTTACCTACATTAGAACATGTTAATATGGCAATTCCTTTCCCTTTGTGTTCCATTTTCTATTATATTTCTGAAGACTAAAGCTTTGGTACAAAATTCAGCTGAAGGCTCCTACATCCCAGCCTTTGCATTGGACTTGGAGTGCCAGGATAATTGTACTGTTGATTATTTAGCTTTTTTAAAATGTGCTTACCCTAACCTCTGCAAAGGGAGGACTGATTAATTGAAGCAAATATTTAATATCCATGCTTTGTTCCATATAAATCCAGTGCATCATATTTTGAAAAAATGCTTTCATCCTGTTAATCTTGAATAAATCATTTCCCAATGCTAGTGAGGTTAGCTATTTAAAAGGTATGATAATATTAAATGATAAAACAATTTCCTTTGGAATCAATTGGTTTCGACTAAAAAAAATGAAAACTTCTTCCCTGACAACTCTCAGCCATCGCTCATATACACACAACTGCATTTAAGGAAGTCTGTTTATTGTTGGATATCTTTATCTGCCAATAAACACTTTGTTACCTTGACCTTAAATATGTAACACATCTTTGATCTTAGTGCTTACTTCTGGAGTAACTAAAATCAAGACTTCTTATCCTCTGACATGGCATCCCTTCAGATGTTAGAAGATATTTGACAGGTACTTCCCTACCTCAGGTTTCTCTTTAAGTTAAATACCCACATGCTTTCTATGTTGGTTTTCAGGCCCCACACCACCCCTTGATGGGTCAGTTCCACTCTTAACCTCTTGAACAGGACCCAGGGCTGCAGGGCTGATCGAATCAGTACAGAACACAGTGGAGCCAGGGGCACACACGAATGCAGACCAAGAGGGCCGGCCTCTAGCCTCATAGCCTCACTGATGTCGTGGTGGGCTCCGTGGTTAAATAGTGAAAGCAGAGTGAAGAGTCAGAGCCAAGGGAAGAAGTTCCGAAAACTGTTTTTCTGCATGGTCCATGGCAGAGGCTTTGTCGGTATTTCAACTGAGAATTTCTCATTATATTGGTTCTAACAGAGATACTTGGTATTCAAGATTTTTTATAGACTATTCCTATATAGGTTCGAAAATGAAGAGATGTTTCTTTTCATAATAGGGGACAGTCATAGCTATGTTTATCATGGATCCATGTTACAAATAGATAAGGATGCATGGAAAGGGAGATATTTAAAGTCAGATATTGAAAGATTTGGGTGGCTCCTTTATGAGCGAACTATTATACTACTCTGCTTTGTGTCCACCCTTCTCAGGTGTGGAATTATTGGACTTTTTCACTTGTCATATTCTCTGTAGCTTTTCAACTGCTGTGTTGAACTCTTCTTTCCCTTAAAGGCATTTAGTGCGTTTTTTTAAATAATGTTTTTGCTTCACTGAAGCTTAGTGTGCTTTTTATGGTTTTATAGTTACCTTGCAGAAATCTCATTAGAAAAGCACTTTAATATATTACTTGGCAACGAGACATCTGACAGTGTTCTAGTTCATTAGTTAGGAACCCTTCCCAAACCTGGAGGAAGGGACATTCCTCTGTGGATAGGGAAGCTTTGATCGCTACTGCAGGGGCCAGGATTTATTTTAATGCATTTTGGGTGGAGGGTAAAGGTCACTCTAAATCTGGCAAAATAAAAATAACACTGATTAAGAAAACAATGAAACATTCTTGAAAAAGAAATGTATGAAAGTTAATATTATTCTCTGGTATCTCCTGAGTCCTTTGAAGACAGAGCTCATTTTATAAAATGGGTTTCCTTTCATGGGCAAGAAGCTAGTTAAACAGTCTCACACCAGATCACAGATTACATTGCAATGATCCTAATGAGTATAGACTTTTCAAAGCTATATTCATTTTACCATGAATAAATGGATTCAAGTCTTATTCGAGGGTTTTTAATTTTCAACTTTGACTTTGCAAACTATCAAATTCCTTCAAAGCTATGGTGTGCAGAGAAGGTTCTGAGTAATAGGATTGCTTATTTTTCAAGAAAGATGCCCTTTAGCAAAGCACTAGGCTTTGAAATGTGATCAGTCAAGGGTCCAGCAGGCACAGATTTCCCCACATGACACTGTTTCTTGTTAAGTGCCAACCAGATTTAATATCTCTCATACACACACACACACACACAAAACTGCTACCCTGCGGGCTTCTAGTGCATTCAAAGTAGACAGTGCTATATTGTTTTAACACAGATTAAAGCAAATGAGGTACAGTTGCTAAGTTTCTAACACATGACAGTACTTGGGTGCTGGTGACTGGTGACTTTTTTTAATTTGGGAGCTGTATCTTTTTTAATTGAAAGACTTTTTTAAAAGCAAGCTGTCTGAAAAGGTATTTTTAAAAGCTCAGTTATTATAATGGTTATAAATAGGATAGAATGCAAATGGTGCTATGAAAGAGGGCCTTTCTCTAACTTCAAGAGAAAGGAGAAGGAATGGAGAGCTTTGACAAGAGTGACTTAAGCCCCTGAGGTAAGGCTGAAGAGTAAAGTCGAGCATCTCATGTAGCGAGATACATGAGTGAAGCCTGAGTACTTTCAGACTTGCCTGAACAAGAAGCAGAACCCAGATGCCAGTTCTGGCTCATTTTTACTTTTGCACACCTCCAGAGGCGGTAGGAGAGGGGAAGGAAGGAAGGGGCAGAAACAATAAAATGGTTTTGTTCTGGGTTAGAGATGCATTTTCCAAAGAGGAAATCAGGACAGGCAGTTTGGGGACCTGTGTGTTCATACCAGGACAGCGGCTGTGTGAGCTGCTGATCTCAGGCAGGTTACTAAGTTCTTCTCCGCCCCCACCCCGCCATTTCCTCCCCTCCATCTAATAGGAATCAGTATGGCTCCCAGTCAGCTCCACAGAACTGTGCTCAGGGTTGAGTAAGATAACACACTTTTTAGAAAGTTCTCCACAAATGGTCAGTGACTGGGGGGAAGTTGTAGGCAGTGGTGATGACTGTGGTGTTGTGTCTGGGCTGACTTATAGCCTGGCCACTTACTGTGTGGGGCCCCCAAAAAGGCCCATCCAGGGCTGACCCTCATGATCCAGAGTCCCTAGTGATCTTGGGCAGTTCTGGGACATTCTTTATAACCACTTCCCTTCCCCCAGCCAGGGTTCACAACCCTCAGAATAAAGCATAGAAAAGCTGTTCAAGACAAGCCCTCCTATGCAAACCCAGGGTTTTGAAAGCCAGTATAGACTTGCCTTCCTGAATATCCTCATCTCCTCCACAGCAAGGATGGCACAATACCAGTGTGGCTCTCTTAGACCCGTCACGACACTGACAGACTCCAGCTCCCGCTGCTGGGCTCAGCCCTGGGACTGCGGGCCAAGGGCCTTCTGTGTGCTATTAGAAGAGCTCCGCCCACTCAGTAACTATCCAGGGAAAAACAAAGGGAGGCCATTTTACCTTGCATATGTTGGAACTCTTCAGTGTTGGAGACCTGGGATTGCTAACTCTAAGCCTAGGTGATCAAGAAACTGGTACAGTCTATGGCCACGCCACCTTGAACAAGCCCAAACCCATCTGATCTCAGAAGCTAAGCAGAGTCGGGCCTGGTTAGTACTTGGATGGGAGACCACCTAGGAAGGCCAGGTGCTGTAGGTGTAAAAAATAAAATAAAATAAGGGATAGTAAGATGACAAGGTCTTTGCAATCTGTGAGGTCAACCAAGAGTTGCCTCGCCTAAAAAAAAAAAAAAAAAACTGGTAACAGCGCCAGGCTAAAAACAAGCCTTTTTTTTTTTTTGTCAGCGCAGATGGAGAAAGGAAATAGACATGCTAGAAGTGAGAGCTCTAGATAGGCCTCCTACGGACTGACCTTCTCTCCTTACGCATGCGAAACTCCCCTGATTTGATAAGAAGTGTGCTCAGTGACAGCAAGGAATGTAGTGCTTGACTGTAAGAGGCTTTCCACAGGCTGTAGCAGGAGGAGCATTCTTTGCAAATTCCAAGCTAGTGTTTCATACCCCAGATATGTTAAAAACGGTGCCTTCAGTAGGACCTAGAGCTGTGTATTGGTGGGCATCACTTTTGGCCAAATGATACTCATGCTGCACCATGTACCAATTCATATACTTCCTCTAGCAGGTTTTACTACTACCATGTGCACATGGACCCGAATGGCTTTGTTAACCCAGTGGGCCAGGTGTGTTCAGAGCAGAAGAATTAGAGTGTAGTAGTATAAAATGAACACATGCGATCTATGTACAGATAAATTGGCCTTTTTAATTAGCCCTTTTATTTCAATAAATTATTTAGTATATTCAGATGTATGTGTTACACCATTCAAGATTAATCCACAAGATTGGTTACATTTCTTTTTCTGGATGAATCAGGTAATTAGAAATATGCACTGAGGCTCCCCCCACACCCTGTTCATTGCTTGTTACCTCTCCCCCCAGTTATGAGCTGGCTCGAGTTGTCTTACACATCCAGAAGAGAAAACAAAGGTGTTCTTATTTAACCTTTTGGCTTTACATTTTGTATATTTTGATTTGACAGTGATTCTGGTTTCAGAGAGGTTCAGCTACAGTAAGAGACTGAGAACCTTCTATCATTATAAATTTGGCGTGGGGCGTCCACCTCATTGAACTAGAGCATAATGCAGAGGAGTGACTTCTTCCTCCCACAGATTAATCTTTTTAAATGGTTTGCACTTTTATCTGTCTCCAGAGGGATTTGTTAAATGTGATTTTCAGTGGGAATGTGCTTTTTTCAGTTTGTTAGTTATAATGGAAATGAATAGATAATTAGAATCTATGTTAAGATAATAAAACAATAAGACTTTGGGGGGTGGGGTGGGGTGGGGTCGGGGAGAAAGACAGGAGAGAGGAAACAAAGAGAAAAAGCTCTGCCAAAAAAAAAATAAAGAAAAAGCTCTGTCAAACACAAAATGGGTATTTCTTTATTTTTCATTTTTATTTAAACCAGCCTCCTCTTTATAAAATTAATTTCTTAATAAGACAACATAATACAGTGAGTCTGACCAAATTTTGAGGGGAAAAAAATGTCTCAGTCTAGGAGGACTTCTAGAAGAAAGACTCACATCAAGACTCCTGTAGGAAATCTAAAGAGAAAGGCTCCTGCCAGAGGAACTTCCGTTTGTGTTTTGCTGTAAGAGATCATAAACTACTGAGAGAGATAGAAATCTCAATAATTGGAAGATGCGTGGTTCCTGTCCAACTTCTCCCTGCTTATTTGCTGACTTTATTCTTCTCTTCTGTTCCTTGCAGCCCCATGGATGGCCCAAGACACTCTGATGGGCATTCAAGTATCCACACCAATCTGAGTTTCCTTATTGGGCAAATAAGTGCCTCTTGATGGTAATATTCTGTCTTGAAACAATACAAGAGGAGAGTATAACAGTCTCCTTCATCCTGACTCCTGACAGCTCAGATCAAGTTGATTGACAGTTGGAAAGCCTGAGAGCAGTAGGCCTGGTGGGAGCCAGCCCAGAGTTTAGTCACCCCCTTGGACCTCCCTAATGTCTGGGCAGGAGGCTCAGAATGTTTCTAGTTTTGGCTTCCTCAGAGCTTCGGCTTTTCTCTCATGTCCTTCAGGAAGGGGCCTACACCCTACGGTGGTAATTGAAAAACTTCACAGAATTAACTTGTAATGTAAAAAAAAAAAAAAAGAGCAGGCTGAGGAATGACTGAAGAGGAAGGCTACTCCAATTGTCAATCTACTTTGAGAACATTAGTGTATATTCTACATTTAATCATAATTTGCCCCTTTCTCCTTATCCTTGTATGTCCAAAGTTTCCTTTTATTTCCCTCCATGCCCTCACTAATCTCATTCCTGGTTTACTTTGTAGCAATGATAATTAGGTATGTGCACCATGAAAATACAACCCTTCATGTGCCATTTCATCTCTTTTGATAATTTTTTCCTTCTTTCTGCGGAAAATGATATAACAGAAACTTGCCATCTATATGTTCTGCATTTTGACGCAATCATGTATTAATGAATAGAAAGTATTTCAGCCTTTTTTATTTTTTTCTGCCATTACTGATGTAATTCACGGCCCCTCTTATCTGTGCATTACCTCATTGCTTATTTGAGCCTTCACTGGTTTCTGTTTTCCCCTTTGCCCTATTCCTCGGGTATTGTGTCTACAAGATCTTTGCTGTAAGGACAATTAGAAAGTAAACTGGTGATGTCAGTCCTTTGATCAGAGTTTATCTTTTCAAATGTCTAGGTATTTTTTTTAAGCCCACTTCTTTTGAAATCTCAACATATCTCTAGATCAGTGATCCTCGAACTTCTTGCAATTCCAACATCGTGTCTTTGTTTCGTTGTATGACATCCTACCTCCTGTCCTACCCTGTCAATCCCCTAAGGGAAGAGAGCAACATTTTTCTTTCATTGTAAAACATTTTTTTTTTTTTTTTTTTTTTTTTTAGTTTTGTGGTGTTTTTGAGATGGTATGACTCTCATTTCTGGAGTATCGCAAAAAAAAAATCACTGCTGTGAATCTTCGAAGGTCGTTTTAATCTCATTTATTTATTTATTTATTTTTTGGTTGGGTTAAAAAACATATAACATGAAATCTGTCCTAAAACTTTAAGTATATAGTACATTATTGTTAACGATATGTATATTGTTATATAACAGATCCCTAGAACTTTTTCATATTTCAGGAATGAAACTATATTCATGGAACAGCAACTCTCCATTTCTTCCTCCCCCAAGTCCCTAGCAGCCACCACTCTACTTCTTGCTTCTGTGAGTTTGTCTACCTTTGGATACCTTATGTACGTGGAATCATGTAGTATTTGTCCTTCTGTGGCTGGCTTATTTCACTTAGCATAATGTCATCGAGGTTCATCCAGGTAATATGTGGCAGGTGAATCTCAGTCACTTAAAGTGTAAATACAAGTCTTCCTCCCACCCCCACCCCAGAAAAGCCCCTTGTATTTTCTGTGGCTGTTTAAGGTAACAAGTAGCTCATAGTTAAGGCTTATGTTTTGGGGATCTTGGAAAATATAAGTTCCAATCCTTTTTTATGTAATCATGAAGTAACATAAAATATTCTAGATTGGTAGAAACAAAGAACATGTTAAGAATAGTCCTTGAAAACACATATTATCATTATCACAGTCATATTTTGGGGGTTGAGCTACAATGGTCCCAAATCAATAAACGTCCATCCATGAGGACTCTGTGTAAAAGTGGATTTTTTTACCTTATCCCTTGGGAAGAGAACATTATGGGGGGGAAAAAAAAAGCAATGAGAGGGAAAAAAAAACCCTCATTCTCCAAAAAGATATTGCAGTTAATTAAGGGACAACTCAGTTGATGGTGGAGGAAGTTCAAAGATGTTGTTTTAGTTATTTATTGCTACATAATAAATTAGTCTAAAACTTAGAAGCCTAAAACAACAGTAAACATTTATTATCTCAGACAGCTTTTGTGGGTCAAGAATTTGGGACTGGCTTATCTCGGTAGTTCCGGCCTGGGGTCTCTCATAAGGCTGCGATCAGAATGTCAGGGGAGACCACAGTCACCCACAAGCTTGGCTGGGATTGGAGGATCTGTCTGCATACTGGCTCACTCACATGACTGCTGCCATGAGGGCTTAGTTCCTCATCACACAGGAGCTCTCCATTGTGCTACTGGAGCATCCTAGCAACATGGCAGCTGGCTTCTCCCAGAGCAAGTGATCCAAGGAGAAAAGCAAGAAGGAAGCTGCAATGCCTTTAATGACCTAGTCTCAGAAGTCACACATTGTCACTTCTAGAAGTGGGTCACTAAGTCCAGCCCACACTCAAGGGGAGCAGTATTAAGTTCCACCTAAAAAGGGAGGATTTGATAAGGGGAGGGGAGACCCATGCCACAGAAGGGATGAACAGGACCTGGACCAGATACTCTAGTGACACTGGGAGACAGACAGGGAGAGAAAGACTGTGGACACAAGCTCACATATATGGTTGGTGTGGGGCTGGGGTAAGAAATGGGGAGAACCAGAGGAACAGCTGGCCGGGCAAACCAGAGAAGTTATACAGGTAAGGGCAGTGCTGACCAGGGAACAAAGGTGGATGCTCCAGGCCAGCCCAGGAGCTTAGCACTCCTGAAGAGAGGAAGTACTTTTTAACCATCAGCCAGCCTTTCATTAGCTGTTGTTGAAAACTGAAGTGCCATCAGGCCCACCTCTCCACTAGAGATACTCCTTCAGCTCAGCAAGGAGCCGGCCCACGTTTCTGTGGTGTGGGAGGAGGGCTAACATCTTGGTGTTGTTTGCCTCTGGAGTTGCCCCTTTGAACGGGTTCATCTGTTGGCATTTTCAGAACTCTACGCCTTAAGAATGAACCCTTTTGTCTTTCTACTGTGGAGTTCGATTCTGGGGATGACCTCTGTGTTTTCTCCGAAGCTGAAATTGTGTTTACTTTCCAGATTGCCCTCCTAACCTCCATAGACTGAGTTTATTTGTCGTGATGGATGAATCAGAATCTCAAACTCATCTGTGGCTCCAGCTCTCTTGGCAGAGAACACGGAAAGATATATTTTGCTTATGTGTGTGTTCTGGGAGGACTTTTTCTTTGTTTTTCTGTCTCAGCCATAGCCCGTGGGCGAGCCTGCACCTGGGACCTTGACAAGCCTCCATGCGTGGGCTGAGGTCACATGGGGAGTTCTACCCAGTACCATTTGTGATGGTCCCGCATTCCAGAGCAGGCTACAGTTTTCCAAATCCAAGGCTCAAGGGAACTAGGGAAATTACTTTCCTGGAGCCAGCCTTATCTTATTTGTCCATATTCCATTCATGCAAATTGGAAAGACTCCCGCAGCTAAGCTGTGCACTGCCCCTCTGCCTAGGAAATGTAACTGTGGATGCTTAAAGGCTTTGCTCAGCGCCTTTTTAATCTCTGTTTCACACTGTTTAAATGGTGGCCTGCTGATTGAGAACAGATCATTTTTTTTCTGTGTTATTTATAAAGCACAAGGCTGTGAATTCATATCGTTCTAGTTCCTTTTCTGCCGGCATCCAAGAATGAGCTTAAACATCCAGGCAAATGTTTAACCCCCACAAGCCTCATCCATAAAATGAGGATTTGGATAAGATGGATCTTAGAATTCTAAAAAAGTTCATTGGCTGTAATTTAGAAACATGAAAGTATTAACAGGGAAGGCTTTATTTGCTATAAGAGGAGAATCTCAATACTGTCTCCTATGGCTCATCCCACTAGAAAGAGCGTGGCTCTTAGTGCAGGGATCCCAAACCCCCAGGGCGCAGACCGGTACCCATCAGTGGCCTGTTAGGAACCAGGCCGCACGGCAGGAGGTGAGCAGCTGGCAAGCGAGCAAAGCTTCATCTGTGTTTGCAGCTGCTCCCCAGCGCTAGCATCACCGCCTCAGCTCCACCTCAGATCATTTCATTAAGCATTAGATTCTCATAGGAGCACCTGTCCCTGGTGCCAATAAGGTTGGGGACCGCTGCCTTAGAGGGAGCTTTTCCTCTACGTGTGGAATCTGCAATTCTTCTTTCATGTTTGTACACAGATTTTAAGTGGATCCTTTTTCACTTAAAACCTCATATAAAAGTTTTGGACATCTTTGGATAACTGGGGCTTATGCTTAGCTGGTTTTCTTTTAAAAATCGTTTCCAGTATAATGTTATTGCTTGGCAACACAGACTTGCGCTTTTGCACTTTTAGGTAGTTGCCCCAAACTTCACTGTGGTTTCTCCCACAAAAAGTCTGACCAATGACCTTCAATTTTTAAATCTTATGAATTGATGAATAAAGGGGTATTACGCTATAGAGTCAGTCTTTATCTTTTGTCTCCCAGTCTTTAAGTTGTTTAATGAGACAGCTATTTCTTTGTGGATTTTTAACATATGATCTATGTTAGCATAAATATAAAAATACAGAATTAGCACCTTTGACTATTTTACCAGTCTAGTTGAGTAGCTGAGTCAGGAACATAAGAAGAGCATACCTGAACATTGACCTGTTTGTACCTCTGAACAGCTGAGGACCAGTTTTTAAATAGGCCACAGTTAATCGAAATCTCTGCACTTTAACTTTTCCCAAATGCTAAAACATGCCCTTGTACAAACCCTGAAATAAAAGTACTGTGGATCCACTATACATGGGTTTTCTTCATTTGACCTATGCAGTTCAAACCCATGTTGTTCAAGGGTCAACCCCACCATTGGCAGACCATGTACGTGGAGGGCCGACTAGTTACACCTGGATTTCTGACTGTGCAGAGGTCAGCCCCACATTGTTCAAGGATTAACTGTAGTTATAGCTAGCTAGGCCCCCAAAGGATTTTTGATAATCATCAGCAAAGAAAGCCAGTTTCTTGGAATGGCTCCTTAACCCTTACTGGTTAAACCTTCATACACACACACTGAAACCTGGTTTATATTTTGGTGGTGGCATTGGTTCTGTCAGCTGCTTAACAGCTTGTTGGTCGTCTACTCAATGCTAGGCACTGGGACACAGAAAAAAAGTAGAAATAATAAACTGGTGGGAACTTCCTGCCTTGAACCCACAATCTGGTGGGATATGCAGACACAGTTACAATGCACTGCAAAGATGCAGTGATAAGGGTAAATACAGGGAGCTGTAGAAGAAGGAAGAAGGAGGCCCCTATTCTAAATGTGGAGGGAGGGGGAGGAGATGGGTGGGATGACAAAGTGATGAAGAGTAAAGGGTGATGAGGAAGGAAGGTTTGCCAAGGGAGGTTTGTAAAACAAAAAAATAACTAAACCGAGACCTAAAGGCTATCTAGGAGTTAACCAGGCAAAAGTGGGCAAGAATGGGAAATGGGCAGAATGTTCCAGAAAAAGGAGTGGCATGTGCAAAGGCTAGGGGCTAGGGATAGCAGGGTACATTTGAGGAACATAAGCTTATGGTGGCTGGAGCTCACAGTTTGGGATGAATGTGGCAAGAAATGAGGCTGGGAAGATACTCGGGGCCAGATCTTATTTATTCTGGACTTTATAGTTTAGTAAATATATTCATGTAGGACCCTTATTTCCTTTCTGGCCATTATACATTTTTTTCTCAAGATGAAGACATGAATCTAAAACGTATCTAATCTTAGGAAACATTTTTACAAATTTAAAGACTGCTCGGCTCTGCCCAGGAATGTTTACTCAGTGTTAACATTGACTTTTAAAGTTCTCGTAGGATTCCTGCCTATATAAGGTACTTTCTAAAAAATATGGCATCATCTTTGTGATCCGCAAGAAAAAACATAAAGCATATTTTCAAATACTGATTTTCACACTTAGCATTAATTGAAACCATTAAAATCCAATAAAAAGGATTGGAGTTCCTAGATTGTTTTATTCTAAGGTGAGGGTAGGACTCTAACCGTATGGTCACAGTAGGGTTAACATCTGCCAAGCATTCAGTATAAGGAGGGTAATCCTCACCTATCCGGAGTTGCAAGTCCAGTTAGTACCCAGAACCAGTAAGATAACACCTCCAAAGCCTTTCAGGCCAGAGTCTGAATGGTGAGCCGTAACCTCTCCTCACGTTTCTAGCAGTCGTGTGATATGTTCTCCAAAACACGTTCATGTTTTTATTCTCGTTTTTCTTTTCATCACAATAACTCACAAACATAACTAATCTCCTTGGCTCAACATTGACAACCTCAGCAATCCAGTCCGGCCCCCAGTTCTCCAGATTTCTTTTCCTTCTATCCAAACACCTCAACCCCCGACAGAACAAGACAAGACGGAGCACGTTGGCCATATGGGGTTATGTAGAGGGGTGCCACAGAAGCCTAAGGAAAGCTCTGAGTTTGGACTCAGGAAACTAGACTCATGTCTTGGCCACACAACTCCCAGTCTGGGTGACTTTGCCCAAGACACCTAGCCTTATTGAATCTCAGGTTCTTTATCTGTAAAATGACTAGCGTGGCTCACAAGATTGTTGGGAAAATCGAGATGGAATAATAGATGTAATAGCTCTTTGTGGATGTAGATCCCAATACCAACATAAAGTTGAAAACATCTGCTCCATGTTTTCACCAGCTTACATGCAGTGCTGAAGTTCAATTTAGTTAGTATCATTGTGGATCTTTCTCAACTTTCATATCATTTTCAATAGGGATTTTCCCTTAAAGCAGTGGTCTCCAACCCCTAGGCTGCGGACCGGTACTGGTCTGTGGCCGGTTAGGGACTGGGCCGCACAGCAGGAGGTGAGCGGTGGGCCAGTGAGGAACCTTCATCTGTATTTGCAGCCACTCCCCAGCGCTAGCATCACCGCCTCAGCTCTGCCTCAGATCATCAAGCGTTAGATTCTCACAGGAGCACCGGTTCCTGGTGCCAAAACGGTTGGGGACCACTGCCTTACAGAACAAATGCAGCTGGGCAGCCATAGAAGTCAGTGCTCTAATTAAGGGATGGGTAGTAAAGTTAATGATGACTGGATGACATTTTTCTTTTGATATCCCGTAATTATTAGGAATTAAACCTCTGACCAGCCCAGTTTTATATCTGATGATCAGTATGTTCCGGACCGTTCTTTAATTTCATCTTCTGAGCATGTCACTGGAAAGCTATCTAGTGTTGACATTGTGGAATATTTGTGGAATTGTTATTCCTCGTTATTATTGTGTAGGTAAAAATGCTGCTTTCTCATTAAAAAAAAAAAAAAACCTCAAAACTGCCTCCAAATGGGATTTCTCTCTCCCAGCTCCAAAGATCATGACCTTTAGTTTTCATAAAGGCCAAGTGCCCATGGATATGTGGGCAGAAATGTGGAGACAGGTTGCATTGTTAGCCAGTATCATATTTGTCCCAATGACCTTGTTCTTATTTTTCCTGTTTGAAAACACTTTGAGTTTTCTTCTCTTCAGCTATCAGTTTCACTGATTCATAGGCCCAGAGACCATAGTCCTTCCCCATGGACAGGCAAGCCTGGATCTTTTCCACCTCTTCACCCTTGTTCACAAGCTTCATCTTTGAAGCCCCCAGATTCCTAAAGGGGTCACACATTTGTTAAAGAGAATCCTTGAAAATGTACCCTAAAGAACTAAAGAGGCATAAACTGCAGCTTCCATGTCAATTTCAAGATCAAGAACATTTTCTTCCCCAAGTCTATAAGGAATAAGTTTCGTACTTCTATGTGTGGCTGCTCTGAAGAGGTGCCAGATCTGAAATCCCAGCTGCTCCACAAGGAAATTGTTTTCTTTATTTAAACAAAAGAACAAAATTTCCAGGGCTAGAGCTGATGGCTGCTCTAGAAGGAAGACCTGCAGAGGGAAAAGATGGTTCTATGAGAGGCCCAGCTTTCTCCCTGATGCTCACCTTACCCTTGGATACTGAACCTCAATTTGCATGTAGTTGCTCTCAATTCTTGTAAAGATGTAACATATTCATCTTTAAAACCCAGTGTACTATTGAAACCATAGAAACCCCTTTCCTTGTTTCTTCTTGCATTGCATAAAGAACTATCAACTCAAGGAAAACAAAAACAAAACTCCTTCCCCCTCAAAAAAGCACCTCTAATTATAGAAAAATAACCGCTGCCTAAAAATAATTAAAGTGCCAAAGTAAAGATTTCTGATCCAGTAAATTCTAGTAAGAGCAGCAAACAGTATGCCCCCAGGGTCCCTTCTGGGATAACCACTCTGTGCATTGGCATAGCTTTCCTTTACCTGCTTCCCGTTTCTCATAACTCACACCCAACAGGATGGGGTCCAGGTTGTCCCCAACCCGGTAAGAACAAGCATGATTGCCTCACTAATGAAAAATGTAAAATCCTTATTCAGAGCCCCCCGGTTGCCACCAGAGAGTCCTCCTACCCTGTGATCACAGAGACATATCCACCCATTTCCCAGATTTTCAGAGCCGTGTTGTTTGTCACTTCTGAGCCTCATTGTGCAATCTAGTTCTTCCAAGCCCAGATGGTCCACTGCGCACACATCTAGCACCTTCTCTGATATGAATTTCCTCTCAGCACTCAGAAAGAATGTCTCGTAGTTGTGCTGGAACACAATGCGTGTTCACAGGGGTTCACAAAGCAAGTACACAGCGGCGCATATAGTAAGTACCCAAGACACACATACAAGAAGAATTCGCCCTCAGAGGAAGAGGGGCTTTCTGTTCCCGTGTGAGCCTGAGGGATAGCACTAGAAAACAGAACAAAGGAGAAAAATGTCAAATCCTACTAGGAAGCTGGGAGGAAATCTGAGAACACTCAGCAAGCAGAGATAAACAAAGGATGAGACTTGGGGTAAACAATTGAGAGCTTTCAGTCTGTGGACATCACAAAGGAGTACAGAAAATAACCAGAGGGTACAAGGGAAAGAAGGAAAAACACTGAGAAAGAACAGGGGGAGCTGTTATGCTGGCTGATTAACGTCTGGGGTTGTCAGCCAAGAAGGCAGCTGTAACCATGAGAGTTCTAAGTGAAAATGAGGCTGGGGCCTGAAGGGCAAAAACATCACCAAGTACAAATGCCAGGCACTGCTCTTAGCCTGAAGTGGGCCGGCCATTTCCTCACAGATGCCTCATATTTCATCCTGTCCCTGGCCTCTTAAAGCCAAGTCAGATGTGTCTTAGGCGCTCTTATATGACATAAGCAACCTGAAAGGGTCTCAATTTAGTGGGATTTTAACTAAGATCCACAAACTCCAGATGCAGAGTCCCCGTCTCTGCTCATCACCATTAGCAGTAGAAATTAGAGGGCAAGGGTGGGGCTGGGGATGTGAACCAAATGTTTTATTTTAGGAAAATAGAAAATGACAGAAGAAGAACTATTAAGACTGAGAGCAGGCAACTCAAAGCTCTGACACAGGAGAAGAAGTCAGACACTGCCTACCATCTCCTCATGACTTAAAACAATAATAACAATAAAGTATTCTTATTATCAACTTTCTATTCTCTTCACCCTTCGCTCAGCCCCTGGCACTTTTCTCTCTCCTCCTGGAATACCTGCACCTCCCAGGCGTCCTTGGCCTTTCTCTGAAAAGACTTGGGAGCATCGTGTCTTCAAATCTGTCCTCCTTTCTTACTTTCCACCTTCCTGTCTTTCTTATTACTTACTGTCTTCTGAAGCTGTGTTTAAACTGAGTGGTTCCTCCTAGGGAGTTTTAAAAAAATACCAGTACCAGGCCCCACGCCCAGACCAGTGCGAAACTCTAGGGGTGCAGGCCAGGCCTGGGTGCTAGTTAAACGCTACTGGAGGAGCCCCGTATGCAGCCAGGATTGCCAACCACTGCGAGACAGAATCCTTCGAGGCTAGTTCCCGGGTGGCTGGAGCTTGCCTTGTTGGCTCCGAGTCTGGTGTCTGCTATTCCTGCAGATGCTCTTCTGTGAGGTCTTTTCCAACATGAATAACCTTCTGGGGACCGAACAGATCTACTCTTTTTGATAATTCTTAGTCTAAAGTGACCCTATGCTGCACTGTCAGTTCCCACAGGCTGTTTCTAGAGCTCTCAGCCTGGCCTGAGGATTTGCTGGGACTCCTACAATGTAAATTTCTTCCTTGGGCAGAGAGTGGAGCTGAGGGCTTATCTAGTTCTCAGGGAGCTGATGAACTTTAGCCTTCTACCAAAGACCCCGGATAGGAAGCTCCCTGGAACCCAGGCTGTCCACTGGACAAAGGATAGCACAAGTGGCCCCGTAGTAGAATCTTCCCAGGGCCTCTTGGGAGTTCAGGCCTCGGCCTTCCTCAGCTTCCTGAAGTGTTCTGGTCACTGGGTTTAGCAAGTCCAATCCTTCTGAAGTTGAAGGCTGTGTGGGAGTCCTTCACATCCTTTCCCCCAGGGCAGGTTTCGAGAACATCTATTTCTTTGGGACTCCACAGACTGCAGCCCTTGTTAAGTCAGTGCAGGCCTGTGGACAGAGAGAAACTGAGGGTAGATGAGCCTCCAAGCTCCGAAAAACAGCCCCTTACAGCTTGCTTCAGAAACACTTTCTGAGGCCTGCTAACGCTGGGCACTGGATGTGTGTGTGGGGGAGAGGTGGCCAGGGTCTCAGTGATGAACGTTCTGGAGGAACTCACTGTCTAGGTTTCTGGGAACCCCAGAATTGGGTGGCAGTAAGTGCCCTCCTGTGTAAACGTCCCCACCCAATTCAGTGCTTGTGGGATGGGAAAAAGTGACCCAAAATTTTAATAGATTGGATTTAAGGTGAGTCATAGTCCAGACAGGACAGGCCCACGAAATGCAGAAAAAGTATTTCCAAGGCCACGGCAACACAAAGAAGACACACCCACATAACTAGGGCATTTCCCTTCCTACAGGTACTCCATATAAAGCCAGTTCCTTCATGTGCCCAAACCACATAAAAATCTAGGGTGCTAATTTAACTTGTGTGGACATCAGTCAGTCTGGTATTTGATGGTAGTTTAGGTAGTTCGACTTCCGTGGGAGCTCTGCAGCATAAATGAGCTCATCCCTTGGCAATGTTGCTGACACAGCCCAGGTTAGCTCATCCACCACGCGGCCACCAAAGTGATCTCTGCACCGTCCACATCTGAACCTGGCTTAAGATCCTTCGTGGATTTACTTCGCCTGATGCAGGCTTTCTCCAAGGATGACCCCAGACCACGTGTCCCACAATCACCTGTAGGTGGAGGTCTCGATGCCCTGGAGTTAGCACCCTACCCCGCCTTGTGCTAGGCCTGTACAAGTTAGGGGGAAAGAATAAGAAAACATGATCAAGTAAGAAATTTGTTTGCAAACAATAAATAGTTAATCAATTTTATGTTCCATGGTCAGTTCACACTTATCGAGTGATAATTTTGAGACACTGCAAGATTCACAGTCATCATAGAAAGACATCTGAATTCTGTGCTGTCTACACTCTGGGAAAAAATACACAAGTAGACTCTGGCAAGATCTTCAGCATAAAAAATTGGAGCCAACAAGGGGTGTCTCATTAACCCAGAGGCAAGTAGGAGTCAGGAAACGTAATTTACAGGGTCCGTGTGTGCCATCACGAGAGTAGGATCGTGTGGAAAGTCTGCTTTCAACATGGGCTGCCCCTGCAGACAAGTGGCTGGTGGCTGAGCAGCGCGTCAGCTGTCTGCTTCTCTGCATTACCTGGGGTGGGTAAGGATGGGCTGGAGGTCAGCGGCCAGCTGACAGAATTCCCTCCAGAGAAGCTGCCTGTGGCGGAGAGAGCCAAAGCCGTCTTCCTTCCACACGAAGGAGCCCACCTCACCCTCCCAGGGCTAAAATGTAAACTAGACAGTGTTTACCTTGGCACCACTGGTCTACCCATCTGTATCTCTTCCCCTCTCTCCATCAGCACCTTCCCTTTGCCCAGGTGATACCTCAGATGCCGTCTAGGCCTGAATCCATTCTTTCCCCTTCTCCAGTCCAATGCCTGCCTTGGGCTGGCATCCTGCTTCTGTTCACGGGGTAGCAGCCTCCCCTTACCCAGGCCCACAACTTTTGACTCATTCCTGTTTTCCTCACAATCAGTCATTTACTGGATAGTGTTAGTTCTTCCTCAGTAATCTCTCAAGTCTGTCCCTTTCCTCTCTGTTCCATTGCTACAAACTTGATTTAGGCTTCTAATCCCCACCCTGTCTCAGTCCTGCTGCAAAGGCCTCTAAAATCGTCTACTGAAATGCCACTTGAAACTTGTCTCTACAGCATTCAGAGAGACACCCTTGACCATAAAACCCTACCTCCTATGCCTCCCTTTGTACCCCACACCTTTCTCTGCACCCCACGCCAGAGTCTCAGCTCCTCTCCTTCACACAGCACTCTCCCTGAGCCAGACTGCCCAGCCTGCTGTTCTTCCAGCAGGCTGGTGTCTTCCTGCCTCTGCACCTCCGCTCGGGCGGGTCTCTGAAGGCGAAAACCTTCCTTGACAGAAGGCTTACTTCTGAACTTCAGGGCCTGCTCAGATGCCATCTCTTTTCACCAGCCACCTCAGGTTCCAGTGATATATTATCTCTATTTTCTGAATTAGCAATTTGTATCAGCTCCAATCATAAGGAATTTTCTTTGAAATAAAAACAGTAATACTTACTGTTTACCCCAGGCCAGGTACTCTGCTAATTACTGTATCTCGTTTGAACTTTCTGATGATGTAATGACTTAGGTATTATTATCCCGTTTCACAGATGAATAAACCGAGGGATGTTAACAAGCGTCCCATAACTCAGATGTGGCAGAGCAGAATTCCTGATTTCAAAGTCTATGCTCCAAACCCACTGCAGGCCATTACCTCCCAGCATTTTGTTCTCTGTCTAAATGTGTGAAACCTCCGCCATCCCACCCCAGTGTGTTGTATTTGGAAAAGAGGAAGCAATTCTTACACATTTTTCTGCTGGCAGTGTTTGGCATTATAAACTATTGGTTCTTCATTCCCACTAAAGTATAAATGACTAACCATAGCTACCATGACTAGATGATGACTGTTCCTTAAACTAAAACCCTGAAATTAAATCTGAACTTTGCTGCTTAAGGTCTAGCACTTTTTTTTTTCTCCTGCTCTTGCTGTCATCAGCTAATACCCTTGAGACTGTACGCTAGATTCCCATACCAAGGTCCAGCTGCTACGTCACTCCACCTCTGGAAGTTCCCGAAATGACTTGCCTTGGCAAGTGGCTCTGCTCTTTAATTAGCCATACCGTTACTGCTTCCCCTTATTTAATATCAGGAAGTTTCCAAGTGTTTCATCTCCTTCCCTGTCTTGGCCATAGTGCTTTCCTACTATTCTTTTCCCATTTTCTACTTTTGTTTGGTGCTTTTCCCTTTCGATGTGTTATCAGAATTCAATCTGCAGAGTTGTCCAAGCCAAGTTGTCTGGATTCTTTATCTCCATATGTGGTATCTCACCTCTTTCTTCAACCCTTGTTTTTTGGTATGAACGTACATACTCTTTAAACTATTCCAGGAGTGTGGTTTGCAAATCTGCCGTAACTTACAGAAGTCTCTATACTCAGCTGACCTAGCTATGTTAATAAATAGAGCTATAATGCAAATTATATAACCCAGCATGATGTACAAATCCTTTGTTTTTGATGTGAGGATGATAGATGATCCTTTCTCCCAGCAGACCTACCCTCCTCATTAGGATTTGCTTTACTAATACATATTCAAATTAATTTGCATCCCTTGATCATTTAATGATTGATTGGCAAGTGGGCAGTAGTCAAGACACATTGCTTACAGCAAGAGAAAGTCAAGTGGAGGATTAAAGAAAATCATGATGAATCATCTGCCAACTGATAAATGAAGGGTAGACGTAACACCACTTTGGTTAGGATCCTTGGCAGTGTGTGCACTCATGCATTTTCAAGACAGTGGATATCTTCTCAGTTCTTTTTGCCTCATCATGTTATGTTGTTCTTAATTACCTACTGCCCTTTACCTATTACATACAATCTGGGATGTCCCTCCTTCCAAGGAACATGAAGAACATCTGATTCCAGAGTTCTTTACTCAGTTCTAATTCCATCAGGACACAGGCATCTTCAGTTAGCCCAGTTGGGGAAAGCATTAGAGCACAATGATGCACTAAATTGTATGGCACTAACCGAACCCAATAGGATTTAAAAGGAGAAATAAGGGGGAACTGGAGTTGTTAAAAGTGTTAAAAAGAAATGAGACTCCAGCCTTAGAGCTTCGAATAAATGATAGGGCATAAATAATAGATGAGAGGAGGGAGGACATTCTAAGTACAGAAGTGCATCAGCAAAAGCAGAGGTTCTGGATGTGGTAATGAGCATGTAATGGTGTGTATGATTGCTGGGCGCAGAGCATGAGTTTGGGTAGAAGTGAGAAAGAAGAAAGAAAGTAGGTTTTCAGAATAAAAATGGAAGAGATGATGGGGGAAATGAAGACAAAAATTATATATGTGTGTGTGTTGAATCACAGTTTAATATGATAACAAAATTGGATAAAAAAAATGACTTGGAGAGAATTTGACTTTTGACCATTTCCCAGGCCCAATGGAGTATATTCAACTCCAAAACACAGCCTCTCCTAACATCTTCTACGCAGCTCTGTCAGAATTTTTAAAAATTGGCTAACCAAGTAAAGGCTAATACCTTTATTATGAGTCCTATACACTATATTTAGGGAGGCAAGGAGGTGAATTGGACTGATTTACAGGAGATGAGGGCTCCAAAGCCAGGTTGTAGAGCCTCAAAGCTTTGTGGATATCGAAGAGGCCATCTGACTGTGCTCTTGGACATATTCATGATAGGTACGTTCACTTCATGCCCAGAGAAAAGATTCTCAGACCTGCCCTGATTTCATCTTCTGTAAAAATAGGTATGTGGCTCGGTCAAGGTCTCTTGGCAATAAGCGGCTGACAAGAATCCAAAGTCAAGTGTTCTGTTCCCCAGTGCTTTGCTATTTTTTTTTTTTTAAATGGTAACATGGCAAGGACATCTTAGGTCATGTCTGGGAGTGTCTTGCGCTCTATAGGAAATTGTTCACATACTTCTTTTACATTATCCCCATGCTTTTTATAGGATAAGTTTTAACTCTGTCCTCTCTACGTCAACTTTATGTAAAAGCATCTTGAATGAATTGCTGGTCAGATTCAAAATTAATTCCGGGTCTTCTCTTCATGACATTTGTGTGTTTTGTGAGAAGTGCCCTTCTTACTTTCTTCAGAACCAAGCCAAAATATTCCGGAGGCGGGGGGCAGTCATTTAATTCTGTATACAGGATGTTTGCTAGACAGACCTGCGAGCAGCCCAAAGTCTTGACTGGAACAAAGGCAAGGACAAGTAACTGAGCCTGTCCTGCTGTTTGTTCTGTACATTTACATATTCTGTGACTTGCTTTAAGTGGAATCCAAATGCTGAGCATGATTGGGTTGTTACCCTTGGCTTGGCCTCCAGGACTGATTTTGAGCTTTCTGCCTGAAAATGAGCTCAGAGTGAACGAAAAGTTTCTTTATTTTTAAAAACAAATTCTGGATCTGCTTTGGCATTCTTGGAAACAAAAAAGGCAAAGTCGACAGAGTTAGAAGTTACTTGGTAAGGAGGCACTTTGCTGAACACGCCCCTGTGGTGGAACAGAACTTTCAGGGACTGGGTTGCACGGTGGATGTGCAGCTTGCCATCCTTGTGTGCGGTGAACTTGCTTATTAGTGAGAGATGTGGGATGATAGTTCCTTAGAGTGGGGGAGGGGAGCGTAGTGTTGTCAGATCTGCCATCCGATTAGCCCAAAATATTGGCCCAAAATATTTTCACCATCCCATACATATAAGACTTGTCCACCCGCTGTCTCTGTGGGTCACATTAAGTCTTTTCCGTACTCTTTCTCACCATGGATCGCCACTCATCTTTCTATACTGCTGGTGTTTTACGCCTTTATCAGGAATTTATCCATCCCCTCTTCACATTCTGAAGGAATTTCCGATTTCCAGACCAATGAGCGGCAAAGAACCAGGCAGAGTTTAGTAAGTAGGGGACCCTGTGGGTATTTGCACTGAACAAAGGAAGCAGGAAGACTCTGCAATCTACGGCTTCTTCTAACCCGGGGAGCCAGCCAGCCTCCACCTACTCCAGGAAGTCAGTTGATCGCTTGAATATTAGTCTAACCATTCACTGATCTGAGTATCCTATGCGAGAGACCACATGTCAAAACCCAGAAGCCATTCTGTAGGTTAGCACTTATGGTTTTGGTATTGTTCATTAAATTTTTCGTTACATTACTGAATCTAGCATTTGTTCAAGGACATTTGAAATGGCCAAGCATTTCTGTGACTGTTGTGCAGCAAACTGTCCCCAATGTCCCCCTCCCCGGCCTGTCCACCCTATCCACTCGACAGGAGTCAGCGAGTAGTACAGGTTTTTGTTATATGAGAATCTTGTAGCGTTCTAGGGATAGCCTGGTAGCAGGATTGACAAAATCATTTCTGTTTTTAGGATGGTCCAAATATTGACTCAGCCCATTAACCTGGGGTATTACATGTGTTCCAAGGGTTAGGAGAGAGGAACCCACAGCACGATTTATCCTAATCTCGAACCCCCTGGTGCTGGCTCTCTTCGAAGGTATTCCTGGATTCAGATGTTTTAAAAGATTCTTGCTCCTCCTCAAATGTTCTGCTTCCTGGCATAAGGAGAGGATTGGAGGGAGATGGATATAATGGCTCTGCCCTCTAGTCAGTGCTTCAGTTTTAATACATTAATTCTAAGTTATACTATGGTTTTTGGTGCACAGATAGACCCTCGACAGAGTTAGAAGTTACTTGGTAAGGAGGCACTTTGCTGAACACGCCCCTGTGGTGGAACAGAACTTTCAGGGACTGGGTTGCACGGTGGATGTGCAGCTTGCCATCCTTGTGTGCGGTGAACTTGCTTATTAGTGAGAGATGTGGGATGATAGTTCCTTAGAGTGGGGGAGGGGAGCGTAGTGTTGTCAGATCTGCCATCCGATTAGCCCAAAATATTGGCCCAAAATATTTTCACCATCCCATACATATAAGACTTGTCCACCCGCTGTCTCTGTGGGTCACATTAAGTCTTTTCCGTACTCTTTCTCACCATGGATCGCCACTCATCTTTCTATACTGCTGGTGTTTTACGCCTTTATCAGGAATTTATCCATCCCCTCTTCACATTCTGAAGGAATTTCCGATTTCCAGACCAATGAGCGGCAAAGAACCAGGCAGAGTTTAGTAAGTAGGGGACCCTGTGGGTATTTGCACTGAACAAAGGAAGCAGGAAGACTCTGCAATCTACGGCTTCTTCTAACCCGGGGAGCCAGCCAGCCTCCACCTACTCCAGGAAGTCAGTTGATCGCTTGAATATTAGTCTAACCATTCACTGATCTGAGTATCCTATGCGAGAGACCACATGTCAAAACGCAGAAGTCATTCTGTAGGTTAGCACTTATGGTTTTGGTATTGTTCATTAAATTTTTCGTTACATTACTGAATCTAGCATTTGTTCAAGGACATTTGAAATGGCCAAGCATTTCTGTGACTGTTGTGCAGCAAACTGTCCCCAATGTCCCCCTCCCCGGCCTGTCCACCCTATCCACTCGACAGGAGTCAGCGAGTAGTACAGGTTTTTGTTATATGAGAATCTTGTAGCGTTCTAGGGATAGCCTGGTAGCAGGATTGACAAAATCATTTCTGTTTTTAGGATGGTCCAAATATTGACTCAGCCCATTAACCTGGGGTATTACATGTGTTCCAAGGGTTAGGAGAGAGGAACCCACAGCACGATTTATCCTAATCTCGAACCCCCTGGTGCTGGCTCTCTTCGAAGGTATTCCTGGATTCAGATGTTTTAAAAGATTCTTGCTCCTCCTCAAATGTTCTGCTTCCTGGCATAAGGAGAGGATTGGAGGGAGATGGATATAATGGCTCTGCCCTCTAGTCAGTGCTTCAGTTTTAATACATTAATTCTAAGTTATACTATGGTTTTTGGTGCACAGATAGACCCAATGGAACAGAATAGAGAATCCAGAAATAGACTCATCCTTGTATGGTCAATGGATTCACCACAAAGGCACCATTATGATTCAGTAGGAAAAAAAGGATCCTGTCAACAAATGGTGCCAAAGCAATTGGGTTTCCTTGGTGGGGGAGGGGTGAACTTTTACCTCCACTTCATAGCATACACATAAATTAATTCAAGATGGACCACAAACCTAAGTGCAAAATGTAAAAACTTATGAATCTTCTTATAGCAGAAAACAGGAGACCTTTACAGACTTGGACTAGGTAAAACTTTTTTAACAGGACACAGAAAGCACTAATCATAAAAGAAAAAATTTGATAAATTGGACTGTATTAAAACTGTAAATATCTTAGGTTTTAAATTATGCCATGTGAAGAATCCATGGCATGTCTCGAAGATCTGTGGCAGAAAATCAGGCTAGAATTCCTCCACATACACTCCAGGACCCTCCCCCTGATGAAGGTGGATGGCTGTGCTCCCTGTGCTGGCTACAGGAAGATGGATGTGAGTTAAAATAAGTGTGTTGCAAGGACGAGGTGCTGAAGCCTTGTAGTAAAAATGCTGTACATTCTTTGTGTGGTTTCGATACGTGAGCGGCAGCTTTGTCTCTGAGCCCCTCCAGATCTCTAAATACTGGTGTATTCTTCTCAGAACAATTCCTTGAGATCCCTTGAGCTTTGAGATTATCCTCCTAAGTCAGTGTCTAGGAAGGAGGAGAGCCACATAGAGGCCCTCAGAGAAGTGAGCAAAAGCAGTTTAAAGTCTAGCCAGATCCGGTTCGGTGGTGTCCAAGCCCTGTGGTCCCAGGGCCCTGGAGGAAGCCTGGGATGGGGGGGCGAGGCCCTGCCCAGCCCTTTGCAGGGTCCTGAGTTGCTGCTTTCAGAGTAGGAAGCATTGGAGACAGAGACAGAAACACACATAAACACAGCACCACCATGATCACCACATCCACATTTGCAACAGAAAAGCCAGGACCCCTGGCCAAGATAGAGGCTCCCTCTTTAGACCTATGGTATAGGGGGAAGGAAGCACGGAGTATATTTAGAGCTTTCAAAACTTTGATTGTTTTGTACATTCTTATAAAGGAAAAAATTAAATTGCCCCAGAGATTTAAAAAAAATCAGTTTCTAATACTTGAGATGAGTGGGAAAAATCTTACATGCTGGGATCATTTCCTTTCTATTTCAAGAAATTAATAGTGTGCTAGAAATAGCTGTTGCAGAAGGGGCGACTTCATGCCCTTTGAATGCTGACTGTGTCACAAAACTCTCCAGGCCTGAAGGGGAGGTTGTCCCTTTCCCAGGACTTGATGCAAGATGACCCTGCACTCAGACGGTCGGCTGAAGACCCAGGGCAGCGGACAGCTGAAATTCAGAGGGAAGGATTAACTCATTCATTCAAGAAACGGCACTGAGCCTGAGTACAGCGCACTGTTGCACCAGGGAGCCCAGGCTTCCAGCTCCACGCCCCTCTTCTGTGGACTGTCCCTGGTCTCTCTGAAGTCCCCGGTGTCTGAAACCTGGCATTCAGAATTAGCAGAAGTGAAATTCTCATTACCACCCACTATAAAGTAGGTGTCCATGACTTTTCTGCAGATGTTGGGGAGTTGGCCCCTGAGCAGAAAAGAACAGTAAGCAAGCACAGCCCTTTCAGTATCTGTTGGCTTCAAACATGTCGCCTTTCAGAGCTGGACCAGAAGTCAGCCAGTGGGTTTACTTGCATCTGCTTCTGGTACTATGCAAAGGATTGAAGTCCTGAGACTTTCCCATAATGTCTGATTTAGGCGTGGTTGCCCCTCAGTTGATTAGAGCAGGGATCAGCACTTCTATGTGGGGCCACATAATGACTGTTTTAGGCTGCACAGTGTCAGCCGCACCTGCTCCACTCTGGGTGTGGCTCTGTTCCAATTAAATTTTATTCTATGGACACTGAAATGTGAATTTCTTATAACTTTCATGTCATGAAATATCCTTCTTTTAATTTTCAACCGTTTAAAAGTGCCAAGATCTCTCATAAGCCATGCAGAAAAGCAGGTGGCCGGCCAGATTCGGCCCACAGCCAGGACCTCCCTGGTAACAAGCAGGCTGCACACCGTTGGTGTCGATGCTAAGGACCTTCCACCTGAGCGGATACGATGGAGGAGGCCTAGGAATGTGTTCCAGGATCCCGGAGTTGAGGAGGTGTCACTCCAGGCTCTCCCTGGGTGGTCCCGTTCTGGTGACTATTCAGACGGTGCCTCGAGGGGTGCCCCCAACTTGCCAATGCCTGCTGCCAGGGACCTGGACACAGAGAACCCTGGGAAAGAGCCTCTCCTCGGGGCCCTGGTCACACACAGTAGACCTGTCAGCTGCTTCACTTTGCCTCCCTCAGCCTGTGCTGGGAAGAAAGGTCCTTCCACATTCTTCCTGGACAGCCAGACTGCTTCTGTTCTCAAATATCTCCTCCCAGCCTCTCGGAGCACACAGCGCTCCAGGTTCTCTCTTCCATGGAGGTTTCCATCCCTGCCCTATCGCCATTGACTTGTCAACTGCAAATCCTAAGCTTCTTGAAGCAGGAACTACCATCTTTTCTGGGCACTCAGCACATTTTCAGATACCTTCCAAGATGTTTTCTTTGTTGTTGTTCATTACCCACGGAATGGTTGTATGTTGCCCCCCTCCCCAAATAAAAATACTGGTAAAAAAGAAAAACACGAAATATTGTGGAACTAAAATTTCACTATATTAATTGCAAAAGAGCTGGTAAATTAAACTCATTTAAGCTTGATTTGAGAAAAAAATTATTTTTGTTTTTGTCTAGATGTATGCATTCCCAAAGCATAGCTCAAAATCATGCCAGTGGCAGGGGGAAGCCAGTCTGGTCTTTGAAATTTGCTTCAGACGATTTACAAACATAATCAAGTATTTACTTCCTAGCCTGCTGACTGATGTTAAAGACTGTTTCAAAAACTGCATTTGGCTTTGTGCCCTCTCTTGTAGGTCCTTCCATTGTGACGGCCCCCAAGGACATCTGGAATGTCACTGGTGCCCAGGTATACTTGAGCTGTGAGGTCATTGGAATCCCAACTCCTGTCCTCATCTGGAACAAGGTCAGTGGCACAGATTTCAGGAAGATGCCTAGACTGACAAGATCCTCTCTCACCGAACAAGGATGATAATAACCTAAAATCCTCAGCCTATTCCGCTGCCCGCTGCCCGCTGCCCCTCAAAGACAAAGCCCTGTAGCAGTTTTCCAGACACCTCCCCGGGTCTGTCCAGCAATTTTACTGACCTCCAGAATAGTCCCTGCTCTGCTTTTGTTAGCGATGCCAGAGCAGGGAGCCTGAGGAACTGGAAAACTATAATGCTGAACACCCATACCCACCCTCTGTGCACATGCGAGCATGGGTGTGTAAGTGTGCATGCACAGGTGTGTGTGTGGATGTATGCACATGAGTGTGTGTGTACATAAGTATATGAGTATACATGCACAGGTATGTGCATGTATCCACGTGGGTGAATGAGGGTATGTATGTGTGTGTGTGTATGCACATGAGTGTGAGTGTGTGTGCATGGGTGTGTGAGTGTCCCCATTGGAGACAGTACAGCATAGTGGTTAAGAATGAGTTCCTTAGCTGGGTTGGCTGAGTTCTCTAGACGCCAGGGTTTTCTTAGCCTCAGCACTGTTGATACTTTGAGCCAGATAATTCTATGTTGTGGGGGCTCCCCTGTGCCTTGTGAGATGTTTAGCAGCATCCCTGGCCTCTACCCACTAGATGCCAGTAGCACCCACCCCTCTGCTACCCCCAGTTGTGACAGTCAAACATGTCTCCAGATATTACTGAATGCCCCAGGGGGAAAAAATCACCTAGATTGAGAACCACTGCTCTAAGGCTCAATGTCCTCTATATGATGAAAGTAGCATATAATCCTTGTAAAGATTATGTAAAGTAAGGCAGGTAAAATCACTTGGTTTATTGTCAAATACATAGTAGCACTCAGTCGATTAGCTACTGTGCCTGGAAATGTTTCCCTTCAAGTGACATTTTCTTGTATAACTCTCTTCACATTTGAAGGGCAACAGATTCTCAGCATGTCTATAGAAGGGAAAAGAAAACACTCATTTGCCAGATCAAATACTACTTCACAGTTGTACTGTACATTGTTTTATATTATTTCCCTTTTAATATATTTTGACTTGCTGAAGGGTTACAACAGTCCTCTTGAGTAAACATCATCAAGCTTGCGCTAACAAAAAAGATATCTAGTTTAAGTAAAAAGGTATAACTACATTCCCCCTGTACAGCCTTACTTCTCCAGCAGGCTCGAAGATTCATGATGACTCTTGATTATTTTGTTTGCTTGGTGTCTGACCAGAGGAGCAACTTCTGGAACTCTGGGAGGGATTTTGGCACCAGAACTCTTTTTGTTACAAGCTGTGGAAACTCACTTCAAACTAGTTTAGGCAAAAAAAAAAAGGCAGCAGAGCGGGGTGGTGGGGTGATTCCAACCTCAAGGATAGCTGGATCCAGGTATACGATGCTGCAGTTAAGACTCTTTGCTCTCGACTGTGCTGTCAATGTACTAGTCTTATTTTTTTCTTCCACCTCAGAAAGTTTCCTTCATGCTGAGGGCAGTATTGTCATTGGCGGCTCCGAGTTCACATTATTAGCACAGCTTAATGATCCCAGAGGAAAGAAGGCTTCCTCTCCTCCCTTGGTGCATTGTGAAATTCCCACTGAAGGACTGGTTCAAGTTGGGTCCTCTGCCAGCCTCTGGCGCCCCCGTGTGGCCAGAAGGCTACATCGCCCCCATGGGGCCATCTGGTGGGAGTGAAATCAGGGTAATTCCAGAAACTGCCTAGGGGTGGGAGTGGGCAGAGACAACACCAGTTGTGCTACAGCTCTCCTTTACAGCTGAAACTTCTGTTAAAGGAAGCAGTGAAATTTCACCTCAATAAGTAAGTTATTTTTCAAAGGGGAGCGGAGAGTATTGAAGAGCAAAGTGCCCCAGTGGATGTGTTCCTGGCCTTTATGGTGAAAGCTGCTGACACTCCTTATAGCTTATTTAGAGGTTACTGGTTTGTTTAGGTGGTAGAGAGGCAGAGGAACAACTTCTCCAAAGAATATCTATACAGAGCTCTGTTGCAGTGATCTAGGGATTACACAGTGAGAAGCCAGGATAATCCAGGTATCTGGGACATATGACCTTATTGACAAATCTGGCAGATAATCATTTGAATCTTCAGCCTTTCTTCTGCCCCACCCCAGCTAATGGATACACATAACAGGGGAATAAATCTGCTAGGGGAATCTTATCTTTAAGCTTCTGAAATTGTATGGGGTAGATTTTATGAGCTTCTCTGAGGGCTTGTCAACTGCGGGGGCGAGGGGTGAAGAGAAGGTGTTGGCAGGGAGAAAAAATAAGTTTCTACACACTTGTCAGAAACAAGCAAAAACCCAGCTGCCAGGCTCTGCTTGTTTTCATCTACCATGTGCATGACCTAAAGCGAGGTTTTCAGCCTGCAGACCATGACCCATTAGTGAGTCCCGAATTTAATGTAGTGATCACAACCAGCTTTTACTTTTAAAATAAAAAATAGAACAGAAACTATCTTAAGGCATCACATTTAGAAAGAGTATCATTTCATAAAACTTTTCTTTCATATACCCCAGATCGCAATGCAAAAGGTATTTCTTACTGTGGGCCATGTCAAAACACTTTGAAAGTCACGGACTTAAATAATTAAACAGGCCATTTGTTTTCTCCCCACTGTCCTTGTACCCAGATTGTTAAGAAGACAGGCTTATACGCAGGTCACATGTTTTCCAAATCCAAGTTAACATAGAACTGCTTTTTGGATATAAATGAATATTGGAATCCTCCCCCTGTTAAACTGAGGTTCAAAGAAATAGCGAATCTTCCTTGCTCAAGGGTTCTTAGCTCACCAGGTCTAATGGGACAGACAGGTCTTCTCTCTGGGACACCTCAGGCTACAGCAGCATTTCTCATGGTTGGCACAGCCTGGCCAAGGGTCTGTGCTTTCCTGACCAGGAGTTATAATGCGACATTAACAAGCCCCATACTTTTTCAGCAAACCCTTCGCCTATAATGATTTCAAGGGAACTATTTTGAAATGGGGAGGTGAATTGAAATAGCCATATTTACCTTAACCCTACATCAGAGATGATGCCTACAGGGCAGGTAAAACACCTAGAATTCCTTCCCAACACTTGGTGTTTATGAGACTGAGAGGCTCCCTATTCAGTTCTTTTTTCCCACCTGACCATTTCTTCAGATTTGGGCTTTCATGACCTCTAAGAATATTCTTTTTTTCTTTCATTAAAAATAGCAAGTTATAATGGTAATAAAGAGAAACTGTCCAAAGATGTATAAAGAAAGAGTTCTTAATCTCCCCCTTACCTCCTGTTTCCTGAAATAACCGATGTGAACTGCCCTGGTTTATACCCCCATCCCCTTATTCTTGCCCAAACGTAAACAAAACACATATCCCCTGTGTGAGGCGAGAACGTAGTGTCCATGTTACTCTGAAACTTGTTTTTCTCGATAAACACTTCACAGGCATCCCCAGGTCTGCTTCTCAACAACCATGTAATATTCCAAGTATGGGTGTACCATAATCATTAAACGATGCCACCTTAAACATCCAAGTACACATAGACTACATACAAGTCTTTTTTCCCCTATCGATTTCCCCAAAAGTTCTACGAATGGGTCAAAAGACTTTAGTTTTAATAGACATTGTCAGATTGGTTTCTAAATGGGCTGTAGCAGTTCACTCTCCAGCAGTGCGTGGGTGCCGCGTCCCTGCGTCCTGACCAGCACTGAAGATTATCCCTCTATTAATGATGGATAAAAAGTATCATCACATTATTTCTTTTATTTACTTGACTACATTGAGAATATTTTAATATTTGGATTTTTTTTTTTTATGAATTGCCTCTTCGTATTCTTTATCCAGTTTTCTATTGAATTATTTCTTGTTATTATTGGTCTGTGGCTTTTTGTACATTAAAGATGTAGACCCTTTCTCCTGTATTACAGAACTTTTTTTCTAGACAATCATTTTATCTTTTATTTGTTTACAGTGGCTGGGGATCTAGAAATCTTAATAGACAAATATTCTGTTTCATCATAAAACTCTTCTGAAACTTCCCCAAAAAGGCACAAGTATGTTCTGTACTACATGTCTTTTTAAGTTTCCATGAAATTCAGTGAATCCTTGAAATGCATTGACTTGCATGAATCAAACTAATCCATCCTGCTTCTGTAATCATTGGCACTTAAAATTTTTTTTATTCAATGTATAATTGACATTTAACATTGCATTAGTTTCGGGTATAACCATTTGATATTTGTATACATTATGAAGTGATCACCACAGTAAGTCTAGTTAATATCTGTCATCTTACATAAAGTTACAATTTTTTTTCTTGTGATGAGAACATTTAAGATCTACTCTCTTAGCAACTTTCAAATATGCAATACAGAGTTGCCATGCTGTACATGACTTCCCTGTGACTAATTTATAACTGGAACTGTGTACCTTTTGACTCTTCCCTTCACCCATTTCTCCACCTCCCACTCCCTACTTCTGGCAACCACCAATCTATTCTCTGTACTAGAACTTGGTTTGGTTGAGAGGGGGAGTTTGTTTCTTTTTTGTTTTTTAGATTCCACATATAACTGAGATCATACAGTATTTATCTTTGACTTATTTCACTTAGCATAGCGCCTTCGAGGTCCATCCATGTTGCCATAAATGGCAGGATTTCATTCTTTTTTATGGCTGAATAATAGTTCATTGTTTATATTTATACCACATTTTCTTTATCCATTCATCTGTCATTGGATGCTTAGGTTGTTTCTGTGTCTTAGCTATTGTAAACAACGCTGCAGTGAACATAGGGGTGCAGATATTTTTTCAAGATAGTGATTTCATTTCCTTTGGATATATACCTGGAAGTGGAATTGCCAGATCATATGGTAGTTCTATTTTTAATTTTTTGAAGAACCTCCATACTGTTTTCCATCATGACTGCACCAGCTTACATTCCCACCAGCAGTGTACAAGGGTTCTCTTCTCTCCACATCCTTGCCAACACTTGTCTTTTGATAATAGCCAGCCTAACAGGTGTGAGGTGTTATCTCCTTGTGATTTTGATTTGCATTTCCCTTATGATTAATGATGTTGAACACCTTTTCATGTACCTATTGGCCATCTATATGTCTTCTTTGGAAAAATGTTTATTCAGATCTTCTATCCATTTTTATTCAGTTTTTTTGTTTTTTGGTTTTTTGTTTTGCTATTGAGTTTTGAGTTCTTTATATATTTAGATACCAACCCTTATCAGATACATGATTTTCAAATTCTCCCATTTGGTAGGTTGCCTGTCTGTCGAGTTTGTTTTGCAGAAACTTTAGTTTAATGTAGTCCCACTTGTTTATTTTTGCTTTTGTTGCCTTTGCTCTTGGTGTCAAATCCAAAATATCACCACCAAGACTGATGTTAAAGAGTTTACTGCCCATGCATTATTCTTTTAGGAGTCTTGTGGTTTCAGGTCTTACATTCTTTAATGCTTTTTGAGTTAGTTTTTGTGTATGGTATAAGATTTTTGTGTCTGGTATTAGTCCAGTTTCTTTTGCATGTGGCCGACCAGTTTTCCCAGCACCTGCTATGGCACTTCTTTTTTCTTATTAATTGCTTATCTGCAGTAGCAGGACTCAGGAAGATTTGTTGCAGCTAAAATATAACCAGAGAGGGCTGGAATGACTTCCTAGGTCTCCCTCTGACTCTCCCCGAGTGGCCCTTTGTGGTGAACAGTGACCGGGCGGTTTTCCTGCCCTACAGATTTCTAAGGTTCAGGCTTTGAGGCTCTTCCAGCCCAATGCACATATGTGGAATCATCTTAGAAGCCACTTTTCTCAGCCTTCATCTTTTTTTAAACACTGGAAAACGTTTATCAACGAACTCCCCATTACGTAAGTGAAAATGACATGTAAAAATTTGCCATGTAAAAATTTTTGACATTTCTATATTTTTTACATGGTGGATAAGTTTTTACAGTGTATTAAATATGAGTTCTGTTAAATATAAGTATTAGTTTTCCAATCAAATGCTTGACAAGAACAGTTGCTCTGTACGTGATGGGTCAGGTTAATGGCACAGAATCCTCTCCCGAGTGGCCCTTTGTGGTGAACAGTGACCGGGCGGTTTTCCTGCCCTACAGATTTCTAAGGTTCAGGCTTTGAGGCTCTTCCAGCCCAATGCACATATGTGGAATCATCTTAGAAGCCACTTTTCTCAGCCTTCATCTTTTTTTAAACACTGGAAAACGTTTATCAACGAACTCCCCATTACGTAAGTGAAAATGACATGTAAAAATTTGCCATGTAAAAATTTTTGACATTTCTATATTTTTTACATGGTGGATAAGTTTTTACAGTGTATTAAATATGAGTTCTGTTAAATATAAGTATTAGTTTTCCAATCAAATGCTTGACAAGAACAGTTGCTCTGTACGTGATGGGTCAGGTTAATGGCACAGAATCCTCTTTAAGAGCTACATGATCTGGGAAGCAATGGCTCCATTGCTAAGATTCATTATTTCTGTGCTGTTTTTCTACTTTGGTCACACACAAAACGCTTAAAGAATCCTGAATTCAATAAATAAAGACCAAAGACATATTACTTTAGTCATTGAATCAAATTATACTTAAACCATTATTAAAAATATTTTTAAATTACTTCAAAATCGACACTAGCATAACCATTTCTGCCAGCTACCTGGGAAACTGTGAAGGAAAAAAATGCTTTTGAATATATCTTTTGTTTATAGCATTTGTGTGAGTAAAATACCAAGATACCTGGTTTTCTGTCTCTAATACCGGCAATGTAGGAAAATCCAAAAAAAAAAAAGCAAAACCAGGCATTCCAAATCAGTAATGCTAGATACTTTTTATAGAGTAGGAGCTGGCCCAGATCCTACATGATTTCAGAGTCCCAGCACTGACAACGGAAAGCAGAGAAAATAAAGGGTGGGTGTGAAGCTGAGACAGCAGTTTGGTAACAGCCTGTAGGGCCACGCTGGGAGAAGCAACGATGATGTAGTGTCAAAAAAATATATGCTCTGGTCTTTTTAAACTCAAGATTTGCTTAATTATAAAAGCAAAAGAGAAGAAAACTACCTATTTGAGATTGTAAATACTTTTTTTCTAATTACAAAGGTAGTATCAATAAGAGTTTAGCTCTTAAAGGAACATGGGATGGAATAAACATCCCTTCGTGTATCCTTTTAAAAAATTAGTTTCAAGTATACAGTACATTGGTCAGACATCTATATAGTTCATAAAACGCCCAGTTGCTCCCTCCCTCCTCTGGCCCTCCACCTAGCCAACACATTAATGCTAACTGCATTCCCTCTGCCATGCTCCCCATCCCCATGACCAACTATCAACTACTAATTTTGTGTACCCTTTTTTAAAACTCATCATTATCACAAACTTTAAAAGAATTTTATACTCTGTGACTCAGCAATTCCACTTCCAGAAATTTATGTTAAAAGTGTGTGTATGGGGTGGGGATGGGGGGATACAGGTAAATTTTGTTCTTGTTTTTTTTTAATGAGGGGAAAAAATAGTATTCACTATTGGCCTCAAACCAAGGAAACTTTCTTCTTAGCTCATCCTGAATCTGACATGCACAGGGCTAAGCAGCAAGTTTGGTCATCAGAGAATAATGACAACAGCATGTATTTGACAGGGGTTTTTGCTCACTGGACTTTGGTAGATGATTTAATGAACACTTGGCCCTCAGAACAAAGGAATAGTATTGGCTTTGGACAACCTACTATTTTTCATTGGTGAGGTTGTTGCAGGACCTGGGCTCCTACACAAGGTCTCCAGCATCAAATCTAGAACTGGGTGACATAGTTTGTCAGTCAAACATGGCATCACAGGCAAGAAAAGGCCCAGCACTGAGAAGCAGAATTTACAAAGATGAGTGAGTGATGGTAGCCAGTGGCAGGAGAGTATGACGGTGTGTATTCCCCAGGCATTGCAAGGAAACTGACAGAAAGAAATGAGGATCTACATTTTATTTGAGTATTCAGGAAAGGGTAATATAAAAATGTCTGGATTCAATCCAATTAAGTCTGATGTACGCCTGTGCACTATAGAAATGTGGTCACTCCCCAGTGGATAAGTACAGAGAACTCAGACTATTTCTCCTTTTTTTGCAGATAAAAAGGGGTCACTATGGAGTTCAAAGAACAGAACTCTTGCCTGGTGATCGGGACAACCTGGCCATTCAGACTCGGGGTGGTCCAGAAAAACATGAAGTAACTGGCTGGGTGCTGGTGAGTACCAAGAGCTGGCAGGATTTCATTGTTAAAGTCAGACAGCAGGGGGTAGCTCCATAGTGTAATGGTTAGCACATCTGCTTTACACGCAAAAGGTCCTGGGTTCGCGCCCCAGGTGGAGCCACGGACCATACTCAGGGTGCACCAGGCCCCAGGTGCATGCTGCAAGTGTGTGGGAGGAGACGCCCCACCTTCAAAGATCCAGTTCTTAAGGGGAAACGTCCATAGGTCAGGGGTGGAAGTGGCGGGGGGCGGGGGAGTCACAGCAGACCGGGCAAAGGTGCCTGATGTGCTGCCAGGCTGAAAGTGCTTGTCCTTCCACTTCTCTTGAAGCAGCCCAGCTGCTCCTCCTTCAGAGGGACTGAAAAACAGCTGGCATTTATTGGATATTGTGGAAATGACCGACAAATAAATGAGAACTAATTTTTTTCCCTAAGAGTTCAAAGCAAAATTCTCATAGGGAACTAACTGGTCCAAACATTAATTTAATTAATCAATTACTGATTAATAGTTATTTTACTTGACCTTTGATAGCCATGGATACTCATGGATAGTACCTGGATCACATACCTTATCAAAGTCTCCCTCAAACTGATATGTACACCTGGTCAGTTCTTATCTTATGCAATGTGATCAAAAGTTGTCCGTGACATTTCCTCGGAGTGTGAATCCTGGCAAACCACATATGGTGGCTGTATAATTAGCCTAGCACAGGAGTTGCACTATTTTTAGCAGTATCTTTGCTCTGAATCCCCCGGTCATCTTAGGAAACTTATGAAATAATGACCTAATTGAAACCATTGGAAGAAGAGAGACCACCACAGACACTAAAGATCCTTTTTCTTTCACAGGTATCTCCTCTCAGTAAGGAAGATGCTGGAGAATATGAGTGCCATGCATCCAATTCCCAAGGACAGGCTTCAGCATCAGCAAAAATTACAGTGGTTGATGCCTTACATGAAATACCAGTGAATAAAGGTAGGCAGTCAACCTCCCAACCATTTAAACGTGACTAGTGCTTTTGCTTAATAAAGAACAAAACCAAACATGAAAGTATAAACATAGCTCTTAATGAAATCCTGTAATGTTAGGACTCCACAAGGGCATTAAGTATATTATCAAAATGTAGTGCACAAGGCTCCAAAAGAACATTCACATGGTTGACGGAATGCTGTTGTTATGACTTAGATGCTTTCTTCACCTTATACATGAGACAAAAGCTCGAGCCTGACTGTAATGGCTTACATTTCCCATAACTATCTATATGGCAGTTTTCCTTGGAGTTGTGATTATATTAAATTCTCATTTAAAAAAAAAAAAAAAAAAAAAATGATTGTAGGTCCTTCACCTTGAGCTTTTATAAGAAAAAGCCAGAAAATATATTGGCAAGTACCCAACTGTCTGCCTCTATCCACTCCACTGTCAACAGCTTCCTCTTCAGCCCCCTTCCTGGCCATGTCAGAGGAATGCTACTTTACATTTATATGGTTCTATTAGACTGATGTCTGGATTGGCTTTACTCTTAAGCTAATAATAACAAAGTTTATTGTCAGTGTTTTGTCAAACCACTCCACTGTATAGATCACTCAACTGTGGTATGAAAGGAAGAATTTATCAAGTAAAGATGTGTTTGGTCAGATGTGTTTGGCTCTTCAGCCAAGATGTATAATGCCAGGCAATGAAACAAACAGAGCAATAACTAAGAGTAATGTGTTCGAGTCTCAGCTCTGCCATTATTATTCTACTTTAAATGTTGAATTAAGAGCTGGATGACAAAGGAAAATTCCTTAGCCTCTCTGGATCTCAGCTTGCTCATTTATGGAACTGGTCTCCCAGTTCTATAATAAAGTCCATCTCTTACACATAGACCAATACAACAAAATTGCCTTACACATCTAAAACCATATAGCACAAATACCAAAGAGCACGCCACCATATCATTTATATAGTTACTCACATATCCTTTATCTCCACATGTTAACATCATTTATTTGGAAACAAAACTGAAAATTAGAAAGTCAACTGTGTCCATATATGTAACTAATTTTTATCATTTTTTTAAACAGGTGAAGGCACCGAACTATAAACCTACAGAATATATTAGTCTGCATAGCTAAAAATAATCATGGATAACTACAACCCCTGTTTTTGCCTAATAACCAGTTTCTTTTCATCCAGTCCACTAACAGTTTAGTTATAGTCACTGTGTTTTACATAGTGAAATACAAAATAAAGATAACTCATCGAGACTATCTACAAAAATTTATTGTCTATTTACAGAAGAAAAGCATGCGTATCATTAAAAAAAACAAATAAAATGCTTTTTCTCACAACGTAGTACATGTCATTTTTAAAGCCATATCATAGAAACAAAAGCTATTTATAAGTATCTTGCTGAGAATCTTTTAAAAGAGCTATACACTCATCATTCGAGGTGCAATACTCATAGACATAAGTTCCTGAAACAACAGTTTGCACGCATAAGGCATTCGCACCAAAGAAATCTGAAAGAAAAAAAAGGAGAATTAACAAAGCTGTACTGAAGTTAATCCCGTTTCCCTACCCCAGAAAAAGGTAAAAACTTGGTGCTGGAGCTGATGAATAAATGCATAGGCTGATCACACTCATCGTGCTACCTTGGCCTTTGGTGGCTCTTTCTCCTAATGAGCCTTGGTATTTCATCCTTTCTGCCAGACAAAATTTATATTTACCCTTCTCAATTAAAAGGTATTTTTTAAATGCAGTTTAAAACTCCTTGTATAAGGACTTTTTCCAAAAGATGAGCAGCTTAGAGACATTACCACACTAAAACTTAAACTGATTTTTAGAGAAATCAAATTTTCTTTTTCCTCTTTTAAAACTAGGAATCCTATAGAGATGTGATATTCAAAATTGTGAAAATGCCAATCTCTTCCACCATACTAAATCTGCCTGGATGATCAGACCAACATGGTTACAGTCTAAACAAATACTAACTGCTAAGGTATATACACACCTGGGTTTTATTTCGGCAGCCTCTGCATTCGTATGTATGAGTCCTGGTGTTAGCGATCGCCATTATTCCACAAAGATTGCAAACATGAACCTGATAGGGATCTGATGCCTCAAACAATCTTTCCCTTAAAAACTGGGCTGCTCCATGGGCAATCTGACAATCTCGCTCCATTTCTCCAAAACGCAGGCCGCCATCACTATAAGGGAAAAACAACAGCTTATTTTGAACTTGTTTTCTATTAGCAATACCACACTGATGAATGGCGAAGGTAATGAATGACATTAGTAAAGAAGAACTAGACTAATTTTTATACGCCAGCATTCTCAATACATTGTGGGTTAAGAAGTCTACCAACTATTTGATGTGTATTAGAAGGTCCTCAAATGGATTAAATAATTTGATTCTCAAGTATAGCATATAATTTTCCTCATAAAATACAACGAAGTACAGAGTAGAATCTCATCATGCTATCATTTAACTTACTAAAAATTCAACTATATACTAAAAAATGAATTACAAAAAAATTGGATCTAAATCAAGCAGCTTCTTCATGAATGAATGAATATTCTAGACAATCAAGCCTGAAAGGATAAATGCATGTTGGCAAAAGTAATGGAAAGAACAAGTGAATAATCACAGGTGTGCCCAGCATGAACGTAAAATGAAATGCATTGTTCAGATGTCCAGACAGGTGGATGACGATGGCTTCCTTAACATTCTTTATACACAAAATACATAAAAATCAATGCGTTTCTAATGCTGTTACCAAAAAACAAATCATTGGTCAACTTTGGAAGATGGTAGACAACCAACTCATTTTGAAAACTGGTAAATAAAGGGAAAGACTCAAGCATTTATCCTGCCTTTACCATGTGAATTACGTCACCAAGTAACCAGCTGAGGAAGCAAAGTTTCTCTCTATAAAAGTATTCCAGTTAATAATGGAAGGAATGATAAAATTAGAATTGCATCAGTCGGCATTAAGTAATGACCATTAATAGCTGCTAAAATCATAAGAGAGACAACCAGACATAGAAGCATGCAATACCACCTACGAAGTACTACTGCGAAAAAACGATCCTGACATTTCATCAAGGCTCTAGATCTGCTTCTGATGAGAAAAACAGTAATGCACAGTCTAGGAATGCAATCCAGACAGTGAGGAAAGCTCCAGAATAAACAATCCAGTTTCTTAAACAAATAGCAAGGGAAAAATAGTTGGAGGGCAACCTAGATTTAAAAAGAAAGAGAGACCTACCTATCAAGCAATTGCAAAGCATGGGCCTTATTTGTATCCTAATTAAAACCAACAAACCTTTTTTAAAAGTGTGCACTCCTCAGGGAAATATGAACACTGGATATTAAGTAATATTAAGAAGGTACTGTGGTTATTTTTTTTTTTTTGGACCCTGTGAGGGTGAAAACTATTTTCATAATACTAACAACACATTTGATTCTTTCACTCTGTTGACATTGCGTTGATGGTTGCAAAAGTAACTGAATTAAAACTGCTGGCACCTGAACACAAACTTTACTAGCAATCATATTTTCCGCTGTGAGTGAAGGAAAAGAGCCAGTTTTACTTAAGACTGTCATTAGTGAAGCAGTAAAAATGATTAGTTTTATTAAACCCTGACTCTTGAGTACACATCTTCTTAATAATATATGAAAAAAATGGGAAGTCCTCATAAAGCACTTCAGTTGTATACTGAGAATGGTCTTAAAGAAAGGCACTTGCAGGATTCTGAACTAATCCCTTTTATGATGAAACATATTCATTACTTGAAAAAAGCTGACAGCAATTATATTAATCCACCAATATTAACACCAACTAAGTTAATTCAGACTCAGCTGGCAGACATTTTTTTGAAAATGAACAAAGTGAGCTTTCACAGAAGACAATTATAAGTATTTGTTGAAAATTATTGAAAATTTGAGTTTTCAATCAAAACTTAGAATTTTAGAAAACATCTATCCAACACTATGGGCTTGATAGTTTCCCAATATTTAAAGACTTTTCTGATGACATCAATGATAATATTCACTAATGTGAATTTTTTGGTATAATATATCAACATTTAAAAATGCATAATTTATTAAACCAATATTTTCCAAATGACCAATTATGATGCTACAGAATTATTCACTTGTAAAAGATACATTCAAAGTGCAAGACAGACCAATGGATTTTAATGTAATAAATATAAAAAATTCACTTACTTGGTTTCAGATTCTACGTCACAACTAACCTTTAAGAAACTACAACTTATCATTTTGATGTAGTATCCAAAAACAACATCCACAATCACCTGAAAAGGTTATTAGAACATACCTCCCTTTTCCAACCACATATCTGCGTGAGGTCAGATTTTCCTCATATACTTAAACATAAAAAATAAAATACTGCAATGGAATGGATGCAGAAGTAGACACAAAAAATCCGGCTGTCTTCTCAAAAACCAGCTCATTAAAATGACTTGCAAAAAGATAAACCAGTGTCATGCATCACTACATTTACTTGGAAAATAAATTTAAATGTTAAAATTTATGTTATGCTATAGGTTTACTACTGTTGTTTTTAAATAAATTAACAAATAATTTAAATCTGTTTTAATTACTAATAGGATAAATATCGACAGATGCAACTCACATAAACCAAGCTCTTTGGAATCCTAGAATCAAGAAATTTGAGAACCACTCAAATATTTGATGAAATATTTACAGAAGAAATTATATGATGTCTGGGCTTTGCTTGGAAATAATCAGGGATTGGTGGCAGAGGGAAGATGGTTATACCAAGACTAGCCATGAGGTGATAATTACTGAAGTGGGGTGACAGGCACATGGCGGTTTCATTATACCATTATCTCTATAATTGTGTTTGACATTTTTCATTTAAAAAGCCTAATCGATAATAACGACGATGATGCAGTTCTCTTACCGAGATCTACCCTCCATTGGCTGTCTATTAAGGATCTGAATAGGTCCCCTAGCACGAGAATGAATCTTGTCATCCACCATGTGCTTCAAACGCTGGTAATAAGTGGGGCCAATAAAAATTTGTGATGTGATTTTTCTGCCAGTGAAACCGTTGTACAGGACCTGAAACATTTTAAAATGTTAAACAAGTTCAAAAAAATGTATGTACATACACTGATTCCATTTATATAAAAATGAAAACAGACAAAACTAATCTGTACTGTTAGGGGCCAAGAGAGTGGTTACCTTGGGGTGGGGGTGGAAAGCAGTTACCGAAGGGGACACAAGATGAGGAAGAGGGAGTGGGTGTCTAGGCATAAAAGGATTCTAGTAATTTTCTTTTCAGGATCTGGGTGCCAATCACACAGATGTGTTCACTTTCTAAAACTTCATCAAGCTGTACAGTTATGATTTGTGCACGTATTTGATGTGTTATACTTCAACGAAAGGTTTAATTTTTTAAAAATGAAACCACACATACAAAATAGAATACATTTAACAAATTACTAATGTAAGAGCAAACATACCTCATTTCCTCTGAGGTGATAGCCGTAATCAGATAAAAGGTTAGATATCTTCTGCACATTAACAGCATCATTAAATGGAGTGGCATCACCGATTTCACCCTTGTTAGCTGATACCTTTTTAAAAAAATAGTCTTTAAAAGGCTGTTTCCTTCTGTCTCCCCTTAGAAGTCTTTATCAATAAAAATATATTCAATTTTTAAAATCCTTTCTAGAAAAGGAAAGATTCTGAACTTTAAAAATCTATGTTATAGAAAGCTGTAATACTGTAAGGCTCATTTTATTAACATTTTACATGAAGTATAAATAACTGCTTCTCCTAAAAAATAAAAAATCAAGTATAACCCTTCAAATAAGAAGCTATCCATGGAACCCGTTACAAAAAGAATAAGACTCCAAAATACTTCCTATAGTGCAAGGAAAATGAAAATTTTAATACCCTAAAACCAAGCCATCCATTTGTTAGGCTGTCTCCCCTTAGAAGAATGGGCTGTACCCATTCTACCTTAACAAGACACTTAAAAACAGAAAACCACCTGCATGCACAGCTAATATACAGCTATAAAATTAAGTTTACATGAACTGACCACCAATGAATTCTTTATAGAAAAGAACAAATCAAAAGAATAACCATATATATGTATAGGCTGCCTATAGTAAATTTTACAAAAGTTCTGAGTTAGATATAACTGCAAATTTTTGCAAAAAAAAAAGAGGCATAACCATAACCAAATTAAAAGCAGGAAAATAAGTATTCTGGCTTCTTCCAAAGTACCGTGGCTCAACTATGAATGAAACCACCTATCACCATTTTGGAAGGAACATCAGTTTGGAACCCATATTGTTAAAGAAAATCTCTTACCTTCCCCTGAAGACATTCAATCAAGTGACCAATAGTCATACGAGAGGGGATGGCATGGGGATTTATGATGATATCAGGGGTGATACCTTCACAGGTGAAAGGCATATCCTATAAAGGAATTTTTAAAAACAAACTTAAATTTCTTAGCTACGGAACTAGAACTGACCTCCACCTCATCCAAACTTTTCTATGTCCTCTATTCTGTTCAATATAGCATGTTCATATACTTATTCAACACTAAAATTAAAAATTAAGCCTTTATCACTGTCGGGCTCTTAAGTGAAAGCAAATTTTCGTTTAATAAAATGTTCAACAAAATTTTGGGTTAGGAGTGAGGGAGATAAAAGTGACCTACCTCTTGTCGGTACTGAATACCACAAGTACCCTTTTGGCCATGTCGACTAGCAAATTTGTCTCCAATCTGTGGAATTCTAACAGAGCGTACCTGAATTCATATAAAAACAGGTTAGTTAAGTTGATTTTGTTTAATTTCTATAAATAGTAATGTGACAAAACTATACTCACCCTTATTTTACAAAATTTATATCCTTCCTGGTTGAGAGTTACCATAACTTGATCTACAATGCCCGTCTCACTAGTTCTGAGAAAAGTGCTACAGTCTCTCTTGGTATAGCGTCTATTAGTGCTCTCCAGTTCATCCTCATTTTCAGGCAAGGTGACTGTTTTGCCTATGATAACATCATCTCCTGACACACGAACCCCAGGAGCTATCAAACCATCATCATCCAGCTTGTCATAAATGGCATGTCTCATACCTATGAAGAAAAAGATGTGGAATTTTCTGAAATGGTACTATCAAAAAAAGTATGTAAATGTCACATAACCCCCCAAAAAGATTAAAAACCAAATACATAAATCATTTCCAAGTCAGAGAAGTTCATAGGAATCTCTAACAGCATGAACCATATGTGTGGTAATAATTTAATGCCCTTATACCAAATATTACAAACTATTCTGAACTCTAAAAAGCACTGGCCTGAGCATTGGAAAATCAGATTCTCCATTTGCTAGGTGACTTTGGATAAGTGTGTTGCCATCTTCTGATCTCTATATTACATCAGAAGGAACATCTATGCCCTCTACACATATCCTCCCACAGAAATTATGAATTTTATCTTACATAATCTTCATTCTGCTAGAACATTAATTCACTACTACACAGAACCCCTCCATGAAATGGAGTAATAGGAAACTGCCTAGGGGAACAAAACACATTTTACTTCATGCAATACTAATAGAAGCCAAAACTGAAGCAGAGATACCCCATTTCCCTGGGACATTCCATCCATTCTACTGTATATGTATTTTTAAGTGTGAAAATAATAACTAGAAAATAAGTTTGAATATTTTAGAAGAGACAAAAAATGCTAGGCATCCTCTCATTTATTTGTTAAATGTATACAAATACTGTAGTTAGACAAATATTGTGGTCATACTTCAATGTGAAGGGAGAAAGTTCCCATGTAAATACATAAACTGAGAGAGGACACAGTACGAATGAGAATGGAGCTGAGGTGTGTTCCATGAAACATGCGACCTCTGACTTCCAAATACCCTCCTCAGTGCAGGATCTAGAGGATAGAACTTAGAGCAAGCATGCTCCTAAGTGCAAAGACTTGGCAAACACACATATCTTCTTAAATATGAGCTCTAAGAATGACATAAAAACACACTCGCATATGTCAAAAAATAAAGAGAGGGGACAAAACCTAGAAAACTTAATTAGGAAAATCATGGTAACTTAACTTTGAATTCCATCCTTTAAATGTCAGTATCACTTACCCTGGCATGTTTCACGAGTAGGCTTCTCAAAAACTTCTTCTTGATCAAATCCTTTTTTAGACTCCTGTTCTTTGTATGAGCGATAGAAAACAGACCTAAAAACACAAGGTTTCTTAAGGTAACTTCTATTTTCCTCTAATAATAGGGTATAGAATATCAATTTTTACTTGATATTTGGGAAACAACTTAAACCATGAACCTAAGATAAGAGTTAACTGCATTAAGGTCAGTTAAGTCATAAATGCTACTGCATGGGCCACACGTGTAGCATTTCAGTCATACCCTTAACGCAGCTGGACTTGATGTGAGAATAGGGAGAACCTAAGGTTACTGAGTCCAACCTCCTACCCCAAGAATCCTTCCATAATTACCCTTAGAGATGGTCACCCGGGATCTGCTCCAATATTTCGAGTCTATGACACTAAGCTATAATGTCCACCCTCTGGTCCTAGTGCTAGCCTCTGAAACTACACAGAAAAAAAAAAAATCTATCCTCTCTTCTAAATTCCCAGGTTTTTAACCAATCTTCATATGCCATGGATTTGAAATTGTCAATAAAATATGGAAATTGAGCATAAAAAATAAAGATTGAAAACACTAATTTGAATATTTATAGGTCCTAAAATTACATATTTATTTTTATTTCTTCTTTAGACCTTTCTATATAATCTAAATGTAAATGTGTATTTGCTTCCAAATAAAAGGGACTCAAAACATTACTATCTGGAAACTTTTGAGGCCCAGGAAGCAGAGTCCTCGGTTGTTAAAGACGACTGACCAGGCCTTCTGTTTTCTGGAGAAGGGCACTGGTTTCACCACACTGAACTCCATACAGGCATCCACACAACAGCATGTGTCCGCCAGATACCCACAAAGCTTCATAAATGGCGGCAAAAGATTAACTGTCTTAACAGAAAAATGTATCTGCTATGAGATCAAAATTTCTTCCAGTCTGACCTTCAAAACTACCAAAAAGCTGGACGCATAGAAGTCAACCTAATTTTAAAGAAATTTTCCCGACTGAAATATTAATATTTCCACTGTATCTATGTTTTGACTTTTATAAAGAGCTGACCTGAAAAAGCCTCGATCTACAGCTGAACGATTCATGATAACAGAGTCTTCCTGATTATATCCAGTGTACGATGCAATGGCCACAATTGAGTTGATACCTGTGGTGCATTAAAGAGCATACATTAAAGTATCATCTGGGAAACAAAGAAAAATCACCCTTCTTTCAAATCAATTTTATTTCACCACATTTGCCAAAGATGTTTTCACCATGGTAATTGTCAAAGTCTACTCCTGGAACAGCAATCTGTGAGGCAACTACTCTGATGCCTTAACATTTAATACAAGCAAATCCTAACAGCAGTCATTCCCAATGCATCCATTCTTATAATCAGTGATTATATATACAAGTCATCTCAGATTTATAAAGTACCTCCCCACACCAAGTTTCATGATTTTCACAGCAATCCTGTGCCGTGAACAAGGTAAATATTATCCTTCTCATTATCAGAAAGAGCTAATAACTTATCCATGATCTCAAAGTTAAAAAGCAACAGGCTGATTTCTGGTCCTAGGTTTGGACCTGGTACTTACTACCTCTTCCTAGCCCTGCTCTGCTCCTAGGTCCTCTTCCTATGCCACCAAAAAACTGACATCATCTTCCCCACCACAATCTTATTCTTAATTGCTGCTGCCAAAACAACTTTTGATGAGACTTATTTAAAATATATATATTCAAAAAGAAAAAAAAAGTTGAAAACACACGACATTACAATATAAGAAATGACTACTGAATGTGAGTGTGGTTTCAATGAACATAATTCACATATATGTGAATTATCAGATTTTCCAAAAATTAAATACACTCAACTCTAAAGCCACAGTTAATATAATATCTTGATTTAAATATTTCAAATGTGGGGTAAAAACTATGACTACAGAATGTAAGGGAACCAAAACCTGGATGGGTAAATGTTTTGGTTATCTGAATTCTGAATAGTTTATATTTGCTTCCTTAAAGTTAAACTCATTTTTCAACAAACAACCCATCCTTCATGAAAAGATACATCATTCATTTACTCCTTTAAGTGTACAGCACTGGTGTAACAGTTTAAATAAGTGGAGTGCAGGTAAGGGGTGGCAGTGCTTCTGGTAAGGGTCTGGGACACTGAAGACACAGTCCTCCAGTCTCTAATTTCCACTAATTCCCAACCCAAAGTATGGATGGATTTGAAGAGATTCGTGCAAAGGGCAGGCCTTCCTCCCTGACAACCATATTTGCTCCTTAAAAATGATGGCTGCTGGGCCACAGAAAGCTTTCCATCAGCTATTTTAAACACATTGGCCCAAGGTAGCTGATTCCAGAGTTTGTTTTTAACATAAATTTATTCATAACATTTTAAAAAGTAAATTCACCCAAAAGCTTAGATTTCAAACTTTTCTTGAAAAATCAGGCCTGGCATCACTGTGTCTGCATACACACATCACAACCACAGCTGAACCTAAGCAGGGCTAAACCCAACGGAAAGGCAAACCTCTCTCCATTCATCAACTACTCACCAATCTGGCCTAACCCTGTAGGAATCTGAGATTACAAGCCCCGTTTACTATGTAACGCTAAACACCTATGCTAAATAAAACCATGACTGCTCTCTAAGGAAGAAGAATCACAGAAACAAGAGGGCATGTGTTCTTCTAAGCACCCTGATGGGTCAAGGTATTTATAATGGGTCCAGAAAAAGTTAAAATGCTCTGCTTGGGGAGGAAGGAGAGTGAAATTCTTCAAAGGAAGGGAAGTGTCAGGGAAGATAAGTCCTCCCTTCCTGGGAAGGGCCAGAGATAAAGCCCCCAGGAGCAGGCAGCCAAGAAGGCTCTTCGGATATAAGAAAAGTCAAATAGTCACTCCTCAGGTATACAACGAAAACTCCTCTTGAAATCTAAGAGTTCCTCTAAGAACTATTTAGCAACATCCACATTGTGTGGATTCTTTGGGAGAGCTAGAAAATTTCTGTTTCACACATAGTCAAGTCGTGTAATGCAGAGAAAGTTCATAAAGACACAGGACCCTGAAGGCAAGGGAGACCTGAAAAGAATCAAGAATTTGCAGAAATCTCAGTCTTGGGAAATGTGATATGATCCTATTACTGGGGAAACCAGCGGCAAGACATATGTGATACCTGTAAAACATGAAACAGGCAAGACTTCCCCAGCACATCCTCAGGTTTCCATGGAGCACCACCTATGCCTACCCCCACCCCACTCCCACCTTCTCAGCTGACAGGTGCTCAGCTGTCTTGGTCTCTGTGAGGCTTTTCCTGCCTCTTGTGTGACAATACCGGGACTGCCCACATATGCCACATCTACTACAGCCCAGGAGGCAACATCCTCAATCCTACAACCTTTATCCAAGGTATCTAGGCACATATGAAAGACCAGCTAAATTTAGCTAAAAACAGTAAACTTCTGAATTATGTTTCCAGTATTTTTTCCTTAGCTTTAAAGTCCAAAGTCAAGAAACAATGTAGTAAGAGGAAGGAGCACAACAACGGGACGTGGGGGACAAGGCCTACATCTGGTCAAAAAGGAAAAACTACGTAGAAGTTTAAATTCTTGATTTATTTATTTATATTTCTTAATTTGTGTAACTTTAGGCAAATAACCTTTCTGATCCCATCTTAACACTTGTAAAACAGAGATGATAAAACCACCACTATACTAATCCACTAACATTTATTCCTCTTACTAACTGCTAGGCAACTAAGCCCTGAGTTTTAAGTAGATTTAACCATGTAACCATCACAAAAGCTTTATGAAGGAGGTACTATTATTATTCTCATTTTGCAGGCGAAGAAATATAAAGCTTTTATGATGCTGGTCTTTTCCTATGTGTAAAAGTACCTTAGATAATGTTTCACACAAATTGAATGCTCAATAAATATTAGTAACTTTGTTAAAATCTGTCAGCTCAAAGACCATAAACATGTGAAATCTAGGATCACAACCCACCTGTCGGCCAGGTTCAAACCCTTACTGCCACTTTGTCCTCACCCACTTCAAGCCTTGGCTCAGCACCAAGGAGGCTCTAAGTCCCAACCCAGTCAAGGCACTTTTGACACAAGGCTCTGTGCTCCCAGATGTCAATCAAAGTTATAGAAATAGAGATGATACTAATCAAAAAAAAATTCCCTAAGATAAACTGATTAGCCCCTTTCCCTCAGGGCTCAGAACTCAGCCAATGCAGCTGGCATGTTAGTCAGGACCAGGGCCAATAATTCAGCCACGATGGTCTGGAGATTAGCTGTATCAACTGAGCAAAGAAATAAATATGTTGAAGACAACAGGAGCCAGATTTCTCGTTATCAGAGAGTAGAGTTCTAAAATAAACACTATGGTGTTGGATTGGGATGGGAAATACTGGTGTGAACTCATGGTTCTTTAGTATATAGAGATATAAACATAGATAAAGGGATATGTATGGGTATATACATATTATTTCCCTAGCTCTGTCAGCTGATTGGGCCTAGATGACATTCTAATAGCAAGGAGCATACCCAGCACCCAGATCTTACACCCTTCACTAAAAGGCAAAATGACTGAATCCAGATTTAGAGGAAGAAAAGCAGAAGATGAGGCAAAATGTAAGGAAGTGCTTAAAGAATAATGAGGACCTATCAGGAATCATCTTGAAGATGCTCCCACTGGAAAATCTGGAACAATTTCAGCATCCAAATGGAAAAAATGGTGGAATCAGAAAATCACCATTTGGTAACTGTCATCATGGTAAACTTTAAATGGCTGAACGTTTGAAAAGGACATTTACATTGTCTCAGACTATCTCCTCACAAAAGATTTATTACTAATATGTACAAAATATTTATAATTAACAGCAAGTAGAGAACCTAACAGACACCATCTTAAATCACATGATAAAAATGAAAATCACTAATAATGTTGGGGCAATTAGAAAGCATGTACCTCCTGATATGATGCACTGAGAATATAGCATCACTTCTATGCTAGTCCTGTCAAAACTTCATAACCTGAATATAATCATGGAAAAAACTAATGCTGTTTGTGACACAACATACAAAGCAACTTGCCTGGACTGTTCAAAAACATCAAAGTCATGAGAGATAAGGAAAGACTAAGGAATGGTTCCAGATTAAGGAGACTAAGGAGATAAGCAACTAAATGCAACATACGGTCCTGAATTAGATCCCAGACCCAAAAAGGACATTATGAGGTCGACAGGCAAAATTTGAATCGGGGACTTCTGACTAAGATGGGTAATAATGTTAACCTACTGATTTTGTTGGCTGTACTGTAGAGAACGTCCTTGTTTTTAGGAAACAGACACTGAAGAATTAAACAGTGATGTGGCTTCATGTCTACAACTTACTCTCAAACAGTTCAAGAAAAAGAGAGAGGGAAATAAGGCAAATGTGGTCAAATGTGAACTAGGAAATCTGGATGAAGAGTATACAGTTCTTTGTACTAGTCTTACAACTTTTTTGTAAGTTTGAAATTATCTCAAAATAAGTTTTTAAAATAACATGATTAAGGCTTGAAACAGTAACAAAACTGAAAGACATGTAGTCCCTACCAGCCACGCCCTCACCACTTTTTATCAGTACCAAAGGAACATTTGTTTCAAATCCAATCCTTCAGTTATATTTCTTTTCTTTTTAGCGATAAAGAAATCATTATCTAAATGTCGAAGAAAACAGCACTGCAAACATAGCCCAAAGATATGAGCATACCATACATAGATAACCTAACAGATTGTTTTTCTAGACAACAGTCATCCCTGGTGGAGGACTCTGAAAACAGATCAGTCTAACCTGTGACAATGTGCTATGAAAATGTTAGATCCCTATTCTAGTTATTAATTTAGTCACTACTTACAAGGCGACCTTTACCAAATAATGTTACCCACAAAGCCAAAATTCTATTAATAAGACAATTATGCCAAAGAACTATGCTGTCTCCTCTAACATTCAATACTCTTGTACCCTTCAGACTTCTCTGAGCCATTTTACCTATTGTCCAGTTTTCTTAAGAATCTCCTCCTACAAACTCCTGATTCTCCTTATCAGTTATGTTTCAAATCCCTCTCTTGATTTCTTTTCCCAGTGCCTAAAGTTCTGTCTCTAGATTTATTCTCACTCTGTAATCTGTAATTACTATTGGTAGGTCAAAACCTTCATAGCTCTAGATTTGACCTTTCAAACCACATGTGCAACTCACAATTGGAAGATCATTTCTTAGATGTTCTGGCAGCAACTCAAAATCAACATGTCAAAAACTGAATTTATCTTACCTCTAAAACCCCTTTCTTCTTCTAATGTGCTCCCAATCTTATCAATAGTACCTCTCTCTCCTTAATCACCCACGCCAGGAACGCCAACAATATTTCCAATTCCTTTCTTCCCTCTCTTCCACAACTGATCAATCAAGTCCTATCAAGTGTATTCTAACAGATATCTCACCCCTTACTTTTTTGTTCTAGAATCATCATTTCTAAGATCACTGCAAAAACCTCTAAACTATCTCCTCACTAATACCTTATTAGACTCTAATCTACTCCTTACATCACTACCAGCATAATATTCCTAAAATAAATTTCTAACTGTATGACCTTCTTGCTCAAAAAGGCTGAATGGTCTTCATTCTCAAACTGAAATTCAACCTGCTTTCTTCCACAGTGAGACCAAGCTTTACTCCCATGCATTTCCACTCCACCCATACCAAACTGAGATGATTACTGACTGTTCCTGTAACTCATGCATCTAGGCCTTTGCTCAAACCATCTCTCAAATTTGAATACCCTTTCAATGAACTTTAGTCTAAAATTCTAAGTCCACCATGAAACTGGCTCTAGACTTCCAACAGGAATTAATCATTTCCTTCATTCTGTGCTTCTAAAGGAACCTGTATTTCCATCATAACACTTTCCACAGATCTACCTTTTTGTGTTCATGTTTCCCACCACATTATAAATTCCATGAGAATAGACACTGTGTCATATGCATTTTATTAGCCTTCCCAAGCACCCAGAAAAGTGCCTTAAGCATGGCAGTATCTTAAAAAATGCAGAACAAAACTGAACATACCTGCTGGTAGCTCTCTAAATCGTAGATATTCCATAGACCGTGTAGTCACAAGTGGTTTTTGAGGATAATAGAGAACATGGGCCAATGTATCCATACGAACATGGAAGTTGGTGATATAAACTCCCATAGCCTGCTTACCCATAGCAGACTGGTATGTGTTTCTAGGGGACTAAAGGTAAAAATAAAAAGCAATAAAAATTTAATTATTTCTAAAGGAACAGACTCTACAGGGTACTACATAAATCAAAAATATGGTTGGTAAAGTTTGTTTTTTTCTAAAAGATAAGCGACAACATTTAGAATAATCAATTATGGCTCCTAACAGTGAAACACAAGAATAAGCATATTAAATGTTGATTCTGTAGAATTTCACAGTCTTTTCATTAAAAGGCTTTCCTTTAAAAACTATAGATTAATCTCTAATTTTTATTCTACTTCCCTCAATTCCTCACAAATCCGAAGTTAAAAACAGCTACCAACCTGGTTATGATCAGGAAAGGGAATAATAGATGCACAGACACCAAGAATCATTGAAGGATGAATCTCACAGTGTGTATACGTGGAACAATAAGCTACTTCTTTCTCCTGTAAATCATCTGGAGTCATTGCGAGCATCACCGTTTCTTCTTCTAGAGTATCAATATACTCTACTACCCCACTGGCCACAAGATCCTGCCAACTAAAAAAGAATGATTCTGGTAATTTCCTCATTCTCTGAACTATTTTAATTGGGCATGCTACTTAAAGAGTATTCCTATCTCTATATGTACTGAAATAGAATTCCAAAATAGGCATTATTATTATTAATAGTGGAAAAAAGCAAGTTGCCAAACATAACTATTATTATTAGTTTGGGTTTGTTCTAAAGAAACTACTTGTGTGGGGTGGAGAGGGTGAGTATATAAATACTAGAATATGGTCTGGAGGAATACATTGCAAATTGTTAACAGTACCTGCGCTTTTGAAGAGGACAGTATGAATTAGGACCTTTTATATATTTATCTCACACCTACTGCTTGAATTTTTTACAACTAAAATATATACATTCAAAAAATTATGTATATATAGGAAAAAAAATAAACTGGCATTTAAAATATGTGTGTGTGTATATATATATATATGTATATATACACACACACATTCATCCACCAAAAAACTGTTAGAACTGATCAATGAATTTAGTAAAGTAGCAGGTTACAAAATAAATATTCAGAAGTCAGCGGCATTTTTATACACCAATAATGAACTTTCAGAAAGAGAAATTAAGAAAACAATCCCACTTACAATTGTGTTGAAAACTATAAAATACCTGGGAATCAAATTAACCAAAAAGGCAGAAGACTATTTTCAGAAAATTATAAGTCACTGAGAAAAGAAACTGAAGATGATACAAATAAACAGAAGCATATACCATGTTCATGGGTAGGAAGAATCAACATCGTTAAAATGGCCATACTACCCAAAGCAATCTATAGATTCAATGCAATCCCTATCAAAATACCAATGGCATTTTTCAGAGAGCTAGAACAAACAATCCTAAAATTTATATGGAGCCATAATAAACCCCAAACAGCATGATACAATGATCAATGGAACAGAATAGAGAGCCTAGAAATAAATCCGAGCCTATACACTCACTTAATATATGACAAAGGAAGTAAGAATATACAGTGGGGTAAAGACAGTCTCTTCAATAAATGGTGTTGGGAAAACTGGACAGATGCATGCAAAAAAAAGAAGCTGGACCATCTTCTTACACTGTATACAAGAGACTCAAAATGAATTGAAGACTTAAGTATAAGACTCAAAACCATAACACATAGGCAGTAAACTCTAATATTACTAACAGGAATTTCTTTTCAGATACATCTCCTTGGGCAAAGGAAACAAAAGAAAAAATAAACAAATGGGACTACGTCAAACAAAAAAGTTTTTGTACAGCAAAGGAAACCATCAACAAAACAAAAAGACAACCTACTGTTTGGGAGAATATGTTTGCTAATGATACATCTGATAAGGGGTTAATATCCAAAATATATAAAGAACTTATACAACTCAACAACAAAAAAACAATCCAATTAAAAAATGGGCAGAAGATCTGAAAAGATACCTCTCCAAAGAGGGAATACAGATGGCTAAGAGACATATGAAAAGATGCTCAAGGTCACTAACCATCAGAGAAATGCAAATTAAAAACACAATGAGATATCATCTGACACCTGTCAGAATGGCTATCATCAATAAATCAAAGAACAACAAATGTTGGAGAGGATGTAGAGAAAAGGAAACCCTCATACATTGTTGGTGAAATTGCACTGTGTAAATTCTGTCACTACATTTCTAAAGCCAAGAGTCAAATGTGGAATGCGATCTAGTCCTAGTTTACTTCTTCTGATAGAGCTAGAACTGGAAAGCCAAGATCTTTTATTTCTGACCCCTACTATATGCTTTTCCAAGTGGTTTCTATGTTTATCATAATTGTGCCAATATTTTAAGTACTCTGATGACTAGTTTATGATGATTTAAAACTTAAGGTAAGTATATGATTTCACTTATATGCGAATCTAAGGACCAAAAAGAACAAACCAATCAAAAACAGACTCACAAATATAGTGCACAATTTGGTGATGGACAGAGGAGAGGGTGGTTGGTGGGCTGGAAGAATAAGGTGAAGGGTTAAAGAGGTACAAATTAGTAGTTGATAATTGGTCACGGGGATGGGGAGCACAGCAGAGGGAATGCAGTTAGCATTAATATGATGGCCAGGTGGAGGGCCTAGGACTAGGAGGAGGGAGGAATTGGGGGGATCGTTTTATGAACTATATAGATGTTTTAACCAATGTACTGTAATACTTGAAACTATTTTAAATAAATTTGAAAAATAAATAAAAATAAAAAATTAAATAAAATATATACATTCATATATTGCTAAAAATAAACTTTAAAGCAGGTTCATCTTTTTATTAAATTTATTTATATTGTTCATATAATATGCTATACATTATTATTAATAGACTTTAACATGTCACAAAGACTTTTATGCTTACACAAAACACTATGAAGTCCCTTAATTGATAACAAAAATTAAGAAAAACAAATGTGACTGCTAGTAAGTACAGAGTTTCTTTTTGAGGTAATGAAAATGTTCTGGAATTTTCACAGTTGCACAATACTGTAAATATACTAAAAACCACTGAACTGTATACTTTAAAATTATTAATTTTATGGCATGTGAAATTACATCTCAAAGTTTTCTCACCACATGTACTTACCTATAGTTGTTATATTCTCTCTCTTTCAATTGATCGATATGTCTCTTCTTCAAAAGTAGCTTTTGTTTTTCCACAATCAGAAGTGGTCTACAAATACGACCTGCATCTGTATAGATCCGAATCTCCCTCTCTCGAATATCTCTGATCATAGAAACCTACACATAGAAAGACAAAACAGTCTCATGAAATTTTATTTTCTCTGTATCATTAAGGCTTAGCTACAAGTACAATAAAACTCCTAATAAATTTCTGGAGCACTCAATCATCAAATAAAACAGACAAATCTCAGTTTATCATAATTTAATATACTAAAATCCTAGGTATAATTTAAAATTTTGTAAAGAATAAATACCTAACATTGGTAATTACAGAGGTGAGCAACAACATCTGGTAATAATGTCATCCAAGATAAAATGAAAATGAAAATTTATTTTTGGTATCACAAACACTAGAGTAAATGACAATATTCCATTTTGCATCTTTGATATTCATATATACCTCACTCTGTAATCGTTCAATAACTAACTCTATAACACTTTGCCTTACTCATACTTCCCAGTATTAAGTCTGACTTCTTACACTCACCTTGCAGACAAATGGCTTACAGTCTAGCTGTCTAATATAGTGGTCACTAGTCACATATCACTAGTGTTGAAATGTTGCCATTCTGAACTGAGATAAACTACAAACTGGATTTCAAAGACTGTACCAGAAGAAAAAGAATATAAAATTTTTCATTAATAATGTTTATATTGATTATATGTTGAAATTGTAATTTTTTTGGATGTAGCAGGTCAAATAAAATATATTAGCAAAATTATTTTAATGTTTTTTACTTTTTTAATATGGCTACTAGAAAAATTTTAATTGTGTACATATGTGTTCACATTATATTTCTAAATATAATATGCTAAAAAAACATATTCCTAGAAAATATCAAAAATATTTTGGGAAAATTTTCAATAATGAACATAATTATTAAAGCACTGCAGAATTTGAAGTACCTATATATAAAGAAATAAGCCAAAAAGGAAATAAAAATTTCAAGTGAATTGTCTAGATCTAATATACAAAATGAATTGCCAATGAATTGGGAAATGGAAAAACAGATTGATTTTTCTCCATAAAAGTACTTTTAAAAAGTAAAATCACATCTAGATACTTTTATTAAAAATTGAGTTTAAGAAAGAAAAAGATGTGGATTACTCAGTTTAAAAACAATAGCAAATTATAAAAGATTTATCAGAAACATCAAGTTCTCCAAAGCTAAAGAATCAAAGCCAAGAAAAAAAATTTTTTCCACATTCTTAGCCCATTTCCTATCTTCAAAAAAACAATCTGAAGAGAAACACTGTATCTGTGAGCAAAAACACCATGAGTGGCATTTTCAAGACCTAGAAAAAACAATGCTTTTACATGCATTGCTTTGAATCCTTAGAGAATTCCTAACAAAACATAGCTTTATTAACTTAACAAGAGGACATAAATTGAACAGTGTCTTCTCAAAGGCCAAACAATATATTGTGTTCCAAAGGAAACAGGTGTTCTTTAGCAGTCTAGACAGGACTATTGACAGGAAAGTCTAACATCCAATAGAAGACTAAAGTTAGAATCAGGTAAAATGAGAACCTCTGGTTATCAGACAATATAAAGGAAAAGAAAAAGTACTACTGAATGTCTACTATATACATCAGGTACCATGTTCAGAACTGAAAATATAAAGTCATTGGACATGCTCCCTCTCTCTGAGGAGTTAATCATGTAGTGAGCAAGGCAGGCAAATGAATCAATAGTTACTATATGGTACAAGCATTCTGTGAAAAGTATTTAAGTAACTAAGCTATATACAGTCACAGAGATCTAAATAAAGGGGTCAGTGAACAGCCTGCAGGCAAAATCCGCCCTCACCTGCCATCTGTTTGTAAATAAAGCTTTATTGGCTCACATATTGTCTAAGGCTGCTTTACACTGCAGTAGTGGGCTGAATAACCAACAGGTATTGTATGGTAAACAAAGCCTAAAATATTTAATATCTGGCCCTTTACAGAAAATGTTTGCCAACCTCTGATTTAAATCAAAGTAGGGAATCAGGTAAGGTATCCTGAAAAAGATGAGAGTATTTCTGCAGAATAAGTGAGATTTACCTGAAAAAATAAGTGCACCCTTTGAAGAGGAATTTTCATTCAAAAGGCTAATCATTTGTTCTGCTTCTATAGATACGCTTGCTGCATATGCTGCATTCGAAATTAACTAAAGACTCATCTTCCCTTTTGCTTGTTCTGTCAAGCAACAAATGTAACCCCTTTGTAACTGCCTGTAGCCCATAGCAACTCCTGTGCTTTGTAACCATCTAAGGACAAAATAAACCAATCAGCCCAAGCCAAATCAGCTCTACATAAGCAAAGCTACAACTGAGCTCCCGGGCCCAGATCGGTGTAATAAACCTGAGTTCTCAAACTCTCCCGAGTGCTGCTTGGTTTTTTTGCAACATTACTGCAACATCTTCTCCCTACTGCCTATTTTTGAGGAGGCATAGGGGACAGAGAGAATATTCTGGATTGAAAGAATAGGCCCATGGAAAAGTAAAGAGGCCTAAAACAGCATAAAGAATTTAACTTTACCCTTAGAGAACACCGAAAAGCTGAAGAAGGCTCTCAGCAGAAAAACATGGCATTCACAAAGTTCATAATCATAAAAAAATGCAGCCAATTTTGGTTCTTAGGTTTTCTCTTAGCCCTGCCTGCCCTCAAGGATCAAATATAACAGGATCAAAACCCAGGGTCTGCCTGCTAAAAGAAGCCCTGGAGCAACAAAACTCTCCTCTGCTTTGCTAGGCAGTAAGGAGGCCGGCTACTGGCTTAAGCGTATTACAGTTTCTGTCCAAATCCATTTTCTCCTAGGCAGACCATAATGGTAGATATAGGGAAATCAAAGTCTGAGCCAAAACTCTAAATACAGTACACTAAAAGCAAAAGCTTTATATTGAGTAATAAATCGTATACTATGTCAAAATACGCTATATTTTAATGATTAAAAAAATAAATCTATCCTTATCCCAAAGCATTTCAATATCCACCAAAATATAAGAGAATTTATTAGAGGTGTTACTACATTTTATGAATGAAGCTCTGGATTCAAACAAGGATCAGAGATGATTATTCCCTTTTTAAAAGCACTGTTTTCAGCTTTACAAAAGATCCTCAAAAGAATTCCTTCTACTTTAAAATATAATTTGAGTTCTAAATAAAATCTCATAAATTACATGCCAAATTTTTAGACATATAGCTCTAAAGCGTTAAAACATGTAATACTTTATACTAACTGAATTTAGTTCAAAACATCATGTAGACTTTTTGATAACATACTCTACAATTCCAAGGAAACCAGTTAAGGAAAAATGCCAATGCAAAGATAACTTTTAGCCTCATTCCTGGTTTAGAAATCCCACAGATCATGCCCTTAGTTAAAGACTCTTACTTCAGACACAATGATGTCCATCTGACGCCTCAATTTCCTTAGAGTGTTCATAAGTTGTTCAGGATCTTTATGTATTCCAACCCAGCATCCATTAACAAAAATCTTGGTTGCACTAAAATAAAAAACCAAAAGCATTCTGCACTTAGTAACGCTATACTAAGCTATACCCAAAGATTAACAACAGCTTATAAAAAATTGCATCTATACACACTCAGCTATCGCTGCAGGAGAAATTTCTTCTAAATTTTCCATACTCCATTCTTCTAAAAATTCCAAAATTGGAGAAGGCTGAGATCCAACTGAAATATATGCCATCAGGGCTAAATTCTTCACAAGTCCTACAGCATGACCCTTGGAATAATAAACAAAGTATTATTCATACTGATTTAACATGCCTACTAAAATTCCTTTCCAAAAACATTTTTTTCAGTTGGATTTCAGGATTTACTCATACTTTGTAAGAAAAAGATTATAAATAATATCTTGTTTTAAACACAAAGCATAAATAAAAACTCACTTCTGAAAGTAATTATACCCTACATAATTACTGGCAAACTTTTTCTACTGAACATAAATTCTAATACATTACCTCTGGGGTCTCAGCAGGACACACCATTCCCCACAATGTATTATGCAACTGTCTTGGTTTTGCTAGCTTGCCATCTCTACCGATAGGAGAATTTAAACGACGCAGGTGAGAAAGAGTAGATGCAAAAGTCAGGCGGTTTAATACCTAGAAAACAATGGCAAATCTTTCAAGTTTAGGCATTTCTTTTACACAATTTTTGGCAACTACTAGAATGAGGCAAAATCATATTTTTACACATAATCCTGAAAGTGTCAAATTGTCCCAATCCCTCCTTCCTCTGTCCTTTCCCTGGATAGTCGTGTTCATTCCCATAACTTCCATAACTTCACTGACTTATATAACAGGGGTGGCGAATATGTGATATATAGTTCTAATAAACCACATGTTTTCTTTATGGTCTGTCTCCAAACACTAGGATGTTAGTTCCATACACCAAGCACATGATAAGTGTTAAATGCTATCGACTCACATTTCTTTGACCACAGAAGACATCACTAATCCATCCCAGTACTTTTTCTAGGCTGAGGTCTCTGAATCCAACAAGGAGATTCAATATTGATAAAATATTAAGCAAGATAATATTTAAAAGTAAGGCAATATTTAGAGGGATATAAAGCAAGCAACACAAGCTCAATATCTAATAACAAATCACCATCCTCCCCAGCGCTATGACAACCCAAACCTCTATCCTCTTCCTGTCTCCTGTTATGGTTTAATGGCATCATCTTTCTAGAACCTCAAAATTGTTCCTGCCTCAGACTTCCTCCTTTCACACATCAATAAACATATCTTGTCAATTCTATTTCCAAATTTTCTCAAAAACCCCACCCCACCATTTCCAATCTCACAGCAGTACACCAGCCTCCTACCTCTTACCTATCTATAATACTGCCATCACCTCCTAAGTCCCTGCAATGTCTCCTCCAATCTACCCTCCTTAGTTACCAATATTAAAACATAGGTATGTTCACATCACTGACCCATTAAAAAAATTTTAAACAAGTCTGCACCAAATACAAAGGAGCATGACATTAAAGTTCTTCTCAGCGAAGTCCCAAACGACCTTCACCTATCAGCCTCCCAAACTCCTGAACTCCATCAACACTGCCAAACACCTTTTCACCCCCATACCCTTGACCATGCTATTGCCAGAGAATGGAATGTATCTCCCATTCTGCTCTGCCTAGTGAAATGTTACTATCTCTATAAAAGCCATCTGACCCACCTCCAGGAAAAACTATTCTATTTTCTGTACTCTATGGAGTTTTCCATCATTCAACTAATCAATCACAAAGTCATACAAAACTTACTTCCTAAATATTTTCAAATTTGACTCCATTCTCCATCTCCACAAAACTGCTCTAGTCCTGGACCTAATTATTTCTCACTTGGCCTGTTGCAACAATCTTCCTGCCACCAACTTTACTCTTCTCAAATCTTTTCTCCACACTACCAATTACTACAAATCTACCTAAAAAAACAAAAATAAATGTCGCTCCTCTCTATGAGCTATATTCTCAGCTCCCCTCTCCAACCCCATCTTCCTAACTCTCCCACTCTGATTTAAAAACTGTATACTGCACTAGCTCCTCTCACATACACACACCCTCTTTCCTCCCTCCCTTTGTTCAGAATGTCAAGAAATGTTCTCCAGTTTTCCTATAAGCCACAGGTTCTTCACTCCTCCCAGTCTTGGACTACTTCCCAATCACCCTTCAAGATTCAGTTCAGGTGTTACCTCTTAACGTCCTAAAGAAGACTTCTTTTCACCCTCTCAGGATATGCTAAATGCCTTCCTCTAGCATTCCCATATAGCATTTGTACATCATCTATCATTATAATACTATATTGTGTTGTAACAATTTGTTTACATCTGTGTATGAGTACAAACTAAACTACTTAAACTCAGGAATCCTGTTTTATTCATCTTTGCATCTCCAATGTGTGGCAGAGTACTTGGCACATCTTAAATCCTAATAACCATTCACTGAACTGAACAGTCAACATGACATTAATCATAATGCAGCTCACAGCATAGTGAGCTGTATATGGGTCAAACTGTTTCCTCTGATAGATGGTGAGCTCTTTGAGGGCTGGAATAGTATCTCAACCATGTTTGTGAATCCAGCATCGCAAATACAAAGTATACTCAATAACTCTTTACTATATTAAAAGGAACTAGAAATTTCTCTTTGCTATCAGCAGTCTCCCAGAATTTCAGAGCTTCTGGGTTTCTAGGAATCAGGAGCTTGAAGTTGGTGTCTGAATGCTGAAATAATCAGGTGATATGAGTATAGGCTAATTTTTTTTTTTTTAAAGCAACAAAATTCCAAAAAGCTAGACATGTACATTATAGATTTTCGATCTTATATGAAAAATAGAAAAAATTAAAAAATTAAAATGCCTAGTGAAACAGTCCCCTTTTATTCCATCTGAGAGTAGCCACTGCAATCACTGTACATATAACAAGGCAACATAGAGAAATCAGTGTTAGAAGTACTAAATTTTGCAATAAAGGAAGGGGATGCACACTTATCTCTGGGTCAGCTTCTAATATGGAACTTCTGACATGAAAATTCAGCAGCTACTCTATGAACTACCTTGATGCAAAACAAAATCTTAGGTCTCTCTTAGTAATAATGCAAATAACTAAAAAATTTTCATTTTCATAATTCAAAAGCCCTCAGTATTTTTACACCTGACCAAGGGAGGAAAAACAGTAAAATAATTTACATTCAATGAATGAAAGAATATATTAGTCCCATAACATTTTCCTATTGAGCCTATAGTCACGGTCAACATCCTTACCTGAGATACTCCAGCTCTGGCTTGATGAGCTTTTTTTTGGTCACCCCAGTTTCCAGTAGCTAAAGAATATTTTAGGCCATCGGATATAATCTTTGTGTTAATTGCCAACTCCAAGTTAAAATCCTTTCCTCGATCAATAAACTTCTGGGCATAGATCCGCACTTCTTTAAGCAAATTCTTAAACATGCTGCCAAATGAAACGATATCCTTTTAAACATGTAAAGGTCTCTAGCATGCATTTTCAACAGGAACAATATTACTGACAAGGGAGAGAAAAGTGGTTGGAGTAGAGACAGTGAGGTGCTATCACTCTTTATGTATAAAGCACAGATGTACACTGACTACAGAAACATAAATGAGGAGAGCAATCAAAGAAAAAAATGTCAAAAGACACATCTATAGTGGGGTGATAACAAAAACTTTAAAAACACTAATCTACAATACACTAAATAATCAAACATGTATAAATGTTGCTAATGTTTTATTTTTGTTAACTTGTCTACATTTCATTTTTAAAAATAACTTTTCTATGAAAGTATTATATGTTCATTATAGAAAACAGAAAATAAAAAAAAATGTCGAGAATAAAATAAAAATCACATACAAACACAATACTGTGAGATAACCACTACTGATATTTTGATAGATTTCCCTCTAGCTTTTGTGTTTTTATAAAATGTAAAAGCAGGACTAATAAAATTTTCAATACTGCTATTACAAAATCAAGGCAATAATTCAGCTTTCTCAAATGCCTTATAAAGCTAACAGAGGAATAAAAAAATGTAAACAAGGACTATAACAAATTATCTTCACAAACTTGAAGTCCTCAGACATGAAACAGACCTAAATCTGGGCAAGTAGCAAAGAGAATATAACTAACTTTACACGTACCCAATATGAATGCCAAGTCAGTTTAGCATTTCCATGTACAATGACCAATCTAAAGTGAAATATCTCTATTTTAACAATATGATTCTGTAATTCCTTACCCTCTAAATAAGAATGCAAGTAATGGCCCAGCAAGATCCAATCTTTTGTTTCCATAGTGATCTCTGTCATCTAATTCTCTTCTACCCAAAGCTGCTAGAAGCAACCTATGAACCATGTACCTTAAAAATAAAAGACATGAAAAAGAAAACACATGCTTTTGGTTCTTTTAAAAACATAAATATTAAAAACATCATTTTTTACATTTTCAGCTCTAAGAAGAACTTTATTTCAAGTATACAGTTTGCAAAGAACTCAAATCCATGAAATTTAACATACCCCAAGAAATAAGCTTTTTTTGTCTCACAAAAATCACTAACACCAACGTGAGGGAGCATTTCCTTTTGTAAGACTTCTTTTGCATATTTAATTCTTTTCTCTTTAGTGACACCAGGCTTTGCCCCTCTTGAGCCAATGAAATTTAGTGCAACATTCTGTTCTTGGATGACAAAAGCTTCATCGAGAGAAGGCTTAACCTATCAGATAATTTAAATAAAAGTTATTTTCAAATTCATATGTTTATCTTAAAAATGAGTCAATTTATTACATGTTAAATAACCCTATGAACCAAATCGATTATGCTAATATTTTTAGAAAATCAAGGAATCAAAAAATCTTAGAACTTGAAGACGCTTTAAAGATCGAGAAATCTGACAAAATCTACCACCATCAGCATAATTATATTTTCTAGAAAGACACAAATAATTTCATTATAAAAAGAAGTCTTTTTTTATATGTTTTAATAAACAATGGCAAAATAAAGTTCTTTCCAAATATCTATAATCAATTTAGAATTCAGTAGTTGAATTAAAATTTACTAAGCTACAAATGAATAAATGTGCCATACTGTTTTCAGCCTTGGTTTAAGAAGTTTATATTCTATAAATAAAATCACTTTTTTTTGTAAAGAATATTTTAAAGGCACACTGTTCCAGGTATAGAATGCAGAAAACTGCATTCTATACCTGCCACTACCTAGCTGTGGTCTCTGAGCAGCCATGTAATCAGTTTCCTCATCTACAAAGGTACTAGATAAAATAATCTCTAAGTTCCACTCCAGTTCTAACATTTTAAAGTTCCAATTTTTCACAATAATGAACATGAGGAATGAAGGGTAACATTTAGTAACTTTGGCCCCTGTAAATACATTTTAAATTCTACCCCATATACTGACCCACATTTCCTGCCTTTGACTTCCTATGTCTATCACTAATTCACAAGTTTAAACATCCAAATTCTAATCATGGAACCAAAGATCAGAATAACGTCATGTAAACCAGTCAAAATGAGGCCATGGTATGGTAAACAAAAGTGAACTCTTTAAAGGAAATTGTCATTGTTGTTACAAAACTATTTTGTTAAGGTTAATGTAGTTTTGGAAAAAAGAATAACAATAATAATGTATTTTAAGAAGAAAAAAATTAAAGCACTTTTACACAGTGAATAAGCACTTGAATCAGACTTATAAAATCTGACCTAAACTTCACAAGAACTAAAGAACAAATTAACTTTTAAAAAGACAGTATGTATAAAGCAAATCAGGTCTTTCACTTTACCAAGAAAATTCCACTTTGAATACTGTCTAAATCCAGTTTGAACCATTTGGAATGTCTTTTAAAGAAAATATAACATATTTTCTTTTAAAAACTTAAATACTTATAAGATTTTTAAAAAGTATATGACTATTGGTAAAAGCTTAAAATAAAATCTAATCAGAATCCTTTTTTCTCATGTAACTGTATCAATAAATATTCTAATAACTTTATGACCATTGTTTAGCCTTTAAATACATTTTACCTTATTTCTCTTTAATCTTAAAATCTAAGGACAATTCAGGATAACTTTAAGACTATGAATTACTATTTATTGAGACAAGGATCATTAATGAAAAAGACTAATAAGAAATGGGTATTTATCTAGGCTCAAAGAACAAGAAGCTTCTTACCAAAAAACAGTTAACTTCACAGTAGAGGAATCTAACAGACACCACTAAGGAGTTAACATTACCAATAATGGGACAAAATGACATCATGTGACTCGTGATGCAGTGCTCTGGGAAACACAGTATTATTTATATATTTTCCCTCCCAAAAATGCATATGTTAAATCTAATCATGAGAAAATAGCAGGAAAACCTAAACTGAGGGAAATTCTACAAAATAAATGGCTTATCCTCCGCAAAAAATTTCAATTCTTTGAAACACTAAGGAAAAAAGACGAGGAAAGATTAAAAGAGACTAAAAAGACATAAAAACATGATCCTGGATTGGATTCTGAACCAAAAAAAAAAAAAAAAAAAATGCCATTAAGGACATTACCAAGGACAACAGGCAAAACCTGAATAAGATCTGTAGGTTACTAGAATTGTACCGAAGTTAAATGTCCTGATTTTGATAATGGTAGTATGATTATGCAAGTGAAAGTTCTTAGGAAATGAAGCATCTAGGAGTAAAGGGGTATGATGCCTGAAATGCACTCTCAAATGGTTTAGGAAAAAACAATCTGTATATAGACAAAGAGAATGCTAAAGCAAATGTGGCAAAGATAACAACTGGTGAATCTGGAAGAAGAGTATAGAAGAGTTCTTTGCAAATATCTATATGTTTGAAAGTATTTCAAAATAAAAAGTTTTAAAAAAAAGAAGACATAAACTACTCATTTTCTCCTTTCACTACATTGCACCAGACTGGCATACTTTTATGATTTTCCTTTACTACTGTTTCTTCTTGCTGTTGTCAATAAACTCTGGATGCCTTCAGTTTTCAGTCTATTTTACAGAGAACTAAGGAAAGAATCATAGGCAAGTATAAAGGCTTGCACTACACAGTTAATGGCCTGGAATGTTACAAGTAAACTGCTCTTCAGGGCAGCCTTCTACTATGTTTTAAGATGAGCAACAGTCAATAACATTAAACCTCTTATAAAACCTATGAATACATTTTGCTTACACATTACCATTTCCATCATCTCTGGATCTTCAAAATCGTAAATGATATGCTCTAAAATATCTCTGTCAGACACAAAACCTAATGCTCTGAACACAATAATGATGGGCACTTCTTGCTTAATATATGGTAGAGTTGCCACAATGCGCTGACCAATTGCACTCTTTTTTGCACCCTAGAAAAATAAAACATCATTAGCATATGAGTACAGAGAGATTACAGTCATTTAAAAACATCATGAGAACCATGTCATATACTTGTTCACTATATATAGTTCAAAAGAAGCACGCCTCTCACACTCTAAGAAACATCTTATCCTGTGGCTGCTTTTCAATTTTATGAACAACTGGTCATTTAGACCTGAGAAAACTTCCATTCTCTGCCAAGATTCTCTCAGAATTACCCAATATTGTATTTGGAAATGACTTCTGGCTACAAAAAAATATGAACACTGACCCCTCACCTTCTCCACCCACCAAAAAAAAAACAAACAAAAAATAAACAGAAAAACTCTGAAAGAAATAGATAAGGGGTTAAAAAAAGAGAGAGAATATAGACAGACAAATGTGGAAAAAAGGTAATCACAGAATGAAAAATAAATATTAACTCTGAACTGGCCTGTGTTAGATCTTGTTTACATAAAGAAACGGCCTCTTTCACAAAAGTTTTTTTCCAATTTCTCTCTCTCTAATTGTACGCACATACAGAAATGAAATAAAAGTTCCAAGCCTCCACAGGCATACAAACACCTGGTTTTTTCTCAGTTTTAATATTTCCTTCCTTCAATATCCAATTCTACCTTTTCTTGGACTTATAACCCTAAATTATCATGATCACTATAAAAACAGTTTGTGTCTTCTTCCTCCTATGTCCGGCCTCCTTCCTTAGAAACCTCATCTCACGGGTGTTCAATAACAACTTTTCATAAATGATACACAAATTTTCACCTTGATTTTTTTTCCTGTACCCTCAACCCTCATATCTCCAAATGCCATTTGGTTGTTTCTATCAATTATGCCATTTAGTCTATTACGTTCCATCACAGATCTTTTTCAGAAAAAGCAAAACATTAAAAAATGCCTACATCGCACACACCCCAAAATCTTGTCTAAAAATGAACTCACTAGAGTCTCTCTAAAAATTCTTAGAAGTTTTCTATTTTATACAAAACCTGAGGATAGAAACCATAGAATCTTAACTGACTCATCTTCATGTTATATCAAAGCTATCACTAAATCCAGATGGATTTTCCTTTCTCTGCCTCTCATTCATCTTGCCATAGCTGCTATGATTTCTCTAATGTACTTCGTTCCTATCTCTTGCCCTCCATAATTCAAGCCAATGCTTCTCAACAACTAATGCACATCACAACCACCTGGGAATCTTTTCCAAACACCTGTAGTTGGGCCCCATGCCACCCCCATTTACAAGTAAAAACCTTTTTAATTAACACCTATGCTACATGTGTATTTAACTTTAGGCCATTAAAACTCCCTAATTTTCAAGTTTTTCATCTTTGTAAGACTTATAAAAAGCAATATTAGACTCTGCAGAACTATTTGTAAGAGCACAAGACTGGAAACCTAAATTTCCACCAAAAGATAAATAGTTAAATTATGCTATATCTATATATGGAATATCACAGCTCAAAAAGAATGATCAAATATTGAACTAAACATGTTTTTAAAGAATACCAACAAAGTTTAAACATTATGTATGGTATGTTCTCACTTATATTTTTTGTAGTAAGACTACTTTTGGACTGATTCATGAGAAATTATCAGAAGCAACTGCCTCTGGGGAAGAGATCTGGGGGTCAAAGAATACTTTTTATATTATACTTTTTCTTGTGCTTTTTTGAACTATTTTAGCATGCACGATTTATTCAAAAATAAATAAAAAACGTACATGAAATTGGAGATAATTACAACTACTTTCCAAGATAGTTATAAAGATTAAATCAAGTAATCTGATTAATGTAATTGGCAGACAGCAAATATTTAAGAAATGCTAGCTATCATTCAGTTACATTAATTTAAGTAACACGCCACAGTGGCAGCTTCTAAGATGGTGCCCAATGATCCTTGCCTACTACTAGTTTCGCCTTATATAATTCCCTCCCCTTGAGTAAGGGACTGGGAATCTAACATCTAAAAAAATATGGCAAAAAATGATATAATGTTGCTTCCAAGATTAAGTTATTAAAGACTCATTTCCATCTTCCTCATATACTCTATGGCTCTTCTCGATTACTCTCTCTGATGAAGCAAGCTGCTATGTTGTCAGCTGCTATATGGAGGGGACCTATGTGGCAAGGAACTGAGAGAGGCTTCCAGACAACAGCTAACCAGGAACAGAGAGTCTAAGTACAACAGCCCATGGTAAACTGAATCCTGCCAACAACCACGTGAATGAGCCTTAAGATGACTAAAGTCCAGGCAAACAACTTGGCTGTAGCCTTGTGAGAGGTACTCTAACAGCTAAGCCACACCCAGATTCTGGACTTTATGTCATAAAACCCACAAGGTCCTTGAAATAAAAAGAAGAATGAAATCTATATCTTAATTTAATCTGATCATACAGGCTCACTGAAACATCAGTTCTTGAACTTTACAAACTCCGTTTTGCATAAAGGTATCATAGAAACATGTAAGCTCCAACAGTGGACCAAATTTCTAGAAAATGAAATTATAAATGTTGCTAACTGGAGTAATTTGTTACATGGCAATAAGTAAAAAACACAATGCTTATCATATAACACTGATAAAATTGACTAAGAATGCAGTCTGGTAAATTACAAAACCAAAACAACATCATATTCAAGTCCATACCTGTCCTCCTCTTGCCAGCATGCTAACCCAGATAGTACTGGTGGGTCGGGAAGAATTCTCCAGACATGATCTACACTCTCCTGTGTAGGCATATTTAGAATCCTTTTTGGCAAACACATACACCGTGTTTGTTGCCATTTTCTCTTGAGCAATCAGAACCTACATGGACAATAAAAAGTTTCAGTCATGAAACCCACAAGGTCCTTGAAATGAAGAATGAAATCTGTATCTTAATTTAATCTGATCAAACAGGCTCATTGAAACATCAATTCTTGAACTTTACAAACTCCGTTTTGCATAAATGCTTCATAGAAACATGTAAGCTCTAACAATTGACCAAATTTCTAGTGCATACTATATACAGCTAAATAAAATTTTGGATTAAGTTCAGTTGTCACACCACCACCACCACCACCACCACCACCACCGCCACCACCAAATAATTCAACTGCCACTTCTAGGTTATTTTGTATAAAAGTTTACTTTTTAATTTTGACTTTCATAATTTACATCTTAATTATTATTTTGTAATTTTTTTAAAATCATGCTACTATACCTTTTCTGATCCATTAATAATGAAATAGCCACCAGGATCCAAGGGGCATTCATTTAACTCACAAAGATCACGATCTGTTAAGCCATTCAAAAGGCAGTAAGTTGAACGCAACATAATGGGAATTTTTCCTATAAAAGTTTTCTGATGCTGGGTCTGAAGTTGTTCTTCACCTTCTTTAATGACTGTTTTTGTTATATCAACATAAAGTGGAGCAGAATACCTTTGAAAATAAAAGTAGGTCACAATTAAGTAATAGTAAGGTATTTGCTAAAACTCAACTGATTAAAATTATATTTTCTGAATTGTATTTCACTATTAGCTGCTGGGAAAAAATCTTTCTTACGTGAGATTTCTTAATCTGGCCTCATTTGGCATCATTGGTGAAGGAGCACCATCTCTTTCCCAATGGGTAGGCTTAGAGAGGTAAATTTGTTCAAACTTCAGCAAATATCTTGGCTGAAATAAAACCAAAAGAACATGACAATGATAAATGTTTTCCACAAAAGTTTTAATAACTCCACTTTACTCAACATTAACAGTATGAGCAGAAGCTCTAGAAACTGGAGTGGAAATTAATCCACTTTACAAATATGGGGACTCACCAAAGTCAACATCCACATTCCATAGATGTCGAGTTTTATACTTAATCACTTTCTTAAGGTAGAAGACAAAAAGAAGAATATTATATACCACAAGTAAATAAAGACTATGCACATACCATGTGCTCTAAGTTTATATCAAACAGTTAAAAAATGTATCTGTATTAATGATCTATAGTTTCACGTATCTCCTTCCTTGGTTAGGGACATAAGGACAAAGTTACCAGAAAACAAAAAGGTAAATCATTACAATTAGAACTGTGCTCTAATCTAATCAACAGAACATCAGAAAAAAATACACCTAATTATTCAATTAAGCATACAAAAAATCCTAATTATTCCACATAAAGCAGCAGTCCCCAACCTTTTTGGCATGAGGGACTGGTGCTCCGAGAGAATCTAATGCCTGTTGATATGAGGTGGAGCTGAGGCAGTGATGCCAGCGCTGGGGAGAGGCTGCAAATACGGATAAAGCTTCGCTGGCTCGCCCATCGCTCACCTCCTGCTGTGCAGCCCGGTTCCTAACAGGCCACAGAAGGGTATTGGTCTGCAGCCCAGGAGTTGGGGACCCCTGATATAAAGGATGAGAATGTCCAGCCCTAGCTGATTATAGCTCAGCCCACAGCAGAAAAAAAATTTTCAATTAAATATCTATCTGCTGCCCAATAAATCAGGATCCATTAAAATCTTCCAGAGATAAATGGATAGTGAACTCTCTAAATCAAATCTTAGAGAAGATAGGACAAAACAGATCCCTAAAGGTAAATTACTGCCAACCAAATTTCCCAAAGCAGGGTAAATAAAGGGCCAAGAGAACTGGTGACGATAATGAACCAAAGGGAAGCCATCCACCTCTTCTTTATTTCCACCATCACCCTAGTTTTCTAGGACACTATTATCTTAAATCTAGGCTATTCCAAGATTTTTATCTGCCTCCAGCCTCTACCCACTCCAAGTAAACACCATTTTCAAAGTAAGCATTCTAAAATAATGCTTTATGCATAACTTTGACAATCTTTTCGCAATCCTCCATGACATCCAATGATATCCAAAGCCTATGACAATCTGGTTCCACATGACTTTTCACTAACACCTATTAAAAAGAGATAAAAACAAAAATCATACCCTAACTGTTGTGGTCCTCATTCCATTGCCAAATACACTTAGTATTTTCTTGCTGAAATGCCTAAGTATCTTTTCTCTACTAAGACAAGTTCTACTGCACCCTTCATGGTCAGCCTAAGTCTCTCTCATCTTTTCCAGTAAGCTCTGATACGCTAACTTCAGAAATCTCTTCCTCCAAAGGTACCTATGGTACTAGCACTTTTGAGTACGCTGTTATATTGTTATCTCCATGTTCTACAAAGACAATGAAAGAGAGGTGCCTTCAGTATATAAAAGGCATTTCTGCCTATTTTTCCAGCACAGTGTCATAAGAGCCAATTATTTCTGTTCTTAACAGTAATTATGTGCAGTATATCCAACTAGAATAATAGATCAGCCCTTCGGAGCTTAACTACAGAGAAGAGGGACTGAACTGACTAGAAATAATAACTTCTTCCTCTGCCTAACTCTATTTCTGGGGCTCTCCCTGCCTTACTTCGTTTTTCAGTCTTCCTTGTCTCTCAAGGCCTATCATGCTTAGTCAAAAAACTAGGGACAGTCATTACTTTAGACTACATGCTTCTTTATAAGCACTTATGTGAAACCAGTGAAACTATACCCTTGCTATGATTTTAACAATGCAAAAACATGCATGTGTCTACAAAGACTATAAGGAACTTAGAAAAATTTAAATAGCTTATATGTTGGGTGATTTTCCTTTATTACTTCTTATGCTGCTATAGTAACGTATTTCATGCAATGAATAAAGTGGAAAAGTCTTTCAAATACTTTCTTTTATGCTTCCTTATACTGTGAAAGAAAAAAGTTGGGTTTTCTGAAGTGATATGACTATTTCTGGCTTGCTTCTCTTAGTATTTAAGTTCCTTCTTCCCAACTATTAAATACCTACTACCTGAATAAGGATTCGCATTGTGGATCAAGCTGACCCTTGAATAACATGGGGATTGGGGTGCCAAGCCCTTGTGCAGTCAAAAATCTGCATATAACTTTTGACTCCCCAAAAATTTAACTACTAATAAGCCAACTGTTGACCAGAAACCTTACCAATAACATAAGCAGTCAATTAGCACATTTTGTATGTTAAATGTATGATATACTGTAGTCTTACAATAAACTAGAGGAAAAAAGTTATTAAGTACTATACACTTATAGTACTATATTGCATCTATCAATACTGTAAGTTTTCACAATGAAAAAGACTCTCATACAAGTGAACCCATGCACTTCAAACCCATGTTGTTAAAGGGTCAATTGTACTTGCAAAAATGCATCTCTCCATTAGTAAGAATAAACTAGGAGCTAATTGAAGATGCTATAAGTACTCTACTAAAAATACTGTTGACTTTAACATTTAAGCCAGATGAGAGAACTGAAATTTCAAATCAATACTCTTATTTATGTTACTTTATATTACCATCTTACCGGTTCTTCAACTTCTCCGCTAGCGTGCTGAGCTTCAGCTTGTAGGTCGATAGGTGGCGCATCTTCCACAATTCTTTGAACAGACATCTGAATAAACTCATCAAAGGAATCCAGTTGTTGTCTGACCAAACCCTTCTCATCAAAATAGGAGCTGGAAAAATATTTGAGTCCATAATTAGTTACAACCCAGTGATGTTTTCTAGCATATTTCTCCATTTTCATTATAATCAAATTCAATAAACAATCATTAAATATCAGTCACTATATGCCTGCCACTATGCAAGATACTATGAGGTATGCAAAAAAGGGTGACAACTAGGAACACTTTCTTTGCAGAACTTGTTGAGTTTGGGGAAATGAGACATACTTACAGGTAAAATAATTAAAGTACAACATAAGAACTACAAGATAGCCCTAATTTACAAATGTGCTTTATAGATAAATTTCATCCAACCTCTTGGAAATATTTCTTGGGAAAAAAAAAAGCACAAAGATAAAAATAAGAACTCTAATTTGAATAAAATAATGATGACATCAATGACTAAAATATGGATTATATAAGAATTTCAAATTTAAAGATTATTAGTTCTATTTTGAATATATTAGAGGTAAGATGAGAGTAAGTCATGCAAGTGAAAATACTCAGCAAATGACTGATGATAAAAAAAATGGAGCATAGGCAGAAATTAGAATTAGTAGTGTACACATAGAAATCACATAATGAAGCCCTAAAGGAGGATGGACAATCTAAGAGTTGACATTATTGTTTATAAGGAACAGACATTTATTCATGTGAGCAATGGGGAAGTAGACATATAAAAACATACAAGTAGATATAAGTGCAAGACTCCTCACCACCAACTGAGAATAGCTGCATAGCTGAGCTTTAGAAAGACTAGAAGAGTTCTGAGCTCTAACACAACCCCAAGGACTGGATTATCTCATCACCTCCCAGCAGCATGAATGGCCCAGACAACACACCCTGCTGTCTCAACTTCTCCACTTTGTGACCTCAGCATATTTGTGCTATTTTCTAGGCTTCTGCTCCCCTCTCTCTTATAACTACTGACTCCTCAACCCTCACATCAATTTTCTTAGACAATATGTATAGCCCAATTAATCGCCAGCCTCCCGTTTTGGCATCATTAGATCACCTCACAGGACACTGGCAGGCCTATAGATTGGCTGGCTGGCTCTGGGTCAAGGTCCTACCCTGATTCAATCAACCACAACCACTAGTATTAAAAGTTTGGTCCTATGATAGAGGGTGCAGCACACAATCCTTGTACAAGGCACAGAATATAAAAACTAGTTTGGACAATTTCAAGAGACTGTGAGCTAATGGGAAAGAAATTTCTCACAACCATTTGGGTCAGCCACTGATATGTAAGAAACACATGGAAGGCACTGTCTATAATATAAATAGCAATGGATTTTATGGACAATAACAAAAAATCTTTATAAAACTATGGACAAGTTCTATCGTGCTAGGAAGCTGAATCATAGCTGCTTTCCCCAAAATCATTAGAACAGTGCTTCATTAGAAAGTTATCCTAAGTCTATGGCCATGCCACCCTGAATGCGCCCGATCCCATCTGATCTCGGAAGCTAAGCAAGATCAAGCCTGGTTAGTACTTGGATGAGAGACCACCTGGGAATACCAGGTGCTATAGGCTTAAAAAAATAAAATAAAATAAAAATAGAATGTTATCCTTTAAATGCCTAAATTACATAAATATTTCATACTTATGATACCTACTATTATTTTGCCAAGTCATTTTACTGAAGTTGCTGATGATATTAAGTAATATATCCACACCGCTTAGGAAACATGTTAAAACATGAAAAAAACAAAATGTCATCTCACAATAACCAAAGGACCTATAGTCAATTAAAATGTAAAACTCAAATCATTTATTTTGTAACCAATATTATATGAGATGACTATTCACAAGAGTATTTTATCCTTGAGGAATCTACCGCACATGTTGAAAACAATTCTTGTTCATCTAAGAACAAAATATTCTTTCTTCCTGGAGATTATAAAATATAAGCATATCCCACAAAACAGTTACCTAGTTTTTGTTTTCTAGTAAAAGGCCTCTTGATGTTTAATATTTAAACATCATAAAAAATACAAATGTCTCAATACAAAATTTTTATAGCCTATGTTTAGTAGAAAACATATGTACTTATACTTCAAAAATCAATATATTTTTAACAAAACAATGTTCAAGAAAGGTTCAGTTATATTCTAAATACAGCTGGAAGAATGTTAAAAGCATGTGTTCTTTGAAAAGAGAAAAAGTGTCAACCAAGAGGATGTGCATCTTGGAAATGGTAGAAATCAGAAGCATCACCATGTTACTATATACAAAGCAACTGTCAGTTTGATAATAGAGCAAAGTGTAGCATGTTACTTCATTACTTAAAAGTTACTTTTCTTATCTATGTATAAGGCTTCTTACTGAGTTCTATTTCATTTTAGTTACACTTAATATTGGATGGGAATTTGGGCTGAAAATACAACCTATTATAAATTTACCCATTTAAAATAAAGAGAAAAACCAAGAAATCAAATTAACATCAACGGTAATGAAATAAATAGGCATCATGTGCCTCCTAATATAATGCACTGAAAACAATATCACTGCTGCCAAAAATGATCAACTGAATCTAATTATGAGGAAACATCAGACAAACTCAAACTGAGGGGCATTCTAAAAAGTAACTGGCTATTCTCAAAAATGTCAAGATCGAAAAAAAAAAAAGAAGAAGACTGAGGAACTTCTAGATTATAGGAGACAAAAGAATAAGTCATGAAAACCAAATGTAATATGTAATCCTAAACTGAATACAGGATCAGAAAAAGTATTTTTACTTTGTTATAAATAACATTAGTGGAACAACTGGCAAAATCTGGATAAAGTCTGTAGATTAAACAAGAATATTGTATTAATATTAATTTCCTGATTTTGATGGTTTATGATTATGTAAAAGAATGTTCTATGTCTGCAACTTAACTCTCAAATGTTTCAGGAAAAAATATGGAGAAAGACAGAAAACATAGTATAAGGTTAACATTTAGGGAATCTGAGTGAAGTGTATACCTGAATTCTTTGTGTAGCCTTTCTGTAAGTCTGAATTACTTAAAAAGTTAAATATATAACTAAATAAATGAGAAATCTGCTTTCATGCAGCATACTCATATAGAATATCTAAAATAAGCAGGAAATCCTTTTATAGGTTATAGTGTCTTTTAAAGCTTATTCAGTTTTGTCTAAAAAGTTACCTGATTACAATCCAGCAGGCTTCTTGCCACAAATCTGGGGTAATTTCATCATCATCCTCATCATATTGCATATCTACAAAAGACAAAAATATTATACTCATTTGGAATAAAATGCTACTTGTTAAGATATTGCTCCTATGATTTGAAGTAGTAGAAACACATTTACTCTGCTAAATAAAAAGCAATTCTTTTACCTCATTTTTCTAAAATTTCAGTCAATTAATTGTAATGAAATAATACATATAGGTATACATCTACATATACACAGGTCTACATCACATAGGTATTCTCCCAATATACAAAGAGACCTCATTAGAAAGGTTCGCATGACTTGTGAATCTCTAAGTTTTCCATCTTCTCTACACGAAGTCCACGTAATTCTCTTAATCACCATCTACATTTCATACATGAACAGGTGTGACACTGTAATTTCTAAAGATGGCCACAACCATATTTTCCATTTTACAAGCTTTTTTATATCGTGATCTTGAAATTCCTACTATCGAGATACAGGCGACTATGTTTCCTCTCTTTGAATCTGGGTAGGTTTTTGACTCTCCTGTAAGTAAGAGAATGCAGCTAAAGAGACATTACATGACCTTAGAAGCTAGGTCAGGAAAGACAATGTTGTGCCGTCTTATTTGCTGAAACAGTTGCTTCTGGAGCCCTCAATTATCATTAAGAAGTCCTAATACTCTAAGACTGGTATACTGTGAGGAAGCCCACTGGGTAGAGGCTTAAAGATGTTCTGGTCAGCAATCCTCGTCCTTGAGTACTTCCAAGCTAGGTACCAGACATGTGAGTAAACATGCTGGATCATCCAGCCCCCAGGTGTCAACTCTCAACCTTTGAGTCTTCCCAGTTGAACTACTGACATAATGGAGCAGATAAGTCATTCCTACTATGCTCTGCCAAATTCCTGACCACTTAAATCTATGAATATTAATTTTTAAGCAGCCCCATTTAGTGGCAATTATGCAACAATAGTAACTTGAACAATGGGGAATCTGAAAAACCAGTGTGCACTAATCCTCTATTAGTCTCACCTTCTTATGTAAAAGAATAAGTGTGCTATATTTGTTTTTATATTCTGACCTAAATATATAATCTGTAAAACTTAAGAGCTTTGAATTCAAAACCTGATACATATCCAAAATAAATTATTTAATAAATGCTTCTTGAATAAACCGGAATTACTGATCCCTATATATGAAGGGAGGGGTGAGGAAGACAATGGTATCTAAAATAGCTCAGAGATTTCTAGCTTTGATGACAGATTATAGATCAGTATCACAGCCATACAGGAAAAGCATGTAAGAAGGTGGGAAAAGGAAAGAAAACGATGACATCAGTTTTAGGTATACTTGCAGAACATTTATCCTTTTAAATACTTATAGTATGCAACTAGATATAAACATGTAACTCAAATAAGAGGTCTAATTTGCAAAGAGTTGAGAATCATACACATGTGGTTGGAAGAATATGGAACGTTTACATAAAGAAGGAAAACTGAAGGCAAGATATTAAAGAACATCCCTGTTAAAATCATGTGAAAGAAAATAAACCCATGAAGGTCGTTATTCATTTATTCATTCATCTATTTTCAAATATTTATTGAAGGTGTTTACTATGTCCCAGCCATTGGAGACACCACCTTCAACAAGATAAAAGATAGCTGCATCCTCAAAAGCTGACCTCCCAAAAGCTGACCTAAGCAGAGACATCATGTATGAATAATAGGAGTAAACCAGACAAAAGGAGAGGGCAAAGGGCGGGGGGGGGGGTTGCAGGGGATGGTGTAGAGAAGTATTCCAAACAGAAAAAAAAAATGTGTGCAAAAGACTCCACAATGGAAGATATTCAAGAAGTGAAAGGCATCTACAGCCATGCCACCCTGAACACGCCCAATCTCGTCTGATCTCGGAAGCTAAGCTGGGTTGGGCCTGGTTAGTAGTTGGATGGGAGACCACCTAGTAAGACCAGGTGCTGTAGGCGATTTAAAAAAAAAAAAGAAGTGAAAGGCGGCCAATGTAGCTGAAACAGTAAACAGCTAGAAGTAGTAAAAGAGCTTGCTTGGTCTTTACTGAGAGAGCTTTGAGGAACCAGTCTCAGATTTCAGCAAGGCTGTGACTAGATCAGATTTTTATTTCTGAAAGATCACTATGGCCAGTGTGGAGAGTGGACTGGAGAAGCAAGAAAACTGGAAGCACACAAATTAGGAGTCTGAGAAAATAATCTTGGCAGGAGATGGTGGTGGCCTGAATTAGAATTGTGGCAGAGGGTACAAAGAAGTGACTAGATCTGACATACTTAGAAGAACTTCCAAGTCTTGGTGACTCATTAGATACAGGGATAAAGGAAAAGAATCAAAAATCATGCCCAGGATTCTAATTTTAACAACAGAGGAGATGGAGAACACAGGCGGGAGCAGTTTGGGAAGGGAATGGGGAAATGCTCAATTTGGGCAGTGACAACTTTGAAGGGCCTGGGACACATTCATGTCAAACTATCTAGTGGTAGTTAGACATGCAAAAAATCTGGACTGGAAATATGTTTTCAAAAGTCATCCAAATATAGATGGTAAATGAAGCCATGGATAATGGATGATGTCATCCAAGGAGAATGTGAACAGTGGAAAAGGATAAGAAGGAAAGTCACGCAGGTAAGAAGAATGAAGTGAGAGCGATGAGGCAAAAGGAAGGAGTGAGTTTCCAAGAACTCATCAACAATGTTGAACACCACTGGGTCTGGATAAAGTTTTAAAATGTCCACCTTATTTATTAATTAAGAAGTCACTGATATTCATATTAAAAGCTATTTTAATGTAGTGGCATGAGCAGAATTAGACTGCAGTGGGTTGAGAACCTGAAAGATGGAAATTGGAATCAAGAACAGCCTATTCTCTTTAGAAGCTTGTTGTGAATAGAAGGAAAAGGCAAAAGATTGGAAGACAAAGGAAACAATAAAGAGTTTAACTTATTTTCTTGCAAATGAGATCTAATAATTCACATAGGAAGAAGGCACTGAAAAGGAGTGTCTAAAAACTAATGAGGGCATATCTAATAAAGATACAAAGGACACAGAAATGGAAAGTAGACTCAGTGCAGAAGCAGACTTGATAAACAAGATGACTTATAACTCTTTTTTCCACAGAATTATTTACACTGCTAATGATAAGGTAAGTTAGAACAATCACTATGGTGGTCATTTGGCACCGTCTAGAAAATGTTAACCGTGTACATCACTTGACCTGACATTTCTACATTTAGAAATTATCTTACAGGTATACGTCTATTGGACAAACTGACAAAATGAGATTATTCATTCTAGCACTGTTTGAACCAAGAAAAAAATGGAAATAACTCAAATGTCCATCAATAAGACACTAAAGTTATATCCATTCAAACCAAGTAGCTGTGAAAAAAAGACATTCTCTATGTATTGATATGAAAATCTCCTAGATTTATGTAAAGTCAAAAACAAGTGCAGAAAAGTGTAAATGTTCTTGTAAAGGGGGAAACAGAATCCCATTTATTTGCTTGAATACGCATAGAGCTCTACAGAGTGATAATCTAAGAACAGTGGTTACTTACTGCAGAGGGGGTTCACACTGGGAGATGGTAAACAAGAAAAAACCTGACACTAACATTTTTACATTTTCTGGCTTGTGAAAGATGAAAATACATTTCCTATTCAAAAAACTAAGTTCAAAAGGCATTTTTTTAAATTTTCCACTGAAATAGAAATTAAGAAAAGAGAATGTAGTGATGCTAATAAATTTCTAGACTCAAGACATGAAAGAGAAGTTTAAACAGCAGAGCTTAAGCTTTTATTTTTCTATTTTCTCCATGAAGTAGCTGAGGGAATAAGAAATGTGGCTATGGGATTGAGAACTAGAAGAAAATGAAGTCTGAAACAGTAGCTGTAGAGAATGGAAGAAAGAACTTTAAAAATACACAATGAAAACACACTAGACATGATTAATTCTACATGGGAAAAGAAAAAGAAAAGACATATTGCCCTTGGTTCAGTAGAATACCACATACCACCTGAGAACTGTCATTTTTTTGGGCAATGAAAACACACTAGACATGATTAATTCTACATGAAAAAGAAAAAGAAAAGACATATTGCCCTTGTTCAGTAGAATACCACATACCACCTGAGAACTATCATTTTTTTGGAAAAAGGAAATTTAAAAGTCATCTTTTAAGACAATGTACTTAGACATATAACAGCATTAAGTAATGCCCAACTAAATCAACACCACCACCACCACCCTTCCCCACCCCCCGCTACCCTCCTACACATACACGCACCCTTTGTCCCCGGGTTTATTTCCAGGGCCTAGCACAATGCCTGACACAAGATGACGCTCAAAAATTCAACTAGTCAATAAATCCATTAACTCTGGCCTTAAGGGAAATGAATAAAGTAGCCTTCAAAGTCGACACAACGGAATTTATCTTAGTGGCTCTGCACGCTATTTCATTCAGTACGAGAAGGCGGTATGATTTATCCAGGGGCAGGCAGTGGAGAGAACAAGTGTCACCCTTGCCTAGAACACTAACGCTACGTTGCCTGCACCTTCCACCTCTCGAAATCCCGGCTTTGTTCCTGCTCTGAGATATGTGGGGAACATGACTGGGGACACTTGTGCGACGAGCTTAGGGAAGGCCACAAATCTACCATTCGTCCAGCTCCCCACATTTCCCTCCTTAGATGGGTCGCCGCGAAGGGTTCTAAAAGGTTACCTACCTTCGTCTGCGTCATACATATTTGCAAACGATTCCCGAACTCCTAACTCTTGAAATTGCAGACAGAAAAGCGCGCAGCAACCAGCAGCAAGCCGAGCGTGTGACGAGGTAATTTCCGCTTTTGGCGTTCCCAGAATGCTCTGCGTTTTCCGCCAAAGGCCTCCCACAAAGAAGCCAACGTAAGATCTGCGCCTGTGCAACTGGTAGGCTCAGGTTTCGAAAGGGTTAGAATTGCGTACGCGCAAATTGTAGGCTGACGCTCCCTGTACCTCCTATCCCCAACCTCTAACTGATTGCGGGGACCGCTACTACAGGCTGAGGATCGTGTCCAGCTAATGAAAGGTTTTGTTCGTTTTTCAATGTTGTCGCTCAAATAATGACACCTGAAAAAAAGGCCAAGACTTATTAATAAATTTTCATTGTGGTGGTGAATCCACGACAACCGATGCTCTATTTTTTGCACTTTTAAAGCTAAAAAACAATGCTTTTTCAAACGTGATGTATTAAGGGCGGGTTGTGCCAGCGGTGGCGCATCGAAGAAGTCTGAAAGTGACAAAACCCAGCCTCTTCAGCAACCCAGCATAGTCTAAGCCCCCAATACCTTTACTGCAGCTTTAAGCGGGCTTGCAAGCCTCAGAGTCTTCATCGCGAGAATTTATGGGATTACACGCAGGAGGAGGAGCCGAAATGTGACGGCTGACAAATGACAGCTTTCAAGTTATGCCGGGCTTTTGTCTCCAGTTTAACGCACGCCTTGGGCCCCAGTGCGCGTGCGCGCACGTGGCTCCGCCCTTTTGTCCAGGGCCGCGTTCCCCATGCTTCCCGCACGTCTGACTCGTAGACTTTTGTGCCCTTTACTGCGAGGATCCACTCCCACTGTAGCGCATCATGGCCTTCGGGAGCTGCTTCTTGAAAGGAGATGCGCGGCCGCCTCCTCCTCCCAGCACCCTTCTGGCCTGGGACGTGGGTTTCTTCGTAGCCCGACGGTAACTGGAGGTTATGAGCAAAGGGATGACATGGAGGAGCGTTTTCTGTTCCCCGAGTACGTCCCGGAGCCGGAACCCGCACCGACCCTCGAAGAACAGCTACAGGAGCTGCAGCAGCAGCAAGAGGAGGACGAGCGACGGAAGCAACAACAGCGGGAGGAGCGGCGGCAGCAGAAGGTACGGGCCAGCCGCCGAGTGCACCCGGTCGTGGGGCACCCGGACCCGACGGTGCCACCCAGCGGCCTGAACTGCTCCGGCTGCGGGGCGGAGCTGCACTGCCAGGACCCTGGTGTTCCCGGCTACCTGCCCAGCGAGAAGTTCCTTAGCGCGGCGGCGCAGACCGACGCGGGGCTGGCGCGGACCGTGTGCCAGCGCTGCTGGCTGCTGGTACACCACCGGCGCGCCCTGCGCCTGCAGGTGAGCCGCGAGCAGTACCTGGAGTTGGTGAGCGCCGCGCTGCGGCGGCCCGGGCCGTCCCTAGTTCTCTACATGGTGGACCTGCTCGATCTGCCCGACGCACTGCTGCCCGACCTGCCCGCATTGGTAGGCCCCAAGCAGCTGATCGTGCTGGGGAACAAGGTGGACCTGCTGCCCCAGGACGCACCCGGCTACCTGCAGCGGCTCCGGGAGCGGCTTTGGGATGACTGTGTCCGCGCCGGACTCCTGCGGCCCCTTGGGCCCAGAGGGCCACAGCACTCCGCCGGGGACAGGCCACTGGACAGGGAGGAGAATTCGAATCCTTCAGCCAGGTCCCGTACGATGCTGAGGGATGTTCGGCTCATCAGCGCCAAGACTGGCTATGGAGTGGAAGAGTTGATCTCCGCGCTTCAGCGCTCCTGGCGCTACCGCGGCGACGTCTACCTGGTTGGCGCCACCAATGCTGGCAAGTCTACTCTCTTCAACACGCTCCTGGAGTCGGATTACTGCATCGCCAAGGGCGCTGAAGCTATCGACAGAGCCACCATCTCCCCGTGGCCTGGTGAGCCTTAGGAGGCCTGTCCCCTTAGTTTTCTGAGCTTAATGTCCATCAGAGACTGTCTGGAGCCTTCCCTTTAAAATTTTTCTCCATAATTTGGTCACGCCTCTCTTCTGTGTCAGCTCAGTTCTTGGAAATTTAGTCTGTGTTAATTTTCTGATAGAAATATTTATGGAGCATTTTATATTCCAGTCACTGTTCTAGGCACTAGAGATAAACCAAAGAACAAAGTTCCTGCTCTTTTGGAGATTTCCCTTGTAGCTTTACTTTGTATGTTTCCCCGGAAAGTCCTTTGACTTTCTAAACCCACTTCCACCCCTCAGTCTTATTCTTCATATCTCAGTTTACTCATGAGATCTGTATACTGTACACATTTAATATTTGACTAATTCATTATTGCAGTATGGTATGTAGCTTTCCGGAAAAGACATGTCAATTTGTGGCTGTAAGAAATTTATGTAATTGCAAAATGGATCCTTCTATGACCCTGTTTGTATTTAACAGTTGGCAAAAGTAATTGTCTCATTTGTTCCTTTGAAACCAGTGTTTAACTTTACCTGGTAAATTGTTCTTGTGTGTCCTGGGCTTTAGTTGAATTATACACGAAGTACTTTTATATTGGATGGTAGTACAGTGAAAATGGAAAGAAATCAGGCCCGCAGATTTGAGATTCACCTGATTGAGCCTATGAGCCAATTTCTTTTTTTTTTTTTAAGCCAGTTTTTTTTTTCCTTTAACATTTTATTTTTTTATTTTCCCCCTCCCTTCTGGTAACCACTAGTCCATTGTCCATGTCCATGAGTCTCTGTTTGTCCTATTCATTTGTTGCTTTTAGGTTTATATCCCACATATGTGATATCCTATGAGCCAATTTCTGAACCTGTTTCCTCACCTGTAAAGTAAAAATTTTGTAGGAGGTTGTCATGAAGGTTTAAGTGAAATAAATCACAGTACCCAAGACAGTGTAACTCGCTGAAAATGTTAGTTTTCCTCCTATCTTTGTGCAATGTTTATAAAAATATGTTCATTCTTTGGTATTTCAGGTACTACATTAAACCTTCTGAAGTTTCCTATTTGCAACCCAACTCCTTACAGAATGTTTGAAAGGCAAAAAAGGCTTAAAAAAGATGCAAACGAAGCTGAAGAAGATCTTAGTCAGCTAGAACAAAATCAACTTAGTCTCTTGAAAAAGCACGGTTATGTGGTAGGTAAGCATCTTCTATAGGAAAACTTGTTGGGTCTATGCTAAAATTCTTTGTTGAGCAACCTGAAATATAGCTGTCTGGGGCTAGCCAGTTTTTGTGGGGAGAGACCACTTTCCTCATTCCGGAACATAGAGGCCATTTAGAGGCAAGGCCCCTGTTTGGAAACACAGAGATCATTGTGCTGAGAAAATTGAGACAGTAGATACTTGGAGAAAACCAGGAAAGGAATCAATGTAGTAATTGCCCACCTAGCCATTATCAGCAGTAAAGCACTTCTACTAAGATACTACCCGCTTCCTTGCAGACGAGGACAGGTTGTGGACTCTATGCATTGGCTTTAAATTAAATAGTCCCCCTTTCCTTGGTATCTCTATTCCACCTTCATTTACAACAAGTTTGATTTCCACCCATCCCCTGCCTGTACACAGCCAACCACATACTTGATTGTTTCAAGAATCTGACACCCACTGCCTTTGAGAAAAATGCAAAGCTATGAATTAAGTCTCACTTCCATGCCCCATAATTAGTCTTAGTAACTTGTTTGAGGCAAACGTGTTATCTGTCTGGAGTCAAAGGCCTTAAAGGAGCGATTAATAACTTCGATATAACTTGTTCTAGGAAGAGTTGGAAGAACATTCTCGTATTCGGAAAAACAAAAGGATGAAGCTGGCTTTGAGTTTGATGCTGATTCACTTGCCTTTGACATGGAAAATGAACCTGTTGTGGTTGCAGATAAACCCACCAAACGAGTAGAACTGACCCCACAAGATGTGAAAGATGCCCACTGGTTTTATGATACCCCTGGAATTACAAAAGAAAATTGTGTATGTATTTGATGTTTTTTAGAAACATTAACTTTCAGTTGCATGAGTAGTCTTAATTGGCAGAACACAGGAAAGTAGTATGCTTTCATTATAGATTCAGTTCTGATTCATTCATAGAAGCAGTTTAGAGGTGACTCAATGCCATCAAGTTCTGTATTTGATTTAGTAGGCTTCACTGCTTACACCCTACTTGTATTATTGTGGTTGTTACCTTAGTTAGGAAGACATTTACAGATTCATATTTTGAGGTTGGAAGAAATCATAAATATCACTTTAGTCCAGCCACCTATTCCATGTTTGAATTCCTTCTATAACATATCAACCAAAAGGTCATCCAGCTTGAACCAAAGTAAGGAATGACACTATCAGCTGAAGCAGTGTCACCTTACCTCCCAAGATAACCTGTTTGGTCTCTGTCCTGCTCTTTGTGTGGAGCTGAATAATCTGTAATTTGTACCCATTGTTCCTCAAAGCTGTATGTAATGAATATAATGCCTATTTCCCTTGCCAGACTTTGAACTATAACATTCTATCTCTTCCTCATTCTACCATTTTTTGTCTTTCATTAGTTCATCCAACAAACATCAAGCATTTACTGTGCTTACATAATCCAGATTATGTGTCCTTATTTCCTACATATATTCTTTCTGGGAAGCTATTCATCAACCCAGGCCCCTTTTCAGAATGTTTTCTAATTTTTTTTTTTTTTTTTGTATTTAAAGTGTGACACTTTGAACTAAATTTTTTGTATGACTACCCTCAGATGAGCATAATTTAGAATAGGATTAACTCTGTCTTGTACATTTTTAATCCAATTGCAAGGTCTCCTGATGACTGATTTTATCTTGTTTAAATCAGCCTATAGGCTACATACTCATTAAATCTCACAACTTTTTATTCATTTGCATTTTGATCATCATCTAAGTCATTGATTGACACAAGTGTGCATTCAAGTAACAGCCTTACCACAAATCAATTAATCAGCTTCCTTTGAATCTGGTTACTGACCAGTTTCTAATTCGCTTAATTATCTGTCCCCCTGTGAAATAACATTGGTTTCTTAGGTACTTTTCCTTCCTTTGCCTCATCAGGATCACTCAACACTTTCATTCTCAGAATTGTATTCTATTTGGTGACCTTTGTCATAAAATCATACATTTACCTCATATAATAATTGCTTATGTCCAGTCTTTTCTTCCTTAGCAATCCATAACTGGACTGCTTTCTAATAATGTTCTGTCACTTTAACTTCAACTCATTTTGCCCTTTTAGACTCAGGTCAGGAATAGCAGTTAGTTTAGTCATGTAGACTCTCTTTTGTCAAATAGTTAAAAAGGCAAGAGTTTGTTAAATATTCTTCAGACCAGCAGAATCAAACTCTCAAGTTTTTAGATATAAAGGATCTTTAATTTGCTTCTGTGTCAGTTTATTGATATATTTATCTGATGCCTTAAACCAATGTTTCCCAAAATGAATCAAGGAACTCTGTGGTGAAATTAAAGTATTAAGGTCTGCTAAAAGGGTTAAAAGAGTTTCTTCACTGCAGATGGCTTTTGATGTGCTTTTTTAAAACACAAATGCTAAGGAAAGCCACTTGCAGCCCCCTTATGTATTTTCTTTTGAGCCTCTCTAGGTATAATAATTTCCTTAAGAATCAAGTTCATAAAAAATTTTTTCCATTTTTTTACTTTCTCTTTTTTTTTTTAATCAGATTTTGATTTCTTAACTCTTACCAGAATCTTGTACTTCCTGGCTTTCTTTTTCTATTTTCTCTAGTCTATTTAGGAACTCTTCACCCTTAAAAGCCAGAGGATTCATAACTTAATCTCATTCTTTGCTGAGTATTTGGAGGAAATAAGGAAACCGAAGACCAGAATTTAGAAAGGGGTTATTCACACTCTTCACCTGCTCCTAGAATGTGGTGACCATTTTGCATTTAATGCATGTATACTTTCCGCTAGGTCATAAAGTAACTTATTGCCTTACTGTTAGCCGAAAATTGCTGCTCACTAGAAGCCTTGATGGTGAGCACATATTTTCTATCATACTAATTTTGACATTCAGGGGATGCTGCTGACATAAGAAAGTCCCACACTCCTATAAATTTATTTTGCCATTACTCAAGATTAAGTTGTGAAGCAAGAGTAGAGCCATCCGTAAATTGATTCATACAGACAGAAAGAATGAATAAGTTTTATGTGCAGCAAATTCTGACATACCTTGGTTTATTTTGAAATCTGGAATATTTTTTCTCATCACTTTTATATGTAAATCACAATATATCATATCTTCAATAAAAGTTAATTCTCTAAAATCTGCCCTTTGCTTCACAGGTTTTAAATCTTCTATCAGAAAAAGAAGTCAATATTGTTCTGCCAACACATTCCATTGTTCCAAGAACTTTTGTGCTTAAACCAGGAATGGTTCTATTTTTGGGTGCCATAGGCCGCATAGATTTTCTGCAGGTAAGGAAAGTCTGTGCCATTATAAAACAAATTAGTTTTGGCATTTATTTTAAGGAAGAAGATATACGAATAAGATTCACAAAATGTTGATAACTTTGTCATGACTATATTGGGGGCTGATATACTGTTCTTTTTTTTTTTTCTTTTATGTTTGAAAATGCCCATAATAAAAACTTGGGAAAAATAAAAAAAAACAGTAGTAGGTCTTAAAAACTATATCTTCAATAGGATGTTGAGCATCCCATACAGGTTGGCTTTAAGAAAAGATACTGCCCCTATCTTATGGTATTGTTTCATGTGAAAGCATACATCAGACTTTAGGTACAAGGTTAATATGCATTAAATAAATTCCACACTTCTTTATATCCCATATAAGTATACTTTATATATGTGCTTTTTTGTTTGATATTTATTTACATAGTATTCTGGGGATTTTAGAATATCTGTAGAATTGCTCCGTTTTGCCAAAACGAAGAGAAAAAAGTAAAATGAAACATGGATCTGCCATAACACCGAATGCAACACTTGCAGGCCATTGCTTGGGTACATTTCTTGGGTTTCGTGTTTGTTCATAATTTCTTGGAAATTTAGCCTTATATACTTAAAACTCTTACATATTTCTTGAAAGCCCACAAAATGAATCTTTTAAACCTAACTTTATACGGAGACAGTTAATGCAGACAGTATTTCCTTTTGTTTTTAATTATTTTTTTTAATGGTATCAACAAGCCTATGGAAGGAATCTTAGTTTTACATAAATTGTTGACATGCACTGCTTCTGCCTCTGCTATATTGTGCCCTTACATGTAGGCATTAATATAGTTTGATTATACCTGCCATACCAGTACTTCTAAAGGGAGCTTGATTGCTTTTTAATTGTGCCTTGTAATGTGCTGGTTTTGCAGGTTTTTCATTGTGTTAAATAACTTCTTTCTTTCTTAAGGGAAATCAATCAGCTTGGTTTACAGTTGTGGCTTCCAACTTCCTTCCTGTGCACATTACTTCCTTGGACAAGGCAGATACTGTGTATCAGAAGCATGCAGGTCATACATTACTCAAGGTGAGTTGGCACGCTTTGATGATGGCATGGTTAGGTTAACATACACTGTGATAGTCCCACAGCCCTGCTAAGAAAGCCTTTGTTGGACAGAACCATCTTTGTTATGCCATTAGCTAGCTCTTCCTTCACCTCGTTCTCCCTGAGGATTTCTCTATAAAGCGAAGTGGGCCCTATAATAAAAGGGATTTTGGTTTTAGTTCTTCAGTTCCATCAGCCACTTTTGAAGTGCTTAGCAGTCACATCATTGCAGAAAGTTGTATTGGATATTGCTGAGTGAAGAGAAATTATAGGTTTTCTCACAATTAGAGGATGACTAGCATCTAGTGGGTGGAGACAACCAACAATGATGCTAAACATTCTGCAGTGCACAGGACAGCCCCTCACAGCAAAAAATTATCTGGTCCAAAATGTCAATAGGGCCAAGGTTGAGAAGCCCTGGTCTGAGTGGAAAAACTCTCCTCCTAGCTTCTTAATCCCAGACACTTACAGATTATCCCACCTCTTCTCTCTTGCTCTACTAGCTCTTTTCTTTCACCTGTAAATATGTTGAATTTTCTCTCATCTTTAAAAAACAAAACACAGTGCCTATTCATTCCTTCTCTTTACAATCGAGCTCGCTCCTGCTCCTCACGTTTCATTCTCCACAGTCCTATTTGGCCCTTACTGTGCCACTGAAATTATTCCTACTAAATTCACCAAAGACCAAATGGAGCGTGTTTTCAGCTCTTTTACAAAACATAATGCACATACTGTTGACTAGTGAGTATCGCATAATGGTCAAGATCATTGCAGCCAGACTAGAATCAAATGCCTGCTCCACTCCACCACTTAACAAAGCTGTGTGACTTTAGGCAAGTTGCCTTTACCTCTCTGTGTTGAATCTATATCACAAGTCTGAAGAGGATTAAGTTCCAGGGCACTCTTCTAAGTGCTTCATAAATGTCTGTGATGGTGGTGGCCGTGGTGGTGGTGGAACATACCTCTTGCAAAAATACCAGGTGTATCTAATGCAGAGGTAATTTAACATTAATTCATGCTCATGCAACTAAAAATAAGTCAAAACACAAAATATAAATCCACTTTTCAAAGAGGATAAAAACAAACCTGGCTTAGATGTAAATACTTCCCTCTGGATTTCCTCAGAAAGCCAGACTGAAATTAAAACTCCATTGAAATAACTGTCCTAAAATTAATATTCCAGACACTTGTAGGATTTGGCTAGTGGGTGAGCACACAAAGGCAACCGACATTATAAGATCTGTTGCTTTTTCTGCACCAGAAGGCTTTACTTCTATTACGTTTGTTTACATTTTAGTTAATAATACACAAGTTGAAATACAGCTTAAGATTTGCAGGAAAGAACAATTCCTTAGTTTGTGTGATCTGGCTGTTATAAAAATGAACTCTGTGTCACTCTAGCCCCTGGCATCACGGATACTTTCTAAAGCAACAATCCCAGTCTTCCCATTGTGACACAAATAGTTTCTTGAGCTGCCTGCTCTGAAACTCATTCTTGCCTCCTTGTTTTCTTTCTCGCCTCCCAAATCAGTCAGTCCTGCCTCCTAAATATCTCTGAATCCAGCCTTGTATATAGTTCAAGCTGTCATCTGCTTTCATTAGGCTGTTTTGAGATATTTGAGTATTTTTCTCAGTTTTTACTGCTCTCCTCCTACCCCCACCCCAAATTTATCTCCACGGCTGCTAGAGCAGTGGTTCTTAGCCACCATTGACTTTTACCCCAGAGGACATTTGGCAATGCTTGGAGACATTTTTGGTTTTTATGATTTGGTAGATGCCAAGTAGAGGCTACGGGTGCTCTTAAAAATCCAACACTGCACAGAACAGCCTCTCCACTCCCCCTGAAAAAGAATTACTCAGTCCAAACCCCTGCACTGAGAGATCCTTCCAAAATGCAAAGCAGGTCACAGTATTATTTTTTATTGTTATCTCTGTCTTCTTTCCTCTGTAACCCCTCGGTAGTTCCACATTACTGAGAGAAATCTGAACTGACAGCCTTATCGCTAATACACACACACATAACATACTCTGGACAGTTAAACTGCAGTTCCTGAACTCGTCATCCTTTTTCCAGTTTTTGTGTCTGTACATCATGCTAAACCAGAATACCTTTCCACTGGGTAACTTTGATCTGTTTCTCAAAGTACTGCTCAGATATTGCTGCTTCATTAATGTTCTCCTTGACCAAAACACATTCATTACTTCTTCTTTCACAACCATAGTACTTAATATATGCCTCTCATCACATTTCTTACCTCGTCATGTGTTTACATGTTATTTCCATCTTCTGATCTCCTTAGGGGCAGGGACCATATTATAACATGTCTTTGTGTCCCTAGTGCTAAACCCAGAGATCTATTAATGAATAAATTATTATCTAGTTACTTCCAATTCATGGAAACATATATAAATAGAAGCTGAATCTTAATCATTATGCCTGTACCCTTGACTTGTAATGAGGTGGGAATTAATCTTTGTGGCCAGCCATGCCTACAAGATCTAAAGTATTTGGATCTTAATTGCCTTAATTGCCCAACATTACTCTGTGTAAAGGTTTATGGAGGGTCATAAAAACAGTGTAAACTAATAAAGCAAGATTCTGCTCTCAGAAGGTTACCACCCACATGTCGCCCTTGGCACTGGGAGCTGTGGGCTTCATCTCGTCACAAAACTTCTGTGCTTTTCATTTGACTAGAATTGATTTGGGGTTTTATCAACAGGTAATGTTTAGAATTTATTAGATTTTATTCTTGATCCCTGTACAGAATTATCTTATCAGTGTTTTACTTAATATTGGAGCTACAGAGAATTTAATTTGAACTTCTAAACATCTTCATTTTATCTCAATGGAAGGTTCCAATGGGTGGAAAGGAACGAATGGCAGGATTTCCTCCTCTTGTTGCTGAAGACATTACATTAAAAGAAGGACTTGGGGAATCTGAAGCAGTGGCTGACATCAAGTTTTCTTCTGCAGGTAATTTTACACCAAACACTTTTTAAAAGGTGAATAAAGTAGCCTTCCTGACTCAAAGTATATTTTTGTAGAAATGTACCTTAACTGACATAAACTGAGTATTTTAAGGAATACATACTCGTTTATTCATAAAATGCAACTTACTCAGAAAATAAATTTGTACCATTTCACAAAGGCATTGTTTGCTTTTTAAAAAGAAATAGAGTGAAAAAGAACAGTTGCCTCCTTTGGCGCTCCATTTTAAGCTTTGGTTTGGTGTTTTTAATAAGGTAGTTGTTAACACCTTCTTGTGTTCTGTCACATGCCTGCATAGGTTGGGTTGCAGTAACACCTCAGTTTAAGGACAGACTGCATCTCCGAGGCTATACACCACAAGGAACAGTGCTGACAGTCCGGCCCCCTCTCTTGCCACATATCGTTAACATCAAAGGAGAGCGCATCAAGAGAAGTGTGGCCTATAAAACCAAGAAGCTTCCTTCCCTTGTGTACAATCTGCGGAAGAAGAAAAAATAGATAAATATATGAACATATTAAACATAACTACATACATTGAATTGTATTAAATATAGCTATAATAAAGCTCCCCTGCTCCTACCTTTTTTACTACTCGGAACTGTGCCTATTTGTAATATAATGAATTTGTAAATACAAGTTATTTTTTTGTAGGGTGTGTATATGTAGTATCTCTGACCCAGAAATACCTAAAAAGGAGTTCTGCTATGTTCAAGTTTCTCTCGCTACTATTTTTATTGAGACTAGATGTCATTTCTTATTTGGAGTTAGTGGTTGGCATTTGAAAAAGTGGCAGAAAATCAATTTCTCCACAATACATGGCTTAAATAAGATAGAAGCGAGTAGGCAGCTCTGCGCCACGTAGTCATCCAAGGATCCAACTGGTAGAACATGCCATGGCTTCCAGCTCTAGGTCTAAGGCATTTGCTCAAGTGGTCATCCTTTCTCAATGAGGGGGAAGAGAGGAGATGAAGAACAAGCAGCTTCCCTGTTTCAACTGGGGCGGGGGCTGGAAGTTGCATACACCATTTCACAGTCCATTGGTCAACAGTCACATAACTGTATCTACCCACAAGGAAGCTGGGAGATGTGGAGAGAAGGGGGACCATTTCATATTTTACTTAAGGCAGTAGTCCCCAACCTTTTTGACACCAGGGACTGGTTTCGTGGAAGACAATTTTACCATGAACTGGGGGTGGCAGGGATGTTTTGGGGATGATTCAAGTGTATTACATTTATTGTGCACTTCATTTCTATTATTATGTTGTAATATATAATGAAAGAATTTTACAATTCACCACAATGCAGAATCAGATGCCACCAGATGCAACTGTACAATTAAAGTACATAACTCATTTGCCACTCTAAAGCCTGCCACCGGATGCAGCTTAACTGTCTTTTGCCACTCACTGATAAGGTTTTGATATGAGTCTGTAAGCAACTGATTTTTTATGGTCTCTGTGCAGGCAAACGTCCCTGCTAATGTTAATCTGTATTTGCAGCCGCTCCCCAGCACTAGCATCACCGCCTCAGCTCCACTTCAGATCCCCAGGTATTAGATTCTCACAAGGAGCGCACAACCTAGATCCTTCACATGTGCCACTTACAATAGGGTTTGTGCTCCTATGAGAATCTAATACCTGATGATCTGAGGTGAGCTGAGGCGGTGATGCTAGTGCTGGGAAGTGGCTGCAGATACAGATGAACTCGCCAGCTGCTCACTTCCTGCATTGGGTGCTGCTAGTTTCACGGACCAGTACTCATTTGTGGCCCTGGGGTTTGGGATCCCTGACTTAAGGGAATTAAGGGAAAATTAGGGGAGAACGGACACTGGAGAACGAGTAGAAGTTTACATGTTTTGAAAGTATCTGAAAATCTTAGGTAAAAGAGGATTGAAATTATATTTTTCTAGCATCCAGTCTATTCTGCAACTATCAGAGCATTTGACCATTTTATTAACATTTGTATACACTGAATAACCAATCAGAAGTTTTTCCCTTTTGTTACTCCTAGACAATTGTCAAGTCAAGTCCCAGATCCCAAGGCTGAGATAAATGCTAGTGAGATAAGCTGTCCTGAAATAGATCCATGAACTTCGTGTAGCAGGTTTAACATAAACTTCTTAATAAACTTAGGTTCTATATCAATGTGTACCCTCTAGCTCCCTTCTCACTAAGTCTTAAAGTTAGTATTTTAAGATGCAACTTGTAAAAACTTTGTAGATCTCACTTTCATGTTTCAAAGTGAGTACCATTGGCATCTTGGGAAAGGGAGTTCTTTATGTGTAAAACTGCATTTAAGTATGTCAGATATCCCTCCTTTCCAGATATTAAATGCCAGTAGCAAATTCCACAACCCCATCAGTCATTGTGACAACCTAAAGTACCCCTGACGATTTCAAACCCACCCTCTAGAGGGCAGTAGGTTCCCAAGCTGCAATTGGTAGCTGATTTCTAGTTGTTTTTTTCACTTTATACGGAATGAAATCATTAATTTTACAAGTTAAAATTGTGGCCATTATATTTCTATCTACTATTCGGTTTGAGGCTTAGATATGAGTCTTTAGATAGAATGAAGAAAATTTGGCATTTGTAGAGAAATAACCTAAAAACTGATGCTGTCATTACCCTAACTTCTGAATATTTTAGAAAGCAGAACACTTCTCCCTCCTTAGCTTCTCTCTAGGCTTTTAGGCCTCTTGACTATCAAAGATTCCATTTTTAATATTCATAACTTATATTCTCATTTCTTACCTCTAAAATTCAATGTTTTTTATAAAGCTTAACAGGCATATCTAAAAATGTACCAAAGTAACCTTACTAGGAGTTTCAAACAGTGCAATATACCTAGTTTTATTAGTTCATCTCTTCAGGTCTTCATTTTCTCACCTTTAGAATGAGGAAATAGCAGTAGATTTTTCTCAGTCCTAACCTTTGATTCTCAGTAAAAAAGCTGGAAAGCCAAGAAAGGGTGATTCTAATACCTCACACCAAAAAAAGACACTCCATGCCTGGACAGTCAAGGGCTCCTGCTAGGTTCTGATATTAATTTACTTCATATTGTGCCAACCTAATGCAGCCCAGGATCACTGCTGCCTGTTCAACTGTTCCGTAGTGGATTTTGCTTTAAGAAAGTTCTGTTAAATCGTGTTGGTTTGTGAGCTTTAGTCAGTATACTGATCTTCTTAATCCATTAATCTGAGTATAAAGACTTCATTTGAATCCGTAATCGTTTACACTATGGCAGCATGCAGGAATTAGTAAAGAAGAGAAATTAAAGACAAAGTGTCAGGACAGCCCCCTCACTTCCACAGAACAGAGGTTGTTTTGAGTAGCTAGAAAAAAAGTTAATATTAGATCTTTTACTTGGCTCTGCAGCCTTGTGGTATTCAATATGTCACTACTTTCGTAGTCATGACACCTAAAAAGACAAAATATGTGCCACTAAAGGGCTTTTTGACTTCTATGTGACATTAAACTTGAAATTTCATTTTTAAGTTAATCTTTTCTTTTTTCTCCCTCTTTAAAACAGCAGCATTTCTTCCAAAGTTACTGAGACAAAGTTAAGTTTAACACATTTTATATTTTTAATCACTGTAAATGGCAAGCCCTACCAATCATTAGGGCTTTACTGTGTAGTTCTCCAGAGTCTAAATTTGTTTATGTTACTTGCGACATTCACTTCCCATGACAACCGAGGAGAAGTGGAGTACAGATGCAATCTCGTGTGTTTGGTGTTTGATCATTCAGACGCTTCTTGCAAAATGGAAATCAAGACCAGCTTCCTGCAGATGACTGATTTGGAGCCCAGCTCTGCCAGCCATGGCAGAGCTGTTATTGCTTCACCGAGTAGGCACCCAGCGCTGAGGCGAGCTGTTTCGTAGACAGCCTCTGATCATTTACTCTGGCTTCCCTCCCACTTGGCTCTGCCGTGTGGAGCAATAGAATCATTTCCATTCTTTCTCAGACTGTTCCATTTTCTCTTGGCTGCTTTCCTCCTCCCAGGGGGATTGTTTTCTCTCAACTGTTCAAGAGTAATGCTTAAACATTAAAAACAAGACTTCAGATACATGTAAAGGAATAGACAGCACCTCTGCCTGCTCTTAATGTCTCTCTGTCATGTTGTCTGCCCCATTAATGCCCTGTAATGGGAGGTGAATGGTTCAAGTTTAATATTTTAACATCATATAGCAATGATGCCTCACTTTTTCCCTTCATGTCAAAGAGTATCCTTATTTCCTCATTTAGTAAAAGAGTTTCACGATCTGAATATTTCTAAGTATGTCTACATCATCCTTAAAACACCCATGGCTTGAACCCCCAAGTTCCTGTTTTCCAAAAGCTTCCTTTTACTTCCCAAATAATTCTCAAAATTTACCTCTGGTAGTCAATCTAGTGGAAGAATGTATTGGGTCTTAATATTCTCATTGGTAGATACAACAGGTACGATACTTAAACACCGACACTGTCAGAACCTCTGGCCATCAGCAGTAAATCTGAGAAAACTGAGCCCATGATAAAAAGACACACACAGGCTAAAGAAGACATCAGGTAATTTGGGAAGTGAAATACTGCCAAGATAATATTTTACTCCTCAATAAGTCCCTGGAAAATGGGCATTCAATAAATGAATAAATGAATTAGGAGAATGAGGAAATTTTTGTTTGGTTGGTTTTTGCTTTCCCTAGACAATAGCAACAAAGCAGACTTAAATTTGCTTAGTAGCATTTACACTTTCCTAGGGTTTCTTCCTTTCTGGCATAAAGGCCCTCACAATATTTGTATTTCATACTACTCATAGTTGCTATAATCATATGATAGTCCATAATCTTCTTATTCCTTTACATTCTTATAATAGTAGCTATATACATTGAGCCAGGCACTATTTTAAGTACTTTACATATATTAACTGAATCCTTACAACAACCCCATACAGGAAGTATTATTAACTGCATTTACAGATGAGGAAACTGAGGCACAAGTAACTTGCCCAGGTTTACATAACTAATAGGCGATGGAGCTATGATTCAAATAAACCCAGGCAGGCTAGCTCCAGCAGCCAAGTGGGTTTTTAAAATAAATAGCAAAACTGACTTGTTTTCCTTTTGATGTACAGTTCTATGGATTTTAATATTTGTATAGGTCCATTTAATGACCACCATAGTCAGGATACAGAAAGGCCCATCAGCACCCATGTTTTTAACCACTACATAGTACTCCCTCTATATTCCAGAACCCATCCCAAGTCTAAAGGTGAGAACTTTTCAACTTTAGGAGGGAAACATATTATCTCAGAAAAGAAAGGCAATCCACTTCGAAGACCTCCAAAAGTAATGACACAATTTCCTTGGAAATTGTGTAACTAACTGCCACTTAATTCTTCTCCTAGCTTCTTTTGAAGCCTACCACTTACAATTCTGAGAAGAAAATTTCTCAGAGCTAGGGAGGGAGGAAAGGGGTGTGTGTGTGTGTGTGTGTGTGTTTTGCAGTGGGGCGGGGAGGGGAGGCAGAGTAGTGTAAGGTACTACACCTTTGCTATCCCACTTAAGCAATGCTTCCCAAACCTAAACAAATGTCCCAGTGTGATCTCCATGCTTACCATCTCAGGTTTAAACATGCTGTGCTTTCATGGCTGGTTTTCACATTGCCAGTGAGCTTTGCCAAGTACCACGGACAGATCACAGCATGAGTGGAGATCCTGACCCACAAGTCTGATTAAGAAAATAGTAAATTAGATACACAGAAAATCTGGAATGCAAACATCTAAAGAAGTACTCCATTAAACTATCATAGAAAAATAAAACTGATTTTCACCTGACCCTACTAGCGACATAAAATTAGAATTGGTGATCCCCATTTACTCATAAATCAAAAAGCTTCAAAAACAAAATTAATTTGGCCCTGAACTTATTTAGATGGCCTTGCCTTATATAGCACTCATCCTGTTTCCTGCTCCTTTTAACATCTGACTTTCACTAAAAGAGGATACTGGTTGCCCAATTAAAAGCTTTCTATTATGTTTTTCTCAGCATTTAACATCTGACCTAAAAAGATTCTTTTGTCTTTGCCTTTCAACTCTATGGTTAAATACTCAACAGGAAGGAAAATTAGAGAAATGGGAACTACTTTCCCTAAAAATGCCAGGTAAAAAATATATTTTATTGAAATACTAGCTAATGTCTTTTTCATGGAACAAAGCAAGCTTTATGTAAAGCTAATTCTGAGAAATGTGTTGAAAATTTTCAGCATGAGAACTTGGATGAGACTGTTCAATAAAGGAAAATAATGCTTAACAGCCCCATTTACTCATTAACTCCCACATTTGGCATGGGGTAAGTCACTTCTAGGTACAGTTGCTCATTTAAATGGAAATGATTCTTTTTTATTAACAACATTGAGAGCATGATTAGGTTTGTATCCATATCTATTGCTAAGAAACCACTCCAAAACTTGGTGACTTTAAACAAGCATTTATTTGTTCCCATTCTTTCGTTTAGCTCAGTGTTTCTTCTGCTCTATGAGGACATGCATTTGCAGACCTCGCACTCCATGTCATGAGCTGGGATGGTTGTACCAGCTGGGCTTTTCCATTAGTCACTCTATCTAAGGTCTCATCCTCAAGTACGCTAGCTCAGGCTTATTCACAAGGTGACTGTGTTCAGAAAGATAAGTGTGAAAGTAGAAGTTGCAAGGCCTCTGGAAGCCAGCACTCAGAAGCCACACAATGTCACTCTGCAGAATTCTATTAGTCAAAGCACATTGCAATGGCAGCACAGATTCAGGCTGCAAAGAATTTGTGGCCACTTTTATCCAACACAGTCCCAGCCTGTTGATCACCTTGAGGAAAATGCAGTGTAATGTTATCTGTTCTAATGATCTATATGAAGAGAATCCACTATAAATCTGTCAAATAAGAAATATAACGCTAATTTTAATTTACCTCAGGGAGTCAGATACATATAACAGCTATCTGACGGAGGAAAGGAGGAAGGATGAGGCTGTGGAATTTTGATTTCATCATAAATCTTTTAAGGCTATTTTTTTAAACTGTGCACGTATTACTTTGGTAAATTTAAAATGAAAAAAAAAATCCATTCAGATTCCAATCTAGGCTATCTCCACTCCCCTCTTTACTTCCCCTCCCTGCAAAGAGCAGAAAGCTATTTGGGAGGTCAGCTAAGTCTCTACTGTGGGGAAGGTAATAAGCACACAGAAATGAAAGACGTTTATATCTCAAAATAGTATCCTATTACTCTCCAAGAATGAAAAATGAGGATTTGAATCCAAGAATCCAAGCTGAGGGTCCTGAGGCCCTAGGAACTCTTCCTTTTCTGGCTCCATAACCAGGGCAAGGGGTGGTGACATGGGGTTGGAAGTGATTTCAGAACCCCTCTTTAAGCATTGGCCACCTACCGGCATTTCTCCATCTCTGCCCCTCTCCCCACTATACCTCTTCCAGTCTTGCTGGAGCACAGGGCCCAGGATTAATCTGGGCAGGGAGGGGGCCTGCTGTGGAGCAAGGGGAATCATATCTGCCATCCCACTTGCTTTTAAATCAGTCTCCTAGTCTGTTTTACTAGAATTTTACACTAGGGTATGTAGAGATTTGATGAAGTATTAGCTTAATTTCTGTGCTACAGCTCCCCTCTGGAATCCTTGAGGTAGTGTTGTTGGCAAGGCAGTTTAGGCATTCCTAGGTCCCTAGCTTCAACCACAGCAAAGAACAATAGAATCTCTCAACTTTAAAACTGTAACAAGATATGCATCGCTCTCTCTCTCTCTCTCTCTCTCTCTCACACACACACACACACACACACACACACACACTTACACTTCATCTTCTAAATATCTGATATTCTCCAAGGGGAAAAGGAGGCTTACCCAGCTATGTGTCAAAAACATGGAGGGTGGTCAAGAACAATGAAACTGTGTTCAATAAGAAGCACAGGTTAAAAATGGTTGAAACCCAAAAACTATTTGAACTAATTCCCACCAGCTAATGTGAAAACTATTATCAAAATGAAAAAAATAGGTAATAAATTGTAACATGAAACAGGAGTTGTATGAATTAATTTCACTGTATTTTTACATAATTGTTAAGTTCAAAAAGGCCACTTAATTGACACATTTAGTGAAAAGTGATCAAATGTTCTGGCAGGATTTGGGATTGGGGACCTGCAAAAGTCTCAAGGCATACACTCTCATTTTCCAAGCTCTACTGTAAAGCACATTTTCCATTTACATGAGTACAGTCCAGGAGATCTCCACAAGGCCTCCTTCCTCTGGAGTTCACTGACATGAGAGACCAAGGCTCTGAAATAAGTCTGCACCCTCTGCCTTCATCTGCATGGGGTGAACTGACCCGGGGCTGCTTGCCAGTAAGCCACCTGGTTATCAGCCAGAACTCCAGTATGTTAGTGCAGTTTACAGTGTGTCTGTCTGACCAAGCAAGCAGATAGAAACCCATGTCAGGAATGTTTGTTGCTCTCTCCCCTCCTGATGTCGAGAGCGGACAGCCTGCTTAAGTATGTCTCCACCATTCCCTATTGATTCTGGGAGACTGGGCAGACAGGGATCTGCTGCAAGTATCTGCAACTCGAGTGATATTCCAATAAATGGATCAGATGGGACAAATACTGAGATCTACAATACAGCAGGCTCACAAGGCCCAAGAACCAAGAACATTTTCAGGTAAATTCAGTTCTTAACTTTAAATTATGCCATCTTCTTACATTTTCAAATAGCTACCCACATAATTAATATAGAGGCTTATCTAAAAATGCCAGCTTATGCTAACTCAGATAGGCATAAATAGAATAAGGGCATAATTGTTTTACCTTAGTTTACTTTTTATATCAAAAAGGTGAAATTAATGTTACTGCTGGTAAGCTCCTTAAGGTCTTTAGTAAATATAAAACTGGTTAGATATTACAATAGAGGAAAGGCTATTTAGAGTACCCTCTATATCGTGTTAATATACATTAACTTTTCATTAAGAACATTCAAATTAGGCTGAAATCCCTTTGACTACTATTCCTTTTATTAGCATCCATTTCCTACTATATTTTCCACTTAATCAGAAAGTGTGACACAGATCTGCCACTTACTACTTGTGGACCATCAGGCAATTTGTCTGTTGGAAGCAAGGTGGGAGTAACAAACTTCTTAGTGATGCGAAGATTAATAGTTAATGTAACGTGGTTAGAGCAATGCTTGGTACTAGAACATCTGGATTACTCCTAATGCTAATGCAGGATCTCCAGACACATGAAAAATGTCCCCAATTATTTCTGGGCATCCCCAGGATCTCACATGACTCATGAATAAGGCCTGCCTACTTACATGAAAATAGCCATTTTCTCCCTCCTAGTTTCTTTTAACGGAATTTCCCTCTTCCATGCACAGGGAACAGAGCAGCCACGTACAAATCTCACAACTGCTGCCACTACGGACTAGTGGAATTATGCTCATTAGTGTCCCTATCAAAGAGGCGTTCTCAGTGCTTCTAACACTGCTCATGTCTTTTACTGCCCTTGCCTCTCTGGATTTCAGGTACCGAAATCACCAGTTACCTGTACTACTATTAATTCCAAGGACTCCTGCTTACTACTGGGTAGACTTGCCTTATTCTCAAAATCTTTGAGATAATCTGTATCTTGTCAGAAAAACCTTTCTTTCGTGCAAATGAATCCTGCTAGGGCTTCATCCTGGCCTATCCCATATGACTTAACTCCAGCTAGAGTTGTAGCTTATGCTCATGTAGGAACCTGTGCCTTATTCAACTGTAATTTAATATACCATTATGTAAATAATTCATTTGCCTCAGTAATATTAGCTAAGTGCTAAGGTGCTAGTCCCCTACTATATCTATGCTGAACATTAAATGTTGGACATATTACTCATTGTCGTTTTCAGTAACACTAAATATATATACATTGTAATAAAAACCTGCAACATAAAGTTGGCAAATCTGAAAAGTTCTAGCTTATGAACACAAGCATAAACATAACTTGTAAATCTTAAGAAATTATGGATCCTCCGAACCACTCACTTCACATGGCTTTTTTATGGTTTCCACTCACAAACACCTCCAGATTCTCAAAAAATCTTGGCAGTAAGGGCATCAGAAAGACATTAGTCATTAAACCATGATACATCTATAACTATAGAACATTATGCAGTAGTTATAAAGAATGAGGAAGATCCTTAACTACTGACAAAGATTTTCAAATTAAGAGTTCTGCAAATTGCAGACTATCAATAATCTTAATTATGTAAAAATAAAAAGCATAGAAATCATTCATTTCAATATGAAGAGTTAACAGAAAACTGTCAACAGTAGTTAACTCGAAAAAAACAAATGAGAATAAGAGGGTTAGGAAGAGAGCTAGTCAAGATTTAAATTTTATGAGAATGTAGTTATGTATGTATAGTTATGTATGCATTATGTGATTTAAAAAAAAGTAATTAGAGCACAGAGAAAAAGAAATAAAAGGTGTATATTTCAAAAAAAATCAATGAAAGAATTAGGATATTGTTCTCTAAGATTGCCCCTTTTGGTAGTAGAATCTTAACCACTGGTAAATTCTCATTTGCAGTTTATCCCTTAAGATATCCCTTCAAGCTGTCATAAAATTTATAGTATGCTTATGACTTAAGCAGCAAAATGATATGTCTGAGTTCCAAAGTAAAAATCCTTCAGTATATTAACATATTGTAGGAGGTCTTTAGAGAGCTTGAAAGGAGACCCCTCCCCCAAAGGCTGAATTGGGGTAAAGTAACTATCAGATTACACATGAAAGAAACAAGAATCTGAGTCTCCAGGAAGGGAAAGCTATTCTTAGCAGAATACCAGCTTAACTAGAAGGCGTAACAGATTTAAGCAAAAATCAACAGATGCTAAAATCATTGGGTTTGTTGAGGAATAAGATTTTTCAATACATCCTCCCACAGATTATTAATCATGAAAGGAAAAAATAACTATAGTGGAGAAATCTGGTGGACAACACCTTAATCAAATAAGTTAACACAACCAATAATGTGATAAACTGACATGTACATTCTGATGTAATGCAGTTTAGTATTCCTGCCAAAATGCAAAACTAGAGGCATGAAGAAACAATTAGAATAAAAATTAAGGAAATCCTTTTAAATAGCTGGCATGCAATCTTCAAACTCCTAGCAATAAGGAAAAAAACTGTTTCAAATTAAAGAAAACTAAAGAGATGTGATAACTAAATGCAATGGGTGATGAGGAGTGGGGAGATTTTCAAAAGTTAGTATTAAGACATTTGGCATAAATTGAACAGACTGTACATTAATTACTACACCAACTTGGTAATTACAGTGTGGTCGTGCAAGAGAATGCCCTTGTCCTTAGGAGATACAAACTGAAATATTCAGAGATGAATGGGTATGCCTGCAAAGTTAATTTCTGGTGGTTCAGCAAATAATACATATATAACATATAGAAAGCAAATGAGTGAATCCAAATAAAGGGTACATAAAATTTCAGGGTACTGTTCCTGCAGCTTCTCTAAGTTTGACCCTTTTCAAAGTTTCTTAGTCTTTCTCAAGATTTGGTATTTCCTGCTACTTGGATTGACTTTCCTTGCCTTGTTAATGTTAAGGTGCCCAGAAAAATACCCTGGTCCACCTATGAACCATGAGATTTCTGAATTACCAGAATTTTAAAAATACAATAAAACCATCATATATTCATTGTTGAAAACAAAGAGAAACACACACCACATTTAGAATTCTTGGCCTAGGCAATTAACAATTATTTACTCTACTAGGGCCAGATTGTTTTAGGTGCTTAAATAAAAGATAAAAGCATCTTGACTCTTATGAAAATTACAATACAGACAAAAAAGCCCACATACTAAACATTAAAAGGTCATTATTTTGCAAAACATGCAGGACAAGCAGGTAAATCATACAACTTGATCATGTCCAAATAGAGAAAGTACTTTATATACTTAAGGATACTTAGTTTGTTATCTAGTGCAAGGGTCCCCAACCTCCAAGCCTCAGACCTGTACCAGTATATGGCCTGTTAGGAACGGGCTGCATAGTAGGAGGTGAGCGACTGGCCAGAGAGCGAAGCTTCCATCTGTATTTGCAGCCGCTGCCCAGGGCTAGCATCACCACCTTAGCTCCATCTCAAATCATCAGGCATTAGATCTCATAGAAGCACCCATCTCTGGTGCAAAAAAGATTGCAGACTGCTGGTCTAGTGGAAGAGGTCTTAAAACTGTATGCCAAGCACTGAGGTGAGTGCTTAATAAGTATTTAACATTGAAGCCACTCTACAGATAGAAGTACCATATATCCTCATTTCATAGATGAACAGGTTTATTAAAGTTAAAAAGGATTTGCCCAATTATAGTAGTAAGGAAGAGAGCCCTACTGTGAACCTCAGGGCCCGCAGAGCACTTTTACTAAAGTGGGCATCAAAATCCTTTGCAAAGACAATTTCTTAACATTGAAACTTTCCCTAATTAGCAAACATTAGCACATTGTTCTTGGTATTTTCACCAAGCTGCCTTCATGGAGCTGAAGATGAGAGCTATAAAGTACCCTAGAGGGAAGCTCATATTATTACACTTTATAAACTGGAGTCAAGCCCTAATGGAGACGTTAGGGAAAATAAAAAGTTGGCCAACAAGTCAAGTGTAAACTTATGATACATGTAAAAATTATAACAGGAGTAAGCTTCTGGGAAAGTAGCAGCAAGGAGCTGCAGAAAGACACGTATAACCATTCTCTCACTGAGGATGACAAACCAAATCAGACATCAATTGCATTTATATATTCAAGATAAATTCCCCATATCTCTTTGGTCAGGTAGAAACTTCAAAGACTGATGATTCTAGAACGCCAATAAAATTAATGCTTAGAAATAAGTTTTGCTTTGTTACTGATAAGGAATCTTTCAGCAGGGGGAAAGAGGGTGAATCACTCTCATCAATTCAAATTTGAAATATCCAATCTTTCTTAAGACTCAGTACATTCCAGCTCACTCGATGCATCAGGACACAATGTAAATACAGTTGCTCCAACGCTCTGCATAGCCAGACAGGTTTCTCCAATTCCCTCTCCCTTTTCTCTCAACTTCACAGAAATACGTAAGCTCAAGTGTGTATTTCCATTAACAAAGGAAGCAAAAAACCTTACTAAGAGAATGGTTAATCACTTTCCATTGAGTTTCATTTTCTTCTCATTCCTTGAGAGTGCCCTGGCACTGAGTAAACACTCAATGTAACCCAAGCTTTCTTCCCTTCAGTGAATTTTTTTCTATCTATGAGTCAAAAATTATGTCAGGCCTGCCACTGAGAAGGGACATAATCATTATGTTAAGGGGAACTGTGGTTGGGAAGGAATAAGCCTTCTATGAATGGTCCTCTTATTGTTTCTCCCTCACCTCCACCTCCCAGAAAGCAGAGCACAGGAAGATATGCTTTGGACTACTACCCACTGGATTGTTACCCAAACAACAAAGATTGCCATGACCTTTCTACCTACTATGGGTTATCTGGAGGAAATAATTTAGAAAATTAATACAGTTGCAATTCCAGCAAAACAAAAAAAATTCGGGCTTCCTTGATACTTGATGTACCAATAATAAACAAAGGCATTAATATGCTTTTTAAAACTTTATTTCAACATAACTATGCTTACAGAAATACACTCATATAGGTTAATAGAATGCAATTTGAGTTTAACTTATTCTACACAATTTGGACCAAAATCTTGGTACATGGTTTAAGCATTAAAAAAAAAAAAAAAAGGATTTGCAATCTGGTTTATTTTTCATCTATTACAAATGTATATAAAAGATCCTCCACCAAATGCTGCTAAAGCAGGCAGCAAGAACCTTGAGAAATTAACCTTTGGTTTGTCTCTGAAAAATAACAACGTATTGCACTGTAAAATTATAAAACTGATGCAACAAAACATTGTTGCAATGTTTCAATGCCAGTTCAATAGCTAGTGGATGCTGAAGAAGGTGGGGAGAGCCTATGTACACATGAAACTGTGAAAGCTATCTGATTTAGTAAATATTGCATGTAGATTGCAAATCTACACAAACCAAGATTCAGATAACTTCCTAAATCTGAATTAACGCTATCAGTTCAGTTTGTCTGCTGAGGTTAACAAGGAAACTCCACACCCTAACTTTTTTTCTGATTTATGCAAAAAAAGAAAATTATGTTTCTTCCCCAGCTTTTCAGTCCAGAACTGATGTTATATATTACAGGCAAGGTAGTCCTTCTATTGTCAACATTCATGGGGTAACATGTGACGAGGTCTACTCGAGTTTAAATATGTATTAGCACTCACATGTAAAACAGTCCCCAGAGTTGAAGACCACATGACTTTAGAAGTAACTCTCAAAAATAAAATGGCCCTCTCTTGGAAGACTAGAGCAAAACATCCAGCCATAGTTATAAGAAGCCTTATCAAAAAAATGTTGCCCCTTGTGAATTATACTTCAATTAAAAAAAAAGCCCCCAAAAAGCAGCTCCGAAGAGGCCATAGCTATAAGAAGCCTTATCAAAAAAATGTTGCCCCTTATGAATTACACTTCAATTAAAAAAAAAAGTAATCCCAAAGAAGCAGCTCTGAAAAGAGGAAAAAATATAACTTAAAAAATCTTGAAAAACAATGTAAATATAGGTTCAAAAGATAGTTAAGAGATACATTTTGATAAGACTACCTAGGATTAGGCTTATAATATATTTCTAGTATTTCAAGTTTATCTCTAGTTACTAAACATCAATTTACAAGCAACATGTTCACTTTTTATTCCTTTATCAAAAGGGAAAATTCTAGCTTCAATTCTATCCAGTGGAAGGGAAACTGAGAAAACAAAAAGATTCAAACAGTTTCATGCAAATATCACATTTTTCAAATGGAAGAACTCCCGACTAGACCAGAAGTTCATATTACTAATATGCTTTTCATTGAAACAATTTTTAATAAGTACAAATACATGGCATTAAGGTTCAGAACCTAATATAGGCCTGACAATCAAGTCCTCGTTTTCCGGAAGAAAGGCCTCAAGTCCTACTCAATTTCCAGTAACAAAATTTTCACAGATTAATTTAACAATAAGGGGTTTTAATTTCCTTCATATTTTTGTTTTTAGCATTCTAGTCTTAAAAACTAGATTCTCCAGAAGTCAAATTTTTTTCTTTTGTAGTATGAAAGAATCCACAAAAATCTCTTCCCCAAACTAATTCCCAATCTCCAATCTGTATTTAACATGAATGTTTTCATATATAATGTAAAAGGTAACTTATATAAAATGTACCCATGAATATTAAAACTAGTTGTTAGAAAGATTTAACTAGCTTTATAATTTAAGTTTTAAAACATAAATATCTGCAGCTTGATCTTCTGTTGACAATGATTGTCGGAGCCAAGAATTCACCTAGAATTCAACATCATTTACAAATTCCCATTCATGCACACAAAACATACATCATTAACATACAACTTACTCCTTGTGTCTTGAGAGAATCTTCTTCTTTGAAATCTTTGGCCTCCCAGTCAATTAAAAGTTCAAATGTCTTTTAACTCAAACTTCACTCTCAGATTTTTAACAAGTTTTCCACTCACACTTCGATGCTTTTCCTAATCTTTATGTTGTACTGCCAAACTCTGAAACCTGCACTGCACCTCAAAGAGATCGCCAGATAAAAGAAGTTAAATATAAAGTGGTTATTTCAGAACAGAAAATAGGAAATTAGAATTGTTCAAGATTCCCTATTGGGATCATATTTTATTTTTACTGCAATGAATAACTACTATCAGCAAGAAAAATCCTATGTTGGACTCTTTCATATTCTTTGACAACTGGCCAAAGAACCTACCGAAAAAGTTTGGGAGTACGCACTCTTTCATACAAAGCTTCCCCATAGGAACACCAGGATAGCTGCAATTCATTTGAGGCCTCACCTGTAGAAAGAGGCTGTCACAGGGACAGCCAGGAAACCCACTAATTTGTGGAGATCCCTGAGAAAGTGTGATTTTAAATCTGGACTGTACTTAAGTTCCACCAGCCTTTTTCACTGTATTCATAGGAAGTAGCAGCTGGTCTAAAAGCACTCAATACTACCTTTCTCATGCTAGGTTTTCCTTATAATTGCTATGGCTTTGGACTCTCACAACTGATATTCTGTATAGCTTGAAGGAGTAACGGTCTCCTAATTCCAGGTTTGCAGTTTCAAAATATCACTTATATAGTTCTTTACTCAGTTGAGTAGCCTTATGGACACCAACCATCTACGAAAAAAAGGTTTTCCTCAAAGATATGACTTAACACTGTACATTTAAGATGTAGCTGTAATAAAGCAGGCTAAAAACTTTTACTTATGGTTGGTATTTGAGATAAAAATCCATTCATTATAGAGCCTAGTGGTTTATTTATCTGCAAACAGAGCTATGAATCTACTACATCCATTTAAAATAAATAACATATGAAATACAGATTCTAGCATAGATATAAGATGTGAAAATCAAAATCGATGAACCGAACCTGCATGTTTCATTTGCTCACAAACTTGCACACACTAATAATCTGCAAAAAAAGACAACTGCAGCAAAAGAAAAAGAAAACTGCCCTTTTGCAAACAAGACTAAAAGCATCCCTCCAAAGAGAATAAAATAAACATGCATATATATGTATAAAGTGTTACTGTTCAACAGAAATACTATTTCTAGAAAAAATTAAACTGCATAGGTTAAAAAAAAACAATGTGCAACATCTTAAGCCATTAAAGCACCAAAATAAAAAAATACACCAAAATCATTGTTTTTATGACGATTAACATACACAAATAAGAAATAATGATCAAAACTCAAGAAGTAAATACCTGGACTGAAACAATGTCCATTGTTGGGAGAATTTTTCTTCAATTTAAATGTCTCTTCTCATCTCTAAAAAAATTTTAAAGTGCTAACTTTATATAAAGCAGGCAAATTCTTCAAGTAATTTGCTAGTTATGTATGCCAATTTTTATAGAGCTAAACAAGAAACTAAGAATAAACTAAACTGAAATGGAAGACAGACATGGGGAAAAAACTGACAAGTTATAGCTAGACAAAGCAACAAGAATGCTATAATACCACCTTGGCCCTCTAGTTTCAATTAAATGCATAAGCTAACAGATTTAGGTGTCTGCTGGTTTAGTACACTAACTCCCTTGGATTTACTAGAAGTTACACATCATTAGGTATACAGTGTCCTAAGGAAAAGCGTGCCACTTAAAAATTAACACCAGACACTAATTAAAGCAACTTTAAAAATAAAAGGTTGTCTACCACTATGAATGAAAATGTAATAAATTTTGCAAACTAAGAAATGAAGCCTTTTCCAAATTTTAATTACTCCTGCCCTTTAGCTGCTTTTTCAAGGAAGTATACATTAACCAAATGACGATTGAGGTGTTTGCTGTAATCTTTTTCCTTTCTAAAAGAACGATCACAGAAGATACAAACAAAATCTCCTTCAGCTACTTTGACTGCCAAGGCTTCCTTTGCATTTTTTCTACTAGTTTCTTGTGGAACTGGTCGAGCCCCATTCAATCCAGAATCATCACTACCCTCTGACATGTTGTCACTTAGGTCACTTCCATCATGACTATGGATGCCTTCATCTTCATCCATTTCCTGAGACTCATTTATTGCCATGGTAATGGGAGGTGATGCCACAGCAGTTTTGGACCCTGCTTCACGTTTTTCTATTGGTAGAGGAAGTAGTGGTGAAACTGGTTCTTCGACTGCTGAGTCTTTACCAGTGGTGTTCTCTGTTTTGTTCTCTTCAGTATCCGTATCCATTTCACAAAGCCTAGTGTCAGCCTGAAGTTTGCCATCTAAAGTTTCACCCTCTGGTATATTCAAGTTTTGTTCGGAAGATGAAATATTGGCAGATTCCTTGATAACAGCAGCAAGACCAACTAGACTCTTATCTCCCTCTTCTGCTTCTACTTTTTGAAGAGGAGCTTCTTTATTTTCTTCACCTTGGGTGAGTAATTTTTGGTCTTTTGACTCCTCTTCTTTTAAGTTTTCCTTTGGCAGCGGTGGTGATGGTGCTAAGAGATCCTGTGCACCCACGCTTTCCTTTAGGAGCTGGCTATCTTTAACAGGTACTAAGCCAACTTCAATAAGGACTTGCTCCTTCCGTGCCATTTCACTCTGCATGTTAGACTTTTCTTTTTTATTATCTTTTCGAGGAGACTTTTTAGTAATCGGCTCCATGTGAAAAGGAGGCTCTATAGGAGAAGGCTCCACAGGAGGAGAAGGCTCCATGGTAGGAGGCTCCTCCATCTGAACAAGCTCCATTGGAGCAGGTTCCATGAGAGGCAGAGGCTCTGTCTGAGCAGGCCTCATCTGAGGCTCTGTGGGAAGAGGAGGCTCTGTCAGAGCAGGCTTCATCTGAGAATGAGAAGGCTCCATGGGAGGCAGCAACTCTGACTGAGCAGACGCCTTTTGGGCAGTCTCCTTCTGAGCAGGCTTGCTGCTTTTTTTACTTGATTTATTTTTCAGAATTTTCTTCTTTGTACTTTTTTTCACATAAGTATTTTGCTTTTTAATCTCCTCTATTTTGTTCTCACCCTTTGGCACTTCCTGACTATTTTTGGATTTGCTTTCTGTCTTTTTCTTTTTTGTCACAGGGTCCTCATCATGAACAGGATCTTGTAAGGAATGGGTGTCAGCTTCCATCTTCCTTTTGCTTTTCTTGGTTTTACAGGTTTTTTCTGAATTATTTCCTGTATGCACATCCACCGCTTTAGTTTCCATTGCTGATCTGCGAGTTCTGGTAGTCACTTGGATTGAAGCATTACTACAGGGCTTTTTCTCTTTTGAAACATTATCTTTTTTTTCCACTTTTACAGACTTCTCATTTTTCTTTCCAGCCACATCTCCCTTTATTTTTGTCTGTTCTGTGTCTGTTTTTTCATTGGTATTATTGTTATCAGGCAAGTCAGCCTCTCGCTTTTTGGTTTTCTTTAGTTTCACTTTTGAGACATCCATTGTTTTATTAGGACAAGTAGGATGCTTAGATTTGAAATGATACTGCAGATTACACTTCTTGGAAGCTGCGTAGTCACACACAGGACAATTGAACTGTCGTGGATTAACATGCAGCTCTACGTGTTTTTTGAAGTTACTTCTATCTGCTGTTTTGTAGTCACAGTGTGGGCAGTTAAGAGGTTTAGGCCCATTGTGAACCTGTCTTGCATGGCGGGTTACTTCATGTTGATTAGAGGCCACATAACTGCACTGATCACATTTAAATGGCTTCTCACCTGTAGGTAAACAAGAAACGTTACATACATTAAGAAAGAAATTAAAGATTTTATTAAAATAAGGAATTGGATGTATGTAAACAAAAACCCACAAAAACTATAGAAAAGACTGTTTCATGCACTTTACATTTACCATATTTATTTGTATATCTTTTCTCTATCTCTTGACATTGATTCTCAAACCAAATGAAGAAATAATTATTTCAATTAGCCATCATCACCTAAAACATTCATCATGCTAGGGGCTCTCTAGGACTATTAAAGAGCAGAGATTTATTAGTACACAATTACTGGCAAAATTATTTGAACTCTGGATGTTAATTTCAGGGCAAGGGTACTCAAAGAAGAGATAATTTTAAATTTTTACGTTTAGTTAAAACAAATGCATAAAAAAGTAGAATATAAAATTCATACATTGTTAAGATAAATTTTGAGACTTCAAAGAAATACCTTATACTATGAAGCTACACTTCCAGATCTTTGCTACAAAGTTTTAAAACACTGCTTTAGCCTCAGGGAGCAAAAGGCCTTTTCTTTAAATTTAACCCTTTTGTCTATCACGGCAAGAGCTGAATTAAGCTTCATTTGGAAAATTTTTCCAATGCCAAAGTTGTTATTGTAAAGCAAAACTTTCCTTGATTTTTCCTCACCTTCTAAAATATGGGCAGAGTCTATGTAAAGGAAAAAGGGCATACAAATAGATACGGTATGTAAAATAAGCAAAGTCATAATCATGGGTACATACAGAACCACAACAACCTCCACCCCCAAATTAAAGGCGTAAGAGTAACACATTCTACCTGAATACATACCCATCTAGATCACACTCTAGTAAATATTACCAAATGGTATCCATACCCCACTGGTCCAATGGAATGCATAGTAGAAAAATGGAAATTGACATTTATGAAAATTCATCTCTCAAACATTCTCAAATTCACATCAAATCTTAATTTTTTCACAAAGCAAAACTACGCAGACATTATGCAAACCATGTAGATGGTAAGCTTTATATGATTATAAAATGTCTGATAATAAAAGACTTCATCACAAAAACAAATATATATACAGGTACGTCAGATTGGATATGTAGCTACATGGACAACTCCTATCCATGTCAGTTCACTAACAGATTCATAAACAAGAGATTTCTACAACATGCTACATTATAGTACTTGGCACTATGTTGTCCTCTCCAGTGAATCACTTCAATGCAGACAAACATTTGCTTAACATATAAACACAGAACAGAGAAAGAGAGGTGGCATAATAGTTAAGAACTTACTCTGGCATAAGACTATCTGGGAGATCAAATATGGGCTCTGCAACTTACTGTGAGATCTTGAACAAATTACCGAAAACTCTCTAAGGCTCAATTTCCTCATCTATAAAATATTCCTGAGTGTTGTGAACTACAATTTAATACATATAAAACACTTAGGATTGGCCAGATAGCCAGGCAGTCAATATGCATTACCTGTTAATTCATCACCTTTGGAATGAACTGGCTAATTTTTAGTATGAGTAAAAAAAAGCGGGGGGGAGTCACATGTTTATCCTGCCTTTCCATATAAACCCTAGCTCTGAGTAAACAAACAGCAGATGAATGGAGTTTGCCTCCTCAGGAAAATATTTGTGCTAATAAAATAATTATAATGAAAACAGCACCATTTTAAAACCTCTAGTGAATGAGGGAATTTACATAGCAAGCATCAATCAAGGTATAAGCCTCCATCTATGAAATGGTCAGGGAATGGGAGGATATAGGAATTTTTAAATTTGATGGCACAATTTACTTGCTCTATTAATTCCCCACCCCCAATTTTTGTTTTATTGCCATAAAATCTTGCTTGTATTAGAATATCTATCCATCAAAATTTTATAGTTTATTAGTACCTAGCTAAATATAAAACCTTTTACCTTATACCAATGGTCTTAACTCCCTTTTCCAATTCTAGTAATATTTACCTATGTTTTTCACCTGTATAAATGTCTGATGTCTATTTTGTTCCTCTCAAACTAATTTATAGATGTAAGGCAAATCCAAAAGGGCAAAGATTTTTTTTATAAGCTTCACATGTTCTTATCGAGAATAATCCAGGAAGAATATCAGAATTTTAATTAGAAATTAGAAATTTCTAATTAAAGAGTTACAAGGGCATACAATTGATTACCACTCAGCAATAAAAGCAAAGTTCTAATAATGCAACCTGGGATGAATCTCAGAATTCTTTTATAGAAGAATGTTCTTTCTGATAGGAGAAGTCAGAGAATTGTTTGGGGGGAGACTGGAAAGGGTGACGAGGGAACTTAGTTCTAAGAGTGGTAGAAATGTTCCATGTCCTCATCTGAGTGGTAGTCAAATAGGTGAAAACATACATAAGGTCACTGAGCTGTCTACTTAAGATGTGTGCATTTCTGTATGTAAATTAAATTTCAATAAAATACTGTTTAAAAATTATTCTAGAATTTACGAAGAAGTTTCAAACCATAACATCTTTCAAATAAGCCTAGCTATTAAAACAGTGCCTCCATAAGAATCATCAAATACTTGGTGAAAGGAAAATAAATATATTGCTGGATAAAATAATTTTCTATCTTAAAAAGAGTTAAAATGCGGATAGAACTTGGCAAGTTTTTAATTCCTTTAAACAAAAATCCATTATACTCATTAACTGGAAAATATTCAAAATGAACTTGTATGTATGGATGGTATGTATATACAAAAATATCATAATGGCAAATAAAACTGGATGTATTTCATCCAGTAAGAAATAGTTCATCCAGGATGAAATGGAAGCATCTCCACTGAGAACAGGAAAGAGAGAGCTGAGGATAATGTCAGTGTCTCTAGGACCAACCCAGGTAAGGATACTACTCTTAATACTATTAGGTAGAAATACCAATAAAATAGAGAACACCAGATGAGGTTAGTGTCTGTAGATATTTCACCAATACCCAATTCTGATCCCTTCCTTATTTGGCAGGTAAAAATCTACCTCCACATCCATCCCCCAACCAAGGATGGAAATGCTCCGAGCAAATAACCAATGTGGTTTTGCCTCATAAACCAATCTAATTGTCAGTTTAGCTAAATGTACCAACTCAACAGAGCCTAATCTCTTCCAGAAATAAGAGACTGAGCACACACTTCTCTTCCTTAAAATACAGTCACATGAACAAGGAACCAAAAGACCTTGTAGAGATCAGACTCCAAACCATAGAGAAGATACCCAAGGTATTCATGCAACCCAGTCAGAAAAACTACCTAACCAATTTGACTTGACTTCACTTCACTTTATTCCAAATGTTATCAGCAACATCAATTAAAAGTATTAAAACACAGTATCTACTGAAAATAATTCTGCACACTCATACACAAAATACACTAACCATGTTTGTTTCCTGTTTGTGACTCAAACTGTTGGTATCCAATAAAAGTCAATGACTCTGTTCTCCCAATACGTTGTGGTTCCAATTTCATTATGCAGTAGCTTCTTGAGCCATTCCATGAGCCATAATGCATTTACCACTGTTGATAACTGAAAATGGGAGGGTAGGGAAGTCTGAGGCCAAATCCTAGCTCCTCTAATTTGGAAGAATGACAGAAACTTTACAAAAAGCCATTTATCCTCTCTGAACCTGTGTCCTAATTTACAAACTGAGATTAAGTATTTTAGGAGTACTAAGACTAGAAATAACATATCTCAGCATGCTTACAATAAATAGTAGTTACTACTCATTATTAATAAACTTTTAAAAGATGTTAACAAACAGCAACTACTGAAAATCATCTTAACAATATAGCAAAGAAAATTCAAAAGACAACATTTTAGCAAACTCAAAATTGTTCAAAGATTACTGATTAGTTTAAAACACCATAAATGCTTGCTATAAATTCAATTAAAAAGATACAAGTACGTCATTCTAATCCAGTGACTCAGCAACACAGATAAGTCAACCAGACATTACTTCAAATGAAACAAAGTATCAAGCATTTAGATTTAATTACCAGTGTACAAGTAAAACAAGGCACAGGGACAGAGGAAAAACTAAATGACACCATGAGAAAGTAAGACAAACCCAGAAAGGGGATTTCTTCAATGCTTTAGTTTCCTCATTTGTAGAATGAGAATAATAATAGAACTTATACATCATAGGATAGTTATGAAGATTAAAATGAGTTAACTCATGTAAAGTTCTTAACTGTTTTACTCAAGAGCTAGAGAATAGCTATAAAAAGGACATAGGCCTACCCTCAAGAAAGCCTGAAATAGCATCCAAGGTATCCTCAGAAAATGAAACCAGGAAACATCCAAAAGTAAGTGACCCAACTCAATAGCTAGGAGATTTTAGAAGATAAACTCAAAGTATATTAACACGACAAGCACGTAGAGCCAAGAAAGGCTAGCAATCATACTATGCGACTCCTGCATAGCTACTCAAATCAGAATCTGTACTATAACCAAGTCTTAATCATCATTGACTTAAAACAACTATATTTAATGTCAATAAAATGAAAGCAACATATGTAATTTTGAGTTTTCGAGTAGTCATATTACAAAGGTAAAAAAAAAAAAGGTAAAAATTTACTAATTTAACCCAACATATCCAATGTCAACATGTAATCAATATTTAAAAGAGAGTAATTTACATTTTCTTAATAGTGTTTGAATTCCACTACTTAATATATCTCATTTTCAACCAGCCACATTTCACAAGCTCAGTAACATGTGGCTAGTCAATCAGATAGGACTGATTTAAGGTAACTGTCAACTGAGAGAGATGGGTCTACATAGATTTCTGTAAACATAGTCTTAGCATAGTTTGCCCACAGGGGTACACATATATTCTAAATCTGGAGTGTTCTGATGAGACACAGCAGTTCAACAAGAGTCAATCATGGCCAGAATGAACTAATTATTCATTCAAGACCACCTATGCTAATATTTTTAGCTCGTCCACCTACATACCTTGATAATGGGGACCAATTCAGGTTGGTAATCCTGATTATTTCACTGGAGTAGATGACTCTCTCCCTTGTTATAGCCATGCATTTTTATCTATTATAGTCCTGCATTTTTATCTATTACAGGTTAATAAATTAATATCCAGATCATTGTTTGGCTTTTGTAAATCTGTCCTAAGAAGCCCTATCAATTCTCAAAAGAAAGCAAATCTAATTTCAAGACCTGATAAGCTAAAGGAACCCTGGAGCCTGTCAATCACATACTATGAAACTAGGTGGCATACTGTGTCAGGGAAGGAGTGTGAGACGGTAGGAGTTGTTCAAAAAGGATAAACCAGTCTTGGTCTATGATATCAGCTCAATTTTTTATTAGAGATATGGAACTTGATGAAGATCTGATGAAAAATAACAACTCTCCTCCCAGAAAAAGTGCACACACATTTACATTCACTGTCAAGAGTTCCACCTGTAGACTCCTTGTTAAGAATCTCCACTTAAATACAGCTCCACACTAATAGAATACTGATTTTTAACTCTAATTTCTAAATTACATTAAAAATACAATCATAAATAATGACCCAATTCCAGGTCTAGAAAAACTTCCTTATAAAGGTAGTTTACTAAAAATGACAGAAAAGTTCTTTCTTACCAACCTGAATGAGTACGCATATGTCTAGTTAGATGAGTCTTCTGTGAACTTGAGTAAGGACAAAGTTCACATTTATATGGACGTTCTCCTGCAAAAACATAATGATTAGTGTTTAAGTATGATAAAAATAAGGCAAATACAATTCTGACTAACATATACAATAATCAGTACTGGCTATTTTTCTAACAAGAATTTTTCTTCCTATTCTTGGCAAAACAGTAAGTTTACATCATGTCTTAGAAATGTAAATGATTTAATTCAAAACTCACCTAACTATACAATTTCAACTTTGCTGAAAATTTCACTGGCATTCTGAATTCTCACAGCCCTTTTTACTTTCAGTAATGCTACCTGTTATTAATTTAAATATTAAGAACTGAGAAAGTATCCTGATAAGGTATTAAGATGCATTCTTTTTTAAAAAAATTAGCAGGCATGGTTCCATAGCGTAGCGGTTAGCGCATCTGCTTTACACACAGAATGTCCTGGGTTTGCGCCCCAGTGGAGCCACGGTCCACGGTCTACAGCCTTGCCACCCTGAACAAGCCCAATGTCTGATCTCAGAAGCTAAGCAAGGTCGGGCCTGGTTAGTAGTTGGATGGGAGACCCCCTAGGAAGGCCAGGTGCTGCAGGCATAAATAATAATCATAATTAAAATATACATATTAAAAATCAGAATGAGCCTTTAAAAAAATCTATCCAAATTTTCTGATGCTACGGCTTGGGTAATTTTTTTAATACTTGTAAATGATAAATCTACCATTTGAAATTGCTAGCTTAAAGCAATAATGCTTTTGAGTAGAGATTTTGTTGCTTTAAGGTAGGAATTTCAGGTAGTAGATATAACTTATAAATAGGTCAGTGTTAAAACAAATTTTACTTATAAAGCCATAAGGACTGAGAGCAATTGAAGATGAAAGGCCAGTGATTTTGCACTAAAGAATTTAAGACTCCAAGGCAGGAAATGTGTCCTCTTTTGGGGTGCAATTGTCAACCACAAAACAGTTTTAAAATAAAATCTTGACAATTTGTTTCATCTAGTCTTTGGACACAAAACAGTAACTATGACCTTGGGCAAGTTTCTGTATCTATGAAAGTAACAGTACTTTCTCTTCCTAGAAGCGTGAGAATTTAAATTAACACAATACATGCAGAGCACTTAACACTGTGCCTGACGCATAAGCCCTCAATAAAGAGCAGTTATTATTTTGTCTACATAGTAAGATACAGTTAACAGATGTGTCTAATAAAAGACATGTCAACTAAATGAGACAAAGAAAAGACATAATGAAAAAAGGTATAAATTAGCTGTAAATAGTTCATAGCAATAGAATGACTACTTTGACCTGGAAAGAATTTTAAAATGTTAAATGTAGTTCTGTAAGGATCCACAAATGGCCAGTAAATTCATTAAAAGATGCACAGTATCATTAGCTATGAGGGAAATGCAAATCAAAATGATGATGAAAAAAATAATAATAAAAAAATTAAAAAATGACAATGAGATGAAGATTTCACAACTAGGATGGCTATGATGAAAATAAGAGATGTTAACAGATATTGGTCAGGACAGGGAGAAACAGGACCTCTTATACACTTCTGGGATTGTAAAATAACGCACCACTTTGGAAAATAATTGAAGTTCCTCAAATGATTAAACATAGTTACCACTGGCCTTGCAATCCCACCCAAGAGAAAAAAAAACTTATTCACACAAAAACTTGTACATGAAATGTTCAAAGTATTACTCATAATAGCCAAAAAGTGGAAACAATCCAAATATCCATTAACTGATCAATCAATAGACAAAATACTGTGGTAATTAAAGGAAAACAAGTACTGTACATACAACATAAATGAACCTTGAAAACATTATGCTATGTGAAAGAAGGCAGTCATAAAGGACCACGTGTTGTATGATTCCATATATATACATAAAATGTCCAGAACAGGCTAATCCATAGTAAATTGTATGGTATGTAAACTATATCTCAACTAAGATGTTATAAAAAAAAAGTTAATGGGAAAAAAATTAAACACTGTTATAGACTAACATGAAGAATCAATTAAGGACAATTTACTTTTAAATTCTTTATAGCAGAATAAATTGCTTCTATTTGTGCAATTCTATACCACAGGCACAAATATTCTACAAAAACAATGTAATTTTCAGTCACGGATACAGGCAAAAATGTCATCTTTTAAAGTAGAATTTATAAACTGGGTAAATATCTAAACCACAAAATTAAAAATCCTTTGATTAAAGACTCAAATGAAAATAATCCTCAGCCTCCACTATGAGAATTACTTATAAAAAGAGATTAGGAACTATGAATGTCAGTTGTATGTGACCTTTCAAATCCGAGCCTGAAATTTAGCTCTAGAGATTGTTCTGAAGATTAGCATATAAAAAAGTACCTCACATTGGTCACTCAATAAAAGAACAGAAAAAAATCCATTAAGTAAATGAAAACCAGGCTACCTAATGAGAAATGAGAAATAAGTGATTCCGTTACCACTTCTTACACCTCTATTTTTCAGCACTAGATGATTTTTCCATAAATACAATTTTCAGAACTATGCATTTAATACCAAAGATACTCCCAGCATTTATATAATCAAAATATTATCCTTCAATTTACACATCAAAATGTTTTAAGTTTTTTTTAAAAAATCACAAGGTAATAAGGGAAAGTCTTTTTAAAAAGCATTTTAAAAACCAAACAGGTTTAACACTAAAATGTGAAGAGATACATATAACCAATGTTAGCTATATAAATCATAACATTATGAAAATATCAACCTTATATTAATGTGGAGAAAAAATTAAGTAATGGATGGTATAGTTAACTATAAAATAAAGCCACTAAAAATTAGTCACCTAGACTGTAACAAAATAAAAATAAATCACTATAATAATAAAAGAAATAGCAAAATGTAGAATTCCTTTTTTAAAAAAAAAAAGCCCTTTACATAAAAAATTGGAAATACACACAAAAAAATTTTCTAGTCGTCTCTATTTTTCTTTTTCTTCCTTCTAAAAATGTTCTTAAATCAAGTTTAGATTTATTGTTGAAAACGTTAACTTTTGGGGAAAAATTTTTAATTGTTCAGTGACTCAGTGGTTCTGAAGTTATCAAACTAAAACTGACCAAAAAAATCTAAATTTGATACAACAAAGCCACTGGAGTGCTGGTAATTTTCTTTATGTTGATTTGCCTGCTGGTTATGAATACATGTATTTGTAAAACTTCACACAAAAGTCATGCACTTTACCACATCAATAGTTACTATCAAAAAGCTCTCCATTATAAATAAGCCAATTCTAAATTAGGCCCCAAGGTTTTCAAAAAAACTGTTAAAATAATATGAAATACTTATGATTAAAGTATATATGGTATTTCAGATTATTTTTAAGATACTGTAGGTGAGGTTAGTCTAACAATTTTGAAACTTAAACTGTTTATTGATTAATGAATGGGGTAGGATTCCCAAGTAGCTTTTGTTTCCTATGCTATGTATTTTTGTAATGTCTGAACTTTACTTTTGGAATAAACTGGTTTCAAAGCATGGAGATAATCAATAACAGGTTACGACAAATTTTAAAAGGACTACAAATTCTTTTACTTGACTAGATTTTAAAGCTTTAAATACAGGAGCTCTCTGCTGGGGCTTAGAAGTCTCGTAATGGAATTTCACCTGCAAGTTTTAAGTCTACCACTTAAGCAAAGTAATGTTAATTTCCATTCCCACTGTGCCCCACTTTATCTGTGGGATTCAGTCCCACCGAGCGACAACTCTTGCAAAAGGGGCCTGATCCAAATAGCATCCCATAGTCCCTTTTCACTTGTGATCCAAAGAGTACAGTACTAGATTATTCTATCCATTCTGTTCAGACCAGTAATTAGTCCTCCAAAGTACCAACTCTTACCAGGAAAATGTAAGACAAATGTGAAAATCAATTACCAATAGTTACAAACATTTCTTTGAAAAAAATGAGACCCCTAATTACAAAGATTTGAAAGTCAATTTAAAAGTAAATAACTAAGAGGTGGTATGAAGTAATGAGTATTTCTTTTTGGGGTAATGTTCTAAAATAGTGGTGATGGCTGCACAATTCTGTGAATATATTAAAACCACTGAATTGTAACTATGAATTCTATGGTGGTAGGAGTATATCTCAATAAAGCTGTTATTTTGAAAAATGAATTGCTGGTGAGCACAGAATGCAATACACATATGACATATTATTCAACTGTATGCTTGAAGCCTATAATTTTATTAACCAATGTCACCCCAATAAATTTAATTTTAAAAAGGGAATAAAAATTAAAAAATTTTTGCCAAATGTGACAAGATACTGATAATTGCTGAGTATAGGTGATGGGTACCTACTGGTGCAGTACAGTATTTTATTTGAAATTTTTCATATTTTTAAAACATGATAGCACACACAAATTAGAGAAGTCCTCTTACCTTCATGACTTCGAAAAGCTGAACATTATTTTTTGTCTGAAAAATAGTTGCATTTGTCACGCGTGTTTACTTTCTTATGAAAGTGGTTTGATTGTGATAATCCCAATCTTTTAAAAAATAACTTCTCACATTTCTATATTTTGGAGACAAGTTGTTCCATTTAGGAACTCGATACCACAAGTCAAATGTTTTAAATAGGCTTTGTTAAAAGGAGTTGCGCAAGGGTTAACCATTGGATTTTTCTTTTTTGTTTAAGCCCTCAATTCCTTTTGGAAACTATACTGCATCTTAGATGTATTCATTGCCAATTAAATGCAACTTCTAAAAAAAAAGTCTAATTTGGCTAAATGGTCTATCCCAAATTATTAGAATATGTATTTTAGAAAGAATATTGACTTCTCGTGCCTATTCTTCCATATAATAAATAGTGCTTTACAAGTGTTCTTTCACTGAATCCTTTAATCTTATAGTATATTGTTACCCCTATGGAGAAACTGAGGCACAAAGAGATTAAATAACTTGTCTAAGGTCATAAAGACAACAAATAATGGAACCAGGACTTGAACCCAGAGTCCTCCTTTTTTAACGTTAGTTTTAACTACTCGCTCAATTAAACTATCAAAAATGAGTTGAATTTATGGACTACACAGGTCCTCTTACCTGTATGAGTTCGAACATGCTGAACATAATTGTTTTTTCTGTCTGAAAAATAGTTGCATTTTCCACATGTGTATACTTTCCTTGGAAAATGGTTTCTTAAGTGTTTTCTCCAGTGATATTCGCTTACTGTGGTGTAAGTGCAAATGATGCACTTGTAGACTCGCTCATTATCCCCAGCTCTGGTGTGGTGTTTCAGATGAGCAGTATAGTGATCATATCGATTGGTATTGTAGCCACAGCGATCACAGCGAATGGGGCCCTTGGAGAAATCTCCCTCTTCCGCAGTGGAAGAGCCAGATTCCCTGGCCTTTGCTTGCTTCTCTGCACTTTCTTCAACAAAAAATTTCTTGGCACTATGAACTCTGATGTGATGCACAAACTGTTCTTCAGATTCTGCTTCATACTGACATGGCTTACAGCGAAAGGGTTTGGTTTTCAAGTTCTTGCATTTGTCCTCTGCTCCAGGTGTTTCAGGAGGAAGATCTTTATTTGAGCTGTAAATTTCTGGGGCAGATGACATCTCAAACACAGGCTGTGATTCTGCAACACTGAGTTCCAAACTTTCCAGTCCCATGTTTTCCAATCCACTGGGTTCACCTTTTATTTCAGGAGACTCCTCAAGTCCTTCTTCATCACTATCTGAAAAGTTGTTATCTCCAACAGGCATCAATTCTGCCATCTGTCTTTCTTCGCCAACCAGGTAATCACAGCAGCTGCCATTTACTTCCCCAGTTAAGGCCACATTTGCCAACATGATAAGCTGAGGTGCAGCCAATTCAGCTTTGGAGAGGTCATGCAAGTCATACATGTCATTAGGCAAGGCCATGCCAATGTTGCCACTACCGCTGAACAGGCCTCCTCCTCCAGAAGACTGCCCCATTACCTGGGTGGCCATAACTGTATTCTGAATTCACAACAAAACAAAAAACACAAAAGCACCAATTTAAACACAACTTTTACTGGACTAAAACCAAAACATCACTGTAATTCTTCATAACTTTAAAAAAAGTTCCCAATTTTTAAAAATGTTTTCCAATATCTTTAAACTCAACGAGCTTGATAATTGCTGAGTATAGGTGATGGGTACCTACTTAATTTAACTACGAAAATTAAGCCTTTAAAATGTTTTTGTAGTTCTAAATTCTCTTTACTGCATCACCAAAAAAATTTCTTATAAAAAATTTCTATCAATTGTTTGACATAACTCATCCATCAAGTAGGTCTACCACTGGCATGCTTTCCCTCAATCACTAATTTTCCCTCAATCACTAAAAAAAATCAGTAACCTTTATTTTTAATGTCAATTAAAATTACTTTTAAAATTCGACGCATGAATAGAAAACTGGAAGCCTCCCAATTCCTACCTTCAACAGTTTATTGGTCTCAATCAGAAAGGGGAGAAATCTAAACGGCAGAGAAATATGTCTGGAAAGTCCTATGTGCTGTTGATCACCATAACTGATCAACTGAATTGAATTTCACATTAGATCAACTAATTGGATCAACTAATAGGAGTAAACTACTATGAAAAAGTAGCACTTAGTTTCTTATTTTTTTTGCTGACTTGACTTGTTTAAAAGGAAAAAAATTAGACCTTTTTCCTATAAAAAAGGAAGTTTGGTGTATTCAAAACTTCACAAATGAAAATAAAGACTTCTTCAAACCCCCTAATAAAATAATCATAAAACTCAACTCAACAACCAGCAACTTTCTTGCATTGTGCTTGACTTGGCCTACTTGTCTAGTGGAAGCCATTACAAGATCACCTTCTTCTGAAAACATGTTGAGCTTTTTAAATTGTCTTAACCAGGCTCCTTTCCAAACTAAAAGGTGCTATTCTCAAAGTAGGTGTTCTCTTGCAAATGAGAAAAAGCAAAATAAGTAGCAAGTAATAATAATAAACAAATAAATAAATAAATGCCCAAAGTACAAAAAGTAATCCGTTTGTTTCACAGAAGCGCATAACACAGACCGGTTGAGTTATACGTACCAACAAAAGTTGGAATCAAATGCCATCACAGAAACAAACGGAGGGCAAAAACTGTCCCAAGTCTTAAGAGCCCAGGATAGTCGGTAATCTACCCAACTCTTACTTTTCTAATGCCCACCAAACTCTACTAATAATCCCAGAATTTTAACGTTTGTAAGGAAGTTCGTCCAAGAACAGCTCGAAAGCCCAACGTGTAGCACGAACCTATGTGCT
>NW_006442508.1:11245113-11245494 GCF_000325575.1 Pteropus alecto | reverse complement strand
TTCCTAACTGAAATAGGCATTCGGCCATTTTCTCAAAATACCAAACACAAAGCAGCTCTTTGCAAACTCGGGCACTCTCGCTTCCTCTCGGCTCGGCCTGCTCACTGCACACATTTACACACCAGTTTACAGGAGTTGCCCCAATACCCATCCTGAAGCCTTTCTTGTACTCTCCAACAATAAAAAAGGCAAGAGGAGCCGATTCGGGGCGCCGTTGGACCAGATCAAGTCTTCTCCAGTCCAGGCTGCCCCCTCCTCCCCGGCCCGCGGGCCCGCGCCTGGGAACAGGGAGGAAAGTTACCGCGTCGCCGGCGTCCCAACTCCACTCACCGCCCCCGGGCTCGCCTTCCGCAGAGGGCCAGGAGGCTCCGCTGGCGCCCT
>NW_006442508.1:11242012-11244940 GCF_000325575.1 Pteropus alecto | reverse complement strand
GAGCGCAGAAATCGCTGTCCAGCCCCATTGGCGGAACCGCCTGGGCCCCGGGGCTGACTCAATCCGCCCGGCCGCACTCAACGGCGCCTTCCGGCGAAAGGGAGAGGCCGGAGAGGGAGGGGGACGGGAGGGCCGCGGGCAGGCGAGGGGCTGCAGCGGGACCTGGGAGCACCAGAAGGACGAGGGGGAAGTTTCAGGACTAGGGCCACAAGCAACTCCGCTCCTCGACCTCAGGACCTGACTCCAAGAGGAGCCCCGGCCCGCGCGGAGACGGCGGCCGGGCCTTGACTGGGGAGGGGGTCCTGGCCGCCCGCGCGCGCCCGTGGGACACGCCCACTCCACCGCCCGCGCACTTAGCCGCCTAGCGAGCCCCGCCCCTTGGAGAAGTGGGTAGCGCTGGGCCAGGGCTGGGCAGGGGGCGCGAGGAAGGTCTCCCTCACCTAATCCCATCAGGCCTCTCACTCTTGCCCTTAGGTCAAAAGAGAGGCAGGCCCGCTCCCTTTCTTGATTTCTTTTATAAACAAACAACAGAAAAGTTAGCCCCCAGCCCTGGTGTGCATGCATGAGAATAGAGCTGTTAGAAAAATCTGCAGGCTTTGACCGTTCTCTTTAGAACTATTGTTACCCGCCTTTCATGTCTAAAGCGCTCTATAATACCCTTCAGAATCTCTAATTCTCCACCCACAGCCACCCTTAACTAATTAAACTTTGTTTTAAGCTTCAACGGTAAAAATACATTCGAAATTTTAAACTGTAAGCAATAAAAATGTAATCAGTTCGTGAGTTTTTAGAGTTAGTGGACTCATAATGAGGACTGAGGGGACAAGTCCCTAAACGTAGCAGGTAGTGGGTCATTGCCGAGCCTTCAAAGCACTTTTTCAATGGAGCAATTACACTCAAATAACAGAAGTTAAAGAGGGTGGCGAGGACAAGAAGGCTGCCTGATGACCTTGTATGGGAGAGTAACCTGGCTTCCAAGTTTTATGGGATAATGCAGATATGCATAATACCCGGCACACAGTAATATGCTAAGGGACAGAGAGACAGAGATAGACAGAGGGACAGAGATTCATGCACCCTCCTTCCCTTCTGTTTGCTCCAGAACTACCTTCTTAGTCTGCCTTTTATACTTTAAATCATGCCAGCCCTCAGAAATGTAATGGTTCCTTTAAACCCCTTAGTGCAGCATTCAAGGCCCTGACTAAGCTTATGTAGATAAATTAGAATATCACTAGTATTAAAACACTGGTACAGCAAATACTAGGGGGGTTCTGAGTAGGGAAATGGTTCCTAACCAAGAGGATCTAGAAACTTCTTACAGTAGGTGATTATCCAATCTGGCCTTGGAGAATTTCAACAGGTGGAAAGTAGGAGAAGGAGCATTCTACGCAGTGAAAACAGCAAGCTCAAAAAACAATCTGTTGATACCTCCCTAACTCCTCCAACTTCCTTTTAAGTTCCTTCATTCGTTTCTCTGACAACAGCACTTCCAGACTCCTGACTTTCCTGGTCTACTCCTCTGTAGGACCCTTGTTTCCTAATATCTGGACAATATATTAATTATACAGCATCAGATGCAAAATGTAATGAAGACCCGAAGGTGCTTAACACCAAAGGTTTTGATTACTACTTACTATCAAATACAAGCCCTTTCCATGAATCAAACTTGAGAAGTATTAATTTTCATTGAACCAGAGAAAAAGTATTGCAGAAAGGAAGGAGAAAAGAGAGAGAAGGAAGGAAAATTTTTAAGGCCTGGTACAAACTTTTATACATTCAATTTTTTTAATTTCTTTTTTTCTTTTTCTTTTTTAAAACTAAAATCTACAGCTTGGCTTTTTTAGGTGCTGTTGTGCAGGGAGTAATTCTGGCCTCTATCGAAGCTCTCAAAGACATAAAATGTTTCCTTTTGCCTTTTTATGTCCAAAAAGGCAAAAATGAAACATATCTTTTTAAACTTATTAGATAAATGTCCTTAATTTCCTCAAGCTGACTGCTTACTGGAAATGTTTTATTAATTGTGAATTTATTCCCATATATTGTGATGCAAATAGAAGAATGGCAAATTGGCAGCTGTGTTCATTTAAAATTAGCAGAGGCCCTTGTCCAAGAGATGGCATATTCAGAGCGACCCAAATTATCATGACATGAAGGCCAAGGTCAAATTCAAAGCCAAGTTACAAATTAATAGAAAATTTCCTTGGGGGAAGCTGCTATGAATTTGAATTATTAATTGTTTTTCAAGAAGCTGTATTTTGCTTTGCTGCATCAACAATTTAAGATCTTCTACAACATAAAGACTTTGAAATGTGAATGAGTCCTGGTTTTCTTACTTTGAGAATATGAATTCTTTTCTACATATTTAATTAATCAACCTTTTTATTTTAATTATCATATGGTTTTAATGTTTTTCTCCAGAGATTTCGTTTTAAAGTTCGGTAAAGTAGTTTTTGAGCTTCATGTGCTTTTTATTCCTCACTATGTTTGATTTTTTTCTTTTAGAAAAGAGCTTAATTTTTACTGAACCCACATTAATGTTACACTGAAGTTCAACTCTCTGCATTAAATGTTACATCTGACTCAAGGTTTGTGTTGATTAAAAATTGAGGTACGACATCTCCCTCCTGATAGTGAAAGATTTCAGTTCCACTTTTGCTGTCACCAGCCAAAGAGGACAGACATTGGTTTGTCAGGGACTCACATATGGGGCCTTTCTTCCATTCTCTCTGAATTTTCAGAAGTGCAGTGCCTTCTGGAACCTTTCTTCAACATAACTGATCTTGCAGAGATGGAACTCTGGCTCTGAAATTTTGCTCAGCGCAATTTCTATTTCTCATTTAGTTAACAGGGAACTTAAAATACAACTTAAAATATTGCTTCGCTTTCTCTATAACCTTATTCTGAAGCTTTTGGTGAAGATAAAAAAAG
>NW_006442508.1:11236493-11241893 GCF_000325575.1 Pteropus alecto | reverse complement strand
TTGCTTTGAAAAATCACCTCTCTTGAATTTTCTCTGTAAGTTGCAGTGGTTGGACTAGTGATGTCTAAAAGTCTCAGGAGCTCAGAAATCTAGGGTGTTTTTTATTCCATTTGAAATTTCAAATCACATGCAGGTATTTCCTAATGCAATTATATATTTTTTAAGTTCAATAGACCTAGCCTCCCTAGTTTCTTTTCTATAGCTCTGTTTTGCCCTCTGTGGAGGTCCAGCAGTAGGCCTTGAGCCACAGTGGCTTCAAAATTCAGATGGTGTCTGAAGACAGGGATTTAAGGCCTGGTCTAGTTCTGTTGAATGCAGCATCATCTTACCTTGCTACCAGTTGGACCCTGACTTCTGATAACTGGAACACAGTATCTTACCAACTATAATATCTGCAGCATGAGCAGCAGAAGTGGTCCCTAAAGGCTGAGAGAAGGGAGGTTAGGTGAACAACAGATCTCCAGAATGAGCTGGGCTCCTTCCTGCCTTTTCTTGGAGCCCAGGCCAAGTTTTGAACTAGTCTCCCCTTGTTTCTCTTCCCTTCAGCCTCACAGACCTCCTTAAACCTTGGCTACTTTCCCAACTCAGGTCCCTTGTTTGCTTGCTGTTCTTTTTCTGAAAGACTACCTAGTACCTCTCTATCCATGCTGCTCATTCCCTCTCCTCTTTAATTCAGATGTCATCTTCTTAGTAGCCACACTATTTAGAATTACAGTCCCTCGCCCCTTCATATGCAATCCCATTGTCCTTCCATGCTTTGCTTTTACTATTAGCATTTATCACTAACTATTTACCTTATTTATTATTTATCTTCCCTTACTAGAACTTCAGCTCCAGAAGATCAGAGAAATTGATCTTTATGTCTAGCGCCTATAACATGGTAGTTGCTGAGCAAATATTTGTTAAATGAATGGTTACAGGATCCTAGCTTGATATCACAGTCTCTCAAACAGATGACCCCCCTCGCCTCATGCTGGTACCCCCAGTTCAATACCCATCACAGACTTTGCTCATGCTGTTAGCCTGCCTCCTTGAATTTCCCCTAAAATATCTCCTTTTCAATAACTGTTGAATGAATAAACAAATGCTCCTGAATCCTTTCCCCCTGTGCTCTGCCTTCTGTTGAAAATCTCCACGCCAGCTCATCTGCATATTATATTCCTAGCGTACCCGTAGTTTCACACATGAAATCTCTTGTTGGATTTTTCTTGGTGGTCCTTAACAGTCCCTTTGGGCCTTAAGCACCCCTCCATTTGCCTTGTTTTAAATACAAGCCACACCCCTCTCCCTACACAGCCCATCATCTGCCTTGCCCTCCCCCACCCCTGCATTCTCTCTCTTTGCTCTAGCCTTTGTCATTGTCCTTCTTCACCAAATTCTCTCTCCATATGGTGTGCAGACCACAAAATGTCACAACTGAAGGAGATCTTAGGAGTCCAAGTGCTTATTTTATAGATGAAAGGAGCGAGGCCTGCAAGCATTTGGCTTGTCCAGGTTTGTACAACTAGTTAAGGCACAGCTGGTACTAAGATCCAGAGGCTCAGATTTCCAAATGGTCTGGTGCTCTTTCCACATTTCTCAAACTCTCCAGTCTTCCCTCTGTTTTGCCCTGGCCCTAGTAGCTCTCTCCTGAAAATATAATATACTCTTGTGGGCCTGACAGACCACTTTGTTCAATGGCTGGACAGTGTGTTATTTGAGGTAAGAATTCTCTTCATAACCATATTTCCTTAACTCTTGAACCTATTTTCAAATTAAGATTAATTACCTTCTGGTTAGGGAAGCCCTTACTGTCTTCGATTGCATTTAAAATACTCAAGACCCGGCACTGACATTTTAATCTACAAAGCTCAACATCAATTTGGGGGAAAGGAGAGGTTAAAAGCTTCCAGTCTGCTCCCAAAGTGTCATAAGAAGTGTCCTCATACATATTTTCTTTCCTATGTCTTTCTCACCTGACTGTGTGGACCTAGAGATAAGGAGCTGTATTGCATGTTCTCAGAATGATCTGAGACAGTCAACAAAATCAAACATCTGACAAAGTGTATCAACCCAGCCAAAGCTAAAACCAGGCTCTGGTTTTATCAATAAATATTTCTTACATGAATCAACCTGTACGTTTTCTTTATTTGTTTTCAAATTGTCACTTAACTTACTAAAATGGCTAAAAGTAAAATAGCTGACAATATAAAGAATGGTGAGCAAATGGAACTCTCATATATTGCTGATGGAAATGCAAACCAGTACAACTATTTTGGAAAACAGTCTTATAGTTTCTTATAAAAACACTTAGATTATGATTTTGTTATTCTATTCCTAGGTATTAACCCAAGAAAATTGAAAATATATGTCACATAAAGACACTATAGGGAAGTGTCCAAAAACTGGAAACAATCCCAAAGTCCAACTGGTGAACTGATAAACAAATTTTAGTATACCCATACAATGAAATAATAGTGCCAGGGAGCTAAAACTTTCCTTGTACCCTCTTAGTTTAAGTAATTGGGGTCCTGTGACTTAAACTGACAAAAGACAGACTAGCAAAAGATAAAATTTAATCACCATAACTTTGTTAAGGTATATAGAGAGTATACAGAAAAATGTGACTCAAAGGAACAGTTAGAATTTGGAGTTATATAACATCTTAATAGGGATAGGGGAGGGGGAGGAGACTTATGGGAAAACAAAAGACTTCTTAATAAAGGAAGGGAATAGGAGAAAAGACACTTATGGGAAAACAAATGACTTTTTGGAAAGATAAATGCTCTTCAGGAGAATAGATAGGAGATATGATAGTTTTGTGACAATGTCTGTTTAGATGTGGTGTGGAGACTGCATTGCTAATGATAAGTGATAAGAGAAAATCATCTTTTGTTGGTTCAGAAGAGGGGATTTATGACAATTGTATCCTTTTTAGTTCTTTTGGGAGGCTCTGCTTTTAGGAAGATAAGAGATTTTAGGAACTTAAATGCCCTCTAATGAAAAATAATTCTTATGCCACAATGATTGGAGTACTCTGTTCCCCTCAAATAGCAATAAAAAGGAACTAGCTACTGAAACAGGCAACTCCTTAGATGAATCTCAAAAGTATTATGCCAAGTGAAAGAAGTCAGGTACAAAAGGCCACTTGCCTTACAATTCCATTTATATAACATTTGGTAAAGGCAAGTTATAGTGACACAAATCAAGTCAGTGGTTCCTAGGGGCTAGAGGTGAGGGAAGGGGATTGACTACAAAAGGGCACAAAGGAGTTTTGAGGGTCATGTCAATTATCTATATTTTGGTTATGGTGATGGCTATACAACTCTGTAACTTCTCAAAATTTATAGAAATAAATAACTTAAAAGGGCAAATTTTACTGAATGTGAAGTATGCCCTAATAAACCTGACTTAAAAAATATAGCTGTAAACAATAAAAACTAGTCTTTGTGTGGGGGGGTGATTTGGTTATTTGAATATTTTTGTAGTGTTGAAAATTTTATCACAAAATGTTATATCTGAGAATGGTGATTTTCCTCCCGATACAGTTTTTACCAATTTATCCTAAAAAGTCACTTACTATTCTTAAAGCTGTTTTATTCATCAGATATTTTTAAGCACTTCCTCTGTTTAAGATACAAGGGTGGTGTGGGGGGTAGGAGACAGATAAAGAAGTATAAAATAGATTTTTACCTTCTCCAGTTTATAATCTAGGTAGGGGGAAGAGGGGAGAGAAGACCAACCCTGCTTAACAGAAGTACAGACAATAAGTGCTTTTAGAATTTGGAGGTGAAATTGCTTCCAGCTAGGCAAAGCTTCAAGGAGGAAGTGGAGTATGTCTTCCAGGAAACTAAGCAGCCCATGGGCATAATTTTAGAAAAAAGAGTTCAAAGTCTAGAGATCAGTTATCTTAAGGACATTTATAATGTGAGGGAGGGGAGACTGGCCCCTGCTGAAAGATGAGGAGGCAGGAGAAGGGATACAGGAAAAGAAAGTCAGATAGACCAGAATGGCAAACTAGCTGGCGCTGGAGCAAACAGGGCTGAAGATGAAGTGCATGGCGCAGTCTAGGACAGACATCCTTTTAACTACGAGCTTGACTTGTTCAAAGAGGTCTTAAACAGTGAATTCTCTCAGAAAAAAAAAAAGAGCTCTACAACCTATGCACAATTGTGGTGGTTACACAATCAAACTTTTTCAATGGAGCAATTACACTCAAATAACACAAGTTAAAGAGGGTGGTGAGAACTAGAAGGCTGCCTGGTGACCTTATAACCTTGTAAGCCAGGAAAGTAACCTGGCTTACAAACTTTAACCAAGTCGAGTATATTGATTTGGATGAGGATAAAAATCTAAATTCTTGTATTGTGCTCAGAAGAAAATATGTGTTTCCCTAAGAAGCTAGTCTGCATGTAATCTAAAAACAAGGAAAACGAAGAGGAAAAAAGCAGCAGTTTACCTAACACAGCCCAGAGAGGATTGAGACACTGTATCTGACAGACAGAAATGAATAATCTTGGTTTCAGACAAGAATAGTTCACTCTGATTTTACATGGTTTAGAATAGATGTCAAGATTATTTCACCTCTCCTGACTATGACTGTTGACAAGAACGTCCAAACCTATAAAGAATTCTCATAAGAGTTTATTTGAACCAAACTGACAACTGCCCAGAAGCAAGATCTGAAATGTATCCAAGAAAAACACTTTTGCAGTTTCTTTTATGCATGTGAAATTAAGGAGAGAACATAAGGAAGATTACATGTAGGAGGAGAAAGCAAGGCAGTATCGGATTATAGGATACTTAAAATTATGTGCTATGTTGAGTGTGGTCACACGTTGGAGGGGTATTACTTATGGCATTTTCAAGGTGTGTGAACCTAGATGTACAAAAACAATGGACAGGCCTTGCTTGAAGACCTTTCACCAAAGAAGTTACAGCCTGGGGATGAGTGACTACCCACCATGACCTGCCCAGTTAGGAATTTATAATTTATTGCAGCACCCCTTTTTCATTAAGTCCATGCTCACAGAGCAACTTAATAGTTAATAATATACCCCCCACACTTAGATTTCAAGCTACAATTAAGTTGTTTAGCAACTGGTGTTCTAACTTTTCATCTCCGACTATTCTCCCCTAACATCTCCTACTTATCTCCTGTTCTCACCTTCATCCATTGGCTCCAGCACACTTGTCAGGAGGCATCGTCCTAGCTCAAGCCTTTTGCAGATATAATTAAATTCAGGATCTTGAAATGAGATCATCTTGGATTATCGGGGTGTGTCTGAAATCTGAATACAAGTGTACTTATAAAAGACAGGAGAAAATAGTCAGAGAAAGCAATGTGAAGACTGAGGTAGATATTGGAGTAATGTGGCCACAAGCCAAAGAAGCAGGCAACTACTAGAAGCAAAGACATGG
>NW_006442508.1:11229883-11236436 GCF_000325575.1 Pteropus alecto | reverse complement strand
CTTTCCCTAGAGGCCATTTGGAGGGAGCCTGGGCCAGCTAACACCTTGATCTTAGACTTCTAGTTTCCAGAACTGCGAGAGAATAAATATCTATTGTTTTGAGACACTCAGTTTGTGGTAATTTGTTACGGCAGCCCTAGGAAACTAATACACTGCATGATTCCATCTATGCATCATCTCAGACTGACGTAATTATAGACATAGAGAATAGATGGGACAAACTGTTAAGAATGAGATGTGGGTGGTGGTTTGTGAGTATAATGGGGTACCACAGGAGATCTTTGTGGTAAGAGAACAGTTCTGCATGCATATAAATCTGATGAAATCTGAATAAGGTCTTTAGATTGTACCAATGTCAATTTCCTTGTTTTGATATTGTAATTATATAAGACGTTCTCATTGGAGGAAAGTGGAAGAAAGGGAACACAGGATCCTTCTGTACTATTTTTGTAACTTCCTATGAATCTATAATTACTTTAAAACAAAAAGTTTAAAGAATTAATTTCACTTTTCTTTTTATTATTTTCAGCTGCAGCTGCTAGAAAATTTAAATTACATATGTGGTTTGCATTATGTTTCTATTTGATCTATGCTGCTCTAGGATGTTATTTTCTCTGGTGGGGTTTTATATAAGGTGCTGAATAGCTTCCTGCCCTGAAATCTCAGCCCCAAATTCTGTAATTGCAATAAAAACAATATAAGTCTGGGAAGTAAAGTGATAACAGGAGGGAAAGTACAAGCTGAGTCAGACAGACCTGGGTGGAATCCTGACTTTGCCACTTAGAGTCAGACCTCAGGCAAATTCCTTAACTTCTCTCAGCCTGCCTCTCTTACTCTGGAGAATCAGACTAATAATGTCATTTTGACAGGACTAATGTGAGTATAAAATGAGATTACAAATAGAGAACACCTAGCTAAGTACCTGGCACATACTGAGTGCTAAGTAAATGTCAGTTTTTTGCATTTCTTCTCTAAGTTTCTCAAGTCACATTTGGCCTTGATGTTTCTAGAAAAAGGAAAAAGAGGGAAGTGATAATTGGGGGCCATCTTAAAGGCTGTTTGCCTTGCATTGGAAATTACATTACTATTTAGAGATGCTTTTAGGTCCTTAATTTCATTCACTGCTCAAGATAATCCTGTGATGTACATTATTACTGTCAATCATTAACATCCCAAAAGACCAAAGAAAAACTTGATCCGGCAAAAGCTAAGTCTATTAGAATATTGTAGAAGAACAGCAACTTGACAGAATCTTAGAACTCAGAGGAGGATATTTATAGAGTTTTAGGCCCAAATTGGGTGACTTAAACAGGTCTGGCAAGGCGGGGAACTGGTTGGGAATGGTCAAGGTTTATAATATAATACTTTGGGATTGGTAGACATAGCGAGGTGAAGGTCTTGAAAGAAGTGTTAATGAGTAAGTTATTAATTTTGATAAGTAAACAATTTAAACTGGTTCATAGTGTTATCTTCTAGTAGAAGAATTTCATAGAGCAAATTGCTAAGTTACTTTTGCCTGATCCCAGAATTATTTAGTCTAGGGACAAGAAAGTAAGTTAATTTCAGTGCTCAAGGCAAATAATTTAAAATTACACATTATATCCAGATCATCCTGGATTAATGATTAGATTAATGATTCATGATACATCAACAAGAAAAGATACTCTGTAGCCATTAAATATGATCATTATTAAAAGTACTCAAATAGGTTTATATTATACGTTTATGACATAATGTTAAATGAAGGAAAAAAGACAAAATATTCACATAGCTGTGACGATTTGAAACTATGTAAGCATGTGTAAGAAAATATGCTAAGAAAATGCTAGGATGGTAAGGTGATGAATATATCAGTCAAGGTCCTATCAGGAAACAGAATTCATTTCTAAATTTTAAAACAAGGAATTTGAGTTAAGGGATTGTTTGCAGAGGTAATGGAAGAGGTGAGATGCCAAATAGGGCAGCTAAAGAATTAGGGACATAGAACAGAAGCTGGAACTACCTGAGGCCTATGTAGCAGGAGATGAAGCCATGGAGATGAGGGAGCAAAGGAAGAGATGACCGTCCTGAGGAAGATACTTCTCAGATCAAAGAGAGAGGGAAATAGCCGACTTCTCCTTTCCTCACTTCTCACAAGGGCTTCCCATTAGCCAAACCCAGCCAGAAGCCAGTTTACCAGAAGCCTGGGAAATAAAGCTGGCAAAAGCCAGCCCCATGCAGAGGCAGAGCAACATAGAAGAGCATGGAATAGATCTGAGGACACAATGAGAGCTTTCTATTTGCTTTTAAAAATATATATTTGCTGATGTTATATTGCTTTTTCAATTCCATTGGGGGGAAAATGCAAAGTAAATAAATTAATACTCCTCAGAAATAAAACTCTAAGCAGTCTCCTAACACTGTAAGTAGCCATGTAAATTGGTACCACCTCTTGGGAAGGTAATTTGGCTATGACGCTTAAAGATTTCATTGTACATACCCTTTGTCCCAGCAATTCCACTTTTAAGAATTTAGTCTACAGAAATATTTGCAAAAATCTGCAAATACATATGTATAAGAATGGTTTATATCACATATATTAATTACCTCACTATTCATAATTGAAAAAACTGGAAAGAGCTCAAATGTCCATCAATAGGGAATAGGTTTTGGATATAGTTATAGACATATAGTCTCTAAAAGAGACAAAACAGTAGTGTTTATTGGTATAAAAAGATATCTAAGGCACATTATGCAATTTTTAAAAGGCAGGTTTCAGGACAGAATATATAGTGTAAGCCAACATTTAATTTATATCATCTCAAACCAACAAAATTATAGACATGAAGAAGAGATTATATGTGGCCAGTCTAATACTGTGACTCAGTATTTAAAAAGGTATATATTGTTATGAAAGAATATTTGGAATAACATTTCAAACTATTTATGTTGATTTGAGAAGTGGGCCGAGAGGAGACCTCTGCTTTAAAATAATACTTTTTTATTACAAGGAGTATTATTTTATAAACTGAAACACACACGTTCAATCCAGCAAATGCCTTATATCAGTTAGCCTAGATCAGAGTTTCTCAACTTGGCACTGATATTCAGGCTGAATAATTCTTCATTGTGGGGTGCTATCCCTGCATTCTTGGATGTTAGCAGCAGCATCCTGGCCTCTACCCGCTGGACACCAGCAGCACCTCATTCTCCACCCCTAGTTATGACTCTAGACAATGGAAACATCTCCTAGTGACTGATATGGTTGCCTTACACAGAGACCCAATTAAATTTGAATTTCAGATAAACAGCAAATAATTTTTTTATAAATATGTCCCATGTAAAATTTGTATGTTGCATCCTGCATTTTTATTTGCTAAATCTGGCAACCCTAATGGGGAGCAAATTGCCCTGACTGAGCCCCACTAGCCTCGGTGTTACACTGCTTCATTGCTTTGACTCTTTTGAGGAGCAATCTTTGTACAGAAAACTCCACTTCTTTGTTCCTATCTTCACCATAAAATAGGCATGGCCAGCAGGCTGATTGGGAGCCTATAAAAAATCCAAGTCATTTTCCTGTTCCATTCTCTTGCACTGTCTTCCACTAAACAATCAATAATATCTTCCAGAAAATCCTCTCACCCTGACTGAACACCACAATATTTTTCTGATAGAATCTGCTGGGAAAGTTTTTTATGGAAAATATAAATCATATCTTTCTGCTTTGATACGATCATTTCTAAGCTGATCAGCCATGTCTACAATAGCTCATGCTCCAAACTTTGACAAATAAATTGCAAGACAAATTGACAAAGGTTTAATGAAATGGCTACAAATACATTATGTCAACTTAATTCATAAACTTAGCATTTATTAAATGTCATTATATTTTTTAAAAACTTATAGGCCAGATTTTCTCATGCCCCAAGAAATCCTAAGTATGCAGAACAACTATTGAGAAATCATAACTGATAAATCAAATGTTACTTATGATAACAAAGTACATTTAAGAGAAAAAATGTTATATCATTACCCTTTTATATATTATATATATATATTATATTTGATATGAGTGCATTTTAAGATGATTAGTAGGATGTAAGGTAGGGCTTTGAAAAATAAGAGTGCCTAAGGCCTAGGAGGCCTAGGCAGATCTCTCTCAGAGTTTCTAAGCAGTGACATAGTTTGGTTACATATGCTGAGGGAAGAGAAGAAAAAATAAAATTGATTTTTGAATTTTAATATATTTACATATCATCATCTCACTCTAAAATAATCCCTAAAATTGGATGGAGTATAGGAAATACTTTTCTACTTCGTAGGCTCTTTTTAAAAAGTTTTAACTTTTTAAAAAGAATATTACTTTCGTCATTTAGAAAATAAGGATTTTTAAAGTAAAATCATGGACCATTTCACAACACTACCTTTGGGGGAGTGTAAATTGTTACAACTTTTTTTGGAGAATAATTTAGCACTGTCATAATAGCGCTTACACAAGAATGTCCAGTCCAGTGTTTTAGTAAAGCTATTGGTCAAAATATTGACCAAGATTATTTTGTGGAATGGATTTATGGGACGGCACTTCACTTTTTACAATATGTTTCTATAATATGCACCTTACAATGTCATATTTAAATTATGGGGCTCAAATTTGCTTATTAATTTATTCATCCATTTAACAATTATTCTTACAATTTGCCAGATTTACCCCTTTGAATTTACCCTCATCAATGAAAGATTGGAGTGAAAAAATATTTTTGAAAAAGAGAGGAAATATGGAGATGACTAATTGAATCCTTTCTGGATACCAGAGAATCAAGGTAGTGCAGAAAGACTGGGAAGAAGATAGAAGTGAGGATGCTATTTTAAGAGGTCCTGGATCACATCCTCTTAGGAAGGGCCATCACAAAAGCCATTCTGGAAAAAAGACTGATAGCTAAAGCTAATCCCTTTAACTGTCAACCACCACACTCCAAGATCCAGAGATTTCATACTGAAAGCAAATAGGATTACCTCGCCACTTCCCTATCTCCTATATAATTGTTTTCGATAATTGTTTTCTTTGCTTTCTATATTCCGAGGCTATTAAATGAGTAAGAAGCCCTGGCCTAAATAAAACAAACCCAGCCCTTCTTCAAGTTTATATTTAACATGTAATATAAATCATAAATAGACAACTATGTGGTTACTCTTGGTGGTTTATGCAGATAGCTATAGTGACATTGATTAATCAATTTCAAGAAAAAGGTAAGAAAAAATAATGTTCATTGATTGGGGAAGGTCAGACACACAAAATAGAGACCGCCCCAGTGGCCTGGCCCATGTCACAAATCTAAACTCAAGTCAAAATTACTCATGGAAAAAAATAAAATAAAATAAAATAAAATAAAAAATAAACTCAAGTCAGCCTGCACTTCAGGGAAATACCTCACAGTCGAGGAAACCTAACAGGCACCAATGATAACCCTCCAACTCAGCTTTACTAGCTTACTTTACCCTAGAAGCAGTCCCTAACCCATTTGGCACCAGAGACCAGTGCCCCTATGAGAATCTAATGCCTGATGATCTGAGGTGGAGCTGAGGCAGTTATGCCAGCTCTGGGGAGCAGCTGCAAATACAGATGAAGCCTCATCTGCTTGCTGCCCACCACTCACCTCCTGCTGTGCAGCCTGGTTCCTAACAAGCCATGAGCAGGTAGGTACTGGTCAGCAGCCTGGGGATTGGGAACCCCTGCTCTAGAAAACAGGACATGCTGGCCTTATAGGGAGATCCTAATGTCCTAGCCAATCATGCCCCGTGTCTATTTGGCTCTTTCCAATGTCCTGTAAAACTCACTCTTGCCCCAAATCTCTCGGGAGGAGGGCTCCACTGCTCGTTAGGCACTCTACACCCCAAATCCATGGGGTTTTTTTCCTTTGAATAAAGGACATCAAACTTGTTACTAAACTGTGTTCTTTTTGGCATTTAACAGCACAAACTCCAATTTTACAGAAGAGCCAAAGAGAGGTTATGTGTCTTTCCCTGTGCAAGTATGATGGAGTCCAGCAATTTGCAATTGTCTGTGACCATGGCAATCAGTCCATCAGGCTGGGAATCAGAGGGTGCCATATAAGTATGAGAGCACTAGGAAGCTCTGGACCAGTTTTCTTTGTCAAACTTTCAAAGACCTTGAATTTGTAAACCCAACAGTTTTAAAGCTTTGCTTCTTGTCAGTCTTTATTATCAACACTTTCAAACGTAATCAAAGTAGAAAATAGAGCAATGAACTCCATTTATCTATCATTTAGTAAGGAATTATATTTTTAAAAATTCAAAATCTTATTGGGTCACATGAAGAAGTCCATGAAAAATGATGGAAAGAGACAAAATGCACAACCGTTTGTAGTTCTAGCTCTGCTATGAATAAACTTTGTAGCATTGAATAATTTATGGTACCACTCTGGGACTTGGTTTCCTCGTTAAATGAGACATAAAACCTGAATGGGATTTCTGGGGACTTTCCAGGTCTTATATCCTATACTTTGATTCTAAAGTTCAGTTATTCACTCAACTTAGACTCAACAAGCCACCATTA
>NW_006442508.1:11189788-11229829 GCF_000325575.1 Pteropus alecto | reverse complement strand
TCATCTAGTTGCCTTAAAAAGTCAACTTTTAAAAATACAAATCATATCATCTGATCATATCATATCTCTGCTAAAATCCCCTCGGTGCCTTCACATTTCTTTTACAGCAATGTTCAAACTGCTTAAGGCCTATGAGGAGCTACCTGAGCTAACGTAGGTGTGGGTTGCTATGTCTTCTTTCACCAACTATACCACACTGGACACTTCCAGTCTCAGGCTCTACCTATGTGTTGCTCTAACTACCTGGAGTGTTCTTCTGGGCCTCAGCACCTACCCGCTTCCCAACACAGGTGCACTCTGCTTGAGTAACTTGTTCTCATTCTTCAGGAATCCGCTTAAATATCACATCTTCCAGGAAGCCTTCACCTGAACTAGATAAAGTCCTACTGATCTTGTATGTGCTCTTGGCTCTAAACACGATGTTAATTAATTAGTTATTTGTATATTTACTTAACGATTTATTTCCCTCACCAGACTATAAATTCTATAATATCAGTTTTTACTATTTTGGTCATCATTATAATTCTAGCACCTAGCACAATGTCTGGCACAGAATAGGCATTCGAATAAGTACTTGTGGCCAAATAACTAGTTCACTGCTAGGCCTTAGGGATAACAAGAAGCTCACAGTTTATTGGGGAAGACAGGCTGAGAAGTGATAGAAAAATGACAACACATTTCTAGAAATGCTAGGATGAGAGAACAGATGCCATGGCAGCCAATGAGATCCATTAAAGGGGCACCTAACCCCTTTAGGCCTACTGGAAGAGACAGTGACTTTGTGGAGGAAATCCACTCAAGAAGCCTTAGATAGAGAATTGTATATGTAGGAAGGGGTACAGTAAGGGAGAACTGTCTCAGTGATATTTAGGAATGTTCAGATGCTGACATTCCCATTTGATATTCCCACAGGCCATCTTGGTCTGTGGTCAGGTGCCATCCATGTTTTCCCACTAACAGAATGGGTTGTGAGCAGAGCAACTATTGGTCGGTGGTAAGCTGTACTGGGTTAGTAAAAGGGTAGGAGCTGGGTAAGCCCTTTTTTTCAAAGAGGGGAGTGGGAATTATAATTAAGATGGTAGACTTTTCCTTCATTTAAACTGCAAAATGGCAGCATAACTTTTTTAAAAAAATTATAGTTGACATTCAATACTAACTTTTTTTAAAGAATAATAACTGATAATTTGTCAGCAATTATAAGGTCATTTTGAACTGAAAGTCCAAATAAAACTGGTCATTCACATCTAGAGAGTTTAGTTCTATCATTGGCTATCATCATGATAGTCTTACAATTTATTTCTATTTTATTAGTTTCTATAAATATAAATTTAAATACTAAATTATCATATACTTTATCAATATTAGACTCTAGGCCCTAGAGTCTAATATTCTAAGGTCCTAGAAGGATCTTTCTAATGAAAAATGAGGTTGTAGAAAATAGCAAATATTTCAGAAGTGTACAATCTAAAAACAAAACTTTATATTAATCAAATGAAATACCTTTATCATTTTCACTGGGTTGGGTCTCTAAGAAAGATTGTAGCAAAATTTGCTCAAACATAAAACTCGCCAAATCCTGTTATACATAAAAAGATTAAATTTAATTTCTTACAGGAAATCTCCCCCAAATAGTGTTCTCGGTGGATACAAGGGCAGAAAAAGTCAGTATTGAAGAAATAAAGAGGATATTTCATGAACTTGTTTATTTGGTGCATTTGTAGTATGCAGTTTTAAGGATACAATGAAAACTTTTTTTTTCCATTTATAGGAGGGATGTCTTTAAAAGGAGTTAAGAGTTTAGTAGAATAGATAAACTAAAGAACATCTGTTTGCATATGCAGATAACTTCACAGTGACCTTAAAGATTCCTCTGGGACCTGGTTTAATCTGGCAAGGAATTTTTTTTTTCACCCATTAAACACTGTAGGTAAAAATCTGCCTGAAAAAAAATCAGACACATTTTCTTTCCAGGTTGACATATTTTGCTGAAATTTCTTTAGTGCTTGGTTTCTTTATGTGTTTTAGGAATTTAGATTTTCATCACTGTACAAGGAGAAACAATGGAGGGTTTAAAGTGGAATGACCAGGTCTGATTATGTTTGCAAAAGGTCACTTGGGCTATTGCGGGAAAATGGATTTTAGGGAAGAGTAACAGCCTAAGTGAGGTTTTGTAAATAATGCACAAAGGTCAAGTCTTGGCTTGCCTCAAAACCCTCTGACTCAAGACTAAGGTTCGTCAGTGCTCAATCCCTTCCCCATCTTCCCTCCAGCACCGTCCCTTCCCTCTCCGCCCTCCCCAGACATTGGGAATTCCTGAGAACAGGGGTTTTGTTGTTTCTTTCATTGCTATAAGGGCCACTGCTTAACAGAGCTTCCCCTAATAGTGCTGATAATATTGGTTATTGAGTGAATGTTCTTGTTTGGCTTTAGGGAATAAATTTTAAAATTCTTGACTTGATATCCAAAGCCTATCTGGGGCAGTACAGACTCATTTTATCTTTTCGCCTAGGGCTCCGCTGTAGGCACACTGAAATTGTTTTTAATTTTCTCACAGTCTTCGAATTCCCTGTGACCTCTGCATAGAAGGATCTTGACTTTCTCTTTTCTTGGCCCACTTCTTTTCAAACTTCAAGTTTTAGCTTTTGTCTGATTTCCTCAGGAAAGCCTTTCCTTGCAAGCTTTATAGAGTCCAATAACAAACGCCCAGTTTTTCAACTTCTTTGGGTTTATCACAAAGAATTTTTATTTTATTTACAGTGAAAGCATTTACATTTTTTTCCAGACTTTATGGTTTAGAACAGTTTTAGATTTACAGAAAAATCGAGCAGATAGTACAGAGTTCCCATACACTTCCCCTCAAACATATAATTTCCTCTATTATAAACATCGTACATTAAAATGGCACATTTGTTTTAGTTAATAAACCTATATGAGTTTATTGCTTTAAATGCATTATTATGAACTAAAGCCCATAGTTAATAAGTCCATTCCAATTTCTTTAGTTTTCTATTGTCCTTTTTCTGTTCCAGGATCCTATCCAGGATGCCATATTACATTTAATAGTCATGTCTCCTGAGGCTGTGAGAGTTTCTCAGACATTCCTTATTTTCGATGGGCTTGACAGCTTTGAGGAGTATTGGCCCGGTATGTTGTCAGATGTTATTTTAAGTAAACTTTTTATGATTTTATAATAGTAATTTAATTCTCTTTGTGCAATTAGCATTGGTCTTTCCCAATATATTATAATCTCCATGAAGTTTAGGGACATGTCTGACTTACCCACAGCTGTATCTCCAGTGATGAACACATAGCAGACTCTCAATATAAACTGCTGAATGAATAAATGATTTGCTTATGAAACAACAACTCCTCCAGCAGGTATCAATGAAAATTCCCACTCTTAGGAATTGTTGTTGGGGCTAAGGATGGCCGTTTTAGTATATCAGTACAAATTCTATCCCCTCTTCTACTTGAATTTCAGATTCTTTCTTTCCATTAACTTTTCCACATCATTTACTTTACAGTATGTCTCTTTTTTCTCAACTTCTTTAACATTCATTTTGTCACCTGTATATGGCTTTGTTACTCACTAATGTTTACTGAGCATTGTAGAACATATCCAAAGGGCTATACGAAAGAAAAACTCATTTTGAGAGGCTTACAACCTACTTGAAGAGACCGGACATGTATATAGAAATAAATAACACTAAAGAAAATATTGGATAAACTGGCAAATGAATGATATAAACCTGAAGTATTTACTAGGTCTCTGGAAACGTAAAACTCAATGAGACTAAGAGAATAGGCTTTGAGGAAATCTAGAAACAAAGCTCAACCTTCTGAGTTCTAAGAGTACTTGTTCTGCTAATGGATATTCAGTTGTCCATTCTAGAGCCTGAAAATTGCTATAGCACCCCTTCCAAATAAAAGATACTATGTGTCAATGAAGTATTGTAGAAGGAATATGAACTTTGGAGTCAAAAATCCCAGCTCTGTCCATTATAAACTGTGTGCTCAAGAAAAAAGTGTATAAAGATTCTGATCTTTGTTAAGAAAAATAATCCAAAATGTAGAAATAAGGCAAAAAGAAGGTTGTGTATCTTTTCAATATTGTCATTGAGTTCTGTTTTAAAGGCCCACCCAAGGATGATTTAATTCGCTAAGGAAAAAACTACTATTGCTATGCTATTTACTATTGATTAGGCCCAGACTCTTTGAAGTTAGATATTAACTTGTAGATTTTTGTCTGATAGGCAAATAATTCCTTTCAAGCAGAATAGATACCTCCAAATTGTTAGTCTTGTTGTCGTGTAAGACATTAACTAGTTTTATCTCTCAACTAGCAAATTTATTTCAGTATATCTTTCTAATCAGACTTTATAAATCTCTGTTCTTCAAATGGTCTTTGAACCAGTTTTACTATCTTCCAGTTCCCTCACTGATTAAGTTCAACAGGTCTTATAAACACACACACACACACACGCACGCACGCACGCACGCACGCACACCCCACCCCTGTCTGGGAGCCATATTTTAACTCTGGGCAAGTTACTAATAAATGTCATTTTCCTTTCCTCTTAGTCAGTGTCATATGGAAAAAGACCTTTTCATTGGCAAGAGATTTAGCCAGTTTCCACACCTTGTGGGGCTTATTTTTTCTGCTTATACCTTACAATCAAGTTTAGTTATGAATATGTGAGGTTTAAGATGTCCATGAAACATGCCAGTGGAGATGTCAAAGAAGTTCTAAGCTTACAGTTCTGGGAAGAGGCCTGGACTGACAATATAAGTTTGCAAGTCATTAGCATCATCAAAAGGGTATTTAAAGTCAGGATAAATTGGGAGGGGTGAAGGAGTGGGGAAAAGAATGAGAGAAGAAATAAAGACAGACAATTTGATAGAATATCAAACTGGAACTCTAATATTTAGAGATCCATGGAGGATGAAGGGCTAGCAAAGGAGAGGGAACAGAGATATTAAAGGAAAAAAAACGGTATAGTGTCATAGAAACCAGAGGGCTGATCTGGGTTCACTTGTGCTAAGAGGCAAGGTCAGATAAGGACTGGAAAGCATATACTAGATATGGCAACATAGAAGATAGTAGTGACTTAGAATAGACCACTTTGTGTGGAGTTTTGAAGACAGACGCTTAGCTGGATTCAAATGGGTCGAAGGGTAAATGGAAGATGATGACGTGGAGGCAAACTTAGGTAGAAAACATACCACAGATGTACCTGGGACTTCTGGAAGAGATTTAGACTCTACAAGCATTTATTATATTTCTAGAAGGATCCTGATGATACCAGTGAGAAATCCAACAAAATTGGATGCCTACTACGCACCATATGTGCTATGTTATAGAATTACTGAGAGTACTTGAGGAGGCTTCCACTCAAGTGAAATGTGGGTTCTAGAGCTGACTGACTTGGCTCAAATCCCACAGCCTTTACATTAACAAGCTCAATGAACTTGAGCAATTACTACAACTCCAAGACTCGGTTTCTTCATCTGTAAAATGGGGAGAAATAGTAGCTCCTAATTCATAAGGCTGTTACAGAGATAAAAAGTGTTTAGAATATGCCTGGCACATAGCAAGTGCTCACTAAATGTTACTTTTATTCTTATTTTTTTCCAAGGAGCTGGTTTAAATAAGAAAATTGTTAAAGAGACTTATAAATATAAGGTAAAGTGTCATGATTGAAGCATGCATATGGGTATGGGAGCCCTGAGGAGTTGCTTGGCCTAGTAAAGGCCCAGGAAAAATCCCCATTGAGGTGACTCTTGATCTGTCTGGACTACATGATTCTTCCTTATGATGACCTATGAGGATATACTACATATTACAAAAAAATCAATGTTTACAAAGAATCAGAGAACAGATGTTGCAGTTTGTTATGGAAAACAGAAAGCTTCCTTAACAAATTTTGTGTTATATTCTGCAAAACTGTAAAGAATTTAGAGTTTGTAGCTTTGGAATCATATATATCTTGAACAGAAACTGTATCTCTTATCCTCTGCTCGATGGAATCTCTTTTTCTTTTAAAAAAATTATCATTTTGTTTGATTTTTTATTTTTCAATTACAGTTGACATCCAGTATTATATTAGTTTTAGGTGTACAGCATAGTGGTTAGACATTTATATAACTTACGAAATGATTCCCCCAATAAGCCTAGTACCCACCTGGTACTGTATATAGTATTTAAATATAATTGACCATATTCCTTATGCTGTACTTTACATCCCTGTGACTATTTTGTAATTGATATTTGTAATTCTTAATCCCCTCATCTTTTCCACCCAGGCTCCCAAACCCTCTCCCACCTGGCGACCATCAGTTTGCTCTCTGTATCTATAAGTTTGTTTCTGTTTTGTTTGCTTGTTTAGTTTTTAGATTCCCCATATAAGTGAGATCATATGGTATTTGTCTTTCTCTGTCTGAATTATTTCATTTAACGTAATACCCTCTAGGTCCATTCATGCTGTTGCAGATGGTAAGATTTCATTCTTTTTATTCTATTTTATTTATTTACTTATTTGTATTATGGTGGCATTGGTTAACAAAATCCAGTAAGTTTAAGGCACACTATTCATTCATTCATTCATTCATTTATTTATTTGGCAAGGCAACCCTTAGTTGACCTCACAGGTTGCAAGGACCTTGTCAGCTTACGATCCCTTATTTTTTTTATTTTTTATGCCTACAGCACCTGGTCTTTTTAGGTGGTCTCCCATCCGAGTATTAACCAGGCCCAACCCTGCTTAGCTTCCGAGATCAGATGGAATCGGGCTTGTTCAGGGTTACATGGCCATAGACAAGGTGTACAATTTAGCAGTAAGGCATATATATGTATCACATTGCATAAATTTCATTCTTTTTAATGGCCAAGTAATATTCCATCGTGTATATGTACCACCTCTTCTTTGTCCAATCATCTATTGATGGACACTTGGTCTCCTTTATTTTCTTATCTGTTCAGCCACCTTATGTATTTTGATTAGAACATTTAATTCATTTACATTAAAAATAATTATTGATAAGTATGTAGTATAGCCATTTTATTATTCATGTTTTTTATTTCATCCTCCTCTTCCTCCTCCTCGTAATACTGGTTAGGTGGAGATGAACTCCTTTCTGTTTTTCTTGCCTGGAATTGATGGAATTTCTTGATGTTAAATTGCGCTTAATTGCCATGAAGAGGGGAGAGAGCTAGAGAGATAAAGACTTGCCTAGGGGTTCCTTGTTCTGTTATCTGACTACTTTCCCCAGTGGTGGGTTATGTATTGTTAATATCCACTCTGGGACCAAAGTTTACTGCTTATTTAGCAAGAAAGGAGTGATAGTAAACCAAGTCCTTCCTTCTTTAAAACACATCAGTGTTCTTCCATGGTAAAGCCCTCAACAAATCCTGTTTTAAAATAGTTTCTATTCATATGCTTTTTATTCTTTTTTAAAAAATTATTTTCATTCTTAAATGTCCTCTGTGGACATATATGCAAAGTATTCCTTCATGGTTAATTTAGTCCCTGCTTTTGAATTCTGGTCCCACTGAGTTTTCAGAATTCTGTGACCTAAGGTCTTGTGCCACAGAATGTAGTCCTTGGACCAGCAACATTGTCAATCATCTGAGAGCTTGTGAAAAAATGCAGAATCTGAGGCCCAACCCAAACCTACTGAATCAGAAAAGCATTTTGATAAGCTGTCCATAAACATAAAATTTAAGAAGCATTGTTATAAAAAAGATAAAAGGAACTTAGGGAAACTTCAAAGATACAAGAGGTTTTTGCACCAAAATAGGACAAATTAAAACTAAATCTACCATGGAAATGGTTTCCAAAATCAGATTTACAAGTTCAAAATAAAATTTGTGACATTTGTGACATTAGTATACACATTCAAGTGACTTGCTACAGAGTTTCAGCTCCTTTTTAAGTATTCAACTTCTTTTCAGACAGCTGGAATTTCATATTGATAAGTATGACTTAGGTAGTGACAACGGAAAGAACATGTTCTTTATTTTAGACTCAGCTCTGGGACAAAGTCATTTCCAAGAACAAGGGTCAAATAGAAGAACTGAACTGGCTTCTCTTGCTATATCTTTTTTTTCCCCTCTCAGAGTCAATTGTAGCCACTTTAAAAACTCTTTTTCTAGTTCTAAAGAACTCATCTTATATTATTTGTAGACACTCTAGCATTCTCTATGACAATATGTTCTATTCCACAAAAAGAATTTGATAATTTTTTTGTTATTATGAGAAACTACCTTTGCTTTCTGTGAAATTCTTGGCCTCACAGAATTTAATTAATTAAATTGAAAAAATGATTAAAAAATATTTTTTCGTTCCCCCCATCTACCAGAATTTTTTTTTTTTAACCACTTTACCTGCAACTCTATTTGTCAGGTTTGCAAGTACATTTAAATATTGTTTATAGGAAACAATCTGTCAATTTTAAATAATGTTAGGGCTGAGTGAAGAAAGACATTTAGAAGTTCATGCTGATGAGTGTAACTAATACTACTTTGGCATGTTGGAAATGTGATTAGTTATGGAAAGTGGAAACCCAAAGTACAACTTTATCCAGTAGAACTGGCATCTTTAGTTTACCTTACAGTGAAATGGCCAATAGTGGAAACCAGGAGAGCAAGGATCTGAAAAGGGAGCCTCTGGTCCTTGACTAGTTGTCAAGGTGTGATGGGCTGGGAACCAGGATACCTACTAAAATGTTAAAAAGTTCATAATGAGGTATTTTCAGTAGCCTTCAAATTTCACTTATTTCCCCCACATCAGGTGTATTAAACATGACTTTTTTCAACTTAGTTTAACTAATTTGTTCGACCAGACTATTTATGCCAGTCCCTGTGAAGCGCTGTCCTGGTGCCATTTACTGAGCACTCTGCCCCAAACAAGCCAGTAATCTTGAATTCCAACTCCTCTCTCTCAAAGTAGAAAGAACATGATTTTAGAGTCAAAAGATTAGAGTTTATACCCTAAGGAAGCCTCATTTTTCTCATCTGTAAAGGGGGACTGATAATCTCTCTTAAATGTGGAAGAATTAAGATAAATCTGTACAGCCCATGATCATTACCCAATAAACGTTAGTTCCGTTCTCTGGCACTGCCTACAATATCTCAGTCCTTCAAGAGAGGTTGCTGGGTGTGGAAGGTGGAAATGGTTCCTAGAAGACAGCCCCTAGGGCAATGCCATCTCCCTTACCAGGATCTCCTCTTTTCTCTACCTGTCCTCTAAATTCCCCATCTGCAGCCTTTGCACTATTAAGAATCACTTTGCCCAAAGCAGAAGAAGCTTAGGGATCCAGTGGAGATCTGAGATGGAACTGCTGCTCAAAACCATATGACAGTGGGCATAAAGTGTGGAAAGGAAAATCATATATTTCAATGTGAGCAAATCCTTGGAAGCGAGTTTAGCAGTGACGCCTTCAGCAGTGTATAGTTGCCTCTGACACCGCTGATACCACTGTTTCTGAGGCAATAGTCTCCATTGTGTGGGCAGCTTCCCAGGGTAATTGACAGCGACAGAGGTTAGGAAAGAGAAAAAGGCCACAGAACAGACATCAAAGGCAATTATCGCAAATTCCAGCTTGCTTTGAACGGAGGCAGTCACTCAGAATGTCATTTTGGAAATAAAGTCTCTAGACAGATCAAAAATTTTGATAATCACCAAAGTAAAAATGAGACCCCAGAGCTTTCTATGAAAAGATGTTTTGACCAACAGCATACTAGCATCTGCTTCCTGGGGTTGAGTATTTCCTGGTTTGCAAATACACTCCTTCCCAGTACCTCAAAATCTGTTTGATTACATTTCCGAAGTAGTCACATCTGGTTTTCATTTCACAGTCAATTTATATACTCCTTCCTGCCAGCTTGCAGTAAATAGTTATGTAGCACCTACTACGAGCAAAGCATTGCTTCAGGTAATATGAAAATTTGACAATAGAGATAGTTATGGAATGCAAACCAGAAATCTCACACTAATTATCACCCCGTCAATTATTTTTGTTAGTATTGGCTCCAGGCCATCAGGAACAATTCCTCTCCACTTGGCCATAAAATCTGATAAAACTGTAAGTTATGATGGTCCTAGAGAATTAGACTCCCCCTATTTTTCTTGTTTTTAATATTGGGAAATAGATCCCAAATTCAAATGGTCTCTCTCTTTCTCTCTCCTTTTTTTTTTTTCTTAGTATTTTATATACTTATATGTTAGTGTATACATTTCTCAACTTTCTTTTTTTGATAATGTGTCCTTAAACCAAGGTCCTTATACTTCATTATTTTGCAACTCTCATTTTTTATTTAACAATATACTCCAAAGATCTTTTCATATCAATAAATATTCAAATGTGTATTATTTTCTTCATAATGCATATCACTAGCTAAAATTAAATATCCTATTATATTACTTATCTAACCTCTCTTTATTTCTGTTATCATGTTCTCCCACCTTAATGTAAGTTCCAGAATGCACAGAACTTGTCTGCTGTGTTCCCCATTTCTGAAACAATGACTGGCATGTAGTAGAAACTTCATATATATTTGTTAAATTAATGATTGAATGAATAACAAAAATATTTTTCTTTAAATGCTAAGACATAACTACTCTCTGATTAAATTTTTACTATTTTACCTTTCTGAACTTGTGGTTTACACCATTTAAAAATAACCATAGAAGATACACTCTTAAAAGCATAAAAAAATTTAAAAAAAATATAAAAATTGTGGAAAAATTCTTTTAACATTTAGTGGGCATGGCTTACAGAAAGGTCTGAACTACTTCCAAATAGAAATTTGAAAAAGAGAATTTTATTTTGTCATATTATTTTTTTAATTTTTCAATTATAGTTGGCATTCAATAATATTTTAATTAGTTTCAGGTGTAGTGCATGGTGTTTAGACATTTATACAACTTACAAAGTGATCTCCCCAAGAAGTCTAGTGGTACTGACGCCATACACAGTTATTACAATATTATTGACTATATTCCTTATGTTGTATTTTACATCCCTGTGACTATTTCGTAACTGCCAATTTGTAATTCTTAATCTCTTCACCTTTCCATCCAACCCCCAGTCCTTCTCCCACCTGGCAAACATCAGTTTGTTCTCTGTATCCATATGTTTCTTTCTGTTTTGTTGGTTTGTTCATTTCGTGTTTTAGATTCCACATGTAAGTGAGATCTTATGGTATTTGTCTTTATTTGTCTGACTTATTTCACTTACCATAATAGCTTCTGCGTCCATCCATGTTGTCACAAATTGTAAGATTTCATTATTTTTTATGGTCAAGTTATTTTCCATTGTATATATGTACCACCTTTTCTTTACTTAATTGTCTGTTGATGGACAGGCACTTAGGTTGCTCCTATATCTTAGCTTTATAAAAAACGTTCCAATGAACCTGGGGTGCATGTATTTTTTCAAGTTAGTCTTTTGGATTTCTTCGGATAAATACCCAGAAGTGGAATTGCTGGGTCAGAACGTAGTCCTATTTTTAATTTTTTGAGGAACCTCTATACTGTTTTCCATAGTGGCTGTATTAATTTGCAATCCCACCAACAATGCATGTGAGTTCCCTTTTCTCCACATCCTCACTAACACTCGTTGTTTCTTGATTTATTGATGAGATTTTAAATAAGTTGTTTTAAATTTTACCATGACTGAAATTCAAGGAACATCGAACACTGAAATGGCCAGAAAAATTACTGGATCAACTATGGACAGATGAAAAAATTTAAATATAGTTATATGCTCCATTATATATTCACTTGCTTCTACTGACAGCTTGCCTGAGAACATGAACTTCTTTATGCCTGGCTCACACTCGTTCTTTGAATACAGATATTGTTGAAACATGGAACTTACAGGCGGCAAGAAGCTGAAGTTGTTGCTTCTTGAAAATGTCTTATAGATCGCTCTAAATGAGAAACAAAGAACGGTATTCTTCCTTTGTTCCGTGCATTGGAACAAACAAAACTCAGAGTAACATGGAAAAATCAGAGGGAAAATCAGACTCAGCCATAAGAACTCTGGATTATTCTGTGTTTGCTGATCATCATTAAAGATTATCTGTGTATGGCTCCACAAAATCAAACGAAACAAAAGAAAAAAGAAAAATGTCCTTCAGAGATAAGGAATTTTCCCTTTCATTAACAAATGTTTACTGTGGGCATTCACAATGTGATTAGGGAATTAAAAAATGTCCATGACAGATTGCTGCCATGGGCTCCTGTCTTTACAATTTTATGGAAGATAAATCTAGAAGCGAGGCCCAATATAAATTAAAATGTGAGGCCCCTTGTTAAAATATTTTTTCAGAATTTCAAGACAGAGACAACAGAGCACCGAATCAAGCAAAGGGTCTTTCTAATTTTGGGGCCCTGTGTGATTGCACAGGTTGCACACCCATGAAGCTGTCCCTGAAGAAAATGACACACCATTAAGACAAAATAGAATGAAATAAATGCTAGAGAAGTGCACAAAGTGCTGAGGAAATAAAAAAGGAAGAAGCCTTTAGGCATTCATGTTCCAGAAAAGGAGCCAAATCTACACCTCTCCATGGGCAGTGGTTGTGGGGCTGAAGAGGGTAGAGAGATGACACAGGGGGATTTTCATGTTTGGTCTCTGTACTTCAATATTGTTTGAATCTTTTACAATGAGTTTATATTTATGTATTTGTAATTATAATAAACGACGTACCAAAGAACTTAGGCTACAGCCTGCCGTTTCTTAATGCTTATCTCAGGAGTCAGGAGGAAGACAAATCTTTGGTATTCTCTATTTCTGTGCTAAGTCAAAACTTAGTGGCTTAAAACAACAGTAAACACTATTTCAGGAATTTGGGAGCACCTTACCTGGGTGCTTCTGGCTTTGGGTATCTCACGAAGTTGCAGTCAAGAAGTCAACTGAAAGCTCAAAGGGGCTAATAGATCCACTTAGAAGATGGCCCACTCACATGACAGGCCCATGTCGTGCTGGCTGTTGGCAGAGGCCTTGGTGCCTCATCATGTGTACCTCTCATAAGACTCAAATGTCCTTATGACACGGCAACCGACTTCCCCAGAGCAAGTGACTCAAGAGTACAAGCCAAAAGCTGCAATGTCTTATGTGACCTAGACCAGGAATTATCAAACTACCAATAAAGTGACCAATAAACCCAGACTACTACACTCATTCATTTACTTATTGATTGCTTTCATGCTACAGTGACAGAATGACTAATTACAATAGAAACCATCTAGCCTGAAAGCTTAAAATATTTACTATCAGGCCTTTTACAAAAAAAGTTTGCCAGTCCCTATTCTAGCCTTGGAAGTCTCACACCATTACTTCCACGGTGCTCAATTGGTTACAGAGACAAAACCTGATATAATGTAGGAGGAGACTACACAGAGTATAAATGTCAGGAGGCAGAGATTATTGGGGACCTTCTTGAGGGCTGGCTGCCACACACTTCCTCTCCAAGGGGCTCTCTAATGTCTCTAGCATTGCACTTGCCACTTCATATGATAAATATCTGTCTATGGGTCAGCTTTCTCCACTTCAATACTAAAGCACCCGGAGGCCTGGGTTGCACACTGTTCCATCTTTAGGCCTTGGTGCTAGTGTAGCAGCTATAAGCATAATAGTAGCAAGAGTGTGATAATGTTTGTGGACTGCATGCATGTAAACCGGGAGTGGCAGGAAAGTTCGATTTCACTGGGCAGGGAGCATTTGAACAGATCCTAAAGGAGGGGTTCGATTTGATTAAGTAGACAGAACAAGATAAAAGAAGGGAAGGCAGATAAATAAAATAAAGAAAAACCATTAAACAGAAGCAACATTACAACTGTTGATTATTTGCCGATGAATTATTATAATCTACTCTTCTTAAAAGCTTGTGTACTAGTCAGGATCCTTTTGGCTGCAAATGGCAGAGGCCCAGCTGGAGTCAAGGAAAAGCAGAGGTGCAAATGGGTGTCAGGGCTGTCCTAGAACCAGACTATAATGTCACAGGAATCCTTTTCTCCGTATTTCTCCTGATCCTCTGCCTGTATGTGGGCTACATGGCTTGCAGTAGCCCCCAGGAAAGACTCTTTTTCTCTAATGCTTAATAAAAAATCTTTAGAAAAGGATTATGACTGGTCCAGTTGAGTCACAGGCCCGGTCCTGTGATGGTGGTTAAGAGTTAGCAGAGGATGGGGTGCTTAAATTAGAGGTACCCACAAGAACCCCTGACTTAAGTCAGAGTACTATTTCTTCCTTCAAAGAAGCAAGATGCTGTCACTAATGGAAGAGAGTAGTACTGGGTGGACAAAAGTAGTTTCTACTCTACCAGTGGCTTCCATATCTTTTTGACTTTGATGCCCTGAAAGAAAAGGCATTTTAACATTAGGACCCACTACAGGTATACAGTATGTTGAGTTTCCGGAAAGTAGATTCTAGTTGGAGAATTGCATGCTGCCTGTTTATTGGGGAGTGCTCTAGGGTATGCACCTATGAAAGAACAAGGGACTCAAGGCCAAGCAGAGGGAGAAGTTGACAGTGAAGCTCTTACAACCTAGGTGAAGCTTTAGTTGATTCCACAGAGAGTTCTGAAGTTGGCTCATCAATGCTGTCCCAAATTGTGGCAAGTGTAGGATGACCAACCATTCCAGTTTGTCCAAGACCGAAAAGGCATTTCACAAAAGAAGAGATTCAAATAGCCAATAAATGTATGAAAAGGTCCTCAAGTTCAATAGTCATCAGGAAAATACAAATTTGAACCACAAGGCAATACTACTGTGTACCAAGCCAAATGGCTAAAATGAGAAAAACAAGGCCAATTGTTAGGATAGAGAGCAACTGGGACTTTGATACAGTATTTATGGGAGTCTAAATGGGCACGAGCTAAAAAACACTGTTTAGCATCGTCTACTGAAGCTTTGCACACATATACACTTTGACCCAGCAATTGCACTCCAAGCAATTGCACACCCAACAGAAATGTACATATGGTTACAATAAATGCCCAAGAATAGTCATAGCAGCTGGGCAGATTGTATTTCCCAAAGATGGCTGCTGCAATCTCTCATATGCTTTCCTATAATGTTACCTAGAAACTCCTCACTAGGAGAAGTAGGTTCTGAGTGTCCTCCCTTTGAATCAAGAAGGCTTATGACTCATTGTACTCATTGTACTATATGTACTCATTGTACCAAATAAAATGCTGTGGAAGTGATGCTATGTGACTTTCAAAGTTAAGTCAATGGAGGGTAGCAGAATATACCGGCCCAAAAGATGCCACTTTGACATTAGGATTCATTTAAGCTGAAAGCAATTGAGGAAAAGGCAAATGTGATAAAAGCTCTCTATCTTCTGTCTACTTGCCTCAATGCAGGACATAAATTTGTAAAGGTGCCCCCAACTCCTCTCTCTCAAGAAGGAGGGAAGTTAATCACCAGAGACAACTCTAGACCTTATCAGCCAGCCCCAGCCCAGAGATGGCACTAGAGGAATCTGCATAACAAACCTCGCTAACATTAACCCTTATCTCCCATTAGTTCCCCCATATAGTTACCTTCCCACAATTTGCTGTGCTAAAAACTTGAAGTCCTTTTTATTTGTCTTGTCACTTCTCTAAAAATGTATAGTTCTTTTGTTAAGAAGCTGTTTAAGTCCAAGTTCTAACAACCCCTTGAGTTATCCATCACGGTGTTCTCACGTGTATGTGCGATGCACATGTTAATAAACTTCTGCTCATTTTTCTATTTTTTAAAATTATAGTTGGCATATAATATTAGTTTCAGGTGTACAACATAGTGATTCTATATTTATATACCCTACAATGTGATTGCAATGATAAATCTAGTAACTGATGATTAACTGCTACTGTGAGAACTAACTACAATATTATTGACTATATTCCCCATACTATAGTCCCGTGATTTCTTTAGTTTATATCTGGAAGTTAGTACCTCTTATTCTCCTTTACTTTTTTTACCCATACACCCACTGCCCTCCCCTCTGGAAACTATCAGTTTGTTCCCTGTGTCTATGAGTCTGTTTCTATTTTGTTTTGTTTGTTTATTAGTTTTGTTTTGTTTCGTTTTAGATTCCACAGGCAAGTGAAATTATACAGTATTAGTCTTTTCTGTCTAACTGATTTCCCATAGCATAATATCCTCTAAGTCCATCCATATTGTCACAAATGGCAAGATTTCATTCTTTTTTTATTGCTGAATAATATTCTATTGTGTGTGTGTGTGTGTATATGTGGTATGTATACACACACACACACACACACACACATATATATAGTGTGTGCATATGTTTGTGTGTGTGTATGTGTGTATGTGAATATATATATATATATCAATAAACACCTAAGTTGCTTCCATATCTTGGCTATTGTAAATAATGCTGCATGTTTTTCTCTTGTTAATCTGTTTTTTGTCAGTCTAATTTACAGGGCCCCAGCCAATGAACCTAAGATGGGTGGAGGAAAAACAGTTTTTCCTCTCTACGTAGAGAAAGCCACGAAGCTTCTACCTTGCTCCTGGAGACACTCATGCTTGGAGCTCTGAGCCACCATGTAGGAAGGCCAACTACCCTGAGACCACCATACTGTGAAGAAGCCAAACTACCAGAGAGCCCACATATAGGTGACCCAATTGGTAGCACTTAAGAGTCCTCTCAGCCCGGGTGCCAGACATGTGCTGGCGTCACCATCAACTCACCCCGATCATTGAGTCTTTTTAGCAGAGGCCCCAGACCTGAGACCTCATTAGAGCAGAGATAAGCCGCCTCCACAGTGCCCTTTCCAAATTTCTGACTTGTGAAATCTGTGAGCATGATAAAGGGTTGTTCTTTTACATCGCTATTGGTAATGGCCAAAAATTAAAAACAACCCAAATGTCCATTAATAGTAGAATGGATAAATTGCAGCCTATTCATATAAAGGAATATTCTATGGCAATAGGAATCATCGACACACGCAACAACTCGAATGTATTCCACAAATGTCATGCTGAGCAAAAGAAGCCAAATACAAAAGAATACATACCATATGATTTTATTTATGTGAAATTCCAAAAGGGCAAAACTTATCTCTAGTGCTGGAAATCAAGCTCGTGTTAGAGAGGTCGCGACTGGGAGGGCGTAGGAGTTGTTTTCCTGAGATGCTAGCAGTGTTCTGTTTTTTCACGTCAGGCCGGTTCCACGGGCGTGTTCATTCCGTAAAAGTTTATTGAGCTGTATACTTTTGATGTGTGTATTTTTCTGCTTTTAAGTTATACTTCAATAAAGATTTTAAAACATGCTGGCCATGACTCACAGATTGATTTCCCAACTCACCAAGAGATCATGACTCATAGCTCTATGTGAATGGTGCCCCATCGAGCTGGACAGCACAGTGGCCAGCAGTGATCTCGCCTCAGACAGCCAGATGATTATCCCAGGTCAGTTGCTCAGGAATGAGCGTCTCTAACACAAAGCCTCCTGCCTTCCAGAGCCAACTTCCTGATGCCCCACCTACAAAAGTTATGGAAAGACTATCCTTTCCCTTCAAATCAGTATTGAATTGGTGTATGACCCTAAAAGAAGGCAGAAATAGATTGCTTTTTTTAATTTAAAAAACTCAGACTTGGGTATTTGATAGGCATGGGCTCTGAATGGCATGCAGCAGGTTAATTTAACTTCAATAAAAATGTTTCTTTACCACCTACTCTGTACTAGCATTTTATGTGTAAGATCTCATGTATCATTAGAACTAGTCTATACAGTAACTTAGTTCCTAGAACTGTCACCATTTTAGAGATGAGAAAATTAAGGACTGGAGGAGTTAAGGAGTTCCCGGTTAGGTTCATTTAGATAGTGTTTATAAGTGTCTAAGAATAGAGCCTGACATACTACTATATTTGTTGAATTGCCTGAATACATGGGCAAACTTCAAATGGAAGGACTGACAAGTATGGAACTAGTCATCCAAAAGTGGAAGGAAGAACTTATTGATGATGCTAAAGATTCCTGGCCAAGAGCAAAATTAGGTAAGGAATACATAAATCTGGGGTTTGAGTTTCATCTCTCTCTCTTTGACTCATCTTTGACTAAGGTGAGTCATTTCTGTACTATTAGGTTTTTTTTCTCTCCTACAGATCATTGCTTTCAGAGAAATGATTGTTAAGAGTTCTTTATCTGTTCAGATCTTCGTATGATTAACTTCTTTGTATCCTTCAGATCTCTGGTCAAATTCCACCTCCTCAGAAAGCCCTTTCCTAAAAAACTTGTCCAAAAGATACCCCCTGTCACTCTCTGACTCCTTTTATTCCTTTTTAGTTTTCTTTTAAGCAATTATCAGTACTTGAAACCATATTGTTTATTTGTTTATTGTCTGTTGCCTCCAAAGATTTATGTGCTTTGTTCCAACATCTCCAGTGCTTAGAGTAGTGTCTAGAAGGAATATGTTATTATTAGTCTCAGGGAAGGAAGGAAGAAGGAAGGAAATAGAGGAGGGAGGAGGAGGGGAGGGAAGAAAGGGAGTTGTATAAAGATATTTAAGAATTTTGAGATGTTTAAGACTATTTTGGTAATAATAGCTGCTATAAGAGGTAAACCCTCCAAAATATCAGTAGCTTAATACAAAAAAGCTTATTTCTCACTCACAAAATAGTCTAATGCAGATGTTCCTGGTAGGGCAGTTCTCCTCTAAGCAGTTCAGGGATCCAGGCTCCTTCCATATAAAAGTGTGGCTCCCAAGGTTGCCCTGGGAGTCATCTCCTTTCCTGTCAGTTGGGAGGAATCCAGGGCATGAAGGGTGATGAATGAGAGTTTTAATGGGCCAAGCCTGGAAGTGGTATATAACACTTTGACCACATTCCACTCGGTATACTAAGAGCAAGGTTGGGAAATATAGTCTACCTGCATGTCTAGGAAGAGAAGGAAACAATTTTGATGAAAGGCTAGCCAGTCTCTGGTTAAATAAGTTGGTCCCTGTGAAATATCTATACATAAATATTTTAGAGTAAAATAATTCATTACTGTATATTTGTATTTATAAAATCTAGAAACCATTAGTTTCAGAGAATTTTCAGAGTCTCCATCTATGATAAAACCATTCCCTATTCTTGAGAGCTGCCTTTTTATATGCTCTGGGGAGAGGAAAGAAAGGACATATTTTCACTTGATTTTTGTAAAAATTCTATTTGTATCTAAATTGCTTTACAAGGGTGTGTAATATTTAAATATAAGCTATAGTTTTTAACTTGATTATAAACCTGCCAGAGTTGCCCCCAAGGGTGTGGATTTTCTAACAGTGTGGATGTCAAACACTGCAAAATACATTTCTGAGAGTTTGAAATCTTACCACCAGAGAAAAATGAATATATTTTTAAAAATTTCCAACTTCTAATTTAGGCATAGGTGAAGCCTGGTGTTTCTATTCAGATTGCCCACCCAGGTCGGAAATGGAGCAGGTCAAAATTCTTGTGCTGATCAGATTGCATTACCACCATGCTTCTTTTCTAGTTTAATATTGGTCAAGACTATAAGCTCTGGAAGAATGAGTTTTAGGCCACTGGTGAAAGGGTGATAACAGGAAAGAAGCTAACATTTATTGAGGCTTATTCATCAAGACTGTGTTAGGCGCTGTGTCCATACACTTGACTTCCTTTAATACTCACAATGACACCATAAGGAAGGTAGTGTGACCCCAGTTTTATTGGTCAAAACTCTTTGTCTCTGGGAGGCTAACTTACCTGCCATTCGGAGCCAGCAAGGGACAAAGCTTGGGTGTGAGCTGAGGTGCTCCAAAGCCCACACTCTTGACCAGACCAGACTGGGAAAGAGAATGAAAACAAAGAACTTGAGAAATGCACTGGAGACCAACACTAAGGAGTTTGGTTCCTTGAAATGCGATTACTCAGTCTTCTCATTCCTAAGAAATCTCTGGAGATGATTAATTTCTTTGTAACTCTGTTAGCCACTAGCACTGTAGAAAGACTGAAGTCACTCGTATGGTTATAGCTTCAGATCCCAGCACCAGCTCTCTGATGTTTCTAGCTCCTTATTGAAATCACCTTGCAAGGAGTTTTTCCAAACCAGCTGTCTGTGGGAGTAATCAAGTTCCAACCCCGATTCTGACTAGGAAGGTTTGGTCGCCCTGATCACGCCTCCATGGGAAAAAACGAAACTGACAGATTAAGGGAGCAATTCCAAGAATAATTTTGGCACTTGATTTAAGACTGGAAAATAATTTTCCCTTCTTGTTTGGGCAAGGAAAATGTCTCAAGGACAAGAAAAGCCTGCAGGAGAGGCCAGCTGAGAGCCCTTTTTCCTCTTCCCCTCTGCCAGGGCTTATGTCTGTACAACAACTGAACTATTTGCCACCTTCCTGAGTTTGTACTCAGTTGTTTATAGCAGACTGGGAAATATGTGCATTATTAAAATAAAAATATAAGCCAAATAGCAAGACTTCTGAGTGGGAGAAACAACAGCCTTTATAAGAATTTAAAATTCCAGCCTCATCATGAGGTAAGTTTTTTGAACCCTAAGAATTATATTTCGCAATATCGAATACATCATTTTTGGAAATCTTCTTCTTTAGAATCTTCTTGGTTAATACTGTTTTCAAATTTCTTTTCTCACAGTCATTTCATACGGTACAAAGGAGATAAAGGACAATTGTGCTAAAATGCATTCCCTATAAATCGTCATAGTCTCTGTGGAATCTTGATAAAGGGTACATTGGCAACATTTATCAAAATGACAGTACAAAATTACAAACTTTTTGACTGAAAAATTTCACATCCAGGAAATTATATGATAAACATACTTGCACATGTACTGAAATATGTACACGGTTATTCTGCATCATAGTTTATACAAAGATAAGAGAGAGTGGAAACAACCTAAATGTCAACAGAGGATTAGCTGAACTAGTTATGGTACATGTATATAATGAAATACCATGCAGCCATCAGAATGAGTGAAGAAGCTCATATTTAAGTTACTGATATTTAATGATCTCTAAGATATACTGTTAAATGAAAAAAGCCAAATGCAGAACAGTATGGAAAGTATAGACAAACATCAATTAGTATGGTGGTGGGGGGAGGGATATATATATTTTTGCTTTACATTCAGAAACTATATGAGGACACAGAAAAACTTGTAACAGTACTGAGTAGCTGATAAGTATACTCTTCACAGTATACTCTTTGTATCATCTGCATTTAAACTATATTAACAATTTAAAAGCATAATTTTTAATTGAAAAGATTGAGGATTAATATGTAAAAATAAGCATAACCAATAGTTTCTTTAATAATATGAATTGTTTTCTTTAAAGAAATAGTAAATAACAAGAACTGTGGAGTTATACGTTGCACCCTAACACCTGGGCATTTTAAAGCTCTCTTTACAATAACTTGAATCAAAATCCAGGATAAGATCCAAGACCAAACTGTAAATTATACAGAAGATAAATATTATAAAATTTCTAGATATTTTTATGGTCTCAAAGTATCTTTCCACAGATTGCTTATTAGTTGCAAGAAGCAAAAGAGTATGCAGTGGAGAAACTGGACTACACCTTGAATGGATGATCGAAATTAACATCACCAATCAGAGGCAGACAGACACCTTGCGATACCCTGAAAAGGACACAAATCACAAGAGGAAATCCAAACTGAAGAGCATTGTAAAAATTGACCTGTGTTCTTTTTAAAATGTCAATGTTATGAAAGGCTGACTGTTTCATATTAAAAGAGACTAAACAGCCGTGACACTTAAATTCAGTATGTCTTCCTGGGCTGGGTCTTGCACTAATGGGAAATACAATATTATAAAGGATATTATTGGGACAATTTTTGAAATTGGATTATGGATTATATATAAAAGTAACATATCAATAGTTTTTATATGAAATATTCTTCTTCAGAAGTACATATAATTGTAGTAACAAGTAAAGGACTATGTATGCAACTTACTCTCAATGGTTGAGAAAAAAATATGCAGAAGTATACATACAAACATATGTATATGTAGGTGGTGAATTGTAAAGCAAATGTGGCAAAGTATCAAAAATTGACGGATTCATTGTGAATGTACTTATTGCCACTTATTTATTCACTGATGGTTAATTTTATATTTGCTGAATTTCACCTCAATGAAAAAAAAATGCATGAATTTGAGTAAAAGGTATAAAGGTATCCAGAATTTCTCTGTACTATTCTTCTAAGGTTTCTATAAATTTGAAATAATTTCAAAATAAAAAGTTAAAGAATTTCTATGTATCATTTAGCTTCCAGGAAAACAGAAACTATAGTAGGTAGTTCTATAGAGAGAATTTAATTTGGAAATTAAATTTGGTGATGCACACGGTAAAGGACTGAAAAAAGCAAAGGAACACTGAGGTAACGCTGAGGTAATGTTTGCAGGTAGCAGCTATCATGTTATAGGAAAGGTTCCACGGAACTGAGACTCTGGCCTCTGAAGCGCATAGTGGGACTGGTTCAGAGAGCACAGAAAAAAATATAGAGGCTAAAACCAGCTGCTGTTGCCCCTGGCAAGGTAAAGAGGCATTGTGGGCCAAAGTTCCTGCTTCCTCCTCTTGTCTTCAAGTCTCCCTCTAGTGTCTCCTGTTGGCAGAACTTAACAGCAGCCAGCTGACAAAGGAATGTAGTTTGTAGGGTTCCAGCCCCACTTCACAAAGCTCAGCACGAAGGTTTCAAAACAACTAGTATAAACAACCACCACCAACAACAACAACAACAAGCAAAACATTAGTATATAGGACTCGAGGTTCTTGGAAAGCAATTATTTCTGGGTTTGGAGGTGGCAGATAATAGCTTAACAACAGGCACAGTCTACATATCAGAATTTTGAGATGCATTTATAGCCTAGATGGGAAGAAAAGTCATAGCCTCAAATACAAACACTTATAAAGCTGATCTATGTTATTTGCAGTAGTTATGTAGTGTAAAGTTGCCAAAAACACTGAATCAGGGAATACTGAATCATTACTTGGGAAAACACAGGGTAATCTTCCTGGGAGTCTGGTCATAATATTTTTGTCAAACAATCAATACATAACTTTGTCTGATGGGTGTTTATGTTTAAAGACATCTTATTTTATACATATTGTTGATTGGTTAACATTGAACTCATGTCCAACAGCACTACAACTCATGTCTGAATGAAGCTCATCTAATACATGTATTTTCTCTTTAAGGCTCATCACAACCTTCTGGCATTTAGAGACACTAGGCAATACTTACGCACTTAATGTGGAGGGCATAAACAGCAAAATTACCAGCAAAACCCCCCACAAAAATGTGAAAAATGTGGTACTAAATAGACTGGAAAAGACACTTGTTTAGAGTATGAGAGGAAGTAAGAAGGAAGAGCATCGCCTTATTCGACCTCAGCTGGAAACAAGTGCTTCAGCCAACTCAATTTTTTTTTTTTTTTTTTGCCATTCTGTGTCTGTCTGTAAATGACCTGGGGATTGACTGTGGTAGGCAGTTCTGACATGGCTCCTAGTGATCCCTTCTTCCTGGTGTTCAGATCTTTGGGTAATCTTTCCCCCTTGATATAGACTAGACCTAATGATTCACATTTTTTAAATTTTTTAATTTTTTATTATTTATGCCTACAGCACCTGGTCTTCTTAAGTGGTCTCCAATCCAAGTACTAACTAGGCCTGACTTTGCTTAGCTTCTGAGATCAAACATAAGGCTTGTTACGGGTGACATGGCCGTAGACCATGGACCGTGGCTCCACTGGGGCGTGAACCCAGGACCTTCTGCTTCTAAAGCAGATGTGCTAACCGCTACACTATGGAACCACATCCAAATGATTGATTCACTCCCAATGAATGGAATATGGCAATAGTGATGGACTGAAACTTCTTTCATTAAATTATAACAGGGGAGGAAAAAAACCCTTTTCCTTCTACCCTTCTAAGTCTTCAGCTGGGGCATCTGTAACAAAAGACAAATTAAGAGAAAAACAAACCAGTTATTAACATGTATATCTCAGGAAAAGAGTAACTCAAAGAGGTGGCTTAGAACACTGGCTTATACAGTATCTTCGACAAGGAACAAAACATTTGTAGAGAAATGACAGGACAAAGAAAAGTGGTTTTAGACTTTCAAGGGTAGCAAACTGTGGGAAGGTAAATATATGAGAAACCGATGGCAGGTAAAGTCTAGTTAGCAAAGTTTGTTACACAGATTCCCCTGGTGCCATCTCCATGCTGATAGAAGTCTAAAGTTATCTCTGATAATTAAATTTTTTCCTTTTTGGTAGAGAAGGGAGGAAGGACATCTTTGAATATTTATGTTCTACCTTTAGGCAAATAAGGGAAAGGCTGGGGGATTTTCTTATATCTGTTTCTTCTCACATGACTTTAGCTCAAAAAAATTTTTATTTCAGAGATGCATATTTTGGGGTGACATATTTTAGTTTCCTTTATTATAAAAGACTGTGACTTTCATCTTACTGCTAATTTTGTTACTGGCTCTTCTCTCATGGCTGCTCTGATTAAGAAGTCCATCTGTCAAAGAACTAGCATCCAACCTTGGACCAACAGCTAACAAGGAACTGAATTCTACCAACAGCCACAAGTTTGGAAGTAGTTCAGTCCCAGCTGAACCTGGAGATGACCATGTCCTTGGAAACACTTTGATGGCAGCCTCATGATAGATCCTAAAGCAGAGAGCCCAGCGAAGCCTGAATTTCTCACCCACAGAAAATGTGAGATAATAAATGTATGCTGTTTTAAGTCACCAAGTTTTAGGGTTATTTATTAGCAATAATTAGCAATAGACAACTAATACAAAAGAAAAATTAAAGTAAGTAAACAGTGAATTTTAAAAAATGTAAAAGAAAAACAAAATAAACCTAAGGAGAGCAAAGTAAAGATCAATTACAAAAAATTAACAACGTAGTAAAAAAAAAAAAATTAACAAAGCAGAGATTTGAAAATGGTAGAACTAATAAATAAATCCAAGAACTGATTCTTTGAAAAATAATAAACTACTAATGTAAGAAATAAAAAAAGAAGAAAGCACGAAGACACAAAATAAGAAATGAGAACGGGGAAAATAAACACATACAGAAAAAAATTAAAAATACTTGGTTCAACTTTATGCATTATTATAATCTTTAAAAGAAATATATATTTCATACCTAATTCCCCTTTTTCCCCCCATGGGGAAGTCAGCTGATATAAATTTGGGCTTTGTGGCTTTATCCTGACTATTCTCTGTAATTCAGGGTGAAAATGGGCGAAAGTCTTACAGAGCAGTATTTTTCAATCTCGCATATCATAACCCATTAATGGTTCATCATGAAATCCACACAGTAACTCTTGACTAGAATTTAAAAATGAGAGACAATAGAACATAAAAATCTGAGTGCATAGCACATAATAACTATTATTTTCATAAAACTTATGCTTCAGTTATGTGTGTTTGATTGTGTGTGCACATTGTTGCTGTGCAGAATGTATTTCTCATTCTTTGTCCAAGTCAAAAGGGTTTCAACGCTACTAGGGCACAGGACTCAGGGTATATGGGAAGTAATTCTGTACATAACGAAGGCTCCCCAAAGCACCTTTAATTGTGAGCTCTAACACTGAAACAGGAAGGTACGAGTTTCTCCATTAGCATGATGCCACTACCTTATAGGCTTCAAACTCTGACTCATTTTTCCCAGGAGTTAACTTTCCTTTCTCTACCTGCATAACATCATTGACAATTTCCATCTGTTCCAATGATCTTGTATTTCATGGCAACTGTTAGACTGCTTCAGCTTTATCCTTTTTAAAATTATGCTTGCACGTTTTTCATACTGAGATTTTGCTCATTTCTTGCTACATGGTGGATTCCTGATCTTTGACTATATTAGTTTTCCTTTAGTTTTAAGTTATACTCTTTTCCATATGGAGTCTATCTGCCTAACACATGAAAAAGCAAAAGAAAAACATTGGCGGTCAAGCCATTTAACCAGTCCTTTGGTTTGCCCTTGCCTCTTAACCTTAATTCCCTCTTTTGGCCCTTTTCTCCTTTCTTCCTAATTATTGCATTGAGAAGCCATTTACATCTCTCTCTCTCTCTTTCTACTCTGGGGGAAGCTAGCTGCCATGGTGTAAGTACCTCTGTGGAGAGGCCTATGTAGCAAGGAACTGATGATGCTAGCTAACAGCCAGCAAAGACCTGAGCCACATGAATGAGCTTGGAAGTGGATCCTCAGCTAGGTGAGGCTTGAGATGACTGTACTCCTGGCCAACAGCATAATTGCTTCTCGTGAGAGACCCTGGGCCAAACAACCCAGCAAAATGGTATCTAGATTCCTGACTCACAGAAATTGTTACATAATGTTTATTGTTTTAAGTAGCTATGATTTGAGCTAATTTGTTACACAGCAAAGATAACTCATACAGGGGCAAGTCACCCAGTGTTTGAGTTTTGGTTGAAGGCATGGCTCAGCCTCCATCATGGGGGTTGAAAGGAGCCAGACAACATCTGTCCTTAATTTCCAATGAGCATGGGCACACATGAGCACGACTGAAGCTCAGCCTATCCAAGAATGGCCTGGGATATAGTGACCTAAAGATGTAGGGATGGTTGAGGAATGAGTATCCCATAGCAGAGGTACCAATGGCAGCCTCCTAGCCAGACTGTTCCTATAGTGAATCTTAGTCTCTGGTCTTCAATTTTCCTATTTATAAAGTGGAGATAATAACAGTTCCTATTATGTAGGGTTGTTGTGAGGATTACATGGATTCAAATATGGGAAGTGCTTAGGTAAGCACCTGGCAAACAGTAAGTACTATTTTAGTGTTGACTTTTGTTATTATTATTTTATATATGGGGAAACTAAGACCTAGAGAAGTAAAGTAATTTACCAAGATTGGAACTCTTACTAAAAACTGAGATGGGGTATACGAAAAAGGGGACTCCTTTTCCTCTTTGCTCTAAGGGAACTTGTAGAAAGATGATCTAAAACTGGAAGTTGTTGCTAGTGAAGACAGAGATTCAATGGGAGAGTTTTGAGTAGCGATGTAGAGTCCTGCTTTACCACTCCCGAGTCATTAGGTCTCCCCTACGTGAAAGAGGCTTCAGATTCTCAGTGTAGTTTGCTTCTCCAGGGTCGAGGTGCTGATGCAACCTCATTTTGAGAAGGAGGATCAGGGCATCCTCAAGCTTTCCCTGTGGGCTATTCCAAATGGTTAACACTTCCTGGTGGCTTAATCTGTGACTAGCACTAGTCTACCTACATGCTTTTATGCATTAACTCATCCCAGCAACCTTAGGGGGCAGTTATTATCATCTCCATTTTATAGATGAAGAAAACAGAGGCACAGAGAAGTTAAGTAACTTATCCAAGTTCACACAGCTAGTGAGAAGCAGAGTTTAAAATCTGGGCAGTCTGGCTCCAGATTGAGTTCCTAAAAACGTTTCCTGCTTCTCATGTGAAGAGGTTCAATCCTACCAACCTCAAACAGGCTTGCTCAAATGCCCAGTAACTACCTCATGTTCTGGGTCACTGGTAGGCTGAATAATGGCCCCCAAAGATACCCATGTCCTAATATCTAGAACCTATGACTGTCGCCTTATGTGGCAAAGGGGACTTTGCAGATGTGATTAAATAAAAGATTTAAAAAATTAAAAAAAAATTTTTTTTCAATTACGGTTGAGATTCAATATAAATAGAATATTGTGAAAGGCAGTGATTATCCCAAATTATCCAGGTGGGCCCTAAGCGTAATCACAGGAGTTCTTATAAGAGAGAGGCAGAGAGGGATTTGAGTATGGATTGCAAATAGGAGACCTGAGGATGGAAGCAAGAGGTTAGAGTGATTCCGGGAAGGAGCCAGGAGTCAAGGAAAGCAGGTGGCCTCAAGAAGTTAGAAAAGGCAAAAGAATGGATTTTCCCTTATGCCCCCAGAAAGAGCCAGCCCTGCTGACACCTTGCCTTTAGCTTAGTAAAACTGATTTAGGACTTCTGACCTCCAGAAGTATAAAAGAATAAATGTGAGTCCCTTTAAACCACTAAGTTTGTGGTAATTTGTTACAGCAGGGATAGAAAATGAATACAGTCACCAATTCTGGAGGGTGCCCCCTTTCAGGGATCATGGCATTAGGGCAGAGATCGCAGGCAATCCTTTACCCCAACCCCACCCCAATCAGTCACCTATTGAATCATGTGCCAGCTGCCCTCATTCCTTCATTTATGTATTCATTGAGTGCCCCCTTAGGATCTAAGCATTGTTATAAGTCTTGGGCCTATAATAAGCAGTAAGCAAGACAAAAATTTCATCTCATGGTTTCCACTCTAATGAAGGAGCAGGTCCATACGCGCAAAAACGAAGACAAATACTAAAGACATCTGAAGTCATCTATTTAGCTCCTGCCTCAGTCATCTCTCACCTGGGAAACCTCACAGCCTTCCAGCTGCATCCTCAGGAAAGAATTCCTCATCCAGTTCCTACGTCTGTCAGACTCTGTGTGAGGCACCTTCATTCCTGCAGTCCCCTCACCCCAACCAATGCATTTACCACACCACAGAATAATTTTCTTAAAGGGTCATCTCCCTGAGGAATCAAGGCCAAACTCCTTAGCATGGCTCAAAAGATCCTTCATGCTTTGGTTCCTGCTCTCCAGTCCAGCCTCACTCCACACTCCCCTGCCTGACCTTGCCTTCCAGCTCAGTGACCAAGTGGTGTTCCTTACCTAGGCCAGGACTCCTCTCTAGGCCTTTGCCTGTCCACCCACCTGTCTCAAATGCCCTTTCCCATTTCTCTTCCAGAAAGCCTTTTCAGGACTCCCAAGTCTGGGTAGGTTTTCCATGGTAGTTGGGGAACATCCCCAACACAGCAGCTACCATGTAGTAGTAAAGTGTTTATATGTCATCTTCCTCAGTGAACTGCAAGCTCCTTGGGAACAGGACTGTTCACAGAATCCATCTCGGAGTTGTAAGCGCACCTTACAAAATCTCCAGGCATGCAGTAAGCCTTCATAAATATTTTCTGAATGAGGCTGTGAGTGAGGACGTTTTACAAATTTAACCATAGGAGTGAAGAGAAAGAAGTCATTCATGAGGGCTAGGTGTGTCTTGGAGAATGTGAAATTTCAGACATGCTTCATGGAAGGGCCAAGGCTTGGCAGGGCTTCAGAATGCTGGCAAGCTGGAGCCGGGTGTTTGGAGATGAAGGTGAGCTTAGGAGGCTGGGGAGGCTGCTGAGGAAAGGAAGCTTACCCAGGTTGAGGAAGTGGCTGCAGGCGGGAGAGTTTCAAGAAAACGGGAGGTTTTAAAAACCACCTAGGTGAAGTGTATGAGCCTTAATTATTAGGGTGTCAGAAAACTGCTGAAGGTGGGTAAGTAAGTGGTCGGGCTTCAAAGATGAATTGGACTGTTAGATCAACCTCCAGAAGAGCTACTTCTGAATGCACTGTCTCTGCCAGTATAAACTAAACACTCATTCTTGAAGGAAAGAACCAGAATGGTTCTTCTTTATTTGGGCCAGGCTGCCCTAGGGAGAAAGAAGGACCCAGAGAGCAGACGAGGTATTGGCCAGAGCTGAGTGGCAGTTGAGCCCCAGAAAGCTAAGTGGCTTAGAGGTGCCCCTGAATCTCCTAAGAGCTCCATGATTCTGTATGCCTGTAGGCCCTTTTACAGCAGGAAAGGAAGTGAGCATCTTCATTGCCTGTCTTAAGCTTGTTTACTCCCCAGGGTTGGTTTTTTGGCTGCTGTACTTCAGAATATTTGCATATGAATGAGACATAAGGGTATAATAGGTAACTTTCTAGACCAGAATTGGAGGAGGGTTGATCTTCAACTCCTCCAGGAATGTTCACGGCAACATAATAGACTGCAGAGTTCATTCAGAAGATGGGCTGGGTGGGTCCCTAATAGTTTACTCTCTTTTAACTGTTTTTAGGAGATAGGGGAGGATGAAATTTCCTCCTCTGCTTCCCTTTATTTTGGCCCTGCACACTGCCACTTTACAACATCCACGTGCTCCCACTACAAGGGCAGCCCCCGTCCTCCATTTGCTACCTTTTGGTGGTCGTTCCCGGTCTGTGACAGCATTCGGATGCCAAATCTCTTTCTTGCGTCTGTGTCCTCACCCCTTCACTACCCCCACATATTGTCATCTCACGTCACATCTCTTCAAAGCATTGGTGTTGTCACCTCATGATGCAGCAGGTGCTACTAGTGATGTTGTTTGTGGAATTTTAGTCTAAAAATGTAACCCTTCAGTGACAGGAAAAAATACTTAAATGTAATTACAAAGAAAACTGGGTAGAAAAGATTGCTTATCACTAATCTATTCTCAGTTTACTTACTCCCTGTCAAGTTTTCACAGGAGAGGCACACAGATCCCTTAGTACTCAAGACTGTGAGATCCTCGAAGCTTGAGACTGTGTCATACTTATTCCTTAAGCAGCCACACAGTTGACATTCAGTAAACACTTTTGTATATTTAGGGAGAAGCTGCCCGTATTCTCTGGGCCGACTTCCCCCTCATGCCCTTCCGTCTCTGCATAAATCATTGACTTGGGTCTCACCCCTGTCCCCCACCTTGCCCCACCTTCCCCTGCCATAGGCCTTAGATACTGTTTTTTAATCTCTCTTTCTAGAAAGAGAACGGCTAGTTCCTCTTCTATCACAACATTACGAAACCTGCTTTCACTTTCCGTTACTCAGAGACTGTCCTCGCTACATTCGTCAGCAGCCTCTGCATTGAGGAACCAGCTGGGCCCTGTTTAGTCTGCAGCATGTGTCGCTGCTGATTTTCTTCCCCTTGACATGCGTCCCTCATGGCTTCCCTAATAACACCCCGTCCCAATTCTCTAAGGACCATTTCAGGCCACTTCTCTTTCCTCTTCCTTGTTTCAGAGCCTTTTTGAATTTTTGCCAAGGGTTCTAATGTTCATCTCTCCCACACTTACCTCCCATCTAGAACCTTCCTTCTCAATGCGCCCTGCCTAGACCAGCAGCAGTGGAATCATTGAAAGCTTGTTAGAAATGCAGAATCTTAAGCCCAACCAGCCATTTCCTGCATCAGAATCTGCATTTTATTAAGATTCCTTAAGTAACTCATCTGCACATTAAAGTTTAAGAAATGCTGGTTTATAGAGCATAAAGAATTGAGGACTTTTTGGACTTTACAAAATGGATTCTATGGGAGCCATGATAGAATGTTAATGATAGGAATGCCCTGGGGGTGTGACGAAAATGTACAAAACCACAGAAACATCCCCCACGACTGCCCCAGATAAGCCCCCATCTGTAGGGGCCGATAAACATAAGGATCATACCTCAGAAGGTCCACATAAGCTCAACACCTTTTGGATGATGCTCAAGCCTGACTGAGAGCATCATGGCTGGGTATGCTGAGAGCCAAAGACTAACATTCTGCCTGTCTAGCCACTGGCTTGGGACCCACGTGCAGCTATCCATACTGCTAGTCAACAGAGATCGTTTGGGAGATGCTAAGGACTTTCATCCCTTCACTCTGTCACATAAAACTGTACTTCCCCTCTCTGCGTTGTGTGTTAACCTGTGTGGGTACCTGACTGGTTTATCTGAGAAGGTTTTACTCAACAAGCCTGGCATTGTGGAAGGACACAAATGCATTCAAGGATGTTACTTCAGTAGCCTCTTTTCTTGCTCATGATAGCTGGTCTATAGCAGCAATGTCCAATAGAAATACATGCATAAATAAATTTTTCTAGTAACCGCATTTAAGTGTGGAAGGAAACCTGTGAAATTAATTGGAATCATATGGTTTATTTAACTCTATATATCCAAAAATGTTATAATATCAACATGTAACTCATTTAAAATTATTGAAGTTATTTTACACTCCTTTTTTTTTTTTGTACTAACTTTTTGAAATTTGGTGTACATTTTGCCCTCATAGCATATCTCAGTTCATACCAGCCACATCGCAAGTGTTCAACAGCCAAATGGCTAATGGCTGGCATATTAGACAATGTGGCTCTAGAGTTTGGCATGCAGACAAGAACTTAAGGTTTAAAGTGAAACCAATTTGTGTTTAATTAGCGTCAACATTTATTAGCTTTGTGATCCTGGGCAAATTACCCCTCTCTGGGTTTCCTTTCCTCACATATTAGCAGGGAACACTATTAACCATCTCACATAGTTTCAGTGAATATTAGAGATAATGTATGAAAAAGCACATAGGTATCACCACTTGATAAACGGTGACTATTAACACTTTCCTCTATTTTCTGGGCTTTATCGAATTATCTGCAAAATTTGCCTCCTTAATAAGCAACACATTAATTACCATTATTATTATTATCTTTTGCGAAAAGCTTTCTTACAAGTTAATGGTTATTAAAAGACTGTTTCAGTGCTTCTTTATCTGTCTTAGTAACTGATTCAATAGATGAACAATTTAAATCCTTGCTTCCATAGTTAGATGACGGCATAGACTCTGGAGCCAGACTGCCTGGGTTAAATCCTAGCTTTGTCACTCACCAGCTGTGCCTCAGTTTCCTCATCTAAAACAGAGCTGATAATAGTCTCTATTTTATGGAATTGTGAATGTTATGAATAAATACACAGAAATTCCTTACACTGGTACCTGACTCAGAGTAGGCATTGCACAATTTATAATTGTGATATAAGGGTCCATTGACAGTAACAGTGACAATTATGAAGAGTTCAGGGATATTGGAAATGCCTATAATGTTAAATAAAAGAAACAGAACACAAAATGGTTCTTATAGTATGATCACAACTATATTTAAAACAAAGTAACTTAGAATTATGGCTAGTAGTAAAGACACCAAATATTAATTGTGGTTGCATTTGGGAGACAGAATTTGAAGTTGTTTTTTTCCTTTCTCTTTTCTAAGTGTGCATTAATTCTGTAGTGAAGAGAACCAAATTAGCTCTATTTTTGAAATTGCTTACTACTAATTGAGAGTGTGGCATCTGGAAAAACACTCCCTGGGTTCCCTTGAGGGCATTATACTAAGTGAAATAAATCAGACAGAAAAAGAAAAATACGTATGATCTCATTTACACGTGGAATCTAAAAAAAAGTAAAACTCAGAAACAGAATAAAATGGTGCTTGCCAGAGGCTGAGGGTGGGGCAGGGGACAGGGGAATCGAGGAAATGTTGGTCAAAGGATGCAAACTCCCAGTTGTAAGATGAACAAGGTCTAGGGATCTAATGTACAGCATGCCAACTATAGTTACCAATACTGTATGATACACTTGAAAGTTGTTGAGAGTGGTTCTCATTACACACACACACACACACACACACACAAAACTAATCATATGAGGTGATAGACATGTTAACTAGCCTTATTGTGGTAATCATTTTGCATTATAATATATGTGTATCAAATCACATTGTATCCTTCAACTTGTGCAATGTTATATGTCAATTATATCTCAATAAATCCAGAAAACAAAAGAAGAAATGAGGAAAAAAGATTCATTTTATAGATTTCAGTGAAGTAAATTTTATTTTAATTAAATATTTTTTTTTAATTTCCAGGGTTCCAATTTTTGCTATGCTCCTCACTAGCTTAGATAACTTCCTTCACTCGTATGTGCCTTGATTTCCTCATATATTAAATGGAAATAATAATTATATTAAACTCATAAGAGTTTGGGTAAGGATTAAGTTATTAAGGTTTAGGAAAATGCCTGGCACAAAACCACAATGCTTTGTAATAATGGAGATGATGAAGAAGAAGGAAGAGGTTGAAGAAGAGAAGATTATTCATGTTAGTGATGTGTGCCCGTGTTTAAATCCTGATGCTCCCACTTATTTGCTGTTGGAATTTGAACATGTTTCTTAAATTCTCTAAGCCTTAGCTTCCTCATCTGCAAGTGGAATAACAACAAGGCAATACATATGTATGAGATTGTTATAGATAATAAGTAAAATCATGTATAGTGCCTGGATCATAGTTAGATAAATAATATTAAGTTTTTCTGAAAAATTAAAACAAACTGCAATAACAATGTCTGCTTCATAGATTACTGTGAAGATAAAATGAGAGCACTTTGAAAACTACCATATAAATGAGGCATTAGTTATAATGTCAACTTACTTCCACTAGATGGCAGTAGACACCACTAAATACTATTTCGCTCACCTAAACAGCTTAGCTAAGGGAGAACCAACACAAGTGCAGGACAGGACAGTTTTCATGAAATTACTTATCAGGCCTAGTCTCACTTCTGTGATTATACTAAAATGTGGTGAGAGTGCATATATTATTTCAAATGAGTGACCTCCCTGCTTGGGCTTAGGAATCTTTTTGTTTGATGTAAAGTGTAAGAAAATATTTTTATTGATAGCCTGTTCTAGTTCCACATTCAGTTCTCTCAGTTTCCATCTTCATCTCTGGACATTCTCAACTGCACTTGTGCTCTGACCTAGCTCCTTGTTACTCAAAGTGTGGTCCATGGATCAGCAGCATCACCTTCACCTAGGAGCTTGTAGAAATGCAGAATATTGGGCCTCACTCTAGATTTACTCAATCCAAGCGATTCACATGCTTATCAAAGTTTGAGAAGCACTGCGTTAGCCACATTGAACCTCTTGGAATTCTCTAAAGGAATCCTGCTGGCCTTGGCTCCTGCTGGTCTCCCCAAGTCAGAAACACCTTTTCTCTGTCTGTCAGGCAAACTGGCTTCTTATTTACTCTTCTTAACTCGCTAGTGAGGGAACCCATAGGATATAAACCCAGCTTAGAGGAGAATAGAGGAGACTTGCAAATATATACATAGTCTATGAAAAAAGAATCTTGGAATAAGACTAAAAATTAAATGTAGCACTGCTTTATATCGACAGCAATAAAATAGTAAGCTTTGGAGTTATCTTTTCTATCCAACAAAGTTATTTGCAACTTTTCTTCTATAAGTTAATATCTAATTTTATGACTCTAGACCTTATCAATACTAAATGATAAACCAAATAAAATGACATCCCCTAGAATCAGAAGACCTTCCCCCTCCCTCCCCATGTAGGCTTCTTAGACAATGCTCTATCTAGTATGACCTTGAAAAGACACATAATAATATTTTGCCTTATTTACAAGTTTTGATAATTTTTCTTAAAATTTTAAACTTGATGACAGGGGCAATAAGGAATATATAGGTTGGGTTTCCAAACTTGACTTTATACAGAATTCCAATTGTTAGTTTCAGAGGATGAAGTAAATTTCTATATCACAGAGCTGAATGGAAAAGACGACAAGATCGAATTAAGCTTGCCTTTCAAAACGTATCTTCCTGTGCTTCTTTGAACCCCACTACCACAGTAATATCATTAGACTGTAAGCTTCTTGAGGGCAGGGATTTTTAGTAGGTATGTTCATTGCTAAATCTAATTCCTAGGACAGTGCACATATAGCATTTTATAAACATTTGTGGAATGGATGAATGAATGAAATTAATGACATTTATAGGATCATATATCGTTCTGGATAGTAGGGATGGTTTAATTAAAAAATAATTATCTTTTTAAAAAATTTTTTTTCCTGTTAACCTGCAAATTGTGACCCTGCAAAGTACCTACCTATATTTCAAAGAGGGCTCTATTGAGGAGGAAAAATTCTTCCTCTATCCTTCTAGGTTCTTTTAGCTGGCCTAATAATTAAATTGACATAAGACAGATTAACAAGAGAAAAACTATTTAATCATGTACATACAGAAAACACATAAAAATATGAGACCTAAGGGCAAGTTGGTCAGTTAAGGTTTATTTGCCATCCTGAAAAAAGGAATGGGACAGGGGCCTGGAGCTTTCAAGAGCAAGGACTAACCACAGAACACATCTCCTAGCTTGCTCTTGGTGTTACCTTCTAACGGGCATGCCGGTGGTCAGCATTGGCCATTTTTGTTTGGCGTATTTGGCTAGGGGTCGGTAAACTATGACCCATAGTTTAAATGTGGCCTGTGGCCTGTTTTGTAAAGTTTTCCTGGAACACAGCCATGCCCATTCATTGACTTGTGACCCAAGGCTGCTTTGGCACTACAAGGGCAGAGTTGACAAATTGTGACATTATATGACTCGCGAAGTCTAAAGTGTTTACTCTCTGGCCCTTTACAGAAAACGTTTGTTAACCCTTATTCTTGGCTGACAAATGCTGAGACCACTATGTGAAAAGCACCATGGTATAGAATATTTCTAAAGTATAATCATCAACTCTTTGGAAGAAAATAACAAAGGCAGCAACATCTACCTACATACATTTATAACAAATCCATCTTGAGGGGCAAATGGCTTTCTTTTTGAAGCTGAAATTCCTATTAACACAACTCTAAGCATTGTCCCTGAGTCTGTGTCAGACTTCAGTTTGTGTTCCTGAAGTAGCAGAGGTGAGAATGTTTATAAACAAATATATATGTTATATGGTCACAGAAATCCAACGAAGCTGAGAAAATATTTTTGTGCACATATCTATATCCATATATCAATTCTTGATGAAAGTCTTCAGCAAAATAAGCCTTCTGTATTTTTGACCTTTGTTTAAATAACTTATGTGCCTCACAAAAGTACTAACACTTATTCCAAATTTCACTCTGGCCTCAAACAGAATACTAGCCAGAACTCAGCTGTGCATGGTGCCAGGTGGCGTTTAAAACTGCATGTTGTCTTCTTGTCCCAGTTCTCGAGGTTGCTAAAGTTAGGGGGGTGGGGTATGCGACTATGCCAGTCATTAGGTTATTGTATGCCGGCTCTAAAATCACCCTTCCAGACTCTGTGACACTAGAACTCATTTCTACTTTGCCAGCTGGTTTCCTGAAGGTTCTGCCAATCGGATGTGTTGGGGGACTTTGCAAGGCAGGAGGACGGACGAGGGACTTGTTTCTACACGCTCACTGTTTCTTTCAGCAGTACCGTAGCAGTAATGCCCCTTCACCCAATAGTAGCACCTACTTCCAGTCTCTAGCGTTGTCACACATTCTCAGAACTGCGTCACTGCACCCCCTCAGACCTGCGTCACTGCACGCCCTCAGACCCACCAGCATCAGCCAAGCAGCATCCCTGCTCAGAAGCCTGAGCCCCAGCTTTCCAAGGGCCTCTTCTCCAAATTTCTAGATAATTTCAACCTCTTCCTTTTGTTCCCCCAGACCCAGGGGTGATACCTATGTCCCGAAGTTACTGTCTCTGCATGTTACCTCATTGTTCCCTTTCTGCTTTTTTCAGTTCTCCAATACCAGCTTGGTCGATTTCTTCCACTAAATTCTCTTTAATGCCTCCTGATATCTGCACTTGCTTTGCCTTGAGCCTGGAATACTTGTTTTCAAGTATTCCAAGGTCTTCGCCATGCTTTCTTCTCCTTATCTTTCAGCTTTTAGCTCAAATGCCACCTCTGAAAGGCTTTTCCTTATCTCCCAATAGAAAGCATTCTCCCTCTCACCTCCAACACCATCCCCAACTTTCTAGAAATGATTGTATCTATTCACTTGTTTTGGAGTTCCCTGTGTTACCTCATCCCCAACACTCACACTAGAAAGCTTCTTGAGAGCAGAGACATCCTTTGTTGAGTTCAGTCCCAAAATACTGCCTGGAACAGAGTAGATGCTGAAGAAATAGGGGTTGAGTGACAGAGCCTACAAGGTTGTACCCCAGGGCTCTTACGAGGTTCTTATCAGCTGCAGGGGGAGAGCTTTATTAGAACGTTTACTCCCATCCTCAGCGGGGTGGGGAGGGTTTGGGGAGCAGGGCCTATGGGGCTAGTAGTATCTGCCTATCCTCTCCCTCTCTCCTCTTCCTCCCCTGCCCCTCCCTACCAGTCCTTTCCTGTCCCTCCAGGTCCTCCTACTCTCCCGGTTCTTCCTCCTCCCCTCATCCTCCCATTCCCCGCCCCTTCCTCACCCCACCCTGTCGCGTGTCCCACCTGTGCACGCCCTGCGTATTGCGCGGGCACTGGAGCGCTTAGCATCCGACGGCCAGCTGCGGAGGGAGGATGGCGGCGGCGGCGCTGAGCTTGGTGCTGTTGCTCCTGGCCAGGGTCTGGGCAGGTAACGCTCATCAGTTGGCCTGGTCAACCCAGGACCCGCGGAGGAATAATGAGATGCGGTCTCGTCAGAGACTGCCCACTCCTATACCCCGGAGTCCCTGGCGTCCTTCCGCGCACCCGTTACTGGCGGTTAGGGCCCCGCTGCAGTCCTCTAGCAACACGAACTTGGGGGCGAGGGAGCGTGACTGTGGAGCCAGGGATCCTTCAGTTCTTGCTTGAGCTTCACTCCCAGCTTCTCAGTGACACCCTGCTGTCTGCTCTTTCTCCCTTAAAGCAGATTTTCTGGAGCTCAAGATTAGGAGTTGAGTTTTTATGTACAGTGGCCCAACTGAATGAACCTCGGCATAAGATGTACAGAAATTAGGAATAGTGAATGCCAAGTGCGTCAGGGCACTCCAGGGCTTATGGGAAAGGGGAGTTAGTTCACCTAGACTTGACGCCCCATTTTAAAATGGAGTCGAAATGGTAACACGTAATATTAAGTTTTATATTCATTACCCTGAGCCGCAGAGGAAAAAAATAAATTATTAGGAGTTACTTCTCTGACTTTTATTTTGTAGCTCCATAATTCTTTCTCAAGCAAACTTATTAGAGTGGTCAGTTATGAAACCCGTACCAAATGTTCTTTTGTGTGCCTGCTAGGAGAGGTGCCAGAAAACAACCGCGTATTTTGGGTGGCTGGTGGGGTGAAAGGGAGTGGTTCACAGAAGTTAGGCGTCTGAGGGAAAGGGAGAAGGTGCAGCTTGAATAAATCACAACGTGGATTTTAAGACCCTTATGAACAAGAATTGACTTAATCACATGCTCTAAAATGTTTTCTTCTTGCAGCCTCTATGCACAGTCAATTTGGTCCATCTGCAGAATATAGAACAGTAAGTAGGAAACTACTTGTATTGTTTCTATTAACACAATGAAGCCCCCAATGATTTGGGTTGGGGGATAGTTTTCAGTTCTAATCTGCCACTTTTGAAACTGTTGACTGCTTTAGAAACCAGCTTCCCACGCAGGCTTTTGATACAGATCAAAAATGCAAATAGCTCAGTTCTTGAAGACTCCAGGGCTTTGTTTCCTCTAATATCTCCTTTAATGATTCAGAAAATCCTTGGCCTAATAGTTACACCTTGTACTAGACATGTTTTGTGCAGTACGTTATCAAGTTAAATTCTGTGGAAGCAAAAGACCAACCAAATGAGAACAAACAAAAACTATTTATTCAGAGCTTGCTGTGACAAGGAAGTCAACCACATCACTTGTATTTTGGCTGAGACTCAAAGGCAGGCAGAGGAGTAGGAAAGCTTTCTAGTGAGAGAATGGAGGGCTTCAGGTGTGTCTTGATTTCAGGCTGTTGGCCTGTAGTTGGGCTAACTAGAAGCAGGTATCCTATGTAATTGGTTAGGAGTGAATATTTGGCTTTCCCTGATTGATTCTAAGTTGGAAGTGGGGACAAAATTTAGGGAAGCTGTTGGTTACTAATCGAGTCCTGGCCGTTTGGGGCCGATTGTTACAGAGGTTATTATTCGGCTTCTTAGACTGTCACTAGAGATAGCCGTCTGACTTACAGCAGGCTGGCTTCCTGGGCTGGTTATTCTAAATAATGAGTTGGTTTCTTGGGCAGGTTGCTGCAGGTTATGGTTAGAGATCTATTTTAATATCTGGTCCAGCATCATCCATTGGTATATTCAGTGTCTCAGTGCTCAGAATGGCCTTGTGAGATAGATATTATGATTTTACATATAGGGATATTGACATCAAGGGGTTAGGTAACTTTTGAGTATTCATTTCAGAGTAGACATCGTCTTGAAAGCCTTCACACTCTATTTTCTTCCTCCAAAGAAGATATAAATGCACTTTCTCTACATTACCATTCAACCTAAGAAATAAATAAATTAGCGAGGTGGCCCTTTTTCGAGAGAGAATGTCTTCTGAAGCACTGAGGAACAGTCTACTAGAGGTGACTTCCTCTAGTTGGCATCTCGTGGGGTATAATTTAGAGGCTAAAAAAAAAATTGCTATTAAATAGGTATAGGT
>NW_006442508.1:11154001-11189772 GCF_000325575.1 Pteropus alecto | reverse complement strand
TTGTTTTGCAAGTGTCTAAATTCTCACTCTATTTTAAAAAGTGGTTTTCACCTGGGGGCAATTTTGCCTCTCAGTAGACATTTAGACTAGGGGTCCCCAAGCCCTGGGCCATGGACTGGTACCAGTCAGTGGCCTGTTAGGAACCAGGCCGCACAGCAGGAGGTGAGCTTAGGTGATCTAGTATAGCCTTGTGTATTTGCAGCCACTTCCCAGCACTAGAATCACCATGTCAGCTTCACCTCAGATCATCAGGCATTAGATTCTCACAGGAGCACTGGTCCCTGGTGCCAAAAAAGGTTGGGGATCACTGTTTTAGGCTGTCATTTTTGATTGTCATGACTGGGAGTTGATACTGGCATCTATCTAGTGGACTGAGAACAGAGATGCTACTAAAGAACCTACAATGCACGGGAGAGCTTCCCACAGCAAAGAATTATCCAATCCCAAATGTGAATAGGGTTGACAAATCCTGTTTTAGAGAGACCAAACCAGGAAATTATAAGTGAGTTATTATGGGTATGATTTTTGCAGTGATAGCATGCAGAATTCTAATTAGTTGAAACATTCAAAGGAAAGGTTTTGTCTTTTGCATTACTTAAAATTAAATTCAGCTGCAAGTAATAGACTCAAAATAACAGTGCACAGTGCTGCCACACTAGGATGTGGCCTTTGTATTCCTGGTCTATAAAGTTAATGCCTCATGCTCCCAACTGTAGGATAGGGGAATGGACAAAGAAGAATAAAACTAAGAGGAAGTAGAGGACAGGTACCAGCTTTCTTTTAAAGGGGGTTTCCAGAAGCTACTGCACAACAATTCCACTTATATCCCATTGGCCTGACCTTAATTATATGATCATAACTAGTATTACAAGTAGCCATATGCCTTGTCATTGTCTTACATCAAAAGATTTCCATTTTGTTTTCATTTATATGTTTTAAGATAATATTTAGGGTATGTATTGTTTTTTGTTATTGTTTCCTTGCTTTAATTGAATTTTTAAGCTAAACGACTAGCTACCTCTTGTCCCAATCTCATTGGATAAGAGGGCATCTAGAAGGCATCTCTTGAGTGAGCCTAGGGCAGTGGGAACATATCGTGCTCCTGAACGAAGTGTAGAGTGTGCTGAACAGAGGATGGAAAAGGTCAACAAAACCTCTTTTAGTTCAGGGTTTGGCCCACAGCCAGCCCTGCTTAGGCCTTTATGAAACCTGATAATATTAATAGAAAGGTGTACTTCATTTATTCAGAGGGCTAAAACAGGGTGACTTCTTTTACTCTGATGTGAGGAAAGGTGATCACCTTTACTAAAAAAACAAATTATATATATACCTATATCGCAGAAATATTGCAGGCCATGTATTTAACCTTTTGTTAGAGCGAGACCTTGCACTCCACGGTCTGATCACTGTGACAAGTGCTATTCCTGGCCCTGCTGGAGACCCGTGACTGTGAGCAAGACATGTCACCTCTCTGGCCTCAATTCTCTTGAATCAGATGCTTGAGTTTCATACCAATTTCTTACAGCTGCCATAATAAAGTATCACAAACTGGGGTGGCTTAAACAACAGAAATTAATTGTCTTGGAATTCTTGAGGCCAGAAATCCAAAATCAAGGTGTTGGCAGGGTTAGTTCTTTCTGAGGGTTATGAAGGAGAATCTGTTCCATGCCTCCGTCCTAGTATCTGGTAGCCTCAGACATTCCTTGGCTTATAAGTGGGGTTCTCTCTGTGTTGTCACATGATTTCCCTTAGTGTATGACACTGCCCAAGTTTTCCCTTTTTATTGGGACACCAGTTACATTGAATTAGGGTTCACTCTAATAACCTCATTTTAACTTGATTACCTATATAAAGACCCTATATCCAAATAAGGTCACATTCTGAGGTGCTGGTGGTAAGGACTTCAACATATCTTTTGGGATGGACACAAGTAAACCCATAGGTACCCCTAAAATCCAGTTATGAACCTGCTGCTTTCTTTAGTGCTGGGGGTTAAATGCCAGTATCTGAAAAATCCAGACTAAAAGATTCAATTCCTGAGTGTGTCTCAACATTATGTCAAGGGACTGAGATAGAATGTAATAGCACATCCACATGGAGATTGTAGTGAGTGCAAATTATGAAGCTAGAGGACAGTAAGGTAGGTATGGTGGCATGTCTTGGACTTTCATTTAAAAATCAGCACACTGAACCTTCTTTAGAGATTCTTTTCTTACGTAGTAGGTATCAAACCATTGCTTCAACATTGCATCTGATTTTTTCATTAGAAAAATCTTTTTTTCTTTTTTTTGGAAAGTAGAAATATTTTTGTAGGATGTTTCTAGGAAATCTAGGGAGACATGGGACTTTGTACTCCCCTCCACTATTTTGTGATAAGAATATCTCAAGTTATTCTCTAATTTCTGTCTTCCTTTCTTTTTTCTAGCCAAACTGCGATCAGTACAGATTACCAGGATGCCCCAGAGACTTTAACCCTGTGTGTGGAAGTGACATGTCCACTTATCCCAACGAATGTACTTTGTGCATGAAAATCAGGTAACATAATTTAAAGTATAGAATAGACAAGTTTTTATTCTTTTTTTTTTTGAATTTTCATTATTTATAATATAGTGCCTCTTTTCTTGGAAATAAAGATGAAATATGACATAGTTCTGTTTTCAGACTGACATTTAAGAAGACACAGAATTCCTCAGTGCATTTTCCAAGTCAAAGTTAGAGAATGACGTGTGCAACTGTAGACCAGATAATCAAACTATGTTACTATCCATGGATTAAGAGAAATTAAGAAATATTTAAACTTTATGGAATATTAAATGTTCTTTTAAACTCAGAAGGCATGTGTAGGTGACCTGCACACCCTGCAGTACTAGTCGGGAAATAGGTCTTAATGACTGTACCGAAAGAATGCTAAGTAATTAGTGTTTTATACCTGGTGCCCTTCATGTAACACACCTGACCATGAGATCGTGACTCCTCTAGGTATGCTGCTTTGTATTTCAGGGGTCCATTCTCTGACTTCAATCAACCCTGAGTTACCTAGGTCTTCTCAGAATGATTTTTTGGGGTTAGTGACCTGTGCCCTTGGGTTAGAGAAAAAATGACCGAGTTGTGACTCATTGATTTAGCTTTAAAAAATGATTATGCAAATGTCACCCTAGACAGAATCTAATGTACAATGACATGGGTCTTTTTAATACAATTGTGGGACAGTGTCAGTATGGTAAATAATAAAAATGTTTTTGTTTTTATGGTTGTTCAATTTGCAGGGAAGATAGTCATGACATTAAAATAATCCGAAGCGGACCGTGCTGATGGAGCGGTTTACGAAAGAGAAATTGGAGAAACCACCATCAACTACACACTAGATGAATTTCATTTTCCCTTTTTCTCTTCTGTTATGTTTCTTTGCATGAGATTTGTTAACCCACATTTTCTGAGAGGAGGTGTGGAAGAAAGCCATGTACAGTGACTAATAATTAAAACAGAAATAAAGAAAAAAAAAACTTGTTTTTTTGGCTTTTGTCCCTTTAGTTAAGCTTATTGCCCTGATGACTTGTGCATTGCTTTATTGAGTTGGAATAAAATCAGCATTGTGTTCAATTATGGCTGTTCTCTGGTGAATATCTGTTCTCACTCTGCAACCTCTGGGTGGCTCTTCTCCTTTCAGGCAAGAGTGAATTTCACTCTGAGAGAAGTAGAGTCATCGTTGAGAGCCAAGATTTATTCTAATTCCCCATTTCCCTGAATCTTGGAGAATTCTGTGTAACTGGTACAGTGCTTTGCACATGGCGAGTAACTGTGAAATATTTGGAGCTGACTTTAGGCCAAGCTGGTAAAGTCAAATAATTCAGTCAGGTTAAAAATATTCAGTAGATTCAATATCTCCTTTCAACACAGTTTTCCTTCTGGTTAACTTAGGAACTTGGCATCTTCTTCCTTTAAGAGCAGTGTTTCTCAACCCTAAGGGACATTTGGCAATATGTCTGGAGGCATTTTTGTGTCACAGCTGGAGGATGGGTGCTTCTGATATCTAGTGGCGAGAGGCCTGGGATGTGGCCGTGCACCCTATGGTGCATAGGCCAGCTCAGACAAAGAATTTTTCAGTCTAAAATGTCAGTAGTGCTGAGGTTGAGATACCCCATTTTAGAGTTTGATACAACATAAAGAATAAAAGCGACTATTTTAATTTAAAATAACATTTTCCAGGTAGAGGATTTTGAGTCAAGTCCTGGGTTTAACTGCACTCTAATACAGGAAACCGTGAGACATGAGGTAAGAAGCGGTCGATAAGTGTGCAGTGGAAGGAATATGGCTTTTTGGGGTCACCTAAACCTGAATTTGAATTCTGATTCCAATACTTATTTGAGCTTCAGTTTTCTTCTCTGGATAATGGGGATAATGCTCAACTCATGGAGCTGTTGTGAGGAAACTGCTTAGCACTGTGCTTGGCACATAAAAACCGCTGAAATAGTAGCTACTGTTACTTCAAGCACCTGTCTTAGAAAGAATTAGAGGCCGATGGAGGACAATTTGCTCAAGGTTATAAAACACATTTTTTTTTTTTTTTCATGCTATGCTCTCTTTAAGTACAAGACTCTTCCAATCATGTCACCTAGAGATTATTTGACCCACTGCTCTGTCTGGCCACCAGTCTCTTCTCTCTCTTCAGCAATGGTGAGGCTGATAATCTTTCCACAAGGAAGAGAAATCCATGGCTTATTGCCTTTGTCAATAACAAAAATATTGGAGAGCTAGGTGGCAAAGCTGTTGTAACTGGCATCTTTAACATGAACTACATCAAAAGGACCAGGGAGTCTCTCTGTTAATGGTCACACCAATTCTTCCTCAGCACATCCAGTTAATGTAGGGAGGAGGCAAAGGAATTAAAATATTAATCAAGCCACAGACTGCAATATGCTGATCAGCCCTGCAGCCAGGCCAAGAGGACACCTTCAGAAAAAAGGGAATATTTCTGCTGGGATTGCTAATAACCCATTCTCCATACCTGTGAAGGGGAAACGAACCAAGAGTCATTCCCAAAAACCATGGGCAACCTATGGATTAAAGGCTAGGAACTGCCAGCAGGCCTTTCACTCTACATATTCTTACCTTTTCACATTACATACCCTTCCCCTTCATCACTGTATGTCCATAACAAAGGAAATGGGTTCATCAAGACTTTTAAACAATAACTCACCGAAACGAAAGAATGATATATAAACTGAATTCCCTGAACACCCGGCTCCCTACTCGCTGTCTTTCCAAGTCTCTTGTGGTCATTCTCAGTGCCTTTACTTTGTCTCTCACTATCTCTTGCACTGTCCCTTTCACTCTCTGCCTCTGTGAGGAGACCACACTCTGTCTGTGGAGTTACCCCTTTTTAGTAAACTTTCCCTTTGACTCTAACTTTGGCGTGTGTGTTGAATTCTTTCTACACTCTCTGTCAAAGGACCCTCTTCTCTCGGTGCCGGGGTTGGTCTCCCCACCACCAACTCGGGGAAATTTGCCCTGTCTTGCATCATAGTCACCATACACAGGTTATCAGTGTCAAACTTGATGAAATCAGTAACTTTGCCAGTCTCCAAATCAATCTGAATGGTGTCATTCACCTAGATGAGGGGATCAGGGTAGTGGATGGTGCAAGCATCACAGGTCACCAGATGAGGGATTCCTTTTGGGCCCACAAAGATCTTTCTCACTTTGCACGACATGTACTTGGCCTCCTCAGGTGTAACACAATGAACAGCAAAGCAATCCTTGGTATCATATATCAGACGGAAATTCTCTCCCATCTTGTCAATGCTGATGACATCATAAAACTAGCAACATAGGTTGTATCAGTTAAGACTTTGCCATCAGTCCTAATAAACCACTGCATACAGATCTTTATTTCATCTCTAGATAGGGCATACTTCAGTCTGTTTCTCAGGAAAATGATTAAAGGCACACATTCTCTCAGCTTGTAGGGGACTGTGGATGGATGAGGAGCAAACACATTGGTTAGTTTACCTAGCATTTAATGCTTTGGAGCTGCTGCACACTGCAGATGCTTCTTGGGACTACACGCCATGGCTGTGCAAAGCACTGTAAAAGCTAGAACACATTTGAAACAGTCTGCACCAGAAGACTCCACATTCCCAGTCCTCTGCTCTTATATAGAAGACAGGCAATGAAGTGGGAAGCTGTATAACATAAACATACCACAAGTAATGTCCTGTAGTTATTTTTGGCCTAAAAGTTTTACAAAAGATTGCTTTGAATAATTAAAAGATACACAAGTGTATAAAAATAAAAAGTAAAAGTCTTGCCCATTCTGGCCTCCAGAGGTGACCAATATTAACCTTTTGGAACATAAGCTCCTTTTCTTTCTCCCTAAGTATAAAATCACACACACACACACACACACACACCCCTGTCCTATAAACCTGCTTTTCTCCTTATATTAAAAGTAACATGTAGTAATTATAATTTACCCAAAGTAAATAGTAGAAAGAATAGTCCAATAGTCTGCGGAGAGTTCTCGAATAGAAGCTCCCAGAGGATAGAGATCTTGTCCATCTTGCTTATCATGGCATCTTCAATACCTGGGACAATGCTTAACTCGGTGCATATTTGTTGACTGAAAGAATGCCTAGTAGGCCTCACAAAATAATGACAACAAAACCACTAACTCCCCTGAATTTCCTTCCTGCCCCAAAACATTTTAACTATGATGTGTCTTGCTGTGGGCCTCTTTGGGTTCCTGGTTTTTGGGGCTCTCTGAGCATCTTAGAATTTTATGTCTATTTCTTTCACCAGGTTAGGGAAGTTTTCCATCATTATTTCTTCAAATAGCTGTTCAACATTTTATTTTCCTTTTGATATGCCAATGAGATGGACATTTTTACCTTTAATAGTGTCCCATAGGTTCCTTAAATTATTATTATAGTCTTGGCTTCTTTTTTCTTGCCATTCTGATTGAATGTCCTTGGCTTTCCTACACTCTATATAGGTCACTTGATCCTCTTCTTTATTCACTTTGCTTATTCCTTTGTTTATTTCATTTAATGTACTTCTGAGATAATGTGTTCTTCGTTTCAGACTGGTTCCCTTTTATAATTTCTATTTCCATTTTTATGTTTCTTATGTCTCACTGAATTCATCTACCCTTACCAAAAGTTCATTGAGCAGCTTTATAACCAGTGTTTTGAACTCTGCATCTGTTAGATTGCTTGACTCTATTATTTCTGAATCTCTGTTCTGTTCTCTCATATGGTTTCTGCTTCTTTGTCTTCCCATTTTGGCTGCCTTTTGTGTCTGTTTCTACGTGCTAAGCAAAGCTTCTAAATCTCCTGGTCTTGTTAGTGTGGATTTGTGAAGTAGGTGGCTGTCCAGTGGCATAGTCCTGAGAGGGGTTCAGCTGCAGGCCAAATTTAGCCCAAGCCTCTGCCCCTCTGGGGCCACCTGTTAAGATTTAGCAAGCAATCCACAGATACTGAGCTTTCTAGCTGCCTCAAAAGGCCACACCAGAAACCGAAGCCAGCTGCCACAAGTGTGAGTCTAGGCTGCTCAGCAAAAATCACCTGACTCGCTGAGGATACACCTGGATGTGTCTTGGATGGGCCAGGAGTTGGAGAAGGCAGGGTATCAGGGAATCTTCTGGACAGAACGAGCTCTGTTATCCAGTGTGATGATGTCTTTGCTATGGCGGTGCTGAGTCTGTGCACTGGGAGCGGGGATAGCTCAACAGAGGAACAATAGATACCGCCAGCACTTCTGCAGGGGAGAGACTCACCATGGTCCTCACTCTGACAACTCAGTGTCACCCTGTAAATCCTTGTGTAGCCAAACTGGCGCTGGTGCTCAGAATGAGCAGGTCTGTCACTGCGGAACTCCGCTCGCAGACAAGGCCCCTTTAAGAGGTGTTTGCAGCTGCTGCTGCTGCAGCCTCCATCCCACTCAGCCACTTGGGCCGGGCAGCCCTGAATCCTGGCCCTGTCCTACCTCCTGCTGTTGCAGGGTGATTTCTTAGATTTCTTGCTAGTTGTATGTCTTGTTCATTTTGATCCCAGGCAATTTTTCCTTGCTATTTGCTCCTTGTTTCTGTCACAACTCTGATTTGTTTGCCAGAGGGATGAACAGAGCCTCTCACATCTATGCCTTTTTTCACCCTCCCCAGGAAGGGGAGGATGAAACAGTCTATCAGAGTGGAGGTGCTCAATTGAGATGATAAGAGAAACCACCCATCAGAACGATTAAAATTGTGAACCTGATACATGTACTTGTGACCCTGGCTGGCTTTCTGCATCCTCAGCCCTGCTGAGTTGTCTCTTGAGTAATGTGGGCCCCATCTTTTTCTTTGCCCCCATATGCCCTAGAGTTGAGCACTCTATGTTATTGCTTTTATAAAAGGCTGGTGAAGTAGATCTCTTTGGACTCTTCAGGTCATCTCCATAGACTGGTCTAAAATAAAAATCCCACTAAATATATGAGATATATATCTTCTACCATGACATGAATCTTACATACTTTAAAGAATAGAAATAGATTTAAAAAATAGAGCACAAAAAATGGCACAGACTACAAGTATGTTAGCATACAGAAATGTGTAATAACAATGATCAGAGAATTTGAGGAGTTATTATTAACAGTTTAATATTCAATAGATTTTTGGTGGATAAAGTTGTTTAAGTTTATACAGCATTATTTTATATGTAATTGTTTGCCAGAGGGATGAACAGAGCCTCTCACATCCTCAGCCCTGCTGAGTTGTCAAGAGACAACTCAGCAGGGCTGAGGATGCAGAAAGCCATTATTATATATAATAATGGCTATTTGCAATTGCCAATAACTGGATCGTTTAAATTACCAAATTATGTAACTCTCATAGGCCACCTTTACAGAAGGAAGCTTTATTTTTCTGTGTTGAAAATGGTAAAATGTCCATATACAGTTTTTAAAGTGATATACAGGAGGTAGGTGGTCTGTGGAGCTTTTTTTCCTGTAGAATTAAAGTGATCTGAGGATCAAAAAAATTGAGAAATTCTGTTCCAGGGCTCCTTTCACCTGTTGCTCCCCAAACCCCTCATCAGGATCCAATCCTGGCCTCCACCAAAATATCTTCTTAGTCACAGGTCTCCAAAGAAAATAATGGATCAGCTAAAGCAGCTAACACTATGTTAAACTTCCAGCCCATTTCAGTTCTTGTCCACAGACTTTCTCTGACACTATACATCCATTTTTATATTGCATAGTCTACATGTCTAGATGATACAGACAACAAATAACATACAGAAGAAAAGGAATTTGGAGAAATAAATGACTCATTCTCAGCTTCTCCTATAATGCCTAGATCTAAGCCTTTGTTTCTATATTCTCCATAGTTTGGGGAAGAGTAACATATCTATGCAACATTTAGAAACAAGGCTAATCACATTTGAAAGCAGTTATTAATAATTGCCTCCTTTAGACTGCCCAATTTCCTAACTTCCACAGGTCATCTTTATAGCAGGAGTTTTTATTTTCCTGTCTGGAAAATGATATTCAATTTAATGTGTCTAATAGTTGCATTCACTACGGTATCCTTAATCCACAGAATGGAAATTACAGGCAAATTTTATGAGATTCCAGGATCTAAAGTGTTATCTTTTATACTTTATATTTTTTAGGAGAAAAAGGCAACTCTACTTCCTAGTACTCTGGCGAATTCAAAAGTTAATTTTCTTATCGTGGAAAAGATATCATGTTTACATGACATTTATGATAAAATTAGATTTCATAGTTCTTGTGGCTTTCTTTCCTGTCCTCAAGTAAAATTAGGTTTCCTTATATGGAGAAAGAAAAAAATTAATTATCATATACAATTTTTTCTTCAAGGAGTATATACTATTTCAACAACTATAATAAAATATGCCTTTTTAGAAACCAGTGTGGGAGGAAGAAAGGTTATAATTTCAAAAGCTATGAGATGAAAGAAAATTTTATTTGAACCAACAAATCTGAGAGCCAGAAATAGCCCACCAATAATCTTTTACAGACTTTTGCCAAAAGTTCTTCCCCGTCATGGAATAATTCCTGGCCAGCACTGAGACAAGGACACAAGAGGGCAGTGGTTCCCTGGGAACCTCTGCTGCCAGCAGCTCAAACAGCTCATCCTGAAACCAGCTAAGTGATGCGGCTCTAATTCATTGTCACTGTCCCAAACCTGGGAGAGTCCCAATTCACTTTCGAACTGTTCTTAAATAAAGGCTGTTTCTTTGAAGACACCATTTCTATGAGTAAAACTGAACGAATGGTCCAGCTGGAATTAACCTGGGGTCAAGGCCCTAGGCAAAAAGATGGGAAATGAAAAAATAGAAACAATTTTACCCTCTGGAGTAGGGGTTAGGCAATGCTCTCAGACTGTGACTGGAAAAGCTGGGATTTGAAAAACTGCCAGAGAAGGAGGTTTAGGCTTTGCTGACCTGAGCAAACAGCTCTGATGCTGGGACTAGTGACCAGCCTAAGAGGAGAAGGCTTCTCTGTAGCAGGGCAAGTTTATGAGGAAGCTTCCAACCTTTCTTTGGCTTTCCTGCATCCCAGTCCCCCTCTGGTTCGTTGTCTTTCACTCTAGCTAAAACTTCTGCCCTGGTGAGCATATGCATTACTTCAGATAATGCATAATATCCACTATTTGCCTGGTTATTTACCATTTACAAAGTCTTTTTTATATTTTATAAAGCACTTTCATGTATATTTCTCATCTGTACTTTGAAATGCTTTGACTTTTGATCTCTACTTTATATGACTTTTATTACCGAAAATAAGAACTCCACCACAGATACCAAAGCTAATAGATAAACCAATAAATATCTGGGACCAAGTGTCAAGGACATCACATTGGCCTGGCAACATGGACCAAACTGCTGGTTAAAGGTTCTCATGTGGGCAGAATGGAAGTTTGAGGATCTCGGTTATCGAAGTCAGCAATATCTTTCTGAAAAAGAAAAGCAAGGTGGCACTGGAGAAGCATTTACCACTCAAAGACTTTCAGAGGCACCCATGCACATGAAATCAGCGATGAATATTTGTGAGACGGATGACTTTAATTTTTAATGTGGTATGTTAGTCTTTAGAGATGTGGAGAAATCCTTTGTTTGCCAGAGGATGCTTTATTAAAAAAAGTTGTCTTTAAATCATATATTTAATAAGGTATACAACAAGTCTAAGTCAGGCAGAAAAATCTCTCAAAAGGAGAATTTGCCACATAGTTTTCAGGGCTTAATAAATGTTCGTAAATATAGTTGGAATTTTTTTTGTTCCACTTTTGTGATCAACGTTATAATTTTTGTGATAGGAAATAGCATTTTTAAATTCCTGATGGCCTCCCTTTTGACTATCAACCAGAAATAATTTGGTCGTAACTTGGGGCTGTTGTGTCTCGACTTTATGGTTTAGGAAACAGTCTGAAATTGATTAAGTGACCTTGTGCGGCTGGCAGCCCATACAGGCTAATCAAAGTTGGCACATGAATTGCCGCCTGTTTGGCATCCCTATATTGGCAGTGTAATTCAAATGAGCTGATGATTTCCCTGGGTTAGGGTTCTACAAACCAGGAAACTGGATGATACGGGCATAAGGAGAGGTGTTATTAAGGCCAAGCTTGTTCTATATCACATTTTTAGGTTAGATTCTTTGCCCAATACTATTTTAATGTCAGAAATAAGAAATCAGGTGGCTGATCTACAAAATTATACTTTTAGAAACACTTACTTTATAATAGTGGAATATTTTCAGACCTTCTTAAATGGGTAACTATCCACCTCCAACTAGCTCATTCATCAAGACTTGCACACAGATGTTCTATCCCTAAGCCAAGGGAAGTCTGCACATAGTGGGCCTGAAATTTTTTAAAATTAATTTTTTTATTATAGTGACATTGGTTAACAAAATCCAGCAAGTTTCAGGTGTACAATTTAACAGTAAGGCATACATATATATATTGCATTGTGTGTTCACTGTCCATAGTTAGATTTCTTTCTGTCACCACATATTTGAGCCTTTTTATCCCATCTACCTCACTCTTCCCCTTTCCTCCCCTACCCTCTGGTAACCACTAGGGGCCTGAAATTTTTAATGGAAAAATGTTGAGCAGATAATGCCAAAGGGAGTTTGATAGTGTTGCTCAGAAAATAACAATTATGTCACTGTTTCCTGTACACTGGGGGAGACCATCCAGGTCCTTTGGTGTTGCTTTAAGAACTACTTAGAATTTGTTCTTTTCCTAAACAAGTCAATTAACACGTCCTCTCCCTCAATATAAAAGCAGAGCAAAAATCATACAGAAAGAGAGAAGTCATTTTAAGAGAGTGGCAGCTGTAGCTGGCATATTACAGAAAGCACCTTGAAAGTGAACAAAGATAACAACAGCAGTAGTTAAGCTATGAAGGTATGGTTAATTTGTTCTTGGTCTGACATTTGACCTATTGCAGAGAGTCAAAATTTTCAGTGGTGAACATAAGTCTTGACTCATTTCCTTCCAAAAAAGATTGATGTAGCCACTGAAGAGTATTAGCAAAAAGTACAGAGTGAGTTGACAGAAATGGAAAAGTGGATGGGCTCATATTAGACCAAGGCATAAATGTTTACATTAGCTTCACCTAAGGTTACATTTATTACTTAGTAATGAGTGTCATATTTTATAATATATAAAATTATATTTTTGAGTCATTTTTGATAGTATTTATAATTTTTATATATACACACACAAACACACATTCTGCCTTATTCCAGAAAGGACTTAAAGCACCTGCATATGCATGTGCTTACGTGTGTTTTTGGATGGATGGATGGATGGATATGTCTGACAGACCATTTGGGTAAGGTCAGGTGAGGCTAGCATGTGAAGTTAGACAATACCTCTAGGAGGTTTATACAGGTCGGGCTCCTGATTGTTAGAGAATATTCTGAGAGCTTATAAATCATTTTGCCATGGTCAGGGATACTGACAAACACAGATATCCAAACATACTCCTTGCTTCACATAGGGTCCAGAATTCCTGTGAGAAAGAAGTGGAATCCATTCGAGAGTTACAGTTCAGACATGCAGAAATTGAACTTATGGACTGTGACCCTTAAAGAAGAGATTGAAACCAGAGTCAGTAGGACATTCTAGTAGAGCTAACTGGACTGAGCATGAAGATTTGAGATTGTCCTGAGGGAGGAGACTTCTAGGGGCAGCTGACCTTGGCCACCTTGGCTTCCAGCCCCTTCAGAGACAGTATGTGTGCCTGGGAAGAGGAGAGCCATGGTGTAAAGGAAAGAAAAAAACCATGTCACTAGGGGCTACCAGCTCTATCTTGGGAACCCTTTACCCCTTGGTGGAGTGGCGTGAATAGGGCCACTGAAACAGATGGAAAGCTTTTGCTGCAGACTCTGATTAAATGTGAGACTAACACCCCCTCAGCTCTAGGGAGACTTCTGAAACTTGGGTAACCCTGGTCATACATGAGTGTGTATATACATTTACATTACTAATTCAACAATCCTATATTTAGTTCATTTCACAGCATCAGTGCACTTATTCTCAAATCATCTCTCTTTTTTTAAAGAATAAAGTTAAAAACAAAACAAACTTAGTTATTGTAGATTTGTGATTCTTAAACCACAGCCTGCATCGGAATCACTTGAAGGGCTTGTTAAAACACAAGTTGTTGGGTCTCAACCCCAGAGTTGCTGGTTCAGTAAGTCTAGGATGGGCTTGAGAATTAGTATTTCTAATAAGTTTCTTGAGGATGCTGATGCTGCTGATCAGGGACTATACTTTGAGAATCACTTCTGTAGATAATTTTCTGGATCTGATAGTTTCTAGCTGAAAATATTCTAGAGATTGTCACATGAGATAGCGGTCCCTTTCGTAAGAGAGTATCTTAATAAGGTGCATTCCTCACTAGGTAGCCCTTCTAAGATTTTCCAAAAATTTTCACATCTAATAATAACAAGTCTAAGAAGACTCCTTCTCATGTCCACCCTCAAATCCTTTATTTGATGAACACCCTTATAAAATCATGTATAATGAATATTTTCAGGTGTAGTAGGTAAATGCTGCACTCTCCTCCTCTGAAAACCACATCAAAATTACAACAAAACTATAGAATAGCCATCATTGGGAGTTGCTTGAAGTCTAGCTGAACAGAAGTCCTACAACTTGGGACACACAGAAGAGGTCAGTAGGAGGCTGGTAGGAGGAGCGGAGACGCGAAAGGGGCTGGTCCTATTCCTGTGTGTGGTGGTTGAGAATCAGGAAAAATATCTCAGTTAAGGAGATCCCTCCAGAAGAGTGAAGTGTCCCAGCCCCACACGGGGTTCCCCAGCCCAGGGTTTCAGTGCTGAGAAGTCTCCACAACTTCTAGCTGTGAAAAACAGCAAGGATTGTGGCTGAGTGAGATGAAGAGCCTCTGAAGTCACAGACATTCCTCTTAAGGGGCCCATGTGAAGACTTACTTGTTGACAGATTCATTTGCTCTGAGTTCCAGTGCTACGGCAGCAGTTTGGGAGGCGCCAGAGACATATGGGTAGGAACTGAGTTGTCTGGCTTTGGGGCAAGGGCTGGAGGGGCAGATTTCTCCCACACAGAAGGGCTGGCAAAGAGCATAGTTCCTTTGCTGAGCCCTCCTCTGCCCAGCTTGCAGATGCAGGAGTCCACCATATCTGAGTCTCCATCAATCAAGCTAACACTGGTCACCCAGCCCTGGTGATTCCCTGACACCTCGTCCTACTTAATTTGCTGGCCCACTCAAGCTGCTTTCAGTGAATTTTTCATACAAATGACCTGTCTTGGCTCATGTTGTGGACCTACCTAAAATTTCTCAAAGATTTACAAAATCTAAGCAAGCAACATTTGGCCTCAGCATACCCCATACCTCTTGCTGAGTAGCCCCAAACCTGGTACTAGCAGCAGCAAGCCTCAGTTTGTGACTTGGCCTCTTGAGGCACATCTTGAGGCATACTACCCAGTGTGGGTAGTGGCCATCTGTAGAGTGCTTGGTGGCTCATGCCAGGTGGCTCCATGCAGGGCCCTGCAGCATGGCCTCTCCCAGGAGGCCCTGGCATGCACTCTTGGTGGCTGGCTTTGGTCTGAGCCGGAGCACCACCTGGGGTCATGTTTGAGGATGACACACCCATAGGGCAGACTGAGCAGGTACCAGAGCTCTGCTAAAATGAATTTTGCTCTGTAGGGTCAGTCCCTGCTCTACAACTCCTTGACTTTAGACGTGTCCAGTCCTCACAACCAATCAGACTGAGTGTCAATCCCTCCCATTGATGTGCAAACAGGAACCAAGGCTCAACTACAACAGGAGGGCACACACAACCTATACAAGGGACATACTTGGAGCACCCGGCTCAGATGACCAGTGAAGACTGTGCTACTAGGAATCACAGCACACCTACCACATGAAGCCACTCTACTAAAACCAAGAAATATAATAGCCATATCTAATATACAGAACAAACGCAAGTAGAAAGCCAAAATGGGGTGATAAAGAAACATGCCCCAAATAAAAGAACAGAACAAAGCTCCATAAAAAGAACTCAACAAAATGGAGACAAGCAATCTACCAGATGCAGAGTTCAAAACACTGGTTATAAGGATGCTCAAGGAACTTGGGAGAGTAGGTGAACTCAGTTAGAACTTTAACAAAGAGATAGAAAACATAAGAAAGAATGAGTAAGAAAAGAAGAATACAATAACTGAAATGAAGAATAACTTAGGAGGAATTAACAGTAGATTAGATGAAGCAGAGAATCAAATTAACGATTTAGAAGATAAGGTAGCAGACAGGACTCAATCAGAACAGCAACAACAACAAAAAAAGAATCCAAAAATTTGAGAATAGTTTAAGGAGCTTCTGGGACAACATAAAGTGTACCAACATTCGCATCATAGGGGTACCAGGAGGATAAGAAAGAGAGCAAGGAAGCAACAATCTATTTCAAGAAATGATGACTGAAAACTTCCCTAACCTAGTGAAGAAAATAGACATGCAAGTCCAGGAAGCATAGAATCCGAAACGAAATGAACCCAAACAGGCCCACACCAAGACACATCATATTTAAAATGCCAAAAGTTAAAAATAAAGACAGATTCTTAAAAGCAGCAAGAGAAAAGCAATTAGTTACATACAAGGGAGCTCCTATAAGACTGTCAGCTGATTTCTTAACAGAAACTTTTGCAGTCCAGAAGGCATTGGCATGAAATATTCAAAGCGATGAAAAGCAAGGACCTACAACCAAGATTTGTCTCCCTAGCAGAGCTATTGTCTAGAATTAGAGGACAGATAAGGGTTTCCCAGACAAAAGAAGCTAAAGGAGTTCATCACCACCAAGCTAATATCACAGGAAATGCTTGAGGGACTTTAAGAAGAAGAAGAAAAGAGGAAAAAAAGAGAAAAAATATGAATAATAAAATGGTAATAACTACATACCTAGCAACAATTACTTTAAATATAAATGGATTAAAAGATACTCCAGTTAAAAGATAGGGTGACTGAATGGATAAGAAAGCAAGACCCTTACATATGCTGCCTACAAGAGACTCACTTAAGATTGAAAGACACACAAAGAAAGAAAGTAAAAGGATGAAAAAAGATGTTTCATGAAAATGGAAACAAACAAACAAACAAACAAAAAACTGGGGTAGCAATACTTACACCAGACAAGATAGACTTTAAAACAAAGATTATAACAAAGGACAAAGAAGGACTCAGTAATCCCACTTCTGGAAATTTATCTGAAGAAACCCAAAATACTACTTCAAAGGGACATGAGAATCCATATGTTCATTGCAGCATTATTTACAATAGTCAAGATATGGAGGCTACCTGGGTGTTCATCAATAGATGAATGGATAAAGAAGAGGTGATACATATATACAATGTAATATTACTCAGCCATAAAAAAGAATGAAAAACAAATGCCATATTATTTCACTTAGAAGTAGAATCTAAAAAAGAAAATAAACAAACAAAACAGAAACAAACTCATAGATACAGATACATTTTGATGTGAAGAGGGTTAAAGGGTGGGTGAAAAAGGGGAAGGGATTAAGATATACAAATTAATAGTTACAAAATTATTATGGGGATGTAAAGAATAGCATAAGGAATATAGTCAGTAATATTGTAATAACTATGTGTGGTGTCAGATGGGTACTATATTTATCAGGGTGATCACTTTGTAAGTTATATAATGTCTAATCACTATGCTGTACATCCGAAACTAAGATAATATCATATTCCAACTGTAATTAAAAATTTTTTAAATTATTAAAAGTAAAAAAAAAAACATTTTTGAACTAAGAATGATTGATTGGAAGGTAATTTGTTGAACATAGAAACAGAGTAAATGGAATTGATAATTTTATGGGAATTATGCCGCAGTTTGTGATCCCCAAATCTAGATGTATCATCTGATACATGGTTTAATACATGTTTTGAAAACATAACAGTATGTTTTAAATTAAAACTCTCTCAAGAACGTCCTGGACATATGATTGTATTATATATAAGCCATTCATTTATTCATTCTTTAATAAATACATGTGGAGTCTCATGCCAGGGATTGGGCTAGGTGCTGTGTTTACGGCAATAAGTAAGGAGTAGGCAGGATTGTGACTAGTTGAAACACATTCTGGAGCCATATTGCTTGGATTCAAATTCCAACTCTGTCGCTTACTAGCTTGGAAATTTACTAAAACTCTTTGTGCCTCAGTTGCCTCATCTGTAAAATGAGAATAATAATTGCACCTATCTGATATGAGTGGTATGAGAATTAAATGAGTTAACGTTTGTAAAAAGGAGAGAATACTATCTGTTATATCATATTCTTTTTAAAAGTTATCATATAAATACACCAGTCTTGTCCTTGAGAAGCTCACAATGCTGAAATATAAAGAGTGATACCTAAAGAAAGCAAGTTTCAATAAAATGTAATAAGTGCTCTATAAAGGCATGAGTGACCTGCTGGGCTTTTTTTGTTGCATAATAGAGTATGGTAACTCTCTGGGGCTGGATGGCATGTGCTTGTCACATAGAGCTTCCCTCAGTAGGACCACGCTGGAGAAAATCCAGCAAGTTTTTATGCTTCCTTTTTATAGCTCCTACTATAAAACAACCTCCAGGATGTTAACATATAATTACCATAAATGACTTTCAAAGGCCTTCCTATCAAACTTAAATGATAGTGAAACTTGTTTAGGAGACCACCTGGTGGAACTTCATATGGCGGAGGGGCAATTTATGTAAAAATAGGACTGGGCAACTGTTCTGCAGTTTCTGCAGGTGAAACCCTAGGTGGGGCACCAACTGAATTAGATGTGGCAATAATCTTAGAAGTAGGGTGGACAACATATTCCAGTTTGCATGAGACATTCCCTGTTCTAAAACTGAGGGTTTTACTTGCTAGGAACCCCCTCACAAAAGTGTTAAATTATTACTATCATTTTGATAGGAAATGGAAGCTTTTAAAAGAAAATATAAAACAAATATAATGCTATATGTCAAAAAATTTTAGGCTTCATAAAAAAAGAAATATAACTATTGGGCCCCTTGAATTGGAGACTACTAGAAAGTATAGTAGAAATCAACAGGTATTTACTTTTTTTTAAATTAAGTTTATTGGGGTAACATTGATTAATACAATTATATAATTTTCAAGTGTACATTATAATTTGACATCTGTATATTCTGTTGTGTGTTTATCACCCAAAGTCCAGTTTCCTTCGGCTACCATATATTTGATCTCCTTTACCCACACTGACTTTTTATTGAAGAGACACATGTGTTCTTGTCCTTGATAAGTTACAATCCAATAGGGGAACAAAAAAAAAACAGTAGAAAGTTAAATCAAAATACATTCACATATCAGTTTAAGAGACAATAAGAGAAATGATGTTACAAAGTGGCTAATGGCCAAATCAATTTTCTGTTCTAGAATTGCTATGGGAATGGAGTTCAGAGGAAAGGAAGAGCCCTCACTGGGGCTAGAACATTTACAGGAAACTTTACAAAGTGGTTCTACTTTACACTGGTTTGGAAGAAGTGTGGGATTTTGATATAGAGATGAAAAGAGGAGCCACTACAGGCAAATAGCATAGCACAGTAAATCCCCAGGACTGGGAGAAACATAAGGCAATTCCAGGGGACAGGGAGGAGGGGGAAGGAGAGAGGAAGACGTGCAGTGGGATAAAGTTAGTATTCGTTCAAAGTTCCAAGATGGCAAATATACTCTTACGCATGGGTTGGAGGACTGTCAACTTTCTTTCCCTGGCGTGAAGAAATACTACCTTTCTCCCTAAATCTTTCTATTTCCAAACCCTAAACATAAAACAGTATAGTAGCTCTTTGTTTCGATTGTGTAGTGTTGGTAACAAACCACCTAAAACTTCCTGTGGGCTTCCTCAGCGCAGCAGGCCTACACAGCAGCTGGCTTCCCTTGGAGTGTGGAGTACGAAAGCAGAAGCTTCCAGGCCTTCGTAAGTTCTGGGCCCCGAACTGGCCCAGCATCACTGTTGCCTCATTCTATTGGTTAATGCATGTCACAGCCATCGAGAGTCAAAGAGAAGAGACTACATACACAAGGGTGCGAATGCCAGGAGTCAAGGCATGGCTCATGGGGTTACCAGTGACAGCCTCCCACTCTCTTTCTTCGGTTTCTATTGTAAGGCTCTTCAGTCAAAAACCTGTTCACGACACAGAGGTTTTACTTAACATTTAATTTCATGCACTTCTGCTTAGCGGAAGAAGGCAGCCAGCAATCTCCCCACAGGGAGAGCAGAACCTAAACAGAAAGTTAGGTTCTGAAGCTGTGGGGATCAGGATGGGGGTGGGGTGGGGGGATGCAAGCCCAGGACAGAGTATCCGGAAAGGGAATCCAGTGTTTGGATCTGAGACATAAAGGCTGGATAGCTGCCCACGTCCTTCTGGCAGGGGTGCAACAGGATTTTTGCTTACATCTGGAGGAAAAGGTACTGGAAGCAGAGAATTTGCCTTAGTCATCCACAGAGCACTGTACTACTACTGGCTGCTGTACTGCTGGACATTTGAGAGTTCCCAGGAGTAAAGTCAGACTCTGGCAAGATTGGGAATATTTGAGGCTAGGAGAGTTGTCATGATTTCTTGAGTCAGTTGATGCAAGATGAATTTTTGCATGTGTTATACTGTAGAGTTTTATAGAATTATTGACAGTAACTTTTTGCACTGGCTCTCCTTTGCCTTCCTTCTCCCCTCATCCTCCTTTTTTCAAGACAGCAGGTACAGAGTTGAGTTTTAAACAAGCACCTACCTCAGAACACATTCTCATCAATAGTCTGTGCAGGGCCCTTCTCTTTTTTAAAATGTGCTTTTCCTCATTCACATCAGCCACTCACTCCCATCTCCTGCCCACTGAGGGACCCCATTCTGATGTGACTGAGATGTACTCTTGAATATATATATCCTTGTAATATATGTAGCTTTCTTCTGTGTTTGTTCTTAATATACATAAGCAAGAAAGAGGAAGAGGAAAGTATTATGGGAAAGTCCAGGTGAGCTGTTTCTCCCTTTTGAGGAACTTTGCAGATATCCTACTCAACAACTTCTGTTTCCACCTTGTCAGCCAAAACTTTGCCACTTACCCCCTCTTTTCCACCTGGGAGGCTGGAAAAAGTAACTGACTGTATTTACTGAACATATTGAAATTTGCAGTAAAATAAAGGTTTATTAGTGAGGAAGAGGAGGAAGTGGCTGTGGGTAGACATCTAGTTGCCTCTGTCACCTATAAGAATGAAGAAGGGACTGGCAGAGATTTCCTGGTCTCTAGGAGTCCCTATGCAAAGATGGAGGCAAGGAAACAGGAAGGCTGGAGAAAGGAGGCTGGCTCAGGTCCATTCTATCTGCATTCATTTCCTTAAAAGCAGAAATCATAAAAAGTGACCACATGGGACATTCATTATAAATGTGTTTTCACCCTAGGGGGAACATAGCCAGATGATCTTGGGATAATTTTAGAAGCAAGGGAAGAGCAGGGAAGTGGTAGGGATGGACAACTTGTAAACATGAACTACAAGTGAGGGGGAGGTGGGGATTTATCCTTCACATTTCATTTTTTTTCTACCTTCCTCATAAGTGCAACTTAACTTCACTTGAAAAATATCCCCAGCATGTTGTTTAAATAAAAATGTTTATAAATTAAATTCAAATTTAAAGGTAACGAAGAATTTTTGATGAATATTTTATAAAAGTCACCATGTAAACCCAAGTGAAGGAGAAAACAGCTAAACATTTCAAGGCTCTAAACTGAAAAACAAACAAACAAATAAACAAAAAAAACCAAGAAAAACTCGCTGGTATGATTGTGATTGTGATGGTAATTTTATGTGTCTACTTGACTGGTTGCAGGTTGCCTAGATTAAACTTTATTTCTGGTTATGTCTGTGAGGGTATTTCTGGATGTTAGCATTTAAATCAGTAGACTCAGTAAAGTAGATTACCTTCCTCATTGTGGGTAGGCTTCACCCCCTCATCCAATCCACTGAGGGCCTGAATAGAACAAAAGGCAGAGGAAGGAGGAATTTACCCTGTTTTTTTTCCTGCCTCACCATGGAGCTGGAACATCTTATTTCATCTTCCCCGCCTATGGACTAGGATTTATACCATTGGCTGGCTCCCCTAGTTCTCAGACCTTTAGACTCAGACAAAATTACACTACTGGCTTTCCTAGGTCTCCAGCTTGTAGATAGCAGATCATGGGACTCCTCAGCCTCCACACTCATATGAACTAATTTCTCATAAGAAATCACCACAAATCTATGTCTGTGTCCTTGTCCGTGTCTGTGTCTGTGTCCGAGTCCAAGCCTGAGTCTGTGTCCATGTCTGTGTCTGTATCTATATCTCTAATATTTATCTTATTGGTTCTGTTTCTCTGGAGAACCTAATACAGTGATATTTGGAGGGAACTGCTGTTTTCATTGTCCTGATTCTAAGATGTCAGTAGCAGCATTACAAAAGACTCTTGATTTCTTTTCAATGTTTTTCCAGTCTAGACAGTGTGGATTTATTCTTTCACACCTATTTATTCTCATACCTGCAGTTGTCTCTCAGGCACAATGAAGGGACATTTCACCCCTGCCCAGTTTCTCCCACTGTGAAAACCCTGGGGGAAAACTTGCATTTCAAGCTCTGGCACTAAAGTCCTGCTAACTCTATATCGAGACGAACTAGTGATTAAGTTGTTTCCCTGATATAATATCAACATGCATTTCTTCACCTCCTGGCAAGAGCTTACTTCACCATGCCAATATACAGGCTGAGAAGTTGGCAGAGCCATTGGCAGAAAAGGTGAAGATGAAAGAGGAAGTACAAGTAGGATGTTACACCACATGTCTTCTTCCTGAATCCATTTCATTTTGAGGTGATAAGTTTCCAAAGACACCTAAGTACAACCAATGACTATATATTTGTTTCTAAGCTACACCAAGGGCCAAGGGTATACATAACTTGTTCAATAACTGGGACAGAGCAGAGCTGAGATGAAGTCAGAAATTGGGATCCTCTTCAATCCATTCAAGAGGACCTGATTAAATGAAGAGAACAATGGGTTGCTCTGGCAGAAAATTAGATCCAGCCTTGCTAGAGCCATCACTTGCTTTGGAGAGTGAAAGTGACTTCCTGCAGTAATTAGATTTAATTCAGTGTTATCTTCTCATCAGAAAACCCAAGCTTCCACATGGCTTGCCTCCATACAAATGGCTTGGCTCCAACAAATCTGTCTTTTCTCATTGCTCTTGGCAATTGGGTGTAATTTCTTCTAGCCAACTTATAGGTATTACAGTCACATAATTACATAGTTCTCTGCATCACAATCCCAGGAAGCAATTTGATGAGTTGGCACATGCTCCAAGGTTTACTTCTACTGTAGTCCATCTCAGTTCCCGTCTTCCTTAGAAAAGCACCAACTAATCCAGGACAGAAAACCACTGCCAAGCAGGCCAGGACAATTCTCATAACACCAATAACTACTGCAAGGAATAGGTGGGAGGGGAGAGGGCATCTCTGTTCTCTTTCTCCAGTCTTGCCAGAGCTAGACTAGATCCTGTTTTTGCACAAGTACAGGAGGTCCTAGGCAGAACCGCAAAGTCCACAAAGAATCTGCACCCCAGACTTCTCTATTTGCTTTTCTCTATACAGGGAGTCCCCCTTCCAATCTCCAGGTACTTGTTACTTTCTTTTGCTCGATCTTATTCCTTCTTTCGGTCACCCAAGCATGATAACAACTCAAAATATTATTTCTCCTAAACATGTATCCATTTTAGCGATGATCAAAATCTCAGGTTAAAGGAATGGAGTATTGACAATGGAATACCAACATCATCCGGCAGGAGCAGATGAGAAGGATTGCAGGGAACTGCTTGGGTCCCTATGATTATGCCATGAAGGCAAAGGTATAATCTACCTGCACCAAAACCATACCTATCTGCAGGCTTTGGGGGAAAATGCCTGACTTTGTTTTGGGTTAGATCCTACACTGATTCCACAGCCCTTAAAGGAGTTCTCTGTGATCTTATAACCTTATAATTTCTAGTGATTAACAAACAAATGTGCCTACTAAGCTCTTCCAAAGGCTACCTTCCCCTTACCTCCATTTTCTCCTCTTCTCTGTCTCAAACACATATGAAGCACCCACTAAATGGATTGTGCTCATGGATCAGCTTACCTCACTCTGGATTTGTGATAATTGAATATGAAGCTCAAGTAAGCATCAAATGGTTAGATCCATTGGACATTTATTGAGACCCTCTGTATTTCAGGTACTATGATAAGTGCTGGGGAGCCAGAGGTAAAAAAAAAGTCATGGTCCTTACCACAAGGAATGTATGGTCTAGTGTGTACACAGATATGAGAACAGGTAAAAGACATTGTAGACTGTGATGGTTAATTTTATGTGTTATTTTGATTGGGCCGTGGTGCACCCAGATGTCTTGTTAAACACTATTTCTGAGTCTGTGAGAATGTTTCTGTATAAAATTAGCTTTGGAATCAGTAGACTGAGCAAAGCAGATTGTTCTCCCCAGTGTGGGTGGGCCTCATCCAATCCATTGAAAGCTTAAAGAAATGAAAGGCTGATGAAGGCAGACTTTTCTCTCTCTCTGCCTGGCAGTCTTCGAGCTAGAATGTAGGTCTTCTCCTGCTTTTGAACTTGGATTTAGACTGGAACTTACACTATTAGCCCTCCTGGTTCTCGGGTCTTCAGAATCAAACTGGAACTATACCATTGGCTCTCCTGAGTCTTCAGCTAACTGACTGCAGATCTTGGACTTCTCAACTTCCATAATCGTATAAGCCAATTTCTTTTAGCAAATCGTTATATATATATCTTATTGGTTCTGTTTCTCTGGAGAACCCAGACTAATACATAGCCCAGACAAATTTCACATTTCTGAGTGTGCAAGAAACAAAACTTTTCTAATTTTTGCTATAAGTAAGCTTAAATTTTAGTTTGAACCCAAATTCTGCCTGATGACAGAAATATACTCTTAATCAATTGGGTTTTCTCAGCCAATCAGACTTTTGTCTCTCTCCTCTTCACTCTAGGGTTGTATATCAATTCTGAGGGCTGTTTCAGGACATTCTGATGAGGAAGGAGAAGATTAGTTGGTGTCTGGGACTTAATGGCCACATTCTACCAGGTTCTTGGTTGTTCTTCATCTTTCCCACTGGAATCTTTTGAGGTGATTTTATTTTCTTATCAGATCATTGGTCAGGAGGTCCAGATAATTATCTGCTGCTATGTCACATCTTTCCAATGATAAGACTTCCCTTCAGGCTCTTCTGCTCTCTTGCTTACCTTCACATCTCTCTCAGGACATGGGGAATTCTTGGCTTTTGTTCAACTGACTTTGTGGCTCTGGGAAAGGCAGTGGGGCTATATCAAGTACTCTTGGCTTTGACACACCTTCAAGCCATTTATATTCTGTGCCCATTCCATGCTGGGTGCAGGCAGATGTTATGACATGTGTTCCATTCAGGAGCAGGTTCTCTCTCCATTGGGAGATGCCAGACAACTTGGAGGTTCTATTATTTCCCCTCACTTCACCCTCAGACTCATCATACTTGTTCTTGCTCCTTACCTCTGTCCAGAGGATCTTTACCTCTGCTAGAGTGGGAAAAACTCATTCTTACACAAGCATACATTTTTTTTTCAAATTTATTGATGATAGAAATATCTGAGTGCCCCAAACTTGTGGGGATTTTAGCTTCAGATACTAAAAATCCAGACATTGATGATGCTTAAAAGAAAGGCTTTTGAGACTAAAGACATTTCCTCTCAAACTACTGCCTCTGGCATGATTTTTGCAGTCTATTTTTAAACCAAAAAAACTGAGGCGTTGATTCTGTCCTTTCTTGTCTGCATTTCTGCTCTACCAACTCTATGCCAAGGACAGTGAATACAGAATATTCTCACTACTGCCCAAATGGAAGTAGGGTGGAGGCAGTAAAAGATTCTGGGAATAGAAAATGTTGGATAATCACAGTTTGATCTGTTAACATCTGCACTAGAAAAGTTAAAATTAAAAAGACTGGTAATAATGAGTTGCCAAGGATGTGGCATTAGATAGACAGACAGACAGACAGATGATAGATAGATAGATAGATAGATAGAGAATAGATAAATGATAGATATGATATTTATCTATCATATTTATTTATTTAATATCTACCTATTTATCTATCTATTTGCTTGCTTTGGGGAATATTAATTGGAAAATTTCTTATTGTTTTATGCTAAATCTAAGCACGAGCATATTTCATGAACCAGCAATTCCACTCTTGGGTCAATATGAACTGGGTCTTTAAATTCACTGATAGATAGGTGCAAGAATTTTCTAGAAGTATTATTCATAATAGTAAAAAACAAATAAACACACAAAAAACAAACCTGGAAAAATCCTAATGTCCATAATAGTAGAATTAATAAATGATGGTAGTCACACAATGGAATGCTACTCAGCAATTAGAAAAAAACTACAGCTACATGTAACAATGTAGATAGAGCTTAATGACATAATGTTGAGCAAAAGAAGCTAGATATAAAAAGATGTGATTTTATATGATTTCATTTACATGAAGTTCAAAAGGAGGCAAAACTAATCTGCGGTATTAAAAGATTAGAGGTTACTTTTGGAGGGTATTATCTGGACAGGAGGGGCCATAAAAGAACCTCCTTACTATCCAATAGTGCTGGATAGTGGTGCTGCAGTAGTGCACATTGAGTTGCACACTTTGTTTTGTGCACTTTTTTATCTATAAAATATAAGTTACTATCAAAGAAAAAATATATAACTTAATATATCAAAATATGATCCTGACTCATAATCTATGCTGTCAATGCTCTAACAATAGTATGTGGATGATGCAATGGGCATGGAGGAGGAAGGACAAAACATGCCTTGGGGAATCAGAGAAGAGAATGCTTGAACCAGGACTTGAAGGGATGGTAGGCATTGCCCACTAGGCATCAGAGATAATCAAACACACAAAGGCAGGGTGGCCTAGTATACTTGGAGTTACAAAGAGTTGGGTATTTCTGGAGCATAAATGCAGCAAGGAAGAATTTATAAAAGTATGAAATTGGTGTAAGATAGGTAAAGAAAGACCACATCATATTATCCTGAATGGGGATCCACTGAAAGTTAATGAAGGATTGACATACACAGCTGCTTTAGGGGGCATTGTGGTGAATGGGTGGTCAGGGGCTGTCTGAAGTCAGGGATATCAATAAAGGGGGCCTGGTGTTTTGTTCATGAGAAAAGTGATAAAAATTTTTGAAGAAAAGAAGGCAGTCAACAATAGGAATGGAGAAGCAAAGGTAGTTCTGAGAAAGATTTTAGAGCCTTATAGCTAGAACTTGACTGGATGTAGGGTCTGTGGGAAAGAAAAGAATCCTCAATGATTGCCAGTTTTCTTGTTTCAACATTTGAGTAGATGGATATGCTATTCATTGAGATAGGTGAAAACAAAGAAGAGCAGGTGTTCAGGGGAAGATGAGGAGCTCAGCTTTGGATATGCTAAACCACAGGTACTTACAGTCATTCACGGGGAACCACGCAGTAGACAGTTGGATAGTAGGTTTGTAGTTCAGGAGAGAGGTTGGTATTGGAGATTAAAGTATGGTTGGTAGGTGAAGACAGCAAAAAAATTTTTACTCTCAGGAAATGAATAGCATCAAAAGGAAAAGAGGCCAAAGAAGGCCAATAGCTGCAAGACTTGTGTATGTAGTAGAAGAGGAGCCCACAAAACAAACAAACAAACCCAAACAATGACAAAAACAAAAAACAAAAACAAAACCCACTTGAGAAATGACCAGAGAGATAGGAAGAGAATCAAGAGTGAGAGGTGACATAGAAACCAGGGTAAATGAAAAAGGCACATTCCCACTACTGAGGAGCTTACAATCCACTGAACCAGTTAAACAAGGAGGAAATGCATCTCAAGGTGCAAGGAGATTGTAGTCTGAGCCAGAGTTAGAAGATCTAGGGATTTCATTCTGGTTTTTCCACTTTTATACAGTTCTCCCAAGGCCTAAATTCTCTTTCCATAAAACAGACAACTATAAGATTAGCCTATTATATATAATAATATAATTATATGAAATATAATTAGCAGGGTTGTTTTTCTAGATAAAGAAAGTTGTGTCTACAGGATCTTTGAAGTCATAGGGAAATAGGGCAATCACATTTTCTTTCTCATCATTTTTTCATTATCTGTAAAATTAATAACTTTAACATTTATTATCTTCATTCTGAACTGAAAAACAAAACTAGAACTTAAGTTTCTTGACTCCTAGATATAACCTTTGAGGAACAAGTTTCAAATGACCACTATCATTCAGCCACCCACATCAAATGTGTTCAAATTTTTTTTCACATAGTGAAATAGACAACCAAGTTTTAGCAAATACAATGCTAATGCTCACATTTTAAATATGAGAAATCCATACTATCTTTTGAATAGTTTTGATTTCTAGCCTTGCAGCTTCTAGAATTCATCAATTTTTAGAAAACATTGCCACAGGTTCAAATGCTTTTTTTTTTTTTTTTTTGGTCTTAAAATATTTAGTAAGTATTATCATTTGTCTGGGCTTATTCAATAATTTAGCAGGTACACCTAGGGAAATTTGGACATTGTCCTAAGGCATGAAGCATAAAACTGTCTGACTACTTCATGAGAAAAATTCTGAGAAATACTCAGGAACTAGAAAGAAACATGTGAGTGTAGCTCTCCCCTCCCCATTTTTCACCCAAGTTTAATATAAGTAGATATTTATAAAACATTTATCATCATAGTGTGCTTTTCATTTGTTTTTCTATGTCAGCTTGAGTCATTCTATTATTGAGAGGTGCAGTTAGTTTTCAAGTACATTGGATTATTTATAAATCGTGATTTGCAATGGCATCATCACCTACATAGTGACCACTTATCGATAAGAAAAGTCTATTAGATCTCTATCTGCAGAAATATTCCTGTCATTCTTTATGTTTGGAATAATTCATGGCCACAATAATTCTCATTAAATGGTGCTAAAGTTATGAAACTACTACCAACCTAGAAATATTTGAGTAGAATTATCCTCATCTTTGTTGAGAAGTTTAAGTGTTTAGTGACCACTTTGATACACCAGAGGATGTAATGTGTTGTTGTTTCTAAAATTATTTATTTTATTTTATTTATTTATTTTAATTAATTTCAAGTATACAGTATATTGGTTAGATATCTATATAGCTCATAAAATGATCCCTTCAATTGCTCCCTCCCCCGCGACCCTCCACCTAGCCAACATATTAATGCTAACTGCATTCCCTATGTTGTGCTCCCCATCCCCATGACCATCCATCAGCTATTAATTTGTTCTTTAACCCTTCACCCCATTCTCCCAGCCTCCTAACCTTCCCCCCACGTCCATCACCAAATTGTCCACTATATTTGTGAGACTGTTTTTGATTAGTTTGTTCTTTTCATTCCTTAGATTCCACATATAAGTGAAATCATATAGTGTTTATCTTTCTCTGTCTGACTTAAGTATTCTAGGTCCATCAAAGCAATATCTTTTTCCAACCCCTTCCTTTTAGTCTGTGTGTGCCTTTAAATCTGAAGTGAGTCCCTTGTAGGCAGCATGTAGGGGTCTTGTTTCCTCATCCTTTCAGCCGCTCTATCTTTTAGTTGGAGCGCTTAATTTTTTTCCATTTGAGGTACTTGTTGATAGGAATGTAGTTAATATCATTCTTTATTTCTGCTTTTGATACATGTTTTTTCTTCTTGAAGAAGTCCCTCCAACATATCAACACTTGGTGGTGATAAATTTCTTTAGCTTATTTTTGTCTGGGAAGCTCTTTATCTGTCCTTTGACTCTAAATGATAGCTTTGCTGGATAAAGTATTCTTGGTTGTAGATCCTGGGTCTTCATCATGTCGAATATTTTGTGCAAGCTTTTCTGTCCTGTACAGTTTCTTTTGGGAAATCAGCTGCCAGTCTTATGAGTGTTTCCTTGTCGGTAACTATCTGCTTTTTTCTTGCTGCTTTTAAGATTCTCTCTTTGTATTTAACTTTTGGCATTTTAATTATGATGTGTCTTGGTGTGGACCTCTTTGTATCCCTGGTTTTTTGGGTTTTCTGAGCTTCCTGGTGTTGTATGTCCATTTCCTTCACCAGGTGAGGGAAGTTTTCCATCATTATTGCTTCAAATAGCTGTTCAACATCTTGTTTTCCTTTTGATACACCAATCAGATGGACATTTTTACCTTTAATAGTGTCCCATATGCTCCTTAAATTTTTTTTTTTATAGTCTTGGCATCTTATCTCTTGCCATTCTGATTGAGTATGCTTGGCTTTCCCATATCTATATAGGTCATTCTATCTTCTTCTTTATTCACTTTGTTTATTCCATTTAATATACTTCTCATCTCAGATAATGTGTTCTTCATTTCAGACTGGTTCCTTTTATAATTTTCATTTCCATTTTTGTTTTTTTTTTTTAAATCTCTTCATTGAAGTTCTCACTGAATTTATCTACCCTTTCCAAAAGTTCATTGAGTATCTTTATAACTAGTGTTTTGAACTCTACATCTACTGGATTACTTGACTTCATTATTTCTGGATCTCTGTTCTGTTCTCTCATATGGTTTCTGCTTCTTTGTCTTCCCATTTTGGCTGCCTTTTTGTGTCTGTTTCTATGTACTAAGCAAAGGTCTTAAGTCTCTTGGTCTTATTAATGTGGATTTGTGAAGTAGGTGTCCAGTGGCACAGTCCTGGAGAGGCTCAGTTGCAGGCCAAATTTAGGCCAAGCCTATGTCCCTCCAAGGCCACCTGTTAAGATTCAGCAAGCAATCCACAGATGCTGTGCTTACAGCTGCCTCAAAAGGCCACATTGGAAACCGAGGCCAGCTGCCTCCAGAGTGATTCTAGGTGCTGCTCAGCAAGAAGAACTGACTCGCTGAGGATATACCTGGATGTGGCTTAGGTGGGGCCCAAGTTGGGGGAGGTGAGGTTTCAGGGAATACTCTGTGCAGAGCGACCTCTGTTATCCAGTTCGATGATGTCACAGCTATGGCGGTGCTGTGTCCATGCACTGGTAGCGTAGAGGGCTCAACAGGGAACAATGGATACCGCTGGTACTTCTGTACAGAGCGATTCTCTCCTCAGCTCTCACTCTGACAGTGTCTCCCTGTAAGTCGCTGGTGCCCCCTGCACGCAGCTGAATCGGCACTGGTACTCAGAGTGAGTAGGTCTGTCACCACGAAAATCCTCTCACGGACATGGCCCCTTTATGAGGCTTCTGCCGCAGCTTCGTCTCACTCAGTCGTTGGAAACTGGACAGCCTCATGTCCTAGACTTGTGTCCTTGCCCTGTCCTACCTTCTGCTGTTGCAGGGTGACTTCTTGGACTTCTCCCTAGTTGTATGTTTTGTTCATCTAGATCCCAGGCGATTTTTCCTTGATGTTTGCTCCTTGTTTGCCAGAGAGATAACAGGGAACAATGGATACCGCTGGTACTTCTGTACAGAGCGATTCTCTCCTCAGCTCTCACTCTGACAGTGTCTCCCTGTAAGTCGCTGGTGCCCCCTGCACGCAGCTGAATCGGCACTGGTACTCAGAGTGAGTAGGTCTGTCACCACGAAAATCCTCTCACGGACATGGCCCCTTTATGAGGCTTCTGCCGCAGCTTCGTCTCACTCAGTCGTTGGAAACTGGACAGCCTCATGTCCTAGACTTGTGTCCTTGCCCTGTCCTACCTTCTGCTGTTGCAGGGTGACTTCTTGGACTTCTCCCTAGTTGTATGTTTTGTTCATCTAGATCCCAGGCGATTTTTCCTTGATGTTTGCTCCTTGTTTGCCAGAGAGATAAACAGAGCCTCTATTATCTATGCCATTTTTTTTTTCCTCTTGAAGATGTCATGTGTTTGAATATACTTTGTAAACTACAAAATGCTCTGTTGATTGTTGCAGCAGCAATAGGGCAGCTAGAATTGAGTTTTCACCTTGTTCGGAGTGTTTTGAAGAGTACCTATCTATAGTAAGTTCTCAGTGAATATTTGGTGAATGAATGGATAGTTGAGCGAATAGACAGAAATTGTCTTCCTATAGACTTTATTTGGTGAATGAATGGATAGTTGAGCGAATAGACAGAAATTGTCTTCCTATAGACTTTGTGAGTTGTGGACCAGGAGTAGAAGGCCTGTGTGAAGATCAAGATAATGGACCTTGGCATGATGAGAGGGAGCTAATTGTCAGAAGATGATTTATCAGCAACAAGTGATATACCCTTGCTATTGCTTTTGGGTAATTGGAAAATGGCTATACATGTGTTTATTTGGGTAAATGGAGATAGAATACTATCTTCTTGCTCTATGTTGCAAGAACATATTTTAGGTAAGACAGTCACACAATGTAACCATTGCCCCAGTAATGATTCCCTTAGGCACTGGTCAGGATGAACTTGCCTTATACCATGTTGTAAGATCAGATTAGAATAAAATTTTAATTTAAATCTAGGAGTGCAATATACTCTATTCTGCTACATTTATATTTTATTTCATAATCATATCTCTAGTTTAATTTTTAACCTTTTATATGTGTGTGCTTCTTTTCTTTCTTTCTTTTTACATTTGCAAAACTTGAAAAAATTCCACCCACAGTATTTATATATAAGGAGGCTGTTTCCTTCACCAACACAGCATAATCTGCCTTTTGAATCTCTACCAATACGTTATGTGAAAAATGGTCTCTTGATACTTTTTTTCTTCTTGATACTTTAATACACATCTTTTATTATTAGTGCTGTAGAATATCTTTCTATATGTTATTGCATTGATTCCTTTTTTAAAAATTGAGGTATAATCGACATGTAACATTATGTTAGTTTCTGGTATATAACATAATGATTCGATATTTGTATATATTGTTAAATGATCATCAAAATAAGCCTAGTTAACATCTATCACCATACATAGTTACAAAAATTTTTTTCCTGTGGTAAGAACTTTTGAGATCTACTCTTTTAGCAAAATTCGAATATGCAATATAGTATTACTAACTTTAGTCACTATGCTGTACATTACAAATATACTTGTAAGTCTGCTTACAAAACTTTTAATGTAATGCATTCTCTTTCCTGAGCAGGCTTCTTTAATTTAATCAACTGTCTTACTGTAATAGAGAAAGACCACAATCCTTGGAGTTAAGCATGGAAGGAGGAAAGAGTTTCCCTGTGATCTAATTTCAGGGCCAAGCTCTCCTGCGAAGGCTCTGAGCTATACCAAGACTGCTAAGAGGATAAGAAAGTAATGATACTTTGTGCTGGAAGCTTAACTATACACTGGCCCTAATGTATTTGAAATGTTGAAAGGGAAACAATTTTACAACTTTAAGTAGGTAAGAGATGAAAGGTAGAAAGTTTGCCTCTGAGGTAAATTTTTTTCCTTTGAATTTCATGAAGGACAAAGGCTCTGTTTCAGCTACCTATACTTGCATAACAATGTACTCCAAAACATAGTGGTTTGGGGCCTCTCAGGTGGCTGCAAACAGTGGCCTGGCTGAAACCTTCAGGATGCCATCATTCACATGTTTGGAGTAGGGATGGGCAGAAGGCTAGGACCTTGTTCTACATGACCTCTACCTTATGTGGTCTGTTTAGTGGGGTCGCCAGATTTCTTACATGGCAGCTCAGGGCTCCCAAAAGTACAAAAGTAGAAGCTGCCAGGACTTCTTTAGGCTTAGGCCTAGAACTGGCATAATGTCACCTCTGCCACGTACTATTTGGTGAGTCATAAGACTAGTCGAGATTTTGTGTTAGAAAGGACTACTCAAGGGTTTAATACCAGGAGGCATGGTTCACCAGGGGCTCTCTTCAGAGAATGGCTACACTTCATTCTAGAATGGATGGGTTTGATATGTATGGTCCAAGAAGCTAAACCAACCTGAACGATAATGTATAAATTATAGACAGCACATTATTTCTTAGTTTTAGAAAAGGTATGCATATGTATTGCTTTGAAAATAGTTGTTCATAGGTGATCAAGCCACAAGACTAAAAATGACTGGAGGGTGTTCTCTTGAAATAAACTAGATTGGGTTTGCTGTGCTTGACCTTGTGCTAGACTGTGATCCTATAGAAGAATGAATTACCTAGACTTCTTGAGAAACTGTTTGCCCATTTGGGGCAAGGTTACCCTTCCCTGCTGGTAGGGAATGGGACATTTCTGCTGTCAATCATTCTGGGAAAAGTTAGATCCTGCAACATGAGACAAGGCAGCTGGAAGGGGGCTTTATACTGTTGTGAGTAGGCAATTTCTTCCTCTGCTTGGGTCTGAACTCCTGGAGGGAAGATGTGTGCAAAGATTCACTCATTGGGTTAGGAGAGAAATAAACTTTAGTTGCTTTACTACATGATTTCAGGATGGGACTTAAACAAAGCTATTTTCTACAGAGGGCTACTGTGGAATTTTCTAAACCTGGGGAGTTTCTTGGCCTGTGTTATAATTCCCCTATGTTAACCACCAGATTCTAGAAAGTCTTTGTTAAACATTACAACCTGGTTTTAGCTGGTAGTCTGTAAAAATAAGGGAGGGCATTTTAGGAACCTCTAAGGGAGAGATGTGGCCAAGCAAATGGTGGCTCAGGATGGCTCAGACATGGGTGATCACTACTGAGCAGGCATGGCATAACTGGAATGGATTTAGAAGCAAGGAAGCATTTTCCAGGAATTTCCAGTGATAGTTAGTGTAGAAAACATGGTAACAAAAAACAAAAAAACAAAAACCCAGTCAAACAAACAAGCAAACAAACAGAACTAGATTTTCTAAAAGCAAGCTAAATGAGGGCTTAAGCCAATGTAATTTGGCAATGAGAAGCAAAAGTAGCATTATTTGTAGTCTCTAGTAGAAAAGAGCTAGGCTAATACACTTAATTTACAGTATATATGTCTATCTATCTATCTATCTATCTATCTATCTATCTATCTATCTATCTATCTATCTATCTATCTATCTATCTATCTATCTATCTATCTATCTATCTATCTATCTATCTATCTATCTATCTATCTATCTATCTATCTATCTATCTATCTATCATCTATCATCTATCATCATCATCTATCTACCTATCTATCTATCATCTACTTATCTAAGAGTATATATGTGTATTTGTATGTAAAGGGATTTAAGAATTTCTAAAATATTTACTTATAGTAATTATTTTTTTGGCATAATTCCTTTAAATTAAATCCCTCATGCAACTATTTGACAGCCAAGAGAGACTCTGAGACAATCTATTGGGGTTTTTTTGTTGTTGTTTTTTTGTTTGTTTGTTTTTTGTTTTTTCTTTAAGTGTTGTTGCAGAGTGTCTTCCAATCACCAGCTACTGAGCAAGCGGGAATGGAATGGGTACCTCCGCCAGGCTTGTATTCCCTCCCATCTCCTAAACTGGAAGAATATTAGCCACTCTCCAGATGCAATCCTGGGAGGTCAACAATCTATCGTTTTTAACTTTGAGCTCCCTGAATACATGATAGCTTTTAAAAGTTGTAGTCAGAGTTAGCCCTAAAGCTGGACAGAAAACTATAGCAGACCACCTTGGATTCCTGGAGGCAAGCTTGTCTAGCCCCTCTAATCACGCTCTAGTGATAATCATGCTCAAATTTCCCCTCCTGTTTGTGTTATCCTTTTTGTGTTCTACTAGTACTGTGGGTAGCTGAAGGCTGAGCTTTGTTTTTGGGCTTGCACTGACATCTGAGCTCTGCCACTTCACTTCATCCCATCATCTCACTGTATCCTTCTTGAATTTTATTATGGTTTGCTGTTTGTTCTGGTTTCATAGAGGCAATTGCTACATCATGTTTTAAAAATTCAAGATGAAATGTTTGATCACAATTGTTGTCTGCTTCCTAGCAATATTATTCCAGGGTATATTGCTTGTTTACCACTTGGTTTCCTGCTCTTTTTCATTCTTTTTCCTTATCGTACCTTTGCATAGGTTCCTGTGCTCATTTCTTTTACATTATTTGTCATTGCAGGAGCTGAATTTTTCCTTAATGAGCTATTTACAGGACGTTTGTGTGTAGGAGGATTAGGCTAGCTGGATTTTTTCCTTTTATTTATTTAATTTTTTAAATTAAGTTTATTGAGGGGTAATATTGGTTAATACAATTATATAATTTTCAGGTGTACCTTATAATTTGATATCTGTATATTCTATTGTGTGTTTACCACCCAAAGTCCAGTTTCCTT
>NW_006442508.1:11132535-11153460 GCF_000325575.1 Pteropus alecto | reverse complement strand
CTGTTTTCCATAGTGTCGGTACCAATTTGCAGTCCCACCAGTATGAGGGTTCCTTTTTCTCCACATCCTTTCCAGCATTTCTCATTACTTGTCCCGTTGATTGCCATTCTAACAGGTGTGAGATGGTATCTCATTGTGGTTTTGATTTGCCTTTCTCTAATAGTTAGCAATATTGAGCATCTTTTCATATGTTTGTTGGCCACTTGTATGTCCTCTGGGGAGAAGTGTCTGTTCAGATCCTCTGCCCATTTTTTGATTGGATCGTTTGTGTTTTTTTTTGTTAATATTGAGTCATATAAGTTCTTTGTATATTTTGGATATTAGGCTCTTATTGGAGGCATTGCTTGCAAAATATATTTTCCCATTCTGATGTTTGTCTCTTTATCTTGTTGATGGTTAGATTTTTTTTTTTCTTGATTTTGGATTTTAACTGAGTTTGTTTAGCTTTTGCTTTTCCCTAAGCAATAAAGATGAGCAGCTGTAATGTTTTTACAACCCAAAGATTCTTCTGTGTTGCCACAGAGGCAGCATTTCTTGCAAATATGGCTAGTCTCTGGTTCCTAGGAAACCTTATCTTTGTCTTTTGATACCAAACAGAATCCAGGGAAAGTCTTGGTACTGGCAGATGCACACTTGTCCCAATATTGCAAATTGCAAAAAAGAGAGTTAGGTTTTGCCACTCAGTTTTAAGAATTGCATCTGGCTCTTTCTTTTGTATGAACAACTATTTTATTTTAGTTTTTACAGTTTTATTGAGATATAATTAACATATAACAATGAATTAGTTTTAGGTATAAAACATGATGACTTGATATATGTACATTTTGTGAAATGATCACAATAAGTTAACATCCATCACCTCATATAGTTACATTTTTTTTTTGTATGTGATGAGAACTTTTAAGATATACTATCTTAGTAACTTTCAAATATATGGTAAAGTATTGTTCATTTTAGTTACCAAGCTATACATTACATTTCCAGAACACTTTATCTTATAACTGGAAGTTTGTAGCTTTGGACTACCTTTGCCCATTTCACCTATCTCCCACCTCCAGCCTCTGGCCACCACAAATATGTTCTTTGTATTTAGGAGTTCATTTTTTTTTAGATTCCACAAATAAGTGAGGTCATATGGTATTTGTCTTTCTCCGTCTTACTTATTTCATTTAGCGTAAGGACCTCAAGTTTCACTCATTTTAGATGGTAGAATTTCCTTCTTGTTCATGGCTGAATTATATAGAAATATATATAAATAAAAATATATCTATCTATCTATCTATCTATCTATCTATCTATCTATCTATCTGTGTAATCTCACAAATTCTTTATCCATTCATCTGTCAGTGGACACCTAGGTTGTTTCCGTATCTTGGCTATTGTAAATAATGCTGCAATGAACATAGAGGTGCACATATCTTTTCGATTGTTTTCTTCAGATAAATACCAACAGTAGAATTTCTAAATCATATAGTAGTTCTGTTTTCCACAGTGGCTGCACCAATGTACATTCCCACCGACAGTACACAAGGGTTCCTTTTTCACCATAATCTCACCAGTACCTATTGTCTCTTATTTTTTTGATAATGGTCATTCTAACAGGTGAGGTGATTACCTCTTTGTGGTTTTAATTTGCATTTTTCTGATGATTAGTGATGTTGAACATCTTTTCATGTACCTGTTGGCCATTTGTATGCCTTTGGAGAAAGTCTATTCAGTTCTTCTGTCCATATTTTTATTGAGCTAGATGAGTTCTTCATGTATTTTGGATTTTAACCTTTTCTCAGGTATATGATTTGAAAATATTTTCTCTCATTTAATAGGTTGTTTTTTCAAATTTTGTTGATGTAACTGGCTCTTTATGAGATACACAGTCACTGCATTCCCTTGCTGTAGGTTCTATTCTTTGTTTGCTCCCACATGCCCTCTTTCTTGTTTTTTACTGTCTTTAGCAGCCCTTAAACTAATTGGGGACCTGGGATTTTAGCTATCTCCTACTTTCTAGAAAAAGGAATTTTGAGTCTTTGTTTCTCTATCTCGTTGTTGTTTTGGGTAGATTTCAATGAAAGGAAGAAGAGAAATGCTACTTTTACATCACTATGATCAAACCAGAAATAGAAATTTGTGGGCTTTTGAATTTTGGCTCCACTACTTGTTGTGTTACTTGGGGCAAGCTATTTAGCCTTTTTGCTCCTAAATTTCCTAATCTCTAAAATGAGGCTCTAAACATCCATCTCTAAGAAGATTGTTAAGAGAGTTAAATGAAGTGATTCTTGTAAATCTCTCAAGACAATGTTCAGCATCTGATACGTGCTCAATAAAGAGCAGCTATGACTATTAGTGTCATGCCACTAACTGGCCATAAGAAAGCGCTATTTAACTCCTAGCCTGCTATTATTTTGGAAAAATATCCTCCTAAATTAATATAATTATCCCAAAGATATTAGAATTTCCAAAAAAATGTGTTCCACAGAACACTACTCAAGAAATAATTCTTAGGTATGACTCAAACATGAAGGGAGGAAGTGGGTTTCATAAACAAATAAGCCTAAGACACATCATGTACCACAATCCACCCTTTTGAAGATTCACAAGGCACATACTTCTATGATGGTGTTGTAATAGATCCCATCATGGAGGAATGTAATACTTATATGAGCACAGAGAGTGTTCTGACGCATTTACGGGAGCAAGCCCCAACCACACATAAAGGTAAATGTCTCAAATGAAGATGAAAGAATTGGCAACCCTCCTCCTACAGAGAGAAGCTGCAGAACCTTAACCGTTAAGACTGGGAGTCATTCTAGGGTAACAAAGGGAGCTGCTATTCAGAAATACTTGGTAAGCATAGCACTCACCACATGCTGGGCACTGCCCTAAGTGCCTTCACGTATACTAACTCATTGAATCTAAACTGTTCGAGAGGTTATTTATTCCCATTTACAGATGAGGAAAGAATTCTTTTCCAAAGTATGAAGAAAGTGTTTCCCTCCTGATAATAAGGACCTCGATGAGGAATGTCGTTGAAAGAGGAATGTTTCCTTTGTAGCATGGGTAGAAATGTTATCGATTTAATTTAATGTATTCACTGGTAAAGTAATCAGTGTGTACGTAGCTCACAGTGATGGAATATTGAAAGAGAACATTCTTTAAGAAGAACCTTGGTCCTACTCACTTTGGGATCCAGCAGCCCTAGCTTCCTACCCCATAATGCCCTTCATGTTTTGCAATAGGGGCAAGGAGCATCACTGGCCACATGTTAAAGCTGCGTGTGGGGAGGCGTATTCACTGGTAAAGTAATCAGTGTGTACGTAGCTCACAGTGATGGAATATTGAAAGAGAACATTCTTTAAGAAGAACCTTGGTCCTACTCACTTTGGGATCCAGCAGCCCTAGCTTCCTACCCCATAATGCCCTTCATGTTTTGCAATAGGGGCAAGGAGCATCACTGGCCACATGTTAAAGCTGTGTGTGTGTTGAGGGGGTGGGGGACCAACGCCTGTGAAAGAGAAGGAGAAGGAGCAGGATTGAATAAAGGGAGAAGTTAAATTGTGATGCAGATACAGCAAAGACTTCAACCAACCCCACAGGGAGGCTTGGATATTAAATGGTCCTGCACAGTTGCCCCAAATTGGAGTGAGGTGTTAGGGCCTTTACATTCCTATTTTGGTCAGTCACTGAATGCGGGCTACTTTTGGAAAGAGGTTAACTTTGGGCAAGACATTTTTTGTTACCAAAAGTAGTCCCCAAAGAGGGCTGGCAGTTGAGAGCTGTCTTCTGGCCATATTTCCAGCAGCTCAGAGACCAAGTCCTTTATTCCAGGAGGAGACCCAGATAGCACATTGCAGTTTCCACTACAAGGTGCATTTTGAGGCAGGACGCTTTTATGCACTGAATGTGGAGAGGCAAACCACTCCAGGAGTGAGCTCCCCCCTTGTGATTAAAGCCTGAGTTTTCCTAAGGAGAAATAGAGTTTTTAGAGTTTAGGGAAGACAAATTTCAAAGGAGATACTTAGAGGAAGGTACATCTTCCTCAACATTTGATATTGTCATTTAGATAATGGTCCTCCTAATGCATGTGAAGTGGTATTTTATTGTAGTTTTGATTTGCATTTCCCTGATGACTAATAATGTTGAGCTTCTTTTCATGTGCTTCTGGACCATTTGTATATCTTCTTTGGAGAAATGTCTATTCAAATCTTTTGCCCATTTTTAAATAGAGGTATTTGTCTTTTTTGTTGTTATTGAGTTATAAGAATTCCTTATGTATTCTAGATATAGTCCCTTATCAGATATATGATTTGCCAATATTTTCTTCCATTCTATAGGTTTTCTTTTCACTTTGTGGATGCTGTCCTTTGACTAATGGGAGTTTTTAATTTATCTATTTTTTTCCTTTGTCATTTGTGTTTTTGGGAGTCACATATGAAAAACCATTGCCAAATCTAAGATAATGAAGGCAAATTTGCCTATTGTTTTCTTTCATTATTTATATTTTCTGGGGCCATATCTGAGAAATCATTGCCAAGGAGATTTACATCTTTTTTTTTTTCTAAGAATTTTATAGTTTTTGCTCTTAGAGTTAGGTCTTTGATCAGTTTTGAATTAATATTTATATATAGTATGGTGTTGAGGTCCAATTTAATTACTTGTATGTAGATATCCAATTGTCCCAAAACAATTTTTTGAAAAGACTATGATGTTTACATGTGGTGCAGGCAAAAGAATGGGGTCAGTTTTAGCAAGGTGGTGAATGATGAAGGCATCATGTAGGCTGTTACTTATAAATTTCTCTCCATCTCCCACTCAGAAAAGAAGGGGCCTTAGCTCCATTTGAAACAATTGCTGATGCTTGAAACCTCAGAGAAGAATGAAGCAGGGACAGAATCCATTATTTAAAAATTTGATTATTTGTTTATTATGGATTTTTTGCATTAATTCTGATTTGTTACAGTATTGGATTAACATGTTATTCATGATTGCTGAGATTTCGGGCATCCCCTTACTTGCCTCACCCTAGTCCTGGCCCTGCAGGGGCCTCATTTTAGAGAACTTCCTGGTAAGGGTTCTTCATTGAGCATACTTACTGCATGGTGAATAGGAATCAGTTTAGAAATTTTTCATATAAATTTTCAGGAACATAGCTAGTATATGACAAATGGTATAGATCTCCTTTATTTTGCTTCTTGGTGTTTTAAAGCCATAGGTGCAATCAGATGCCTCCGAAAACATAGGGCCCAGTCTCCAACTCCAAAGCTATCACTGTTTCTCCCCCAGTTCAGAAACTCTTTCTCATCCAATGAGCATTTTTTATTTTGAAGAGGGCTTTGTTTAACCCTGAGTGGGAATGAAATTCAAGTTATGTAAAAACAAATTATTTTTTAAGTCTCCCTATTTTACTTTCATCCTGGCTTCTGGTATTTACTCAAAGTGCTTTTTTAACAAACTGGTCTGACAGAAACTGATACTGCAGGAAGTGGGAGCCTAAAACAAACAATCATATATATAAAAAAAAAATAGCACTTAGGTTCAGCCCATAAGATGTTAAACAGGCTCCCAGCAAGTAAAACCCAGGCTTTTCATTGTAATGGACTCTTCCATTTTAATGCCAAGCCCAAGGCTCCAGAGATGCCAGACTTCATTTTGTGTTCCCCACTCCTCCATGGCCTGAGCTGGGGTTTCACATTATCAGGGCGGTATAAAATGGTTGAGGGGGCAGGACACTCTGGTTACTTGAGTGTTTGAGCGAGATGTACTGGGTTTCATCAAGCAGCAGATTAGTAAGGAAGTCCAGGAGGGAAAAGACAATGACATACTTTGTACTTACACTTTATTAAAAATAAAGCAAAACAAAAAACACAAACAAAGCTCAGATTCTGCTTAGCGATCTCAAGACTTGTCCACAGATACTCAGCTAAGTGTTTAACAGTGCCCCAGTCTCGTCCAGCCCTACCTGCATTCTCTCCCCTGCTACAGCCCTCATGTTGTTTGATATGCTGGTGTTGCCTGCAAGCCCTTGGTATAGAGGACCCTGCTGGCCACGCCTTGGTATGTACCTACTGCATAACTTTGAATTGCCAGGGTTCTGTCTCTGGCTTAGTGTACATTCAGAACATTTGACCATTTCTACCCTATATCTCCCAGAACCCAAGCTGGTTTGAGGTACCACAGCGGTGATCTTTGAAATTGGCCCCAGGCTGGGCCTGGAACATCCATCCAGATCCAGAATCAGCCTGAGGGATCAAGTGGTCCGGAGATGAGTGGTGAAACCTTGACAAACACTAGGCTGCCTGTCCTGCACCAACCCCAGGTGGGGCCCACTGCAACACTAGAGGCCGGGAGATGTGTCCCTTGGAATGGGTTGAACTGTCAGATTAACAGCTGCAACTAGGGGGTACAGGGAGTCTCTTTTAACTTCCTCTAAGCCAGCTCCAGGCTTTGTTTACTGGTCTTGTTACAAACAAAGCTGTTTAAAGAGGTCATAGAGTATTCTTGTCCCCTCTTGCTAATGCAGGATTTTACCCCCTGTGAAGTCCTCTATGCTCCTCATCTTCAATAATTCTGGATACCCACAAGGAGTTTCTCTTGGGTCCTTATGATTAAATCAGTTCATTTACAATATTATGTCCCTGACTCTGCCACCAGAGTCCTGCACTGTCATCCTGTGCTGCTGACTTGCAGGACAAATTAAGGGAAGAGTACCTCCACTCCACTCTAGAATTTAGTCTATTATTAGGGTGTTAAGGTCACGCGGTAGGCCTAAAAATGGCCTTCCAAAAGACATCCAGGCAAATCCCTGGAATCTGTGAATGTAACCTTATTGGGGACAAAGGTCCTTGAAGATGTGACTAAGTTAAGGATTTTGAGAGGAGGTGCTTATCTTGCACTATGCTAGTTGACCCTAAATGCAATTATCTGTATCTTTATAAGACAGACGCACAGAGGAGAAGACACAGATATACAGAGAAGAAAGTGACATGAAGATAGATCTGGAAAGATGTTACAACAAACCCATAAATGCCAGAGCAGCCATTAGAAAATGGAATTGGCTAAGAATGGATTGTCCCCTAGAGCCTCCAGAGGGAGCGCAGTCTTGCTGACACCTTGATTTCAGACTTCTGGCCACCAGAACCATGACATGATAAATTACTGTTGTGTTAAGCCACCTATTTTGTGGTAATTTTTTACAGCAGCCTCAGGAAACTATTACAAATACTGTTGCTTATATTCTCCCACTGTCCCACAGAGGTTTTATTTTGTTTTTGGTTTTTAATTGGGTGAGTGTTCTCTAATGAAAAGCTCGTTTAGTTATTGTACCCCCTAGGACTCAGACATGAATATAGGGGGATCCTGGGCTGAGACACTAAGCTAAGTGACAGCCACCAAACTCCACTTCAGATCATGTCTCTCTTTTACACAAACTTGTTCAGCCTGGTTCCCTCTTCCCTTAGGAAAAGTTCTCTCCAAGGGGTTCCTCAGCCCCTCGTAGAAGTCATGGAGACTTTGGATAGACAACTGCACCAACTCCTATGACATGTGATGCTCTTGATGATGGCAAGAGCTTGAACTCAGATTGGAAATAATATGATCCACAGGCATGCGTACACACAATGTACAAAACTTGTCGTCAGGGTTTCTAACAGACTCAAAAATATATGCAGAGTAGGACAAGCTTTACTTTATAGAGAAAATAAAATAAAATTCCATTACAAACTGCATCCCAATTGTTCCTCAGCTTCTAGAAGGGATCTGCATTGCCTAAAACATTCTCTTCCTCAACTTCAGCAAGATGCTGAAAACTCTGCTGTAAGAATCTTTTTTACGTTGGCAATTTGTATCGTAGTATATTCTTTATTTGGAGAACCAGTCACATCAGAGTGCAGCAATTTTTAAGTAAAGGTACTCCAAGCCACAGTTTCGAATGATATACTTCTTGGAGCTGTAGAAAATTTCTAAACTATAGATTGTATTTATAAAAATCTGATTGTACTGGGTGGCATGCTCAGTATAAACTTATTCTTAAAAATAATTTTTAAAAAATTTGTGAAAAGTTAATGTTTTGAATAGGTAATACATCCAATGATTCAAAAGTCAAAGAGTATAAAAGAATATAATATGAAAACTTCCTCTTGTTTCTGTTCTCCAGTAACTCAGTCTTTCTTCCTACTTCACAGGAAACAGAGAGGTGATTTGTTTCTTATTAGACTTCCAGAGATGTGCACAAATAATAGCATCCTATGCATAGTTCAAACACTTTTTAATTGGAGTATAACATACATAAAAGTGCACACCTCAGTTAATTTTCATATGCTGGACACATTTGTGCCATCAGCACTCAGATCAAGAAACATCATTACTTGAACCCCAGCCGCCCCCTTCAATGTCCCTTCCAGTCACTACATCCCTCAAGGGTGTCCATCATTCTGACAGCATGCTTTTTCTATCTTTATACTTTCTATATAAGAGGAAATCTTGACTTTTAATGGCATAGGTTACTTTTGCAATCTGTATACCTTATATAAATGGTATGATTCATTAGGATCGGGTCTGACTTCTTTTGCTCAATATCATGTTCGTGAGATTCTTTCATATTGACAAATGTAGTTGTAATTCATTCATTCTCATTGATATTAATAGTCCATTGTTATACACACTGTTTTTGCAACTTGCTTTTGTTTTGTTTTTGTTTTACAATATATCTTGGAGAGGCTTTATATCTATGCATTAAGAGTGTTCTTATCTTTTCTTTGTGTTAATATTGGCATTCCATTGTGTAAATGCAACATTTTTTAAAACTTATTATTTAAAATGGACATTTAGTGGCAACCTATATTTAAAACTAATACTTGTTTGTAAAAAGTGAAAACTAATTTCATAATACTCTCAGTACACTAGTAAAATATTTTTCAATAAAAAAATTATTTTAAAATATCTTATTTTTAAAAGCATATATTTACTTGTAACAATAAATGTATTTGTTTTATAGAGAAACAAGATTCAGCAAACTTCCACGAGGGCAGAGAAGCAGTGTGAATGACCCAAGGATTTGAGGGAAGAGGATAGATGGGGTGGTACAGAGCCTGAAAAACAAGTTAGTCCTTCCGATCCCATGGCTGAACCATTATCCTGGACCAATTCCATGGCCATTTACTTTGCCTGCCAAGCCTAATAATTTTCAAGCTTCTGTCACTGAAAAACTAGGAATAGAAAATTTGTTTAAGCTGCCTCCAGCTAATGAAGAAAAGTTGAAATTCTTCTGGAATTGGGTCATAAGCGTTTCAACAGCAACATGAGGTATAATTGTCTCCAGTAACATTGATAGCATATTCTAATCCTTTAATGTCAGTGTGGGAAACAACTGAGTAATTTAATGGTGAGCTTATGCTTTAAGCACAAAGAATTAGTATGGAATGAAATGTTCATTTATGAGTTTAGTTGTCAGTTGCTCTCAAAGTATTTGCTCTTAAATTCATTAACGGCCAACAATATGTTTCAAAATTTTTTGAGATCATGTATAAACAATTTGATTAAAATTGGCCAAGTGAACCAAGTGCTTTTTACCAACAATGTCTTTTATACATAAAAATAAACCATTAGTTCGAATACTTGTTGATTCTCTTTCTAGATCACAGAAAAATGGTCTGTGATTTGTTTTATTTTACCAAATAAAAAATGAATTTGGAACATACACTTTTCCCCTCCCTTTGATAACATGTGGAAATATAAAGAGAAAAAATTTTCATTCCTCCTTCATCAGGACTCCTTCGTAATCATAATCCTCTCATTTGTTTGGAGCAATGGCTGAAACCCATGTTAGATAATTCTTGAGTATGAAACACCCTTAGTTCTACTCTCCAAATTGTGGGAGTTAAGTTATCCTGGCCAGTCAGATTCATAGCTGCTGTACTCCTATTTTGAAAGGGGAGTTGTGATTTATTTTCCCACTTATATAAACTCAGCGAGTCTTCACAAATCACAGAAACCCAGTTAGCTGAAACATTAGTCCCATAATGAGGCTATGTAAAATACTATGTGAAAGCAACAGTCAAATTCTCATCATCCTTCAGGTTGTTTAACCGTTTCCAGTTCTGAAATAGTGAATCTCCTGTTTATTGTGGCTTCCAACTCTTCCTAAGAGCAATACAAATCAAATGTGATGTGAATTTTCAGTTGTAAACTCATCTTCAGTGGAAGTTGTTTTGGCTGGGAATCACTCAGGCTCTGGATAGTGGAAGCGTCTCTACTGAGCAGTTTCCTGTTTGGTTCTATCAGACCTCTGAGTGTTTCAATGGTCCTAACTAGTTTTTATATTAATTCATTACCTAATATGCTTACGATTCCTGCAGCACATAGATAATATAAAGCCTATGTCTTGGGCTTTGGTTTCTCACAAGTGATATATTATTTTTAATAATCAAAGTCTCAGACAAAAGGCAAATTGCCATATCTACTTTTCCATGCCATTGGGTAGAGTTTTCTAGGTCATGATTTGTGGACAGGACAGCTCTTAATGTTCCAAGATTAACTCAGTGGCTAAGTTCCAGTTCTCCTATTTCATATGGGCAAAAGTTGTTATATTTTCCATCTCTAGTCTAGTTTATAGAGTTCATATTTGAGCCTACAATCCATCCAAAATGATTTTGGATGGAAAGCAAGTGATGAGAAATACTAAACTCAAAAGGAATATTTAAAAGGTTTTTATTTTATTTTTAAATGCTAGTTTTGAAATGCTATGTGAACCTGGTCTTTTTGGAGAGATTATTTCTCATTCTCTCCCTATAAATGACTCTATGAGGTTAGTTGTTGCATATCATTTAAACATTTATGTTAAACATTCATATGGTCAAGGCCATGGCCAATTTAGGGCAAAATCATGAAGCTCATAAGTTGAGGGACGTCTGACCCTTGTTGGGGCAAGAATCAAGAAGAACTACACTGTGGTAAAGTGGAGAAAACTGACCTTGAAGCCAGGCAAGTCTGGGTTCAAGTCCTGTGTCTGGCACTTACTAGCTGTGTGCCTTTGGGAAAATCAGTTAATCTTTCTGAGCCTGTTACTCAGGAACAAAGCAGCTCAGTGTTTCTGAAAGTATTAAATTAAGTCATGTAAATTACAGTGAGCACTATATCAAACACATGATTAACTTACATGAATTCAATAACACTTCCTTTTTTCCCACTTTTCCTGTTTATATAGTTAAACATCTTAAAATATTCTTTTAATATGTAATTTTTACCATATTTACAAAGAATATGTTTTACATTGATATATACATATTACCATAAAAGAATATATACATGACTCTGTGTATATAGTATTTTCTGAGTGATTTAAGGAATTTTCAAGATTCACTTTGACCACATATAACTTTCGCTCTACCTTTGTGCTTTGGAATCTCGTCCACACATGAGATGGGGTTCTGTTGTCCTCAGAATGTGCTCAGCAAATTTTAGCTCCCTTTCTTCCTTTTCCCTTTAGTTGTTTCTATGTTTTAGGCTTTTACTAAAGTGCTTGATGTTCTCATATTACCACTCTCATCGCTTATGAAAGGAAAGCATCCAAACCTTTATTGTAAGCAGTTAGAGATAATTGGTTAGAACTTCTCAGAATATTACTGCATGGGGGAGGTGGGAGAGTGGGAAAAATGTCAGCCTAAAGGGATGTGTGGGAGAATATTGGGTACGAGTGAGAGTGGTATTTTAAAGTGAAGGTGGGAAGAGATCTTCTCTGAGTCTCAAATGTCATTATCAGGCAACCACCAACTTTACGTCCTTGTAAAGTCAGCTTTATCCTATTGTTTCTGTAATGATCCCAGGTGGCTTGCATGTCAGAGAATTTAGATACCCATGATCTTTTTTCTTGGCCACATTGTATAGATGTAGTGAAATTTATTTAACCATTTCTCTCTTGCTAGACATTAAGGTTACTTCCAGTGTTTCACCATTATAGATAATGCAGTGGCGAACATCCTAATAGACACTATTGTGTGTTTCTGTACTCCAAGGTCATTAGGGAAAATTTTTAGAAGTTGAATTGCTGTCAAAAGAATATGTATTTAAAATATTGGTTCATATCAACAAATTATTTTCTGGAAAATATTTAAGAGTTTATAAGTTTAATAAGAACGCATGTATTTTCTTACATTCTTGCCAGCATTGCTCATTGACAGCTTCCCTCCCCACTCTTTTTCTGCAGAGCCTGTAAAGTGTGGTAGTTAGGAGTACAAGCTATGGTATCAGAGTACCTAAATTAGAATCATAGCTCTGCCACTTTCTAGCTGTGTGATCTTGAGCAAATTACTTAATCTTTCTGTGCTTCAGTTCCATCACCTTTAAAATGGGATCATAATAATATTTATCTGCTGGGTTGTTGTGTGGATTCAGTAAATTAATATTTGTAAAGTGTTTAGAAAATTACTTAAATATCTCAGGTTAAGCCATATGAAAAACAGTTAAAAATCAGTAATTGTGTAGGGTTCAATGAAAATGGTTGGTCTTGGACCATGAATAGACAATTAAACCAATGACTAAGAAAAGGAAACTCAGAAATAAATCTAAAAGTGGCGAAATTTTAGGGTATGATAAAGGCGACATTTCAGATTGGAGAACAAGGATTTGTTAAATGGTCTTGTGAAAACTGGCTGGACATCTAGAGAAACACAAAGCTGGATTTCTAGTTAATTCTATATACTAAAACAAATCTCAAGTGGAGACAAGATGTAAATCTAAAAAGAGTGATGCATAAATTGTTAGGAAAAAAATTGAAAAACTATTTAAAATCTCAGAGTGTAAAAAAAAAACATGAAACCTGCAATTTATTAAAAAGATTTAAAAGGGTTAAAAGTTCTGCATAAAAAATATTTTTAACAAAGTAAAAAGACCTCAGGAAAATACTTAAAACAGTTATGATAGACAAAACACTAATATCTTTTATATACAAAGAACTTTTACAAAACAATAAGAAAAATAACTGCAACATAAAAAGAAAAAAAATGGATGAAAAATGTAGATAGGCAGTTCATAGAAAAAGCTTTCAAACATTGAAAGAGATGCTCGACTTCATTCATCACTGTAGAAATGCAAATAAAAACAAGTATCATTTTTCACCCATCATATTGGCTAAGAATTGTACTGCTTGATTCTTTTTACTATGTGTATATATTTTACTATGTGTAATATAGTAGTATTATTTTCAATAAAATAATAGCTTACGCAAATCTACAAGTAAATAACATTACCGTTAATTTTGAAAACAGGAATCTGGTTTCAGATTAAGATAAATTTTCTGGTTTATTTAATTTTTATCAAAAATTTTGATTTATTTCACTCTCTCAGAAATCTTTAGTAAATGATTCTTCCTGCTATAATAAAACCATTAGTATTATACAGTATAGGCTTTAGGAGAGCCAAAGTTTTTCTATTATTCTACTTTCTCTTCTCCCCTCAAGAAGAAAAGTTGAGCTATATAAAGCAATTATTGATCAACCTAAAAGGAGAGATCAACAGTAATACACTCACAGTAGGAGACTTTAACACCCCATTGATACCAATGGACAGATCTTCTAGATAAAAAATCAACAAGGAAATAGCAGGCTTAAATGACTCACTAGACCAGATGGATTTTAATACATATTTTCAGAACATTTCACCCCAAAGCAGCAAAATATACATTCTTCTCAAGCGCACATTTTTCAGGATAGACTACATGTTAGGTCACAAAACAAGTATCAGTACATTTAAGAATATTGTATTCGTATCAAATGTCTTCATGATCACAATGGTATGAAACTAGAAATTGACTACAAGAAAAAACTGGAAAATACACAAACAAATGGAGGTTAAATAACATGCTACTAAACAATGAATGGGTTAACAATGAGATCAAGGATGAAATCAAAAGATGCCTAGAAACAAATGGAAATGAAAACACAATGACTCAAAATCTATGAGACGCAGTGAAAGCAGTCTTAAGAGGGAAATTCATAGTATTACAGGCCTACCTCAAGAAACAAGAAAAAGCTCAAATAAACTATCTAAACTTGCACTTAAAAGAACGAGAAAAAGAACAGCAAACAAAGCCCAAAGTGAGTAGAAGGAAGGAAATAATAACGATCAGAGCAGTAATAAATGAAATAGAGTCTAGAAAAACAATGCAAAGATTAATGAAACTAAGAGCTGGTCCTTCGAAAGGAGAAATAAAATTGATAAACCTTTAACCAGACTCATAAAGAAAAAAGAGAGAGGACCCAAACAAATAAAATCAGAAATGAAAATGGAGAAATAACTACAGACTCCACAGAAATACAAAGGATCATAAGCAAATACTTCAAGCAATTATATGCCAACAAATTGGACAATCTGGAAAAAATGTTTACATTCTTAGAAACATACAATCTCCCAAGACTGAGTCAAGAAGAAACAAAAAATCTTAACTGATCAATTACCACCAATTGAATCAAATCAGTAATTAAAAGACTCTCAAAAAACAAAAGTCCTGGACCAGATGTCTTCATAGGTGAATTTTACCAAACATTCAAAGAAGAATTAACACCTATTCTTCTCAAACTATTCCAAAAAATTCAAGAGAGAAGTCTCCCTAATTCTTTTTACGAGGCCACCATTACCCTGATTCCAACCAGACAAAAAAAGAAGACTATAGGCCAATAGCCCTTATGAACATCGATGCAAAAATCTTGATAAAATATTAGCAAATCAAATTCAGCAATACATTAAAAATATCATACACTGTGATCAAGTCAGATTTATTCCTGGGATGCAAGATTGGTACAATATCCACAAATCAATGTGATATACCATATTAACAAATCGAAAGATAAAAATCATATGATCATATCCAGAGATACAGAAAAAGTGTTTGACAAAATCCAGCATCCATTTATGATAAAAACTCTCAGCAAAGGGGGAATATAGGAAACATACTTCAAAATAATAAAGGCCATATATGACAAACCCATACCTAACATCATACTCAACGGGAAAAAACATTTTCCTTAAGATCAGGAATAAGACAAGGATGTCCACTTTCACCACATTTATTCAACATAGTATTGGAAGTCCTAGCCGCATAAATCAGACAAGAAAAAGAAATAAAAGGCATCTAAATTAGAAAAGAAGTAAAACTGTCATTATTCACAGATGACATGATCCTGTATAGAGAGAACCTTAAAGATTCCACCAAAAAACTGTTAGAACTGATAAATGAATTCAGTAAAATAGCCTGATACAAAATTAATATTCAGAAGTCAGTTGCATTTTTATACACCAATGATGAACTTTCAGAAAGAGAAATTAAAAAAACAATCCCATTTACAGTTGCATCAAAAACAATAAAATACCTAGGAATCAAATTAACCAAAGAGATAAAAGACCTGTTCTCAGAAAGTTATAAATCATTGAAAAAAGAAAATGAAGACTATACAAATAAATGGAAGGATATTCCATGCTCCTGGGTAGAAGGAATCAACATAGTTAAAATGACCATACCCAAAGCGATCTATAGATTTAATGCAATCCCTATCAAAATACCAATGGCATTTTTCAGAGACCTAGAACGAATAATCCAAAAATTTATATGGAACCATAAAAGATCCCAAATAGCCATGGCAATCTTGAGAAAGAAGAAAAAAGTGGAGATATCGTACTATCTGTTATCAAACTATACTACAAGGCTACAGTAATCAGAACAGCATGGTACTGACATAAAAACAAGTACATTGATCAAAGGAACAGAATAGAGATACCAGAAATAAATCCACGCCTACACGCTCACTTAATATATGATAAAGGAGGCAAGACTATACAATGGGGAAAAGACAGTCTCTTCAATCAATAGTGCTGGGAAAACTGGACCACCTTCTTACATCATATACAAAAATAGACTCGAAATGGATTAAAGACTTTAAGACTTTAATGTAAGACTCAAAACCATAAAACTTCCAGAAGAAAACATAGGCAGTAAACTCTCTGATAGTGTTAACAGTAATTTCCTTTCAGATACACCATTTTGGGCAAGGAAACCAAAAGAAAAGAAGAAATAGGACTACATCAAACTAAAAAGTTTTTGTACAGGAAAGGAAACCATCAACAAAATGAAAAGAGAGCCAACTGAATGGGAGAAGATATCTGATAAGAGGTTAATTTCCAAAAAATATAAATAACTCATGCAACTCAAAAACAACAAAAAACCCCAAACAATTCAATTAAAAAAATGGGCAGAAGACTGGAATAGATATTTCCCCAAAGAGGAAATACAGATGGCCAATAGACATATGAAAAGATGCTCAAGGTCACTAAACATCTGAGAAATGCAAACTAAAACCACAGTGAGTTATCACTTCACACCTGTCAGAATGGCTATCATATAAATCAGAAAACAAGTGTTGGTGAGGATGTGGAGAAAAGGGAACACTTATACAGTGTTGGTGGGACAGCCACTGTGGAAAACAGTCTGGAGATTTCTCAAAAAATCATAAATGGATCCTACCTTTTGACTCAGGAATTGCACTTTTGGGCATTTATCCAAAGAAAACCAAAACAATAATTCATAAAAATCTATGCACCCCCATGTTCACGGTAGTGCTAATCACAATAGCCGAAGTATGAAAGCAACCTAAATGCCCATCAACAGACGATTGGTTAAGGAAGCTATGGTTCATATATACAATAGAATATTACTCAGCCATAAAAAATGAAATCTTACTATTTGCAATGACATGATGGACCTAGAGGTTATTATGCTAAGCAAAATAAATCAATCAGAGAACAATAAATACCATATGATTTCACTTATACGCAGAATCTAATAAAAAGAACAAACTAATCAAAAACAGACTCACAAATATAGAGGACAATATGGTGACTGCCAGAGGGTAGGGGGGTTAGAGGGCTGGGAAAAAGGGATATAGGGTTAAAGAAGCAAAATTAGTAGTTGATAGATGGTCACGGGGATGGGGAGCGTGGCGCAGAGAATGGAGTCAGCAGTAATTTAATGGCTATGTGTAGAGCCAGGTGGGTGATAGAGTAATCAGGGGCATTGTTTCATAAACTATATAAATGTCTAACCAATGTACGGTACACTTGAAAATAATAATAAAATAAAGTAAGATGTGAAAAAAAGAAGAAAAGTTGGCATGCTCAAATTCTAAGACATTTATTTGGTTAGGTTTACTAGTGATCAGTGTGCATTAAAATGTCACTCATTCGGGGTGCGGAAGGCTTGGTGCTCTTTCAGCACTCTCTTCTCTCTCCATGCTGCGGAACAGGAGGATGTCAAGGCCCATTCCTCTCTCAGCTCCTTATCTCACTAATGTTGCAAAAGTAGTAAGTCAATACAGGACCTGCTTCTAACACTACCCAAGACCAGCCCATCTATCACTGACAGGTAGAGCCTGCTCTCCTTCCTGCTCCCTTTTCTTACAAACACACAGAGGGTTCACCACCCAAACAGTAGTCCAAACCAGCTCAGCACTAGGCAGTGAAAACAAGTACTTGCTATTTTCCTGCTTACATACTTTCCTCTAGATACATCCTCTGTGTCTTGCTGGATGTGTCAGATTGGTTTTTGGTCTGAGATTTTTAGTTCTAACCGGATTGGCTAAAAAAAAACTGATCCATGTAGTTCAGTTCAGCTCAACCAAGTTCTCCCCATTGAATTCCAGGCCCAAGCCCAGTCAACAACAAAGTCACACCAGCTACTCCTGGGAGAAAGGCAACAATGGGACTGTCTTCCAGACCCTACTTGTTAAATGAGGAAGGGGCTTGCTTAGACTTGGTTCAAGGGTCAGGAGCTGAGCCTGCAGCTGAAGGGACTGAGGAGCAGAGGTGTGGACTTGAATTTTGAAAGGATGCTTAGCCTATCATCAGGGCATAGTAAGGGCTCGATCAATGTTGATTGAGGTAATGACTGAGGTTGGAAAGACAAAGGAAACCCATAGGAAAGTTTATTTTTCACAATATAAGAATATATGTCATCAAATACTACATTGTGAGATATAGCCAAAATTTTGTGGGAAATTGTACTAGTTAAGATAAAGGCTATGCTATTGCAACAAAAAACCCCACAAAATTGACTTAAAGGGGATAGAAGTTTATTTCTCTCTGATATAACAATCTATTTAGTCTAGGCTATCAAGACAGCATTATTCTTCAAGGCCATTCAGAATCAAGTGCTTCCTCCACCATTGCTCAAGACTGCAGTTCCCAGACCACGCACAAAGTTGTCCCGGGGAGCCTCAGAGAACTCACAAGAGCACCACAGTAAATGTCAAATTTTCGAGGATAATGCAGATTCTCAACATCTGACAGACACCACATAAACTACTAGCCTGAGGTAGTTCACAGTTTCAACATTAAGTATCACTATTTTCTTTTTGATGATATCATATCTTTATGAAGCTAGTTTTTTGGTGGTTGTTACAGTATAAAGGCAAGTACTATGAGAAAATGAATATGGAACAGAGTTGGTGGTACCCGATCTGATTCCAAGGTCTAAGTTGCTGTGCAGTGCCCAGCAGATACGCACTTCCCATTACCAAATGATTACAGTTGTTTAAAAGTAAAATAAAATATTTTTTCTTTTAATTTATGCATAATACATATATTTTTGCAAATAGCTACTAAACATTGGGGGACAATGCTCCATGGCTCTCTCATGGTTTTACATATGTTGTAAGCAGGGGCAATGACTGTCTTTGATTCAGACTATCTTTTCAAGGATGTTTGTGTAGCTAATAACCGTGGAAGACAGAGGTAGTGACTCTCTGGAACAAAGAGCAGATCTACTTACTGTCTAGCATAATAGAAATAATGTCTCTTTCTAGGGCAAAGATTGGGCAGGTTGACTGCCCATTATAAAAGATTCAGGTTGCTATAGCTTGGTAACCTGAGATTCAGGTTACCTCTCCTGTAACCTGTAACACAACCCACTGCGTGTGCAGGTGTCACACAGTCCTCCTCACATAGCCCCATAGGAACTGGCAACCAGGAAACCAGAGCTAATACTGACACCGACTATTTTTACTGCTATGGGTAATGCATTTCCTCATCTCTGTCCCAGGAGTCTCATGTCTTTTGACAGCATCCATGAAACCATGGCAGGCTAATTCATTAGTTTACAAATGGGATAAAACCTCAGACCCTTCATAGTTCTTGACACTAAGTTGTTAGAACATAAGTACTTATAATGTTTTTTTGTGTGTGTGCAAAACTACTTAATAAGCAGAGCTATTAGTGATTTCTTTTGGCAATGAGCACTGTGATAAAGTTACAAGACATTAAGGGTACTATGAACTGAAAAGTCCAGGTTCTGTGCATTGTTCTCATCTGCATGTTTCGAGGTGAGACCTATCGCTTTCCAGCAGGCCTGAAGGGGAAAGGAAAAAAAGTCTGGCGAAGAAATTTCTTTTTAAAAGCAAGCCAGGCATAAGTCACACACTTTTTTTCTACTCACATCCCATTGGTTTACCTAATCATGTGGCCACAAGCAGATGCAAAGGAGGCTGGGAAGTGTAATCTCTAGATAAGTGTCCATATACTTGGCTTTAAATTTATGTCTATAGAAGGAGAAGAGATAAATTCTGGCATTCTCCATTACAGATATTTCCCTATGGTTATTGATGCTTGAAATACTAGTGTGGGCGAGATGTGTAAACATACTCTTAAGATCTTCACTGTGAGCTGGGTCTATATGGCTTTTATCTGAAAGATATTTGCCTTAGTAACCTCTGCAGTTTCCTTCCTTCTTTAGTCTCTCTTGACATCCTATCCCAACCCTAACTTCCAGAAACCCATTAATGAGAATCTTTTCATCAGCAGGCTCTTGGATGCTCTGCTTCCTGTCCTGGATGGTAAACCCTGAGATCTGCAATGTGTACTTAGAGCTCTTGGTAGAGTAGAGCAGTAATTGGAGCAGGGATTCTGGACTCACATTTACAGCAGAGTGGGATAACCACATTTTGCATTGAATCAGGCAGGACAGAGCCAGACTTTGATATGCCTGAAGTTTATATGATTTGGGGGCACTCTTTAAGAAAAAGGATACAAAATTATGTATAAAGAACATAAAATAAATAAAACTTATTTAATGAGAAAAGAAATTAAAGCAATTTTCGAACGTAAAAAAGTTGGCTAATATTACCAATGTCACCAAATCAAAAAAAAATAACATATTATTTTTATTCATTAACTGTCTAACATGCCTCTATACAGTTTTTGAATAATTTTTATGTGATCAGTAATTCTAAGAAATATACAAAATTAATCTGAAATTAAGGCACACAGAACAATTTAAAATTGCTTCTTAAATCAATCTACATAATTACGTAATCAAATTATTTTTATATGGCTTACATTGGTTTATTAATGAATATGTGTGAAAGTTTTGACACAGGAATACTTGTTTCTTCAGGCCAGTTTGCTGTATCTATGGCAATGTGATTTCATTTTCATTGATAACAGAGTTTGTCAGCACAAGAAACATCAGATATGCTAAGAGGTAATCTGGTCTGAAATGATGCATAAACATGGGACTTCACACAGAGATGTGCTTCTCCTTGGTAATACTGCTACAAGTTTATGTTCTATAAATCCAGGAATTGTAATTAATTCTATTTTGCACGATTCTCATAAAAAAATAGCTGTTAATAATCGTGTACATTGTACTATTAAGTATATTTTTGAGAGTAGCAAATTTTTATTTTAAGTTAGGGGTCAATGAGAGCTGAATCTTTCATTCACAATTGTACACATCTGATAATTGGAGAACTTTCTGAAGGCTAGCTTTTGGCTTCACACATTTCACACCTTATTTCTCTTTCACTACTTACATCTATTTCTCATGCTGGGACATGTTCATATCACAATTTTGCCCTTGGCCTTGAACTTTTATGTTATGGTGCCAGATGAGTTGTC
>NW_006442508.1:11131483-11132517 GCF_000325575.1 Pteropus alecto | reverse complement strand
GAAAGGAGTATTCCTGAGAGCCATTCCTATAGCAGGAGGCCTAAAAATAACCTAACTAAACATGAAAATGACTGCAAACCACAGAAATTTATGCCATTCAGTCCAAACTTCATGTATCCTCAACTCAACTTCTCTTTAGCCAGATACCAAAAATGCCTACTGCCACTCATCACTGTTCAATAGAAAAAGAATGATAGCAAGAAAGTTGGAGAGGAAAGACATAGTAGTCTTAACCAATTACTGTTAAAATATCTTTATTTTCCAAGCTTTATAAAAGCGTATGACCATCAGAGTACATTGTTAGGGCTGCTCAGCGTGCCTTGGATGGGGCACATACAAGCGAAGCCTAACCTCCATTAGCATCTCCTAGCTAGAGTTTGTAAGTGACCTTCCATCTCAAAAGATCCATCTCAAAACCAATTATATTTTGGACATAGTTCCATAGTGTAGTGGTTAGTACGTCTGCTTTACATGCAGAAGTTCCTGGGTTCCCACTCCAGTGGAGCCACAGTCCACCCTGAATAAGCCTGAAGTCTGATCTCGGAAGTTATGCAGGGTCGGGCCTGGTTAGCACTTGGATGGGAGACTACCTAGGAAGACCAGGTGCTGTAAGCATAACAATTTAAAAAAAAACAACCCAACTATACTTTGAAGTACTTTATAATTTACAGAACTTTCATGCTCATGATTATATTGGATCCTCAGAGCTGCCTTTAGATTGATTGCTAAAGAGATATCAAAATTTGGGGAGGTAAAATTATTTGCTCCAGGCAAGCAAAACCTCCCGGATTCAAACCTGAGGACTTCTGCATTAAGAATTCATGCTCGTTCTACTACATCACAGAGAAAAAGATTCAAATGCATCAAAAGACATTTTTGCATGACATATATTAACTGTTCAATAAATATTCGTGGAACAAATGAAAGAATAGAAAGGAAAGCAGGAGCCAGGAATAATTTAAGTGACCAAGGAAAGACAATCCTTCACTGGGAAGGCAAATGAGCCTGAACTTCATCTTTCCAGCTGGGACACA
>NW_006442508.1:11122041-11131462 GCF_000325575.1 Pteropus alecto | reverse complement strand
CATCTCTTCCAGATGTCGACCTGTTCTCTGTGCCCCGTCACCCGGTCCTGTGTTATGGAGAACAGAGCATAGATGATTTCTCTGCAAAAGGCATTTGGGTCCAACCGCTCTCGTAAAACAGTTTCTATTTTTCTGGGTTACAGGTTGCGAGTAGGTTGGGTTTTCCTCTATAGATGGGTGTGGGGCAGTGGGGAGCAAATGGGTAAGTCTTAATTAGGGTTAATTATAGCTTTGGTAAATAAAGAAAATATGCCTAGATAATTTCTGATGAAGATGTCGTTCACCAGTTCTATTCCTATTGCTTAACTTAGGTCGCTAAGCAAGAGGAGGCAGGAAAGGAAATCTGCACTTTTAATTTAAAGATCAGCTGGCCTGATCTTTATTCCAAATGTTATGAGGTGGGTGATATGCTCTTGAGCTTCTCTTCTGCTTTGTCAGGCCTCAGACAGGAGGAGGCTTTTAATGCTGAATTCCAACACCTTAAAAGCAGACAAAAAATGGAAACTTAAGAAAATTGATTTAACATGGCCCAGTTTATTAAGGAATCTCCTGGACCTCTGAATTTCTGACAGCCTAATTTCTGCTCTTTAGCATGAGGATAGAGAAGGGCTTATTTAAAACTGGGGCTAATTTGCAGAGTTGAATGGTCAGAATAGGGAGGTCTCAGCCATGGAAATGAAGTCTGCTCAGAATCATTTCCACCTAGGTTTAAACCTTCAAAGGCTTCCTTCCTCCCTTTAGAATACAAGACAAACTGCTTACTGTAGTCCACCAGGACCTGTATGTCCTGCCCTCTTATCTCTCCTTTACTTCCCATTCTCCAGCCACATTCGTGGACCTTTGGTCCCTACACATGCTGCCCCCTTTCTATCGTATAGCCTTTGCATATGTCAGTCCCCTGGCTTTTCATATACTTGGCTTATTATTTTTCAGGTCTTGGTTTAGATTCATTTTCTCAGTGTGGCCTTTTCTAACAACCTTATCTAAAGAAGCAGTGTAGCTGCTTCCTCCTACCACACTTCCCTGCTATCATCTCACTGTTTCCTCCCTAGTGCCTTACAATCTATAGTGTTCTTGTTTATTTAGTTGTTTCTTTACTTATTATCTGCTTCCTCTACTAGACTATAAGCTCAATGAGGGCAGAAGACTTATTTTTTTTTTATTCACCAGCACATTCCCAACTTCTAACACAGTCTAGTTCATAGTAGGTGTTCAATACATATTTGTTGACTAAAGATTGAAAAAATTGTTTCCCTTCAGAGTACTAGCTGATCTGTTTGTGGAAGGTTCATCTTAGTTCTCACTCTCAACACCTTTCTTTGCCTTCCTAACCTAGGCTAAGCCTTTAGTCCCTTAGGATCTGAAGACCAAATGAAAGTTTGACTGAGATCTCTCAGGCCTCTCCCCTGGTACACTGAGCACACTAAGAAAGCAGATGTTTTTGCAGTGAGTGAAACAACCTGTTTCCCAAGGGTGTGCCCTCTTTCAGATTGGACAGGACGTGCTCTCAGAGCTTGCCAGGGCATGCTTCTCCGATAATGGAGGCATTGTTCAAGTTCAATAGGTAGAGCCATGGGAGCATGGCAGCCAGCAGCATCCATGGGAGACAGCTAGTAAGTTCAGGAGAGATGCACTTGGAAAAAAAAGTCTTTTGCATTAGAAGCCAGATTAGGACTAGAAATTACACTTGGAATGAAATCTCAACAGTTAAGAGCCAAGAGAGTCAGGAAAAAAATAGGAAAACTCCCATTTACATATGTATTTTCCACTGGAGCCCATTCCATTTGCATTTTCTTCTCCAGGGCCTTGCCATGAGGACCTTGCCTGCTTTGATCATCAAGAGCATTTTGTTCAGGGAGAAAAAGAAGAGGAGTGTGGAATGAAGACAGCAAGGCCACAGACAGGGGAAGGACTGCTGTGCAAACACTTCCTGCCTATAGAGGGTGATGATCTCCAGAGTTTCCCTGGGGTCTCCTCTGGACCCCTCATCCCAGGGAGAGCGGAGTATGTTATAACAGGGACAGCCAAGCCCTGATGGCCAAAAGTTCTGGGTTCACAGTTCCCTACTGTGCTACTCATTTTGCCAAGTCCTTCACATGTTAAGCAGCTATTATTCTACATTCATGTGACACGTCGAACAGCCAAGAGGCTCAAGGTATATTTGATTTACTTATGCATTACCTTTTCCACAAAAGATTTGAGGAGATTTGCAAAACCTCATACAATAGAAAAGGATAAAACACATAGTGGAGAGTATCAGGGCAGAGAAAGACGGGAGGGATACCTTTAAGATATATGAACAGACATGGCCTCTGCCCACAGGCTATTTCGGTCTGAGTATTGTAGATGAAGGAATATTGGAGAAATCCAGAGGAGACTGCGCTATGGACATGTGGAGTCATCAGAGGAAAAAGAAGGCAAAATTGTTCATGTTGTACATACCTTCACCCAAAGCCACATTGCAAGACTCGAAATTAAAAACAAACAAACAAACAAACAAATTAATTAATTAAAGGGAGCAGGAATCTATTTTGAGCAGAATAAAAGCTTGTTGAGGAAGCAAAGTTAGTCCTTTTAAGAAGATTCAGATTATGAACCCTAGCTTTAAATCCTAGCTTCACTACCTGCTAATGCAGGGCAAAATACTTACCTTCTTTAAGCCTCTGTTTTCCCATCTATGAAATGAGAGTAATGATAGGGATTGCTGAGATGATTAAGTGAGACAATGCATGTCAGTCACTGAATCCAGGGCCTGGAACAGTAAGCTATCAGTACATGGTAGCTACTCTTGCTGGAATTATATTTTGGAGGTGCCCATGTCATGTATTTCTGTTTTTTCCTCCGTCTCTAGTACTTAAGTAGAGTGCCTGGCTCATAGTAGGTTTTGAATGGGTATTTGTAGCCTTGAATTGATATAATTGTCTTTCTTGTTTGACATGCCCTGTGCCACACTCCCTCTGACGGTGGTAGGTGACAAGGGTGAAAAGCATGAGGTCAGGCTGGTTTAAGGTGTTGCCTGCTAGGTAACACCCAGAGACTGAATGCAATTTGGCTTTGATGATATTCAAGCTGTGGAATGTACACGACCATGACTGCCCAGGTCAAGAGCCTCTGCCGTGCTTTCCCTCACGACCTCCTTCTTCCAAGGAATGTATTTCACCTGCTCCAGCAAAAGATGTAAAATGATAAGTTAGATTAAAAACAATAGGATAAGAGATAGATATATCAACCTACAAATTTCATTTCAATTAAACTACTATTTATTGAATGTTTAACATGCATATGTTGAAGGTTCTTTGCTGAGCACTGCTGGCTATTCGAAGTTCAGCGAGAAAACACCTCTTCTCTCAAAGCATGTGTTTGCTAATAAATGGGTGGCATATGGATATGGCAGTATAAGAAAAGTGCCATAAAAAATTGAAGGAACAATACGGGAAATTAAAGAAGGGCTAAACCACACTCAGTTGCAACTATCTGAATGTGTTCTTCAAAGGAGGTGGCTTGTCGGATGGTCTTTGAATTTGGTTCCATGGAGGGCACGGGGAGCAGAGGAAAATGGAAGGTTTTAGAGATAGGAGGCATGATGGAAGTGAGAGACATGGAGCAAAAAAGTGAGCCATCTATTTTAGATAGATCATGTAATACATTTAGAAGAATATGTCTCGAAAGGGGGTTTTGAGGGTCTTGAAGGTTTAGGTGAGGATTTATAGGGCAAGGGGAACAACGGAGATTTTGAGCAGGGAAGTGTTGTGATCAGACTGGTATTGGAGAAGATTAAAATGGTAGTGGTATATGAAATAGAGGTGGAGAAAGACAGGAAGTGGGATGTGAATTAGGGGAGAGTCGAAGTGGATCAAGGCAGAAATTATAAATGAGAGTGTTGGGAGCAGGAATAGATAAGAAGAACTCATTGGAGAGGCTTTGCTGAAGTGGCTACTTAAAGAGTCAGTTCCCTTGTTTTTCTTTGAGAGAAAATGAAGTCCGGCTACTTCATCTTTCTCAAATCAGCTCTCACAACATTCCAGTAAACAGAACCCAGGCTCAGAAGCAAAGCATGAACCCTGGGTCTGTTGGTTGGCAGGAGGGTTTGGAGAACTAGAAACACCTCTCACTTTCCCTGTTCTCCATGTGCTTTACCCCAATTCACAGCTTCAGAGAAAAGAACTAGATGCGCAATATCTGAGAAAGAAGCTTCCTTGCTGTGCCCCAGGCCCTCAGTTCTGCGGGAATTGCCTTACTCTGCTTAGCAACCTCATCTGTCATAACAAGGACATGGCACAACAGTCATGCATCTCCCAGAAGTGACAAAACAAGGATTATTAGCTTATGTGTTCCTATCCTACTGTCCTTTCTCCTCTCTACTCTCCCCAACAGCTAAAGAGAATTTTCTCTTTATTGCTCATCTTCTCCCTTACTCTCCTCTCTGAGGAGCATTCTATCTACTAGGTCTAGTTTTTCCCATGATACAGAAATAGAGAGAGAGAAACCAGACTGGACAGTTAGGAAGTAAAAGGGTAAAATTCTTGATGGCTGAGTCAATGCCAGGATTATCCTTTAGGTCATGGACTAAATAGACAAAATGCTAAAGAATGAAACCAGAAGACCAAGTCAACCTATATAATGAAGTCCTAAGAGAGAAGTAGGGGAAAAAAAGAAAAAAGAAAAATAGTCTGGGCTGGGTTTCAAGGGACGTTTGAAGGGGAGACTTGGCAAATCAAAAGCTGTGAGAAGCAAAATATGTTGCCGTAGGGTTTGGATTGAATCTCTTTTAATGCTAATAAAATATTGGAAATTCTGTTTTGGTTGCTCATTGTTTTAATGTTTTATGTTTTTAATGTTTTGTTTCAATGTCATATCACACTGACACTGGATAACACTGTCTCCACACATGCTTATATTCGGGTTGTATACTAGAATTGGAACCAAACTCTTGGATTTCAACTCTCATTTCTACTACTTAATAGCTGTGTGTCTTTTGGCAAGATACTTACTTCTCTGTAACTTAGTTGCTTTGTCTGTAAACTGATTTAACAAGAGTATCCACTTCAGAGAGCTGTTGTGAGGATTAAATGAGTTAATATTTTTAAAGCTCATGTAAAGCTCATGTAAAGCCTGGCATATAGTTAGCACTATATAAACATTAGCTATTATTAGTATAGGAAAATTTAAGGTCATGAGATTTTTTTTGCCTTGGTTCAACCAAGATGGTGAAGATGACTGTCAGAAAAGAACTGTTAGCAAAACAGATCCTAAGTTTTGAGAAAGAATGGAGGTTTCTGGCATTTGTGATATGCAGATTTCTAGAATGAACCCGAATAATTCCCACCTCGTGTATTCACACCCTTGTGTAATACACTCCCCTTGAGTGTGGGCTGGAACTGGTGACTTGCCTGTCACTCACAAAATATGACAATGATGACAGGATATCACTTTCATGATTAGGTTACAAAAGGTTGTGACATTGGTCCTGCTAGCAGACTCTCTCTTGTTGGCTTTGATGATGCTAGCTGCTTTGCTGGACAGGCCCATATGTTAAGAAACTGAGGGAAGCCGTGGCTAACAGCTTGTAAAAAATTGAGGCCCTCAATCTAGCCACCCATGAAGAACTGCCGACAACCATGGAGTTGGAAATGGATGGAGCCAACCCTAATTGAAACTCGATTGCAGCCTTTTGAGAGACCGTGAAGTAGAAATCCTAACTAAGCCATGTCTGGATTCCTAACTCTAGAAACTGTTGGGTAATAAATGTGTGTGGTTTTAATACATTCAGCTTTAGAGTAATTTGTTTCATAGTAATAGATCACTAATATAGCAATGTACCTGAGTCTAGAGCAATTCAGCTCTAGAACATTAGGGTGGAAATTGGGGAGGGCTTACGGATAAAACCTACTAAAGAAGAAACATCCTATGGTCAGCATTGGACAAACCATGCCCTTGTCTATGTAGGGAGAAGAGCAGCTCAGGCTGAGTCCTTCAGTTTAGGGTGGCTGAGGCTGTCCTACGCTCTCTGTTTCAAGAGCGGATTGGTCTGGGAACACTTAGTTCTCACCTTGTGACTGACATTGACCTCTTTGCAGAATTTGAGTGTGTACTCTTCTGGAAATGCCTCCTTATCTTTATGATACCACTCCATTTACTTATTTATTTATTTATTCATGAAACAACTATGAGCTGGACACTTCTATGTGGTATGAATACATCGTGAACAAGAAGAAATGTGTTTATGATTTTTTCTGGCTTTCTTCCCACCTTTTTAACTGTTCCCACCATTTTAACTGTGCCTTCACTGGGGTGACTTTTGTTCACGTACCCCTTAAAGCCTGGCGTTCTCCATGGTATTGTTCTTGTCCCTCTTTTCTTCTCAACTTACATGTCCCTCTGAATGATTCCAGGGTTTATTGATCACCTGTGCGTTGTTAATCTGAAAATAAAGGGCCAAAATGAGAGGCAATAAGCATTTACTTGAGATCCAAAAGATCTATTAACTATTAGCTATTTGAGAAACCCAAATAGTTTTCCAACTAGGGAATGAAGGCAAGGGGTTTTTATGAGAAAGGGAATGGGAATAATTATATGAATAGAAAAAAAATAATTTTTCTTGGTGTTTATCAAGGAAGGAATTTGTATAGGTGCACATAAGCTAAGTTATTCTTTAGCTATTTGTGGTGGTGCCAGTTCTAAGGAATATCTTTTAATTTTCAGGTCAGTAATCAGAGTGTCTGCTTTACTGTTAGCTTAGCAGTTATTTGGAATACAATGCTGCTTTGGTCCAGCCCAAAGATTATTTTGCCCAGTTTAAACATTCCAAAGTTCTGAGGAGTAAAACGTGCAAGGCAATTCCTCCAGGATGGCAGCTCCTCAACCCCATTTTGAAGTGGCTCTATTTATGTTATTTGTCACAGTACTGATGATACTAAATCTATATCTCTAGCTCAGAACTTTAAGTCTGGACTATACATCCAACAGTACATGCTACGTATATCCCACAGACACTTCAAGCTCAAAATGACCAAAATTGAACTCATTTCCTCTACCCCTTCTCTTTCTCCTACCCTGCCCAAACCTTCCTTTTCTCCAACATTTTCTCTTCTAAATAATAGCACCATCATCCACCCAGACAGAATATGGGAGTTATCCAAAGTCTATTCTCCTGGCCTCCCCTTTTCTCCTCCAATCTCACTAAGTCTTATAGACCTTATCTCTTAAATGCCCATTTTCTGTTCTCCATCATATCTGAGATGGGTCCATTTTAAGCTTGTATCATTTTTTTTTAAAACCAGGTCTAATGCAATAATCTTTACATTGGTTTTCCTGTCTCTATGCTCACTCCCTCTGCCTCATCCTTCACACTGGTGCCAGTGTGATGTTTCTAATTGCTGGACTATATAGTCCTGACTCAAATCCTACAAGGGCTCCCCATTCTCCACAGGTAAAGTCATCATTCATTAGCTTGGTGTTTGCAGCTCTTCATGATATGACTCATGATATACTTCTCAGCCTCGTATCCAGCAACTCCTGCTAACAAACTCTATGTTCTAGCCACGTAATTTGCAGTCTTCCTGCCATGATGTGGCTTGCTCTCTTTTGCTTGGCATGTCCTCTCCTGATCTTGTCTACCAGATGAATGCCAAGTCATCCTTCAAAACTCAGCTTCAACCATTTCTTTGACTTCCCTACGGTAGAATTGATGTCCCCTACTGTCCTTTGCATTACTTTTGTTATTTGCAATTACTTTGCAATTGTTTCATGTCAGTGTTCTCTGCCTGCCTGTAAGCTCCTTGGGGGCAGAAACACTGTGCTTCTATCTTTAGTTCTTATACTTGGTCTTCAGTAGGCATCCAGTGAAAGTCTGCTAAGTGAATAAGTGAGTGAATGAACAAATGAATCAACTGGCCAGTGCAGGGCTGAGTCTGCAGATGGCGAGCTAAGTGGACCCAGGCATGGGGAGTTCTAGCAGAATAGGGGAAATGGAACTATTCCTTTCTATTCTCAGGGTCTGTAGGCTGTGTTTATCACTTTATACAGATGCACCTGCCACAAACCTTCTAATTTAGTGAAGTCAGCCCATAAGATGTAAATCACATAAAGTCAAAATTAGCCCCTTAAAAATCCCTTGTAATGCCTCTAAAGTACAGTATACAGATATACTACTTCTCATTCAAGTACATCTGGTTTTCTCTCCAGCATAGGAACAGACCTATTTCTTTAGTTGAGAACGAAATGAACTAGTTGGCTTACATTCAGGGGCCCTGTTGAAACAAAAGCGATTATCACTTTCACCTTGGTGAGATGCACTTGGCTGCGACTGATGCAGAGACCTGCTGACTCTCATCTAATATATCTCACTTCCACTTAGGGCTGTATACACTCAGTAACACCCCGCCCACCTCCACCACTCCCATCACCCAAATCCCAAGCCCACTTCAAAGCCCCTTGCCCATGCCTGGCCCCTCCTTACCAATCCACCCACATGACCTTCTCCTCTCAAGAGGTACTCTCTGCTCAGATGAGGTCAGCTTTCTTCCTGGTCTCTACTCTAAGCTCTTTCCCACCATTTTGTCTTTGCTCAAGCTGTGCACTCTGACAGGATGCCTTCCTTGTTCCCCTTCCTTTATTCGAATCCCACTGACAGGTCACCCTGCACATTTTAACCTCTCCAAAGGTTGATATCTCTTCATGTCCACACTGGTCTCTCCAATTTCTGAGTTCCTGTTGCCTTTAAGGTCAGAGCCAAACATTTAAGTTCAGCTTTTAACTGTTGGTCTGTGAAACCTTTTCCATGGCTGGGAGTTTTGCAGTCCACTAGCACATATCTCTATCTCTTAGTAGAGGGTATTCAACAAATCAAGATGAATAGGTAATTAGAATGACTGACAAAATCCAGTGTTGGCAAGAGTATTTAGCAACTGGGACTCTCATACACTGCGAGTGGGAGTGAAAACTGTTTGGCAGTGTCCATTAAAGCTAAGTATTTACATATATGTTGACCCAGCAATTTTATTCTTGGGTATATACCCAAGAGAAATGAGCTTATGTCTAGCAAAAGACATGTGCAAGCATGTTCATATCAGTTTTATTTATAATAGCCAAAAATTGGAAACCATTCTAATGTCCAATAGTAGATCGGATAATGGTCCATACAATGGAATGTTACATGATAATGAAAAAGAATAAATTATTGCTCCATGCCAGTCCCACTCACTATTGCTAATCTTTTCAGTGCCCTGCCAAGGTGATAGCCATGTTATTCCCTTTGCAGCCAAAGAAGCAGAAGCTCAGAGAGCCTCAGTGACATCACGAGTCCACGGTCACACAGCAAGTGCATTGACAAAGTGGAGATTTGAATGTGGATCCAGCAGATTGCAGATTTCTTGCTCCTTCCTCTGTATGTCATACTGGTATATCTCTAAGTAGTAGAGTC
>NW_006442508.1:11079603-11122018 GCF_000325575.1 Pteropus alecto | reverse complement strand
AATGAATCATAAGATCAGAGAATCTCAAATTTGTAATCTCCAAGGCACCTTAGAGGTCATCTAGTCCACACTCATGGACAGGACATATGAGTTCCTCCTGCAGGGGTACAGCCAGGTCAAGGATCAAGGGAAGAAGCCTGACCAGGGTATGGGGCTGGGCCTGTGTCCGGAGCAGGGAGTGGTGATGGAGTGGGAGAGCAATTATGGAATAAAGGAACACCCTTTGCCTGCTTTTCTTGTTTTGTTTTTTTTTTCTACAGCCTGAGTCTTGTGTGTGTGAGTGCATGTGTGCATACACAGTAAAATGCACATAACATAAAATTCACCATTTTAACCATTTTAAAATGTACATTTCGGTGGCATTTGGTACATTCAAAATGTTGCACAGCCATCACCACTATCTACTCCCAGAACATTCTCGTCATCCCAAAAGGAAACCTTATACCCATTAAGAAGTCACTGTCCATTCCTCTCTTCCTCCAACCTCTGGGAATCACTGCTTTCTCTCTATGGATTTACCTATTCTGGACATTTCCTATAAATGGAATATGTGGCCTTTCTTGTCTGGCTCTTCTCTCTTGGCATAATAATCTCAAGGTTCACTGATGATGTAGCATGTATTAATATTTCATTTTGTTTCATGTTCACATTCCTGTCTTTATATTGCTTTTTTAAAAAAATTATTTATTTTAATTAGTTTCAAGTATACAGTATGTTGGTTAGACATCTATATAGTTCATAAAACAATCTCTCCAATTGCTCCCTCCCTCCCCTGACCCTCCACCTAGCCAACATATTAATGCTAACTGCTTTCCCTATGCATGCTCCCCATCCCTGTGACCATCCATCAGCTACTAATTTGTACTTCTTTAATCATTCACTCTATTCTCCCAGCCCCTCAACCACCCCTCCCCTCTGTCCATCACCAAATTGTCCACTATATTTGTGAGTCTATTTTTGATTAGTTTGGTTTTTTTTTATTCCTTGAATTCCGCATATAAGTGAAATCATACAGTGTTTATCTTTCTCTGTCTGACTTAAATACCTTCTAGGTCCATCAAAGCAATATCTTTTTCCATCCCCTTCCTTTTAGTCTGCGTGTGTCTTTTAATTTGAAGTGAGACTCTTGTATGCAGCATATGTAGGGGTCTTGTTTTCTTGTCCTTTCAGCCACTCTATCTTTTGGTTGGAGCTCTTAATTCTTTTCCATTTGAGGTACTTATGGATAGGAATGTTGTTACCATTCTTTATTCCTGTTTTTGATACATGCTTTTTCTTCTTAAAAAGGTCCCTTCAACATTCCCTGTAATACTGACTTAGCAGTGATAAATTTCTTTAGCTTATTTTTGTCTGGGAAGCTCTTTATCTGTCCTTCAACTCTAAATGATAGCTTTGCTGGATAAAGTACTCTTGGTTGTAGATCCTGGGTCTTCATCATGTAAAATATTTTTTGCCAAGCCCTTCTGACCTGTATAGTTTCTTTTCAGAAATCAGCTGCTAATCTTATGGATGTTCCCTTATAGGTAATTATCTGTTTTTCTCTTGCTGCTTTTAAGATTCTCTCTTTGTATTTAACTTTTGGCATTTTAATTATGATGTGTCTTGATGTGGGCCTCTTTGAATCCCTGGTTTTTTGGGTTCTCTGAGCTTCCTGGGGTTCTATGTCCATTTCCTTCACCAGGTGAGGAAAATTTTCCATCATTATTTCTTCAAACAGCTGTTCAACATCTTGATTTTCTTCAATTATGCCGATCAGATGGATATTTTGAGCCTTAATAGTGTCCCATATGCTCCTTAAATTTTTTTATAGTCTTGGCATTTTATCTCTTGCCATTCTGATTGCATGTCCTTGGCTTTCCCATCCTTTAGATAGGGCATTTGATCCTTTTCTTTATTCACTTTGTTTATTCCATTTAATATACTTCTCATCTCTGATAATATGTTCTCCATTTCAGACTGGTTTTTGTATCTGGCTCTCTGTTCTGTTCTCTCATGTGGTTTCTGCTTCTTTGTTTTCCCATTTTGGCTACCTTTCCGTGTCTGTTTCTATGCACTAAGCAAAGCTGCTAAGTCTCCTGGTCTTATTAGTGTGGCTTTGTGTGGTAGGTATCCAGTGGCACAGTCCTGAGAGGGGTTCAGGTGCAGGCCAAATTTAGCCCAAGCCTCTACCCCTCTGGGACCACCTGTTAAGATTCAGCAAGCAATCCACAGATGCTGTGCTTATAGTTGCCTCAAAAGGCCACACCAGAAACCGAGGCCAGCTGCCTCCAGTGTGAGTCTAGGCTCTACTCAGCAAGGAGCACCTGATGTGCTGAGGATATACCTGGATGTGGCTTGGGTTGGGCGTGAGTTATGGGAGGCGGGGTTTCAGGGAACTCTGGGCGGAACGACCTCTGTTATCCAGTTTGATTACTTCACGGCTATGGCAGTGCTGTGTCCGGGCACTGGTAGCATGGAGGGCTCAACAAGGAACAAAGGACACCACCAGCACTTCTGTACAGAGCAAGTCTCACCTTGGCCCTCATTCCGACAATGTCTTTCTGTAAGTCCCTGGTGCCTCCTGCGTGCAGCCTAATCAGCACTGGTGCTCAGAGCGAGCAGGTCAGTCACTGTGAAAATCCACTCACAGACGCGGCCCCTTTAAGAGGTGTCTGCCGCTTCTGCAGCATCTGGCTCACTCAGCTGCTCGGGACCAGGCAGTCCCATGTCCTTGCCCCATCCTACCTTCTGCCGCTGCAGGGTGATTTCTTGGATTTCTCCCCAGTTGTATGGCTTGTTCATCTAGATTCCAGGCGATTTTTCCTTGCTGCTTGCTCCTTGTTTCTGTCACAACTTGGATTTGGTTGCCAGGGGGATGAACAGAGCCTCTATTATCTACGTCATTTTGTTTTCCTCCCCTAGACTGCCCTCTTGAACATATTTTATCATACTCTTAAAATATTAACTAATTGTCATTTGAAAGATATCACTTTTTGAGAATGTGACCAAAAGGCACAATTACTTCCCTGGGACCATGTAGCCTCCTTCCTCCAAGATACAGGTTTTCAGAACTTTCTTGGTGTCTGGGATCCCTGACAGAAGGAAACTTTCCATTCTATAACAAAGTATATACAAAGAAAACTATAAAACTTTATTGAGAGTTGTGAAGGACTTGAGTAAATAGTAAGACAAAATTTGTTTCTAGATAGGAATATTGAGTAAAATTTTAATTCTTCTTAAATAAATGTGTAAGTTTAATGCAATTCCAATCAACATCACAATACACTTTTTTTGCAATTTGACATTATTTTTAAATTAATCTGGAAGAGTAAACATTTTAGAATATCAAAGAAAGTCTGGGAAAAAAAAATCCCTGAAGGTCTAGGCATTTTAAACAGCAAAATTATTTCAAAGTTACAGTGATCAAAACAGTATATTAATAATTCTGAAATAAACAAGTAGAACCATCAAGAGTAGAAACAGAGAAACTCAAATGGCCATTGTCTCAGCTGCAATCTCCTATCCTTCCATCTGTCTCCTTCAGTTATTCTTGTTCAACCTTATCAAAACCTTGAATCCCTGACCCCTCTTCTTCTTCTATCTATCCCTACCTGTTTATATTGTCTTCACTTCCTTCCCATCCTAATAGAGACTCCATGTTTCATCATCTCAACAATGCTTTGCTCACACTTTCAAATTTCTTGTTCCATTTCTCTTCCATTATACTCTGTGGCAAAAACTCAAAACAAATTAAAATAAACAAACTTGGCTCTGGTGACTGGCAAGAGATACAAAGAAGATATACTAGGTTGAATAATGTCTTCCCAAAATTCATGTCCACCCAAGACCTCAGAAAATTCCTTATTTGGAAATAGGGTCTTTGTAGATGTAATTAGTTAAGATGAGATCATACTGGATGACTGATGTCCTTATAGGAAAGCTATGTGAAAACAGAGAGACAAAAAGACAGAGAATCACAGAGGGAATAAGACCAGGTGTAAACAGAGGCAGAGATTGGAGCAATGCATCTACAAGCCAAGGAGCCCCAATGATTGCTAGGAACCACTAGAAGCCAGGAAGAGGTAGAAAGAATTAAGGAAAAATTCTACCCTAAAGTTAACACCTTGATTTCAGACTTCTACCTCCAAATTGTGAGATAATAAATTTCTGCTTTTTTAAGCCACTCAGTTTGTGGTAATTTGCTACAGTAGTCCATGTTATACTTTAATTAAAAGTGAAAAAAAAAGGCAATAAATCATCACTCTTCCTCATCTGAGCCCATACCTGTGCTGTTCAATGCTGCTAGAGAAAAACTTCCAACTTCAGTGAGTGGTGCTTGTCTCTGGGGCTCCCATGCTGCCATTGATCCTTCCATACATCCCTGAGAAAGCCTTTCTCTTGCTCTTCATTGGGCTATTTCAAAGCTCTCTTCTCTTCTCAAAATTCATTCCATGGGAGCGTTTCCTCGTTTGGTCTCATCAAATGATCTTGTGAAATGGAGAGTCCTTATGACTTAGATTAAATTTAGTTTTAAATGCTAACTCTAAAAATCATAACCCTCTCTTTTTCTCTGTATACCCCCTGAATAATCATCATCCCGAGAGACAACAGAAGCCTGACTTGACTAATGATCACACTGCCCTGACCTCTGGCAGGCTCAAGATAACATCTTGACCTAAGTTACATTTCAGTTCCTGAGTCCTAAGTTTGAATGGCCCCCTTGGCGACTTTCCCATGAGACCAGACAGAGGGATACCAGGAAAGACCTCAGATCTTTCCTCAAGACCTGAAGAAATGATTTATTATTCTTATCTCACCTCTGACTAATCTGCTCCCAGCATGATCCTGAACCTCTAACCCCTAGTATCTTATGATTTTTCCCTATGTAATCTGTAGCCTATATGTCATCAGGGAGTTCGAGCTTTAGAGCATTAGCTTCCCATTCTCTTGTATGGTGCTATTCATCAATAAAATAGCCAATATTTCTACACTGCAATTTCGGCATTTAGTTTTTGGGTCTGCTAGTGCTGGATGGATGAACACTTTCTGTTCTATAACACTTGCCTCCAGCTCTTCAGAAAAAGACGCCACTTGAAGGGGACTCCATAGTGTCTTACTGTATCTTCTACGCACCTCCTACTTCTCTTCTTCTCCACCATTTCAAATGGAAGAGCTTTCCCTCCTCCTGTCAAGAATCATCCTGTTCTCTAGACCTTATCTCTTCTAACCTCTGAAAAGATCTCACTCTTCTGCAATGTTCTCGAATTTATAAATAAATTATACTCTCTTTGGCTAAATATAAAGATCTCATCAATTCATACTCTAGAGAATCTGAAATGTTTTCCCCAGCAAGGTGTGTTCTGATGCCCTTCTGAGAATCCCTCTCTCTGCTCGGTGTACTCACTAGGTAAAAAGACTCTGTGGAGCATCATTTAAACATTAGATACATGCTGTGTATTGTTTTCCAAATGTGGCAGATAATAGATTGAACCTTTGTCCTGGTATTTCCTGTTACTCTTGCTCAGTCCACATTTAGGTAGTTAGGCATTGTTTCGTTGTCTTGGGGAAGGGATGACACAGCAGAACATGATTAATAAAGGAGTTTCATTTTTGGCTTTGGTGTTTCAAAATCCTAGGCCTCGAGGCAAACTCAACTAACTAAAAAGAATATAAAAAAGCTGGGCTACCCTTCCAGACCAGATTAAGATTCTGGGGCCTGAGGAGTGAAAAGTCAGAGGAGCCACAGACCAAAGAAGCTCATAGGCTGCAGTGGCAGAGGCTGTTCTCATCCCTACTTCAGGACTGAACACTCATTTACTTCAGTTTCCAAAAGTCTTGATAGCTGATGGCTCTCACCTGAGTCACCCGAGTCCCTCCCTGGGAATTGCAAAGGGCTGCCTTATCTAGGATTGTGCCCTCTCCCTAGAGACAACCAGTAATGAAGATTCTTCTGTGTGGAAGAACAAAGATCCTGGCCTCCTTGCCTCAATTTAGGATAACTCTGAGGGGCCATTCAGCTTCAGAACTCCCTGAGGAGTTGGTGGTGGCTTCTGCTGCAACTGCACCAATTCAGTTTCTCTCTCTGCTCAGTTATATCTGTTGCTCCTAAAAGCTTCCCCACTCCCACTTCCTACCAACTTCCTGCACACAAATATGCATCTTCCTAAGAAAGTTGCTCAGATGGGGCCCTGGAATGATACATCTGAAAATGAAAGACTGGAAGAAAACTGGAGAGGCTCCAGAGTTCCTGAAGTTCAGCCTAGTGCAGGAGGGTAGAGGAGAAATGAGGTGTGGTTTATGTAGGCTGGGAAGGCCCGATTTGGCCTCAGCACTTTCCATAGGCCTGAGCTTCTGCTAGCATAGTACAATAACATCGATGTGGTCAGGAGGGTCCCAAATGTGGCACTGGCAGACAGCGGACCTGAAGAGGCCTCAAGTTGGCCCTTTAATGGGCCCACAACTGATGACTAGATGGGAATGAGGGCATCTCAGAAGGTACACCACAATGGATGGTGACACTGAGCACCAAATCCCAGCCCCACTCTTCAAAGTCTTGATACTATCCATACTTCCCCGAACTTCCACAAGAAAAAGAAATTGGGCTGGGATTGGGCAGAAATCTCATTTCTATAGGCTATGAAATTATGTTTATCAAACAGTCATGTGACCTCCAGGCCAATAATCAAAACAAAAAAAAAATAAGCAATAGATTGGGAGAAATATTTAGTAAATATGAAGAGAAAGGACAATTATTTTTAACACGTGGAGTCCATACAAATGGACAAGAAAAACACAAAGACCCCAATGGAGAAGGAGAAAGAAGAAACAAGCACCAAAGTGTTGTAGTGGGTGTCTTGGGTGGTATGGGTGAAATTACGGAGGATTTTCACATTTCTGTAATTTTCAAATTATTACAAACTATACAATTTTAGTTAAAAAGAAAAGCCAAAATATTATTGAATATTTGCAGCCAGATTTATTATACTCTGTTATTTGTATGCATTACCTCATCAGTTATCTCAATTATCTTTTAAGCAAGTTTTATTGTTATCCCTGTGTGAGGAAAATGAGGCAAAAGAGATGACGAGCAGCACACAATAACTGGTGGAATTATGATTCAAACCCAAAGCTTGACTCTGCAGCCATGGTCTTGACCAGTATGCTATACTGATATATATGTTATATATGACAAAGCAGTAGATTTTTCTATAGTATGCTTTAGGTATATGCATATGTACATATATATGTTTTTTATATATGTATTTATAGTATCTTTTATATATAAATGTATTTATATACATACTAGAGACATATATATGTTTTAATTTACAGTTAAAATATTTATGAGGACAATTACAAAATTTAAAAATGCCAGTGAGAGAATATTACCTGAAGGTGACCCACAAAATGTGTTTACACTGTGATATGTGATTTTCTATGTATATCACAAATGCAAGGAAGAGATTGCATTTGTGGTATGCATGACAGAGATTTTTTTGTTTGTCAAAGTGTAAAAAGTAAGTACTACAAGCCGAGAGTTGAACTCATTCACATGCAGTTCAGGCATCCAGGTAGGACCAGCTCTCTTTCCTTCCTATACTATCACCCTGGCTCATCATGCCATGCTATCGTTGGTGTCATTGTTTGCCTCTCAAACAGCACTATTAATTTGTGAGGGAACTGAAAATCAGAGAGGTAAAGTGTCTTGGTTAAGTCTGCATTGCTAGAAAGAAGCCAGCACAAACTTGAACCCAGGGTTTTCCAGATTCGACCCTGGTATTTCTGACTTCTGTTATAATTGCTGTTTCTATTATATCATTCTACTTCTTTCTCTGTTTAGTAATTGAAGCATTTTAAAAATACACTTTATTTTGGAATAAGTTTAGACTTATAAAAATGTTGCGAATTCTGTATACTTTTTACCCAGTTTGCTCTAATGTTAACACCTTTCATAACCATGCTACAATGTCAAAATTAAGAAATTAATATGACTATTATTATAGATTTGGCTTTATTCAGATTTGGCCAGTTTTTCTACCAATATCTCTTTTCTGTTCCAGTATCCAATTAAGATACTACCTTTAGTTGAAGCTCATTTTTCTTTCATAAACTAAAAACATCAAAACCTACTCTTTAATTCTAGTAGAAAACACTGCACAATTCTGGCTGTGGTTTTCCTAGTCTGATCAAAGAACTTTTTGCTTTTTCAATGATCATCCTCAGGAATATACAGTTTAGTCAGCTCTTCTAAACATAGAACAGAGAACTCCTCAAACTAGCTTAAGTTAGGCTATGGAGAGAGTCTATGGGAATTCAAGCACAGGAAGCAAAGAATCAAGGACAGGAACTGGAAGAGCTGCCAGGAATGGAAGAAATGCTCTCAGGCTTCCCTCTCTCTCTCCCCACGCCCCTCCTCTATCCCTTCCCTCCTTCTCTCCTTCCCTTCTTTCCTCCCTCCTCTTTGCTTCCCTTTGCACCTCTATTTTCTCTTCTCTCTCCTAACCTAGTTCCTCTACTTAATTGTCCTGCACATGCCCACATTGGCCACCTTGGCACACAATCCACATAGTTTAGCATGTACCATTATCTGCAACTTCTGCTTAAATCTCAGCTCATATATTCCAAGCAACCTCTAAGTCATATGGGTGCTAGACAGTCAATGGATGGTGGTCAAACTTGGGCCTATTTTCCATCCCAATCAACCTTGAAATATATCTATTACAACTTTTTTGTTTCTGTGGCAGAAAAATCAATTTAGCTATGAGGCAAGTTTTCACTGATGTTCGATAATAGTATTATTAGAATCCACTCATAAAAAATTGCAGAAAAAAAAATCATTGAAATTGAATTTTTAATTGTTGAAGGGAAACTAGAAGAGAATAATATCTCTAGGCATTATTGAACATAGAATTACAGAGACTCAACCTCAAAGGATTTGGGGCAAATTCTATGAGATTCAAACATTTCCCGGAATTTCAGTGGAAACAGAATTAATGTCCTAAACAAGAAAGTAAACAGTTAATCCAAATCTGCTAAATAATCTAATAGAACACACTGGCTCTTGATGGCTTTTTTCCCTTTGGGAGAGAAAAAAATAACCCTCCTTATATATTGATGTTTCCTTAAACAGACAGACTGAAATTTACTACAGTTCTTCAGGGATTTTAGACAATAAACCGATGGGAAAGTTCTTCTTTGAATGCACACATCCTGTTCCCCCACTGACATTTTCCACACCCCCTTTCTTTTTCTCCTTCCTTCATTCCCACCATAAATACTTATTAAACACCTATTACATACCACAAGCTCTCAGACCTTGGTAAGACAACAGTAAACAAAAAGTAGCGAAGGCATTCAGAACACATTACCCCAAAATACGCTGCTTTGGCATAATGATTATTTTGAGCTAAAGGCACTTGAAAACAACAGGTGCAAGAAGGGCACTCTGACCTCCACTTTTTTTCTAAAAACAGGAGATGAAACTCCCATGCAAAAGAAGCCCTCTCTGTACTAAAGGAAAGACAACATTTTTATCTTCAGAGATGAAGCATTGAGGCCGAGAGAAATTTGTACAAACAGACCCTGTTAAAATAACTCTCATCTTCCTCAGTCCTCCCATATATTTTAGTTACTTTTTCATAATTACCGCTTTTTGTTCAACCTAGTATACAAGCACTCAAGCCTAGACATTTCCTTGAGTCTTCATTTTCCTCTGAGGACTTCCATGTACATGTAAATTTTTATTAAAATAAAATGTATATGCTTTTATCCTCTTAATTTGCTAAGATAGTTTCAGGAAGAAACCCTAATAAGGCAGAAGAGAAATGTTATCTCCCCTATAGTAGTAAGTGAATAAAATAGAACTTTAGATGTGCATTGTACTTTGGGGAAATATACAGCAAGCAAGTGAGGGAGGTCAGGGAGGGCTGGTGAGGACTACAATTTTAAATAAAGTGTCAGGGAAGGCTCCTTTTAAAGGCGATATTTGGACAAAGACCGAAGCAGGTGAAGGAGGAAGCCTCAAAATCAAGTGGAAGAGTGGTGCTGCTGGAGTGTGCCTGGGAGCTTGAGTGCACCAAAGGTCGGGGTTGGGATTAGGGAAAGGTGAGTTCTGCACGTGCAGGGCTGGATCCTGCCTTTCTTTCAAATTGTTACATTTTGTGTATCATGGAATTTTTGCATTAATTTTTATTTTATATTAAAATATTTTTCTTGGCTACTGAGTTTTTTTGATATCTCAAAGCTAGTGCCTCATGAGCTTCACTCTAGTCCAGGTCCTGGAGTTGATGTAGGAGGTGAAGGGGTGAGTATGAGAGAGTAATAGGGTGAGTAGGAGAGAGTAGTAAAAAATAATGTCAGAGAGAAGGGGAGGTGGGAGTTCTGAGGATCTTGGTTTTTGAGCTGAGTATGGTGGGAAGTTGCTGGAGGCCTTTATTCACTTTTTATTGCTGCCATAACAAATTACCACAAATTGTGGCTTAAGCAAACCAAATTTGTATTTTACAGTTTTATAGATGGGAAGTCCAACACATATCTCACCAGGCTAGAAATGCAAAGCACATGAATTTAGCCATGTTGCCAGGGCTGCATTCTTTATGGAAAGCTCTAAGGGAGAATCTGTTTCCTTGCTCATTGTTTCATTAGCGGAATTCAGTTTCAAGCAGTTGTAGGACTGAGGTCCTCTTTTCCTTGTTATTGGCTTGTGGCCCTTTCTTCCATTTTCAAAGCCAGCAGTGGAGGGTCAAGTCTTCACAGCACATCTCTCTTACCTACTCTTCTGCCTTCTTCTTCCACTTTTAAGGACTCTTGTGATTAGATTGCACCCACCTGGATAATCGAGAATCATCTCCCCGTCTCAAGGTCCATACCCTAGGCACATTTGCAAATTCCCTTTTGCCATATAAAGTGATATATTCACAGATTCTGGGAATTAGGATGTGAAAATCTTTGGTAGACCATTTTTCTGCCCACCATGAGGGCTTTGAGCAATGGAGCAATGGTTACTCTAGCTGCTCTGTTGAAAATAGTTTGGGGGAGGGGTAAAAGAGGTAGGGAGGAAACGAGAAGAAACAGGGAAACTGGTAATGAGGCTAAAGCAATGATTCAGGGGAGAAATGATGGTGGTTTGGACCAGGGGAGGGGCTGTGGAGGAGAGAGATGAGGCTGAATAACGTGATGGTAGGTTTTATGGGTCAACTTGGCTAGGCTACAGCCCCCAGTTATTTAATTAAACACTAATCTGGGTGTTGCTATGAAGATATATTGTAGATTTGATTAAAGTCTCTAATTAACTGACTTTAAGTAAAAGAAATTATCTTAGATTCAGGGTGGACCTGATTCAATCAGTTGAATCATTGCTGAAGCATTGCTGAAGGTTCCTTAATGAATAAAAATGTGTGTATTGACAGCAGCTTCATCTTGTGCCGGGAGTTCTCGCTTGCCTTTCCTGATGGCCCACCTTATGGATTTCAGACTTGCCTGACCAGCTCCCACAATTATATAAGCCAATTCCTTGCAAGAAATCTCTTAATATGTGTATTCTACTGGTTCTTTTTCTTTTGTTGAACCATATATAGATACACTGAATAAATCTTGTAATTTAGATTGTTATAGATATAGACACAACTGATATAGATACTGAATAAATTTTGAATGTGGAGCTGACAGTATGCTGGTGGACTGGAAGCAAGATATGAGAAAGAGAGGAGTCAAGGTGATTCCTAAGTTTTCACCCTGAGCAGCTAGAAGGATAGTTCACCTGTCTCCTTCTGAGATAGTAATTGCTCTACCATAAAAGTCACCTGAAAGAGCCCATTCAAGTGACAGTGAAGGAAGATGCACCATTTACCCCCAAAGAAGCCACTTTCAGAGGGTGAACTTGACAGGCAGGAATGAATGGGTGAGCCTGGCCAGCCCTGAAGTAGGCAGGCTCCAATCCAAGGTGGGGAAATAGGGAATAAAGTCACCACTGCGCTCTGTGCCTCTTGTCCAGAACTATTGTGGTTTTCCATTGCATTCTGGAAGAGCAGATCTTTTTTTACTGTTCCTTACTGTGAAACCCACCTCCCCCGCTGGTCTACACTCTGTGGGAACCAGTGAGCTGAACCCTGAGCCAAAAACAAGCAAGGAAAGCTGAATAGAGACTTTATGAATAAATGTTGCTTTGTGGACTTCTTTTTTTCCTTGTGAAGGAACAGGGTGTACTTGAAAGTAGAAAGTGAGGTGGTGTTTTGTTTTTTTTTTAAATCTTCTGGAAGGCAGAAAAGAAAAAGAAAAAAAAAGGAAAGAACAGCATTTGTCACTTGTACTGCTCTGGTTAACACAATGGTTGGGCCCCTGACCCCACTCCAGGCCTCCCAACCAGGCGTTGAATAAAAACTGAAGAAATGAAAGGAACTTTTCCACAAGTCTGTCAACTCAGACAAATGCTGAGGCCTTCATTTCCTTGTACCTGCCAGAACTCAGAAACCAGAACTCCACAAACTCGCAGTCCTGTTTCAGCAAATTTCAGCTGCACATCACCTCTTCACAGAGAATTTCAAACTGCCACCCCTGAAGGATCAGGGTGGGCTCCTCTAACAAATAGTTTCTAACCTATTTGTTTCCAATATAGGTATTTGTGTGGCTCTCAAATAAATAAATCAATAGAGCAATGAAATCCGAAGAGGGCCATTATTGAGCTTCTTTGGTCTCATATGTCAACAAATTTCTCAGTCTGAGGTACTACAAGAGGAAAAACTTTATTCACATGAACTGTATGCAAATCTGAGTAGAGCAGCCATGGGTGGAAACACAAAGTGCCCTCTACCTAGGCAAAAGGGAGGCTACTTTTTATAGAAAAAGTTCCCGCCTTGGTCCACTATTGGTTCATTTTTATGCAAATGATGAACCCAAGTCACACAACTTTGATTAATCTAAATAGCACAGTCCCTACTGGTTGGCTTTGTGCATTCAGACTGGTCATTATGAAGCCACTCTGATTGGTCAGTATAGATGCAAATGAGATTATAGCTGCATAGTTTCGAATGGATGGGGCAGGTCTCAGTTCATTGGTTGAAAGACAATACTATGCGCTCCCTTATAAAGGTCAACTCGGAAGGCAAGAATACAGCGCAGGAGGTTGAAAGCTCAGTCTATGGCTTTTCCTTAAAATGAAGTGTGTGTGAGAGGTCTCTGTCAGCAATGGCTGCTAGCTTCTGGTTATGAATCTGGGCACAGTTACTTATGAGGAGTCCTTTTTAACCGACATATTCTTTCTTGAGGTTCACACATACAAATGGCAAAAGATTTCATACCAGGAAGTACTTTGTGAAGCCAGTTAGTTTCCAGAGCCCACTTCCTTCCTCACCCTCTCTTTTACATTGGACCAGCAGTTAGAAGTCAGAACCAGATCCCTCTACCCAGAGAAGTATCCAGTGTTTGTTTTTCCTTCAAAAGCCAAGTCCTTGAGTTTCAGGTGGACTTTAGGTGATTTCTGCGGGGTCTTGCTCTCCCTCCCACCGAAATACTTACTGCTGAGGTCAAATTGGATGAGGTCCTTATTGCCTCAGATTCACACTGTATAAAGAAAGTGAAGTATTTTTGTTTCATCTTCCTGTACCCTTGATCTCTACAGGAAAGGGAAAAAGCCCCGAGGAGTCTGGTTTGGAATAAAAACATGCACCACACAAGATTTTTGTGAGCATTAAATAACTTAGGCCAAAGCATTTTGAAAGCTGCCAAGAGCTCTACAGATAAGATATACAGAAGTATTGGTTGAAGGCCAACCTAGATTGACAAGCATAATGCAGATATAAGAAGCTGAAACAGCCTCTGCAGTCCCTGGGGGGAGGTAGCCAGACAGGGAAGTATAATCATCATTGATGGGAAAAGGAGTCTCCCAAGAGAAGACAAGAAGAGATTTTTGACCCAGTAAAAAAGCTGAGGAGGGAGAGAAATGACAGACAGTGAAGTAAAAAGTGACAGTAATGTAAGAGGACCTGTGGGGTTTTCCTGTTTCAACTCACTAAGACTGTAGATGTCTGAGGGACACATTCAGTGCTAAGGGCACATTCCAGAAGCCTGTGGAAAAACCAACCCTGAGAAGTTCTTGCCCCTTCTGTCTCAATGCGTAGGGTGAAGGACATCCAGGACATGAGATTTGGGGAGCACAGGGAATTTTGGCTTCTATATGGTGCTTCTAGACAAAATATTTGTTACTTTCTGTTAAACTGTTCTAATGATCTTGTGGTATGCATGCTAGCAAGAGGGCTGAGCTGGCCACGTCTGTCCCACGTTTCAGCTATTCTCAGAAGTGCTTGGCTAAGGGAAGTGTGGGTGGAAAGTGTGACAGCAAAATGCCTGGAAACATGCAAAAGGGTGCACGGCTGGAGGGGATGAAAATGAAGCTAATGTAAATCGTTTGATGACTTACTATAGGCCAGGTACTGTTCTAAGTATTTTATATAGTTATTAGCTCATTTGATCCTCAGTACAATCCTATGAAGCAAGATGATTATTGTCCCCGTTTAAAGGATAAGGAAACTGAGGCACAGAGAAGTTAAGTAATTTGCTCAAGGTCACTCAGGTAAAGCCAGGTTTTGAACTCAGATTACCTAGTTACATAATCTTCCATTAAGTGGAGATAGCATATTTCCCCAGCCTGTCTTCAATTAGAAAATGGAAAGTAACATGCTAGCGAGGACAAGAATCATTTGTTTTGACCAGGATGGGCTATAAAGATATAGCATTATGGCTTAGAATGTTAAAATGCTTTTGGCCACTGCATCAGTAAGAATGCTTTTGGCTACAAGTAATAGACTATCTAACCAAAATTAATTAAACAATAAGGACATTTATCACTTCAGATAGCAATAAGTCTGGATTCAGTCCAACTTTAAAAGATAGGATCAATGATGTCCTCAAGGATCCAGATATTGTCTATCTCTTGGCTCTGCTTTCCTAGGTTTATCAACCATATTTCCCTCCTGCTAATGAGGTTGCTGCAGCAGAGTCAGGCATCACGTGTCAACAGGATTATGCGTGAAGATGTTTTCCATAAGATGCTCAGTAGACTCTACAGGCAGTTGGATTGAATTAGGTCTCATATCTATGCCCTAGCTGCAAGAGAATCTGAGTATGTGAGGGACTAGAATTCACAGCTCCATTGAAATGACAAGCTCCTCTAGCAAGAAGGAGATGGAATGAGGGGTGTTGTGCCACTGTTTTACCACCTACTTAGTGTTTTTATATTTTACTTTTCTTTATTCCAAGGTAAAGATGCACAAATGACTGAAGGCAAATTGCTAAATCATGACTGAAAAAAAACCCTTAGCCAGTTCCAGACATGTTTCTGATCTGAGGTTGGGCTTAAGAGCTACATAGCTCAGAATGTCCACTTCTGATGCCAGCTACATGACTTTCTGAAGAGACTGTGCCAACAGTGAAACTCCACCTGCCCCAGCACCCCCGGGGGTTACGGGTGGTGGCTGCCTAGGGTCCGTAGATTCAGCCCTAGGTAGCACAGGCCTGAACCTGCGGACCCTAGGCAGCCACCACCTCATTCTCTCTCTCTCTTTTATTCTTCAATCTGATATCCTCCTTCTCACTCTAAAGAGACAGCTGACCAATGTGGGAAGGATTTAAATTGGGTCATTCTCTGTTAATAGAATTTGCATAAAATACGAGATATGAAGTTCCTAACGGCCACTAGAGAGAAGTGCTACTGTTTCCAGCACCAGAATGACAGGAATCATGCTTGTTCGAATTAAGTTCGGCTGCAAAAGGGACATTAAACATGGATTAAACGTGACTGAGATGTACTTCTCTCTCATGTAAAAGTTCTGATTTAGCAGTTCAGGGCTGGTCAGAGGGCTCCACCACTAGAGCATAGATAGCTAGGGTATGATCCTATTACCTCACAGGGTTGTCATACAAATTAAAAGTCTCATGCTCTATGGACTGAGCTAGCTGGGCGCTGTCATACAAATTAAATAAGGTAATTTATTTAGTGTCTACACATCATAAACTCTCTTTTCTTGTTTGATAATGAAAGTGATAATAACTAATATTAATTGAGCTTTATTTGTGTTTTAGGCTCTAGGTAAGAGCTCTATACGTATTAATTCATCAAATCTTCATAACAACCAACCCTATGAGGAAGGGAGAGTCATTATCCTTTCTTTACAGATGGGGACACTGAGAGATGAGGTGTCTTGGTATGCATTGTGTAGTTAGTACAGAGCTGTGATTCAAACCCAGCCTGTCTGATTCCTGAGTCCAAAAACCCAACCAGGCTATTCCACCACCTCCTCATGTCAGAGCCTTCCCATCATCTGTCTCCTTCACTCCTTTGACTGTAAAACAGTCACAATATAACTGGGAAAGCAGAGCATATTAAAAAAGTGAATTTGTAATATAAGGCAGTGAGGGTTAAGTGTCAAATGAATGGAATAATTCAGTTAAGAGAGATGTTCCACTTCCTTGGAAGTGGGGAAGGAAGGTGTCAGCAGGGAGGGTGACCGAGTTGGGTTATAATGGACATACAGGTTTTAGAAGACTAAAGGAGACTGTGACAGTCATGGGAAATAGAGTAGGTAAAGGCTTGGAGGTGGGAAAGGACATAGCATGGTTAAAGAATAACAAGGAAACAATCCTGTCTAAATCTTAGAATTTTCACAGAGGAGTCAAGAGAGAGAAGTTTGGCAATGAAGAGTGGAGTTAGATTAAGAGAGAATTCTAATGTCATTCTAAAAAGCTGAACGCATTTGGTAGATATTAGGTGGTTTTGAAAAGTGAAGTCATGTGACAGAAGCAGTTTCTTTAGGAATAATGTGGTGGTTATGGGAGGGGTGACTTAGCAAAATGAAAGCTGAGAGAAGATATAAGAGGCTTTTGAAATGATCTAGACATGAGGTAATGAGAACTTGAAATGAAGTGTTAGCATAAGGTATGAAAGGAATGGAAGGAATATAAGAGACATCACTAGAGCAGAATTGAGGTACTTGGTAACTAGATCTGGGAATGAGGGAAAAGCGGGGGTCAGGGATGACTGCCAAAGCCTGGTGACTGGAGAATATTGTTATAAACAATCTCCGACTCTTCTAGACAGAAGGGCACTCTGTTTGCCATCCATCCTCTCTTGGGTCTTTGTATCTACTGAGCAGCTCACCATACACCAAAGGTACCTTGACCAGCTGGCCATCACCCTTTCTTCTTTGCTACAAATGCTGCCTCCACTGGAGAAGACTCTAGGATGGAGGGGAAAGCATGGGCTCTGGGTCAAAGAGACAGAAGTTTAAATCTGCTCTGTCATCAGCATAGTAACCTTGGGCACGTTTCTTAATTTCTCTGAGATTTAATTCTCTTTAAAATAAGGATGATAATACCACTTGTTGGGGTATTTGGGAAATTAGGTTACAAACACAAAACATTTAGCACTGTGCCTGGCACATAGATGCTCCATAATAATGGCTAACGCATTGAGCTTACTACACACACTGCTCTAACTGCTTTAGCAACATTCACTCATTCATTCCTCAAAACAATCCTATGAGAGAGGTACTGCCATAACCTCCAACTCCCAGATGAAGAGATGAGGCATGGAGAAGATACGAAACTCACTAGGGCACCATGTGAGGCTGAACCAGGGCTTGAACCCAAGAAGTCCAGCTGCAGAACCTGCATCTTCACCACTACCCTGCTTTATAGTAATAAGCAACACTACTTTTTGCACCAAAAGGAGGCAAGAACAACGAAACCATTCTCTCTAAGTGAGATATTAAAACACATAATTAGAATGGTTAGATCACTGACCTGAGAGAATGGCTAGATCACTGACCTGAGAGAATGGCTAGATCACTGACCTGAGAGAATGGCTACTGGTCATAGCTTGTAGCTGGTCTTTTAAGGCCCCTTTGGTTGCTGGATGGTAGAGAAGGTACTTGACAAAGTGGTCCTAGGAGAGGGGCAGAGTTAAGTGACTGTGGCAAGTCCTCAGGAGGCTTGTGGCAGTGGCTTTAAACAATTGATACGAAGAGAGTTCAATATGTTAACTTCCAGTGCAGCAGTATGAACGTGTCTGAGCAAAATATCAGAATTCATTACTTCTCCTGTCAACCCATGGACAAATTAAACTATGATTTTTAGGGACATTATCAGTGTTGAATATTATATTGATTTTTAAATGTATTTATTTATTTATTTATACCGTGCTTAAACTATTTTTAAAAAGATTTGAGATATCTTGCAGTAAAACAAGTCTTTAAAGATAAAAATCATTAAGACATGGGTAAATAATAAACATTGTGAATATAAACGTTTTATACCTGAAAACCTAGCTAAGAATACAAAGTGAAATTAAGCACTAAATTTGGCTCTGAGATTTCCAGCAGCCAAGATGAAATGAGAAATAGAATGAGTTTCTTAGAACCGATGATGAAAATAGACCTAAATGCTTAGAGCCCTATGCTTAGAATTTAGGTATACAAGACCAAGATGGCATTTTGATATGAAAATGAAAAGCCTCAATTTTTATTCTTGCTCATATGCTATTCCATGTGAATATCATAAAATCAAAGTGAATATATATCTTACTAGCTGTACTTCTGCTGAGTAAAAAGCTTCAGAGCGAATAACTAAAGAAGAAAGCAGGGTATGCTTGGTACCTCAGGAGAGGAGAATGCGATTTGGATTTGCTTTTTGCTTCAATGGCCTGCCTAAGAGTAAAATGCTAGTGTGAATGGCATCTTAATTTATCGCAAATAAAATAGTTTGCATGCCACTGATTCCCCTCCACTCAAGTTTAGGACCAGCCAATTATGTGCAATCTTCTCTCACCAGAGAAAAAAATGAGAACTTTGCAAATAATAGATGGCGTTATGATGGCTCCCAGTCTTCCTGGGGAGACAGTCACTTAAGATGTCTGGGATTTGTTCTTTTAGCACCTTCTTAGAATTTTTAAGTCCTTAAAGTTTGCTGTTGCTGTTTATTGGCTTAAGACTAGATCAAAGAATTTCAGAGGGCTTGTTTCTAATAGATCTTATGATCAAGAAGATTAGTTTTCTAGGACTAGTAGTCCTAGAAAAGAACACCTCCTATACCTTTCCCACTATTATTCATGGGACCCGAATGTCCCGGTGGGTACAAAAGAGGTTGCACTGGATGCTGAGTTGCTGACTCATGGCTTCAGATCCCAAAGGTTCCCCTTAAGATTTCTGGGACTCTCTACAGGGTGTTTTACAAACACTAATAACAAGCCCGCTCCCAGTGAGTAGCTACTGGGCATCATCCCTGTTTGCTGGGCATCTGCTAACTCTTGCCTTTCCTGCTGCTCCTCCAGTGACTGCAGAGCAAAGGGGAAAGTGGGTGTTTGGCTTCTGGAAAGAGTAGAAAGGGATACAACTTGCACAGGACAAAGTTTTTGTTCATGAGACAGCAGACGCCTGGGTCTGCTCCCGATTTGTTATATCACCTTGCGCAGGTCACCTTGGTGCTTTTTTACTTCAATTTCCTTTACTAAAAATGGCAAGAATTCTCACATTTTGCAAAGATGTACTTGGAACTATTTAACGATTGGACAGTATTTTGAAAATATCAAGAGCAAGATAAGTGCTACGGCAAGAACGCCAAAGACTTGTGGTTTCTTTAATGAAGCAGCAGGATGTACCTGTCTTTCTTTCTTTTCACTTTAAACCTCCAAAGGAAATAAATATTTAAATGTCTATGTAATATTGAGAGAGAACAATCTTGAATCCCCAAAGTCAATAAAGTTCTCTTTAAGCCTCCTTAATGAACTAGGTTTCTGCATAGGTGAGCCCCAGCTTATAAGGAAGATAAAGTCTTGGAAAATCCTATGCAACTTGAAATCACATAACTTGGGGCATTAGGACTATAGAAAATTAGGGAGGGAATGAGACATCATAGTCAACATTTGATAATTTCATTTTAATAAAAAGGACATTTAATCCTAAACTATTCTAATGGCATTAAAAGCTTTAATGGAAATCTGTACTCAAATTTTAAAGACGGTGTTTACTAGGTAAGAGAGAATGGCAGAGGCCACAGGGGGAAAAAAAAAGACAGATATAAATTTTGGAAATTTTAGCTGAGATTGGGCCCTGCTCCCCTATTCATACTTTCAGAAATAAAATCAAAAGAAGCTCCTTCCTTCAGAAAATAAGAAACATATTATGGATTGAACTGTGTCCCCTCAAGAACCACATGTTGAAGGAGTAACCATCAGCACTTCGGAATGTGACCTCATTTGAAAATAGGATCATTGCTGATGTGATTAGTTTAAATGAGGCTGTACTAGAATAGGGGACTACACTAATCCAAAATGACCAGTGTCCATATAAAAAGGAACTCTGGCACAGACACATGCGCCCAGGGAGAACGCCATGTGGAGATTAAGGCAGAGATTGGAGTGATGCGTCTACAAGACAAGGAATGGCGAAGACTGCCAGCAACCATCAGAAGCCAGGGGAGAGACATGGAAAAGGTTTTCTCTCGAAGTCCTTGGAAGGAATCAACCCTGCTGAGACTTTAATCTCAGATTTATGTCCTCCAGAACTGTGAGCCAATAAATTTCTGTTGTTTAAGCCACTCAGTTTGTGGTCCTTTGTTATGGTAGCTCTTGCAAACTAACACAGCACACCATACCCTAAAGGACCAGAGGTAACATGGAGAAGAGGTTAAAAGTAGTTACTGCAAAATTCTTCAGTACTTATTCCACTAATTAAGAGATTTACTTAGCTTAACATATTATTTTCTTAAAATACAAAATTCCCTTTAAAGGTTATGAGTATCAGTTATTTATACCTTATGGCATATTGTACCTTCCAAAGACAATCGCAATATCTCCTATCCTTTATCGCTTTTCTAGAACCTTACCTTTCTCCATTAAGAACTAAAACTAATTCCCCTTGAATCTAGGTGGACTTGTGACTCTCTTGTAACCAACAGAATGTGGTACACGTGAGGCTACATGACTTTGATGTCATGTCATAAGAGTTGATGTAGCTGCTGCTCTGGGAACTGAAATACTCGCACTGGAATCTTTAGTTGCCCTGAAGCTGCCATGTCGTGAGGAAGCTCAAACCAGCTCTTATGGAGAGACACATCGAGAGAGATACCTGGCAAGACTTCAGCGGCTCCAGCCCCTCTGCTGTTCTAGCTCCAGCAACTGTCTGATTGCAACCACATGAGGGACTCCAGACCAGAATCTCCCCACCCATCCCTCCCTAAATTCTTGACCACAGAAATGGGGAGAGGTAATAAAATGATTGTGTTTGATTTCAGTCAAGAAGCTTTGGGTGATTTCTTATGCAGCAATGGCTTAATGGGCATGCCTTAATGCATTACTCTGATAATCGAATTTCTTGACTTTTAAATGAACCGTTCCAGAATTTAATTTTCCTTACAAAAGGGTAGGAAGAACAGAAGAAAAGGTGATTTGGTAACTTAGAAACATTTACTTTGCTCATCTCTCCAGAGTCTGACAGGCAGTTTTGTGTGCCACCAAAACCCAGCAGTGTTGCTCTCCTTGACATTCTGCTGGGTGGTTAATTTAGAATGTAAATGTGAAGGAGACACCACAGAATTTGAAACTACTGATCACATTAATGTTTATGTAAATAAGTAAATTCTGGATTGGAGAGTCCTTTTTGCTTTCTGCTCCTGAAGGTGTCCTTATTGTGCAAAACTGTGCCGCCAATTGCCTTCGGCACGAACTTGTTAGTTATCACTGGTGCCAGGATCTTGCATATTGAATTTTCTAACTTTTGAACACTTCTGTTTTCAACCAGAATCTGGCACTAACTTAAATGATTCCTGTTTCATTTGAGATGGGGATGGGAAGACCACAATGGTGAAGATATCTGCATTTTGAATAATCCCCAGCCCTTGGCATCTTTCTAAGAACCCCTTCCTGTTGTTGGTGCTGACATAGCTCCACTCGGTTATGAAGGACCATTTTCCCCCAGTCATTTCCTTCCATTCAGAAAAAAAAAAAAAAGACTGGATCCCTTTGACACTTTCATGTTCCAAATACTCTCTATCAGCCTGTGGCTTGTTTTCTTCGGTGTCTTTGATTAAGGCCTTCTTCTATCAGGGCATTTGAATAAGTAACCCTCCCTTTTTGTTATAGGAGTTTTTTCTTGCAATTTCTGGTCTCCAAGACAGCCCTCAGCCTTTACTTCCAGGGATTAAGATGCCTGTGAAATCTACCCTTGCACTACAAAATGCTTTGCAAGGGAGTCCTTTGAAAACATTGACTTCTTTTCCTTTTTCAGCCCTGAAACATTAGTTACTGGCAAATAATTATTCAGAACATGGCTATTAGTTAAGTATCTCTGCAGACAATAGCTGAAGGGCAACAAAGACACTGAAAAGAAAAGGCTTCATAATCCCTTATTTGTTGCTCCCAAGTAGTAACTGCTGAAAATGACTTCTGCAAGCACGCAGCTGCTTCTGCCATTTACACTTAATCAGATAATCACAGGGCTGGGAGAGTCCTTAATCCACCCTTCTGCATTAGCCTGGCAGGGCCTTTCTGAAGACTGTTCCAGAATCCTCAAATGCTGCCCTCACACCTCCACTTGGAAAAGTCAAAACACACTGAAAGAGGAGACATCTACTCCTTCTTGGAACAGAGGCAGAAACACATTTTCGTCACCCAATTCTCTCATTTCTTCCCGAACAATATGTGGATAGATATCAACCCTAGTCGTCAAATACTGCACGAGGTTATTTATCATTATCTTCATTTCACATATGAGGAAATTAAGGTTCAAAGAGGTTAAATTACTAGTTATGAAGTAAGAGAACTAGGATAGGGTGACACACCGTTCGGGACCGGGGGCCTGGGGGGACGCGGGACTCTTGGTGCTAAAACCAGGACAGTTCTGGGGAAGCCAGGAAGGTCGATCACCTTAGGTTTAAACCAGGTCCACTGTCTCCAAAGCCTTTCCTCTGGACCCCGATACAACCCTAACTTGTCCTCAGTCTGAGATCTGGCCCTGGAACAGATGGACATCTACCGGCAGCACCATAAAGAATGCAGAGTTCATTCCCTCTGAGTCAGAGAACAAAATCAGGAACGTCAGCTCGGGGAGATTAACCCAGAAACCAGGCCCTTCTTCAGGTTACTCAGAACCCACTGGAAAGACTAGTCCGAGAGCTGACTCTCCAGAGAGGGGAAAGCCAGATGCAAGAGTGTGCGCCACCATTTATGTAATTCGCTACATCAGAAGACATTTTACAAGAGACCTCAAATCATTACCTACTGCATTGCCAGGGCCTTGCTATAGAAATCTCAGAGGCAGCCGTGGAGGAGGCAGGTTTTTGCTGAAATAAACAGAGGAGAATTGCACTGAATTAGTAAACAAAATTAGACCATGGCATATTTTTGCCAAAAGCAGAAATCAAGACCTTCAGACATTTTTTTCCCTTCCTTCCTTCCTTCCTTCCTTCCTTCCTTCCTTCCATCCTTCCTTCCTTCCTTCCTTCCTTCCTTCCTTCTTTCTTTCCTTCCTTCCTTTTCTCCCACCCTCTCCAAGGGTTTTTCTCTTTCAAACTGTTTCCCTTCACTGCAGTAGAAAGCCAGGCACTGCCCAAACACCTGGTTGATACACTGTATGTGAAGCATTGTCCTGGCTGCTCTTCCTTTACACACACACACACACACACACACACACACGCACGCACGCACACACACACCCCGTGCCAGGTGTTATCCTCCAGTTGCTGGAGCCTAGGAGGTCTGGGGGAGGCCCACATTTTGAGGGAGAGGACTCAGGATCCTCGGGGGGTGGCTACTTGCCAATGGTAAAGGAGTGTAGTGTTTCAATGTCCTAACAGTTGACGAAGTTGAACCTGTGTATTGAGGCTTTCTCAAAGCCCTACGATGGGAGAGCAAACCTACCCTGATGGTGGCTTTGGGCCCCTCCTCTCCGTTTACCTGCCCCCGATTCTCTCTCCTTGGAGGAAAGAAGATTAAAACAGAAAGGACCTCAGAGAGATCATCTAGTGCAACTCCCTCCTGTATAAAGGGGGCTGAGGCATGAGGAGGAGATGTGAGCTTCCAGAATCACACAGTGAGTCCCCCTTGGTGCCTCTGAGATGAAGAGCAGGAGGAAGGGAGAAAAAAGTCTGTAGCTTCTAATGAAAAGGCCTTCTCTCCTTTCAATTGACTCATAATTTTAGTCCAAATTATTTTCAACTTTTTCTCCAGTATCAAACATGTAATTTTCTTTTTTTTGGTTTTGTCTTTAAACTTTATATTTTTGTTAGTTCTGTCCTCCTTTATTCTTCTTCTCTGTTCCCAAGTGAAACTATTTACAGAAGTCAGGTATCTTAAACAGATGGAACTCTGGGCTGGGGTACCCGTGGGGCAGGGGTGAGGCCTTCCCAGGGCTCTAGGAGTCACTGTAGAAGAGCCCACAAAGGTCGTGATGTGCAGCAATTAGGAGCACAAACTGCGCCCGAGTTTGATGTCTAGTCAAGCAAGGTTTCTACCAGAGGATTTTTCAAAGAAAAGAAAATCTCCCCACCCTACTGCTTTCTAAAATCACAGGGCCCATCCCTGAAAGTTCAGTAGTGGATACGGGGACACTCTGTTCTTGCCCTGTGTGTTAGGAGATTACCGTCAGGTGGAGGTGGCCCCAAACTGCAATATCTCCCCATCATTCATGGAAGAGGTAGCCTCTTGGGTGAGGTTCCACCCTCGCCCCTCTTGAGAATGTCACCATACAGCTTCTTGTGCAGCTCCTGCCAGCAAGTCCTAATGTTGAGAGAGGGAAATGAGGCATTCATGGTGAAGAAAGATGCATCCCCCTCCCTCCTTCCATAGATAGGGTGATGCTCCCTGTTACTGAGGGCCTATCCCTCTTCCAACCAATAGCATGAGTAAGATTTCTAAGGAAAACAATGCTTGTGATCTCCTTGTTCATTAGACTCTGGGTGAAATTAAGTGGAATGAGAAGAAACTGTGGTTCTTAAGTCAAAGAATATAGGTCACACCAGATGCAAAGCCTTCCCCAGGCACCTTTGTAATGGGCGTTGCTATGGGCTCAGCACCCTGACTCCCAGTCATCAGCTGACTCAGGATTCCATGAAGACAACAAATGGATTAGATATGATGATGGAGTCCACACCTAGAGTGAAATACCTACAGTTCACCAAAAGTTTGACCCAATCATTACTAGGCATACAAAAAACTACAAAGAATACGGAGAGATGATGTTAAAATGTTCAATCCCTTCACCAGAGAACTTATAAAACCCTCTTCCAGAAGCAGCAAAGGGAAACATCTCCAGCCTAGGCCAGCTGGCATCCTTTTCCGTGTCTACGTTCTCTGTCATCTGCCGATCCTCTTCTACTTCCCACACTGTTCTGTATCCAGGCCAGGCCTCACCAGGAAGGGCAATCAAGGAATCAGAATTTCCATACCATCTGCAGACAATTCTCAATCTCTCTTTATGTGAGTTCATATTTTGGGGGCAGAACTTTCAACCAGTATGCTTCTATACTCTGGCTTCTATACCCCTCTTCCTAATTTGCTTCTTTATACGACAGATTTTAGCCCTTGGTGGTTTATATCCTTCATGGTGAATTTTCTTAAATGCTTTTGGTAGTTTTTTGTCCCCTAATGAATGGCTTTTGTCTCTCTGCTCCATTGCTTGGTTCCATATGCTCCCTATTCATAAAGTGACCCTCTGCACTTCAGTGATCTCCAAATCTGGGCAAGAAGAAAATAGCTGCCCCCTCTGTCCAGATATCACTGCCCTCCATGTGGCTCTATGAAACACCCTTGTTTGCTGTAGCACTTAGGGGTTTTAGGTTTAACTATTCTGTGCCTATCAAGCGTGAGTTCCACAAAAATGATTAAGGAAAATCTGGCTTCTTGTTGTAACTGTTAACAGTCACTACCGTTCATGAGTGTATACTATGTCCTAGGCATTATGCTAAGTGCTTAACATCTTATTTCTAGTCCTTACAGCAAATCTGTGAGAGAAGCATCATTATTTCCATTTTGCAGATGAGGAAACTGAGTCTAGGAACAGTTATATAACTTGCTCTGGACATATAGATGGTAAGTGGCAGAGGTAGGTCTTGAATCCAAGTCTGCATGATTCAGAAACCCATACTCTCCTTTCCACCATTCTTCCAGTCACTCAGCAAACACTTATTGAGCACCTACCTCTACCAGACATTGCTCTTTCCTTGTGGAGTGTAGCATCTAGTTCACCTCATCCTTCATCCTAATTCTGTTAATCTGTGACAATGTGCAAGAGAGTTACTGAAACCCACTTCAAGAAAAAGACCTAAAATAACAAAGAGAAGGAAAATAATTACCTAACTGCAGGTATTAATTTGAAATTTGCTAACCACCAGGAGGAAAAGAACAATGTGAGAATTACTGTATCAGCCATATGTTTCTGGTTTATATATCCCAGGGAGCAGCTGGAGGTCCCAGGCAGATACAGATGCAAACATGTGGGCTTATGGGATTCCCCTGAAATATAACAGAAAAGAGGAGGAGCAGGACAATGAGTCTTAAAACTTATAGACTGTTTCGCAATCTTTTTATAACTTAATGTTTTAAAAAAATCAACAATATCATCAATCCCATCTGACATAGGAGAAGACAAGAGGCTAATAGATTGTGTGTTATTCCTTGGATATGCAGAAAATCAGTAGTGATAAAAGGACCTAGGATCTAAACTTGTAGAAAAAAAAATCACTATGGCCAGCTACTTCTCTTAATTGTGGGTTGTTGAAATAGTGTTAATTTTGCGAGAGCCAAAGTGAGATTTTCTTATTAAAAAAAAAGTGCACGGAATAGAGAACTGATACAATGAAACCCAATAGCCGCGGCCAAGACTAAAGCAGCTTAGGTTATCACACTTTAAAAGATTTCTTGGATTGGCTATTGGTAGTACTTTCTACTTCTTCCCTGTTAACTGAATCCTGATTTTGTTCAGAAAACAGGGAAATTTGTCTGGGGAAGGTAGATCCTTCCCTGGGGTGCATGGGATGAACCATGATCAACCTGATTCATTTCCTCTTTGCAAATGATGGGTTTAGCCAATGGGGTGGTCATTTGACCCAGTTCTCAGCAAGGAGGCAGAACCAGAAGTCTACGTGTGGCTTCTGGAAAAATTTTCCTCTTTAACAAATAAAAAGAGATACTAAGGAGAAAATTCATGTCCCGTCCTACTTGCCTTTGGACATTTCTATTTAAAAATGTGATATTCGGAGCTACTGCAGCAACCTTGCCACAATGAGGGGGGTAACACGGTCATACTGAGGACTACAGAATGAAAAATAAAAAAAGCCTGGTTTCTTGGCGATCTCATTGCACCACTGAATAACCTGAAACCACATACCTGCAGAGTTCTTATGTGATGTAAACATGCTTTATGGTTTTTGCCACTTTTAGTTTCATCTCCATGATACACTGGATAAAGAGAAATAACTTGAAGCCAGCACATTGTGCAGGAGCAAAAGAAATGTGTCTGAACCAAGATGAGACTCTGCTAATGCCAGACCTCTCTGTCTGTTGGGTTACACAGCCTTCAAAGGAATTTAGAGACTGAGCAAATAGCACATATTTATTGAGCAACTACTATGTGCCACACACTGTGCTGGAGTTATAGGAGTGGACAAGGTAGACAAGATCATTAAGGTCATAGAAGTCACTTTCTGGAAGACAGATAGATGATAAACAACTAAAGAAAACATTCTTAGGCAACTTTCTAAATATTGATTCAAACTAGTCCTGAGTGTAAACCTAAACTCTGGAACCATATAGATCTGGATTGAAATTCCACCTCTACCACATGCTCTGACCTTGGGGAAGTCATTTAATCTTTCTGAGCAGCAGTTTCCTCATCCGTAAAATGATGATAATAAGACACTAACTCATAGAGTTGTGAGGATTAAATAAACTAATTAACTCTCTGTAAAGTGCTTTACATAGTCAGTCAGTTTCTCTAGATTCTACATGATGATGGTAATGACCATGATATGATGATCATAATTTGTTCCAAGCACTGTGGGTGTCAAAAGATGAACAAGACATAGACCCTGAATTCAAGAAATCTAAAAGGCAAGAATTCAGATTTGGCCATAGAACAGTCAAAAGTTAGGCAATGAATTAGGCAGGAAACAAAAGAATTCCTCTGGTAACCAAGGTTGGGGTAGGCTAGGCCCCCTGTCTCTACTTTTCCCCCACACATGTTTTATAACCATTTATTCTCTTTTCCAAGGGCAAAAGAAATATTCTGAATGATTGCTGCTCTTCTTTCACAACCACGGTTCCCAAGAGAATCAAATGGGCTTTTTCTTTCTCCAGTGAAGTGAAAAATATAGAATGTGTGTATCTGGGGACACTTAGCAGTCTGTGCTATGTACCAACAAATACACACAGATACTCCCATAAATAATCTCACCAAACCCTGTCTCCCTTCTTCATCCTCTCAAAATCATAGCCATTTAATGCGCTTAGTGTTCTGCAATTGACTATTAACTGCCCTATCTAGCTACGAAATACAGATAAACATCGACTAATTGGGTCCCCACACCCACACACATACCCTCACCCTTAGAAACATTTCCACTGATGGTCACACGAACCACTGAACACTGTCTCACACTTGGAGAGCATCTTCCCACAGGCTTGTTCACACACTGGCTTTTTATTTGAGCTCTCATGGGGAATGTTTCAATTCTTAGATAGGAATTTCATTAACAAAGGAAGGGGAGGGGTAATTGGGAGGAAAGTACAGTTGCAGGGGGAAAGAAATTATAAAAGTTTTTGAAGGGGAGCTAAAATTGTATCATCTAAGCCTGAACCTCCCTTGTAACTATTCTTTATTTGTACATTCTGTGCTTGGAAAAAGAAAACAACTTTTCATTGATTGGGCAATTGTCCAGGCTCTTAGCTTGGCACTCAGCCCCCAGAGCTGTGAAATCAGCCTCACCAAGCTTATGCTTTGAAATGAGGAAACATCTAACTGTAAGCTCATTCAAAATAAGGAACTTGGCACGAGGGTCCAGGGTCCTGTATTTCTTCCTTCTCTTGGCAACATCTCTCTTATCCAATCTTGGTGAAGAGTCTCTCTTGGCTAAGAAAGAGATCAGAAACAAGAAGGAAGTGCTGAGAAAGTTCCACGAGACTCTCAGAAGTCACCGCCTGAATACCAAACCTGAATAACGAGGAGAGATGTAACCTCGGCATGCTTTCAGTTGTTTTCCTCCTGCCCACACTGCAGGTTTTTCAGGTCCTTGCTTGAGTGTGCACTCACAGGCATAAATAACGTGCTATCAACAGCCTGCGTCAGTCAGCCCGGCTATTTAAGCAGGCTGGCATCAGAGAACTTGGCTTCCGAATCCAGAGCTCGCCTTTGCCACTTCCATGTAAGTAACTTTCAGAGCTTTGCCTTTAATGCAGAGGAAAGAACTTTGTGTATAAAGAACTGAGATGCTATAGTTACTGTATTTGCTATTCTGTTGGAAACTGTGGAGGTGAAGGAGTCCCAAGCACAGAGCCAGAAAATGCTACTGGGTGTAAGATATCAGATCCTTGCAAATGTGCATGGGGTTGAGGTGGATTTGGAGCAAAGGGGTGTCTGTGCTGGCCTTTTGGACATTTGGACATCGTAAGATGTTTTTTTTGCTCTCTCCTATCTCTGAAAGGCACTTTGGAACTAGTGCTTGTATGACTGTGCCAGATGCATACAAATTTATCATTTAGAAGCCAATATTGCTATTCTACATCTCAGTCTAAAATCAGACATAATATCGGTTAAAAATATTTTTGTGTACTACATAGGTAGAGAAGGGAGGTGTCTCTGGATTGAGTAGAAATGGCTCGATTGTGAATTTGTACTGCTATTTATTATTACTTCTGGTTCTCATAATACTTATCAGTTATGACAGTGAAAACACTGATCTTGTTTAAGATGAAAAGGAATTCTATACTCTGGGGTTTGAGGAAATGTAGGTGTGTGATATTGGAGCACAATGGTGTCCAGATATCCAGGTAACCTGTTAAGTAAAGTGGAATGAGAATTATTGAATAAAAAGGCACAACATATCACATAGCTTAGGCGAGATAATCTTAAAGAGAAGAGGAATACAAAAGGTTCCCATGAAGTAGCACTTCATGTGACAAGGTCTGGAGTGTATTTAGTTAAGAAGGGTTAGTATAACCAGAGCAGGCGAAGAACAAAATAAAGGTACTGGGGAGGAGGGAAAAGAGGAGAAGGGGGAGCAGATAGTGGAGGATTTATAATTAGACATCATATTCATGAAATGCATGTAGGAACATAATAAGGGGTGAAGCACAACATTAATGCCATGGTTCTTCCCTTCGGGTCAAGAACCTTGTGATTAAGATTAAGAATCTGGCAAAAGCCAAGAACTTTTTGCAGGTTTTTCCCCATCCCTCTGGCCCCAACACACACCTTGATGCTCATTTTCTGGATCCCTAGAAGTCCATGACCCTAAATGAAGACCTCTGGTTTAAGCTAATGCATTATTTTTTTAAATTGAGCTGAAGCTGCTGATGGAATCTACAGAGAAGTCATGGGAAGTTGAGATCTTTAACATGGCAGGCACTTCTTGGCCACCGAATTGAAGCTCAGTTGTAAGGTCATAAAGGTCTGATTTCGACCAAGAAAATAATGATAAAGGGGGTTCTCTAAACAAAGATAAATTGGGGGCTGGAGGAAGAGGAAAGAAATAAAAGATGGCTCGTGTTCTCAAAGAGCTTGAAATCTAAAGTACAAGAACATAACTAATAAGACGCCAAGCAGAAAAGAGTACATATTGTGTGATTCCATTGGTGTAAAACAATAGAAAATGCAAACGAATCTTTAGTAACAGAAAGCAGATCAGTTGTTACATGTGGGAGGGGAGCAGGGAGAAGAGGGTTGGAGGGATTACCAAGGGGCACAGGAGACTTTGAGGCTGATGGATATGTTCACTATTGCGATTGTGGTAACCATTTCTCATACGCAAAAATTTATTAGATTGTATACTTTAGACATGTGCAGTGTTATATGCCAATTATACCCCAACAAATAACAATTATATATATTTTTAATAATTAAAACCATTTTGAAAAATCAGCTTACACAACATACTGAAAATAAAAAATAGGTATGTCTGGAAAAAAATTAATTCAATATGTAAAGTAGAGCAGGAGTCCCCAACCCGTGGGCCACAGACCAATTCTGGTCTGTGGCCTGTTAGGAACCAAGCCGCACAGCAGGAGGTGAGTGGAGGGCGAGCAAAGCTTCATCTGTATTTGCAGCCGCTCCCCAGCACTAGCATCACCACCTCAGCTCCACCTCAACTGCACCTCAGATCATCGGGCAATAGATTCTCATAGGAGCACTGATCCCTGCTACCCAAAAGATTGGAGACCGCTGAAGTAGAAGACCAGACCATCAGGACTGTGGACTTTTGTAGAACTGGGAGGGTCCCAGAGACCTAACTTCGTTTCGGACCTGGAGAACTGTTTATAAAAATACCAGGGTCTGGGCTCCACCCCAGCCAATTAAATCAGAACTCCGGGGTGTGTGCTCTGGCATTGGTTTTTAAAACTTCCCAAGCGATTCTGATTTGCAGCCAGGGAGGAAAACCAGTGAAACTCAAACCTCAGTTCACACATGAGGATAGTGAGGCCCAGAGAGAGGGGACGGTCTTCCCCTGGCCACGGGATCACCATGCCCCAGGACCCAGGAAGGACAGCAATAGGACCTTAGAGGAAGAAGGGCCCTGATACTGTCACTTCCAGGTCCTCAAACACCATACTTCCAGCTCTAGCTAGGACAGGGCATCCAGTGTGTTTCAACCATATCCTTGGAATCCAGTACTCTGGTGGCCAGTGTGAGGAATTACTCAGAGCCTCAAAGGTGCGCTATTTAAAGATTATGCTAGTGTGTGAGAAGGGTTGGTGAGGAGGGATGTTTGAAAACTAAGCTTCCTTTTGTTCCCTATATAATATCTATATATAAGCCAGAGGATTTTAATTATTGAAAAGAATAGCAGCAGTTGCACGGGGCACTCTGCTCTGGGGGACTGCCAAGTTCTTCCTTCAGGACCTAGTGTGAGTTCTTAGCATTGAGATGAGCCTATTTGGCACTACAGGGTCTTTTCATGGTGATTTCCAGGTCAGCCCTGGCAGAAGCACGCGTAGGTAAAGTTTGTCTTTGTGGCTTCCGCTCTTTCTGTCTGTTCCTCACTTTGGCACCTGTAAGGTGGGTACAAGGATTCTCAGTTGGGTGCCTGGGCCACCTGGCGGTGTTGTAGGTGGTTTCCCATCTCTCCTCCAATCTAAATGTGCCCAATTTCTGGGGTCTCATCCCTTCAAAGTTTTGCTTACTCATCTCTGGAAAACTAATTAAAGTCATGATGTTAACAGATAATAATTGTTTAATGAGTTCTGTTCCTCCCTGGTATATTAAATAGGTTCCAGCAAGATAATGTATCTGGGAGTTCTTTGAAATGTTATATAAATACAATTACCATTTGGGGCAATTAGGAGAATCAAAGTTTCAGGCAAAATTTATAGTCACTACTGATTAGAATTCCAAGCAACTTCCTGGGGGATAATATACCAATATTGGAGGTTTTCAGTAGAATTCCTCAGATCACATCCATAGAGAATTCCCTGCAGACTGTGGACTCTGAGAGATTTTTTTTTTTTTCTGAATCAGTTTGTTTTTTGTTAAATGCATTTGTCTTAATTGGAGAGAGCTTCGTTTTGTTTTTCTTTCTGAAAAATGGAGAGCTAGCTGCCTTAAGGTCACTATGCTAGAGATAAAATGTCAAGAAATTCTTCTCACGGGGCTTTACAAATATTACCTGGTTCCTTCTCTGGAGCGCAAGGCTGCCACTGGCAGAGCAGTTTGCCCAAGGGAGCTCCTTTCTTAGGGACCCAGTCCTGCAGCATGGGGCAGGAGGCCCCCTCAATTCCTGTGACTCTGAACCCTTGACAGCCCTTTCTTCCATTGGGAGAGCTGAGATTGCTGCAGCTCCTGTTAGCAAGTGGCAGCTGCCTGTGGCATGTCCTGCCCCTGAAGAGAGGCGTGGCCAGGTGGGAAGCAGAATCTGCAGGTGGCAGGGCAGCTGGGCAGTCAGAGGGCTCAGAGTCTTCAGTGGTGAGAGTAGCAGTGAGGAGGGGAGAGGAAAGGTAAGCACCATCTTGAGCCCTGGGAGACCGGAAGACAGGAGATTCGAGCTCTGGGGAAAAGGCTTAGGCTATTGACATCAAGGTGGTGGCCAGTGCTGGTTTAATGCTGCCGTTTGGAAGCCAAATGGTTCTTCTTGCCATTTGAAGTTTCACCAAAATAATAAGTTTCACCAAAATAATAATAATAATAATAATAACAACGACATTAATAATAATAATATATTTTTTTTAATGAGTGATAGGTTCGAACAGCTGGTAAAAATAACAGTAACAGAATTTCTGCCTTCTTTGGATGACTTTTCTTTGAAAACTTTTTCTCTTCACCTTTATTTCCAAATTCTCTTAGTGCGAATGGCTTAGTTCACTTGGACAATTTTAAAGGCTGTGTCATAACCTAACCTGGATTAATTTTTAGAAATTGTTGATGACTGCCTTAAACTTTTAAAAAGCTAAGTGAATGGGTATGGGGATAAGGCTATGCAAAAATGAAATTGTTAGCAGAAGGGTGGCCTGTGGCCTGGAGTGGTTTATAAAGTACTAACCTGCTCATTTAAAGACCAACACCTGAGGATCCCAAGACAGCCCCTGGACCACACCCACCCTGTCTGGTCACCTCAGGTGAGCAGGTGGAGAACAGACTTGAAGCTGCAAATAGAAGAGTGTCTCCTGACACAGCAGTGGGTAAAGTGGGGGTGCATCTGCTCTCACCCTGGCCCTGGCTCTCTTGGCCACCCCTGCCTTTCAGTGACCCTGACATGGATTTGGCAGTCCAGTGCTGTTGGTTCTGGACACGTGTGTTTTGGGGCATGTGAGTGTATGACCAAGCAGGTGCAGGTTGGCTTTTCCTGTTTATGTGCTGGAAAAGTGCCTTCATCGATCTTTATGTTCAATACCCTTCCACAGAAGCCCAGTGGAGATAAGTCCTGGCAGAGATCGCTTGGCTTGGGGAGCAGAGCACAGGTCTGGTGATCAGGAATCTGGGTTTTATTTTTGGCTCTAATTCAGCTGTAATGGAATTTTAAAGCAAGAGGGAGCCCAAAAGATTAGTTGCCCTCATAGATTATTAATGGCACCTGCTTTCATTCTCAAAAATACCTTTCCTGAGCAATAAACTATGTGGTCTCCTATGAATACAATTCACGAAGGCACAAGCGAATAAAGTGAGTTGCCCTAAATTTTAGGATTTAGCATTCGTTGGTAGTTGACTCCGGAACCCAGGCCTGCTCACGTCTTATTCTGGCGTTTCTGCCAAATCATTCACTCTCCCCATGACTCGGGTTCCCTGTGGGAAGCATTGTATCCATCCTGCCTAGATGGAGAGCTGGTATATTTATATTGGCTTGCCAAAAAGAGGTTCAGTAGGAACGCTAAGGGTTCAAGGAATTGTTCATCACAAGGTCAAGTTACTCTATTTGCTTCGGGTTCTAATGTTAGCTTATAGCCATGTTTAGACAGTGATAGAAGCTCTTTTAAAAGTAGAGGAGTTAATTTTTACCCATCCTCATATAATTTCCTGTAATTTGCTTCTGGTAGTTTTACTAAAATGTGACCAAACATGAAAGCCTTGCTTCATCTTTCAGAACTACTCTATCCCTTTATGTTAAAAACAAAAACACAAACAACCTAAGGCAGACATTGATCAGTTCTAATCTCTTGGTGTACACTGGGCAGGAAGCTAATGGCAGTCATTCTAGCTATTTGGATCTAGATGGATTACTATGGAAGTTTCCTGGAATTCTTAAGGACATGACAAATCTGCTTAGATAATCCAGTCTTTGTTGATATTATTTTCATTTCCTTCCTGTGTGATTTCTCCCTAAGAAAACTTACATAAGCAACCTTCCCTAGTTAACTCTTATATCCCTTCACTCCTTTCCAAATTTTTAGTCTATTGGTACTTAGGAGTGAAATCTGTTTTAGAAAAAACTTTAATTCAATAACTTAGGCCTGGAAGTATCTATCATTTTATTAGATATACTTCACCCTCTTCCTAAGGAGTAGAATAGCACCTTTTGGAGATGGCTAGAACTGGGTTTTATGAAGCAGGAGTAAAGAAAGCGGGAGGTCATCTCCTGTTTTCATTATCATTGTACCTGGTTCACGGTTCCATAATTTTAAAGGGAGGACAGTCTTTGGAACTAGCTCAAAAGAGCTCTTAGGTGACTAAATAATAATAAAATCAAATATATAAGGAGTGGCAAGAGAATCTGATGTTATGTAACTTGGATAAGAGAAGGCTAGAAAACCATCTAGTGGTGGTGTGGAAAAGGATAGAGGGTGGTCACAGAGGTCAATGGCCCACTATTCACTTTGCCCTTTGAGTTAAAAAACCAAGTCCAAGATTCGTGCAGGCTGCAGCATGAAGGGTATTAAGTGAGCTATGAACCATTTCCTTATCATGCAAAAAATACATTGGAAGGCATTACACAGGCAAGCTCTGAAAGATGGGGCAGTCCAACAATCTTTTAAATTTTAAAGTCTTTTGGGGGGGGTAGGGGGTGTTTTTAGGCTCATGTTGAGTTAACATACTCCTTAATTCATAGGACACACAAGGCCCTTCTTAAGTTTTACATCTCAATCTATTTCTCCTCTCCCACTCTCCTTCTTTCTCTTTCAACTCAACACCATATTATTAAGATCTACCTATGCTGCTGGTTGTATCTCTTTTTCTAATACATTATTTCGAACTGGTTTTTAATAGTCTGCTATTTATATAAACACTTTGCTTATTTAATACTCTACTGTTGAACATTTCTGCTGCCTCCAATCCTCACAAATACTCATATGTATATTCGACTACCCTTTAGATCTGGTCGATGGAATACAGGGGAATGAAAAGGGATGGGCAAGGTGGCCTATGTTTTCTTTAAGCAATATGGAATATTGAATTGTCATGAGAAATGGAGACACATGATATCACAAGTTCTAATCTAGTATTCCATTTAGAAGCCTCTCTGAATTCCTCAGTACTTTACTAACACTTTAATAAGTTTAATAATTTTCTAGAACTTAAAGAGTGTGATCTTTCATAATCACCCCCTCTTAATGTCATTTTCTTAAACTTGGGCCACTCGGTTTTAGAAGCATGTCAGTTCTCCATATTAGTTATTGATTACCTGGGCAAAGCAAATGAAATGTTCTATGAAATGTTAGTAGTTATAAGGTTGAGTGAAATTTTTAAAATGTTTCTCTATTTTAATGATTGCAAGATCTGATGTCATTCAGTTGACCAGCATTAAATCCTGAGTCACTGAGAAAGCTGGCTTAGAATGTTAATAATGATTCCTTGTATTTGTATAGTGTTTATAATTTATAGTGCTACTCAAACATAATCCATCTCATTGAATACTACAGCAACTCTGTGAGATAGTTAGGGGTAGGATTATAGCTGCAATTGTAGATGAAGAAATGACGGTTCAAAGCAATTAAGTGGATTATCTAAAGTCACTTAGAGATTTAAGTGATATTGCTGGAAAGAGAGTGTGGGTCTTCTGAGGCACCATCCAGCCTTTTTCTGCAACAATATGTCTGATGCTCAGAGAAACAATCTATTGTAGGTTCAGAGTCCCCTGAGCGAGACTTTCTGCGGTATCTGTCCTTTTCAATAATTTTGCGGTGTTAATGAGTAGGCTAAAGCCACACAGGCTCTGTCTCACTAGCTGAACACCTGTTCATAAAAACAACTCAACTGGGGGAAAATAAAGCCTATATAACTGAGTCGCATGGCAACAAGCAGCATGTATAGTTGAACTTTGGCATAATTTGGAGCTATAAAGTACCAGGTGTGTGTCATTTTATCCATTACTTAATTACAGTCATAAAATGCAAATGGTAGTTGGATCATAAAAAATAATAATTGATTCAAGTATATCTGTGCAAAGAGATAATTCCATTCTCTCAAAGAGTCTTTTCTGTACATTTTACAATGTACAAACAACCTAAGGACGTTATGCCTGCTTGCATTAGGCAGGTCACAGCGGCCTATGAAAGGGCAGCCTAATCACTTACTGATCATGTGCATGCAATATCTTGAAGGTCTCTAACTATTTACTATGTAATTAGGGATCAGGCAAAAATATTGCAGAACCCAGCATACATTTTCAAAAAAAATAAATCATCATGATATGTCCCCAGAATTACAAATGAACAGCCCTTTTCAGAGTCAGGCATTCAGAATGAGAACATTTTTAGAAAGAAACTCTATTTTTTAACATTTTCAAGTGACTGAATGGCTATAGAGCAATATGACAATTCTACCTACTTGATTCTCAATTGTCTGTGTGGCTTATCTGTATTAGATTTTTAAAATATTAGAGAGATTTCTATCATCAGCATTTAAGTTTTTGAGCACCCCCTCTCTTCTATGCAACAAACACACACATCACCCTACCCTACAGTCTATTAATCTAATTAATGCTCTCCAAAATAAAATATAATTAGGAAACAAATGGGTGACCCAAACTTAATAACATACTCTAAAACATAAAAAGAATATTTATCTGCCACTTAAACTTATTTGTGCCATTTTTTCTCTCCACAAACTGTTCCAAAAGTTGATCTTTTTGTTATTTGTTTCTTAGTTTAATAGTGCAAATTTTTCTTTATGTTTAATGGTTTTCTTTAGAAAATTGAGATTTTTCCTTCCATACTAGACATCTGTTGTCTAATTTCTTGTTGTATTAGGGCATTAAGCATTTTCAAAGAGGAGATCTGATAATTCAATTAACTTTACAAGTGTCATCCCCTCTTGTATTATCTGGTTTGAAAAGCCCTCGGCACATGGCTGTGCTCCATGGAAATCTCTAGTATACGCCGTTTTTGTTCCTTTGTTTATATTTGATCATAGGACTGAACTCTGCATGAGATGTAAAGGATATTCACACTTACTAAGCATCAGCACAACCATGCTAACAATACCCAAAGCAGGCAGAGGCCCAAGCATTATTCATCCTACCAGACAAATTTCTACCCTACGTATTCAAACTGCAATAAAAGCGAAAGGTCATGAAATTTGAAGCTATAATGTATCCTCTTACCTTTAACCACAGAACTAAAACAATATGCTTTCTAAAAAGCGAAAAACAGCCTCCCGTTTCTTGCTGTGGTTAGTATATGTGGTTCTGTTCTCTGGAACATTTTTACTATTCACATCTAAATGAGAGATTGAACATTTTACATATAATAAGGGGACCAGACCTACATGTTTGCCTGGCACACTTCTGATGTATGCCTGGTGTCTTAGTGTAATTATTCATAGCCCGCCCCCTTTTCCACTTGCGTTTCAGGTTGGATGACAAATTATATATGGTCATGTTCATTTAACTGATAGGCCGAAGCTTGAAAAGCACCTTGGTTCACAATGTTTCATGGGCTCCTCAGTTGTCCTTTGAAGTAGAAACTCAGCACAAAGTGTTTAGCAAATTAGGGACATAGCCTAGAATGGACCACTGTCCTCTCCTTTCTCAGGTCAGTAACATCAGTAACCTGCTGATTTAAAACTCGGGCCATTCTGATCGTCAGCGTTTTAGAAGATAAATGATCTCAGAGATCATCTAGCTCAACGTCTTCACCTTTCTGGATGAAGAAATAATATAACACTTCTGGAAATGAGTATGCCATTTTAGTTTTCTAAGTTGTTTCATGTGGTCACTGGATCACAACTGCAGTAAATAGACCAGAAGGAAGTTCTCAGTTACATTTTACAGAGATAAGAACTACATTTCAAATAAGTTTAAAAACTTCGGGCATGATCATGTGACTATGAAGTAGAGGAGTTAAAATTGAAATTCAAGTCTGACTCCTTGCCCAGTGCACTATTACTCCATACCAGTTTAATATTTTCATTTCATAATGAGGATTTAAAATGTATCCCCTACATATAATTTATGTTTTGAAGATATACAAACATTCCCTCTGTAACCAATACTATATGCTCAAAAGAACTTTGTTTCTGCTTCTCTTTTTCTCTTCCCACCTACAAAGAGCTCTGGACAGCAACTAAGCTGTTCTTGTCTGACAGTGCTGCTTGGTGGCTGGCTCAGGAAATTTGAGGCACACAATCTCCTATCTTCTTATTTGTCCTTTGCGTAGAAGGATGAGGAGGAGAGGACCATGCAAAGTAATCTCTGCCTTTCTCTTTATTGTTCATTAATTTTATCTCAAACAACGTACCTCTCAGATCAATACTTTTCAACATTCCTCTCTTCCTCTCTATTTCATCTATGACACAAATATAGCCCTAATTATTATGCCTTTATAAGATAAAAGGGAGTCATATTTTTTGAAGTGAAAATAAAGTTCAATCTACATGCAGTCAATAAGTATTCACTGCACATCCAACAATATGTCAGAGACTATTCTGTACACTTGGGATACATTGGAGTTTGCTATAAATCTCTAACATCCTCAAAGTTTCCCTGAAAACCCCTGCAATATCTGCACCAAAATCTCATTTCTCTAAGCCAAATTTTAATTAAAACTGCTTTTTCTTAAGTACTTTCAAAATGAAATGATTTCTTATTAAATTTCACTAGGATATTCAACAAGATTATTTTCTACTTCTTTTCAGTAACACATGTAGCATTTTAGTTACATTCCCTTTTTGTGTATTAGCCTGAGATTTTATCTACAATTTATAATGTATTTTCTAGAGAAAATTTTTTCTGAATTCAAAACAATCATCATAGAGATAGATCTTTGGAAAAGCAACCAGTTTACAATATGGAGATCTCCTGTAAGGAGATTATGGAAATGAGATTGCTGTCTTTCATTTGCCCATTTATTTCTAAGAGAGTGGACTAAATACTCTGCTTATTTCACAGCGCACTCAAAAAAGAAGCCTAAGGTTTTATTGCCTTTCATCATTTCCCTATATTTCCATATATAAAACTTTGAATTAGAACATAAATTGAGGTATAAAATAAAAAGAACTCAGTGGGTATCCAAAGAATATTATGTCTGGGGTTAATTAATGATTAATTTACTGCTGGAAGTCATTTACAGACACTTTCCTCTCCAATAGCTTTTCATAATCTCTTGCTATTTTCTATAAGTGGCTGTAGAAATTCTGGACCATTGAGAGACTTGTTCCACCAACAGTTTCAGGAGGTTCCTTAATCAATTCAACCAAACTCTGTATATCTAGGGATCAAGTAACAGCCACTAAGATCCAGCTGGTCTGGTTGAAGCCAACTTTTCTATTTCATTCTATCAGGTTCTGTAACTTCTTCTCATTGTATATAACATTATACTATGTTATTCATATAATGTCATCTTTCAATTATATCTGTACCAGTTAAAGAAGAGCATTTGTGGAAAGAAAGCCAGCCTGGCTGGTGGTGCTGGTGATATTAACTGAAATCACCGGCTAATCCATTTAGTTGGGTCAGAGCCGTGTCTGGTTACTAAGGTTAAGAAACATGCCACAGGGAGGGAGGCACTGCTCCCAGACTAGCCCCACCCAACAGGGGAACCAGAGCAGACACAGGATGCCACCTCACTCCTGTCCCAGGGAGCATCACCTAGCTTTACTGCCCCTCTTTCTACAACTACCCGGCAAGGCTTTTCTCTCTACATTGATGTGAAAGCTAGACTTTCTGAGTTTTAACCCTACTCTGCTACTCACTAGATTTGTATTTGGGGAAAGTTATATACATCTCCTTGGGAAATATCAGTTTTCACACATGTACAATGGAGACAATAAGAGTGCCTCTCACAGAATGTTGGTTCCTCTGATGATTAAATGAGTTAATGCATCTGAGACATTTAGGACTGTGCCTGGTACATAGTACTTAATAAATATGTTGTTATTGTTATAACAGGGGTGAGGTTTCTGTATGCAGTTCAAAAATATGAATCACTTCTGTGCTGTTTGGGGCAGTGAGGATCAAAATATATTAAAAGGCTGGAAAGTTATTTTTTCCAACGTTATATTTTTGTTTTGAACATGGCCAGTCTTGGTTGTTGAAAATGCAGAGCAGTGTCTTCCTAAATTATGTCCTAAATCTAGTCATGCCACATCAGTTAAGTTCAGTTTAACAGACATTTAATGAGTACCTACTTATTAAGTGCCAGATACTTCTAATGAATGCTGGACAGATATAACTGGATAAGAGATGACATAACCTCCAGAGGAGAGCATATAATTTAGTGGAGAAGACAAGCCCATGAACAAATTACTTCAAAACAATTTCACTTGGTCATTATTTTCATAGACCAAGACAGCCTAGAAAAATCTACCTACCAATTCATAGAGTATTTGTTCCTGCTTATTTTTACCTTTCTCGCTACTCATCTTTCCTATTAATACTTCCTCGTTAATAGACGAGAGTAAAGGATAAATTGGGGAGTGGTATGGAGGAATGAGCAAAGAAACCATTGTTTTAATGAAATACCAACAACTGAGGTCAAATCAATGCATAATATAGACGCACTGATGAGAAAACATGCTTAGATATGACATTCGCTCCCCACAACCTTGTTAGTCTTAAATGCCATCCAGGGATACATCTTCTGACGAAGCAATGTATACAGCATTTGAATTTAGAAAAAAGGTTCTGATTTCAACCATTGTGCTTTACCATTCCAGAAAGATTGAAAAAAGAGATTATAACCCTGAAAGAGTGAAACTTATAAACTCTTCTTACCAGTTTGCCATCCAGGAGATGTCCCACACTCATTTAAAGAACAATATCTTCTGTGAGCGAGCACTTTACATACAGTTTAGAAACACTTTCCTTACAATAATATATGAACTTTACAACAAAGCTGTGAGCTAGGCAAAGGTGTGTATCATCATATTCCTTTTACACATGAGAGAAATGGAGGTTCAGCAAAGTGACATTTTGAATGATTAATATTCAGGACTTCTAATTATTTGACCTCTTTACTACATTAACTCAAATTTCATTTTGCTCTTAATTCTGTTGGGTTTCTCTTTCCTGAAACAGGGGCTTCTAAGGCAAGAGGAAAGCAAATCTAAAGAGGAGGAACTGGAAGGCAATTAGCTGATTTAGCAACTACACAGAACACATATAAAGTGCACATCAGATATGCAGAACTTAAAAAAAGGTTCTCCTGAGAGATAACCTAGAGCAGGGCCGAAACACTGAAAACCAACCTCATGACGACTTCGCGTGGGGGAATAAGAAGTACTTGGAAGGATATGGTCACTGGTGACCAGTTGGAATGGCATGAATTCAAGTACGAGTTGTCATCTCAGTCTTCCTGCTTCAATGAGTCAAGTGCAGCATG
>NW_006442508.1:11073621-11079589 GCF_000325575.1 Pteropus alecto | reverse complement strand
ATTGTGAGCTGGCAGGTGGTTCTATATGAGCCTGTTGCTGTTATACTGAGTCAAAAATTAAGAGCTCAGGTCTTACTGGACAAACGTGAACATATTTCCCTAATTTATCTGCACCTCAAAAAATGGAATCAGAACAAAACTTGAAAGAGGTGATTACATTATCTCTGGGTTTTTTTGTTTGTTTGTTTTTTTGTTTTTTTGTTTTTTTGGTGACAAGTAGACACTAGGGCTTTCCCAGGAGCTATGTGGAGGTCTGCAAGAAGGCTGCAGCAATAGCTAAGGAAATGAGGCTGGAGAGATCACAGTAGGTCAGCAATGGGCTGGCCCACTGAGAAAGACCTGCGGACTCCAGGCCCAATTTCTCATTAAAGTGATGGATGATGGATGACTAAAATTAGAGCTCAATGATACAAATAGGTGATTCAGTATTATCTTGGAGTTTCTGACATCAATAGAGCATAAGGAGATTATATAGTATTTTGTAGATATAAGTCAATCATCATGCTCATGACATCACCAACTTCCTTTCCTGCTATAGCTAGAATAAAAGGAAGAATTCCGAGTCTTCCTCTGATGCTGTAGACAAGTTAGTTAAACTTTCTTGACCGCAAAACAGGGCCAGTTCCATTCTGATTTCTAACAAAGGCTTGTGAGAGAAACTAAAAGAACTAATACCAACCTGCTTTTTAAACCAGAGCTCAGCACCCCGTGATCATGGTATTGCAGTCCAAACACTTGAGCACATTATTCAATTTTACATGTTTATATCCTATTTTAAACTCACAGCCTAATAGTCTCTTTTACACTTCCTGTCTATCCTACATCCTTTCTTCTTCTTTATTCAATCATTTAAAATTCATTTCTGTGGCTTTTATTTGGAGACTTTGATATTCACTTCTGGCGAGTGCAAATAATTGATACAGTTAACAAATTTTTAAAAGTGCAGAATCAAGTTCTGATCCCCAGAAGCCCTGTAGAAGGGAAAATAGTAACATTTTCAGCATAATACAGACAAGGTCAGCTGTAATTAGTTTTCCATATATCTTTTGTTTTGTTCTTGATGACCAATGAAAATAACGAGCTAGCCTGGAGACAGAGTCTAAACTCTCAAAAAATACCTCAAATCTCCTTCTGGGCTGAAACAGGAAATACTTTTACACAGTAAACAGTAAACATATGGAACCTTTTAGCCCCAAGAACTTTAACAGGCTGAAAACAAAAATAGCTTCAAGAAGGTTTAGATATTATTCATGGATAAAAGGAATATGTAAAAATAATGGCAAAAATTGAAAGTTTGGCAATACAAGTATTAATGAAGAAGTGGAGCAAAAGAAATACTATACATTGCTGGTAGGAATGTAGTTTTGTTCAACATCTTTGGAAAACAAGTTAATATTATGTTGTAAAATTAATAGCCACATAGCTTATGACCAGTTCCACTCCCTGCATATGCCCTAGAGAACCCCTCCTAGATGTACTTTAGAGGCATAAACGAGAATGTCCAGCAAGGCAATGTTCATCATAGCAAAACCTGGAAACAACCCAAATATCCATCAACAAAAAAAGACATAAATAAAGTATAGCATATTCACAAAGGAAACATCACTAAATATGGATGAACTTCTCTAAATGTAGAAATATAGATGAATCATGGAAGCATATTGATGAAAGAAGTAATTCACAGAAGAATTATATATAGTGATATCATTTTTATACATCTCAAAAATATACAAAACTAAAAAAACAGACATTCTTTTAGGAAGCCATACATATGTGATAGAACTAATTTTAAAAGCAAAAGAATGATTAATACAAAAATTAGAATCTTGGTTTCCTCTGGAGACAGATAAGTGAGAGGGTGGGATTGGGAAGGAAATACAAGTAGCTTCCATAGCCTTGGTAATGATTTAATTTTTAAATTGGGTAGGGTTCACTAGTGTTTATTTAACTTATGCTTCATAACTTACATGTACATTACATATATCCTTTGATACCTAATGATCTTTGAGTGGAAAATGAAAATTTTTACTTCTTAATCATCTCAGTAGACTTGATAGAAAACAACTCCTATGCTTATCCTAAAAATGTAATTTGGTACCAATAATCGGATTAAACTCTGTGGAAAGTGGACCATTGGTCTGATAAAGGATGTCTTAAAATTTTTTTCTAATTTCAAAGTAACAAATGTGAAAAATCAGAACAATATAAAGAAGAAAAAATGTTAGGTAATCTGTAGCCCCACAATCTAGATATAACCACTGTTAACGTTTTGTTATATTTTCCTCCAGTTTTTGTTGTTGTTGTTGTTATATAAAATTGGAATCAATATAGCATTAAAAAATGTATTTTCCCATGTAGGTTTAGAATCTTGTTTCCCTGAAGATAGCAACGATATTATGTATACATGGTATAGTCTAATGTTCAGTTTTAAGTTCTATTATGTATGTTGTCTATATAAATGATAACTTAAATTTTAGCATTTCCCTCACTGGAAAATTTAATGAATCAGAGAAGGATGATCACACGCAAGGTCACCAAATCTTTTCCACTGTAGTTTTTAGCTTGTAAATCAATTTTGGAAATTCATATGATGGGATGGGAAGGATTTTTCTTTCCATAATCTGCTTTCTTAAACTCTGGTCTCAACACAGAATATATTTTTTTTTCTGAAACAATTCTTAAAGAATTTTATATTATTTATAAGTTTTTGAAAGCATGGGAAACTTTCTCTTTATAATTCCTAATTTTAAAGGCAATTTCTCCATTCCTAACCATAAATACAAAAGATTAATAGCATGGTGTCTAAATATTTTTTCCAATGTATATTTCTAAAAGCTTAGTCCTTTAAAACTACCTCAATCTACCTTCTACTCAAACATTGAGATGAAATACAGCATCAGGAAATCTCATTAGAGCCAAAATACATTTTGTGTCTGTCCCACATTGGATTCCTAAAATGTGGCTCTGATTCAGGAGGTCTGTGGTGGGCCTAGACCTTTCTACAAGTGATTCTGAGGCCCAGCCAGGCAGGAGAACTACTGCTCTAAGCTTAAGAACAGTAACCAACAAAAACCAAACCAAACCAAAACTATCTCTCTTTTAACCAGCCATGTGTTAGCCTGGGGTGGCAGACCAATATTCCAATCCTATTTGTCAATTTCTGAGAAACACTGACAGCTTCGGTGATCCCCCGACCCCTGTCCAGAATAGTTCAGTAAGTGATAAGTGGGGAAACCCTACCCTCTTCTAAAAACCCGCCATTTCTCTTGGGAAAATAGCAACACATCATTTTTCTTACGAAAACACAAAATGCTTTAGGAGCCCATTATTTCCAGGAAGTCCACAGTGAAGGTAAAGGAAATTCAAGCTAAAGAAAATTGGGAGATAGCCCTAAAGAATTATGTGTCTACTTTTTTTGCTTTTGGTCATCTCACCGTGGGGCTCTTTTTATGAGGAATATCTGTCACTGATAATCTTTTTCTCTTGGTTTGAAATTAATGGCTTTACAAAGAGGTTGGAATGATTGAAAGAGGAAGAAGAAGAAGATGCTAACTGTGAGTCCATAGCCATCTCTGCAGGTTACCAGTTGTAACATCCTCTGTGAGGTAGTTCATATGGGTAAATACCTTTAAACCTTTAGTAACTAAAGAATTAGGAGACAAAGGTAAACTGTCTACCCAAGCATTGGAATTAATTTAGGAAAAAGCCACCAGTTTTCATTTAACCACTTTGAAAAGATTTATGCATTGTCTTTCCCCATCCACAAAAGAAAACACGGCCATGAGACAAATTACTCTTTGAAAATTTCATAAGACATTAATAACCACAGCAATAATAGCACTTGTGCTAAAATTAAAGTTTAAGAAGCTTTAAAATATTTTTAGTTCTTTTCATCTGAAATTGTTTAGACTACCTTCAGAGAAACTTTTCAACAGTTTCCTTACTGGAAAGAGTTGAGAAGTTTTATAAGGCCAAGGTCACTAGGGTGATTTGGTTTATAAGTTTTCTTTAAAAGAGAGAGAGTGAAGGAAAGAAGAAACAAAGCAGCAGCAGCAGCAAGCATTTGTCAACCAAAGAGGGTTAAAATAACAGACTGAGTTTTTGGAGAAATTACAGGTAGATCTGACTGTAGCAGTTAGATCTTTCGTCCTCATTTTTAGAAATTAAGTTTGTTTGTTTGATGTACCTTGGAGAAGGAGGTGCTTTCAAATGGTCCTCCTACAAATCTCCTTAGCTGTCAGCCAAGTCCAATGGACCTTAGCCGACTAACCTGAGGAGTACTTTAAAGTGAATTTGGGCCTATCTATAAAACCTCATACAAAGTCCTGTAACAGGAATTCACAAAAAAAATAATAAAAGTGCACCTGATTAAATGAAAGAACATTTGTCACCCTTGAATTACATAATAGCAATTAAATAACAAAAAGGAGAGAAGTACATGCATAACATGTACTCCTTGAACCTGAATTCAGAGTAGAAATCTGTACATTTGATTAATATTTCTGAGGGAGTGAGGACTCCACAAAGCAGCAGCAAAAATTTTCATGAAAGAGCCAGCATAACTGTATCAATAGAATTAGCTAGAACCTTTCTAGGGCAAGAAATAAGATCAGAGGCAGCAGTTTCCTCTCTCCCATGCTCTTTTAGGTAAAATGAGTAATGGTGGGTGGTTCCAGTGGGCAGCTGTGGCTGGAATTGATATCCTAAGAGGCTAGTCAGTGCCCAGTCAAAATGGCAACCAGCCCCTGCCTGCATTTAGACTGTTGCCTTCCTGATTTTTTCTGCAAAACTAGAGATAGAATGTCCTGTTGAAAAGGGCCTAGCAGACAGAGCACAGGACTGAAACTGAAGCTAAGACTTTCCATTCTAGGGTACTGGTTACTAACTGGGCAACATTAGGAAAGTAAGTCTAGCTGGGCCACATTCTCCTGGGCTGTTACAAGAGAGGACTGGAGGAGTCACTCTCCAAGGTTCTTTCCAGCTCTGAAGTTGTGTGTCAAAGAGAGGGGGAGATAGGTGCCAGTAAGGAGAGACAGCATTTTTACACTGGCTTGACTCTGTCCTGCCTCAGCACTGTGACGAGAATCATTGCTACGGATTTTTAGGAGGGGAAGTACAGAGCTCCCTAAAAACACAGGGAGATTATATAATGGCCTGACAAGTGGCTTGAGCCCAAGACTCTCTCACAGTAGAATGGCTTCTTGTCTTATCTGAACGCCTCTTCAACTGACCTAGGGGAGAGGTAAAGACATTTAATTAGGGAACCTAGGATGCAGGTCACAGTAGAAAAGGTAATGTAATGCAGGCAGTTCAGTGGAGGGTGGCTCATCACCAAGCATAAACCACATCAAAACATGCTCAGGATTCTACCAGATGAATTTGCAATTGTTTGTTAAACAACAAACCGACATGATTCCCACACCTGTGCTTGTCTTTTACTGTCAGCAGTGTCAAGTCTTGACCTATGTGTACCAAATCCACAGCTAAGATCTTGAAGGCTCTAACTTCTTATACCTTGATGTATCTTAAATTGAGGGGAGGGTGAGAAGGGGTACACAGCTGCCTTTTTTTTTTTTTTTTTGCCACCATTCCGAGGCTACTTAGGAATGGAGAAGACGCAGCAGGAAGTCATGTTGCCCAAAATCTGCTAGAGCAATGTTCGGTTCTAAAGTAAGGAAATCCAAGAGACCTTGAAGCTTGTAATAGACCCATTCTCTTGACTTTACAATATATTTTAATATAATCACAGGGGAAGTATGAGAGTTTATTTTTATTTTTATTTTTTTATTAAGTTTATTGGGGTAACATTGATTAATACAATTATATAATTTTCAGGTGTATATTATAATTTGACAACTGTATATTCTATTGTGTGTTTACCAACCAAAGTCCGGTTTCCTTCAGCTATCATATATTTGACTCCCTTTACCCACTTTGCCCCATCCCTACCCCCCTGTATTTAATCCCC
>NW_006442508.1:11050710-11072914 GCF_000325575.1 Pteropus alecto | reverse complement strand
GGATCATTTGTTTTGTTTTGTTGTTATTGAGTTGTATGAGTTCTTTGTATATTTTGGATATTAGGCCCTTATCGGAGGTGTTGCTTGCAAATATACTTTCCCATTCAGATGGTTGTCTCTTTACCTTGTTGATGATTTCTTTTGCTGAGCAGATGCTTTTTAGTTTGATGTCGTCTCATTCAATTATTTTTGTTTTTACTTCCCTTGCCTTTGAGGTCAAATTCATAAAATCCTCTTTAAGTTCAAGGTCCTTGAGCTTAGTTCCTATGTATTCTTCTATGCATTTTATTGTTTCAGGTCTTACATTCAGGTCCTCAATCCATTTTGAGTTAATTTTGGTGTGTGGTGATGGACAACAGTCTAGTTTCATTCTTTTGCAGGTGGCTTTCCAGTTTTCCCAGCACCATTTATTGAAGAGGCTTTCCTTTCTCTACCATATGTTTTTGGCTTTTTTATCAAAAATTATTTGCCTGTACAAATATGGGTTTACTTCCGGACTCTTGATTCTGTTCCACTGGTCCGACTGTGGAAGTAGGAGAATTTAAAAGATGGAGGCTGTAGATTCTTCTCAGTTGAGTTTTGACTCTGTTTTGGAAGTCCTCGCCTGCAGCGCGCACGTAGTGCAATGGGCTCTCTACCTACACTGCGGTGCTGCGCGGGCAGTGAACAGCCAGGTGGCTCAGGGCCTCTGGACTCTTTGCGTAGAAATATCCAGTTGGAAGGATGGAAGAGGAGGGCGCAGATTGCAGAGTGATTCATACAAGCCCTCAGGTGGAAATTTTCCTGACGCTCATTTCTCGGCCTTAGGAACTCAGGGTAGATCACGTCTGTGTGGACCTATCTTCCATCTTTTAAAAAGGGAGATTAAAAGCGCAGCTCTCCTTTCCTTAACTTTGAGAAGTCAGTTCTGTCCTATGGGTCATTTCTTTGGAGGAAGTGTGGGGGCCACAGCCCCTTCCAGCCAGGGACCTAAGATGCTAAACCACTTTAGAGGCAGATCCACGCGGACGGGTGAGGCATCCCCGCCGCGGACTCTAGTGTACCCCACCCCCCACGTCATCTGTCAAGCGGGTGCCTGAGACAGCTCCCTATCCCCTGATGAAACTTTGAAGGCGGTTTTTCAAAATCACCGCGGTGCTTCCTCCGCCCTTTCCTTAGAGGCTTAGGGCCGGGAGAGCGCGAGGCGTCATTTTCCTCCCATCATCCCAGACCCGGGGCCCGGGGGAAAGTCCCTGTAAAAATTCCTGGGTAGGTCCCGCCGCAGCCTGCAGCCGCCGGAGACCCGCGCGACCGTGCGACTGCGGGAGCGGACAGCCCCGCGGGCTGAGGGCGCCCGGCCGCGCCCCGATCTCTGTCGCTCCCTGCGCCCCGCCTGCCGCGGCCTCGCTCACCGCTGCGGCTTCTCTTTCCCCCGCAGCCGCGCCGGGACCATGTCGGCGGACACCGCGAGCGGCCCCACCGAGGACCAGGTGGAGATCCTGGAGTACAACTTCAACAAGGTCAACAAGCACCCGGATCCCACCACGCTGTGCCTCATCGCGGCCGAGGCCGGCCTTTCCGAGGAGGAGACCCAGGTGAGCCCAGCACGCGCCCCGCGCCCACCCCCGCCTGGGCGGTCTCGCAGATGCGGAGGTCTCCCTCGCCCTCGCCTCGCGTCTCGCCGCCCACCCCCGACCTTTCATCGGTCTGCCCGCACCCTGGGGGCCCCATCCCGAGAGCCCAGACCCTGCATCGCTCCCACCGCCGCACCCGAGGTTCCTGGCTCCATGGACACCCATCTGCGCCTCCATCCCCAGCCCGCGGGGGCTCCCCCAGGAGCTGCTTAGAAACCTCACGTTCACCGTTCCTTCTCGTTTTTCCACTCTCTACTACAGCCCGGGATAAACGCTCTCTTCTCCCTGCGGGCTGGGAGCAGCGTCCCTGACCCACACTCTTGCCTCGCTTACCGGGCTCAGTTTCTTCCCTGGGCCGTGAGCAAAACCTTCCCGAGAGATTCCGTGTGCGCTCTGAGCCCGGCGCTCTTAAATCTGTTCTCTGCGGAAATGTCAGAGTTGGAGGGGATCTTAATGATCAGCTATAAATTCGGTCCTCGGGTTTAGCAAACGAGGAAACTGAGGCCCAGAGGGAGGGAATTGATAGGACGGCACTGGTCATTAAGCATGTTCTTTCCACTATATCACATTGCAGCCTACTCCTAGTTGCAGAGCTAAAATTACATATTTTAGCCAGGGAGAGTTGGTTCACATTTTAAAAAATTCCCTGGCTCTAAGGTTTAGAGTCTTTTTCTGTAGTTGTCCAAGAAGGTAGACATCTGACATTGCAGCTAAATGGAGTGGAAGCAGATGTTTCCTTAAATGCATTAATTTACTTATCTGTTTTTAAAAGCTCCTATATTATCCTGAAAATTGTTTAGGGTAGAGAATGCAGCACTCTCCGTGATTATTAACCTCCAAGTGCAGTGTTGGCTGCTCTAAAACACACACACACACACACACACACACACACACACACACACACACAACCTGTTTAAACTCTGACTTCTATTTTCCCTTTGGTCATGGAAAGACAATTAGTTATGCATACTACTACTTGGAACTGCTGTAGCATCTCTCCCTTGGGAACCCAAAGCTCTTCAGACCTCTAGTCTCAGCTCTAACGCAGAGACATTCTTATTCTTCCCATTGTATAGGCCAGAACATTAGACACTGTCCTCTCCTCACCATGAATCATACTGAATTGAAGCTTAAAAGCTTGTAATGGGTCCTCCCATGGATCCTAGAACCAAGACCCTGGACCCCAAGTCTAAAATGATTTTTACTCATTAAGTCAGGAGCACTTTGGAGAATTTACCCCTAGAAAATCATCTCATTCCTAGGTCAAATAGAAAGTCAGGCATACCCGTTTTTACCAAAGGGAACAACTGTCTGGCTAACCAGAACCAGAACTTAATGGAAGGTGATTTACTGTAATCCAAGTCTTATAGCTCCTGTTTCTTGGAACCCTCTGAGGAGGCAGCCTGCTGAAGTTTTATCACTTAAAGCCCCATGATATATTTAGAAAAGAGGAGTGATCACAGAGACAATAATTACTCATCGTTTAGGCAGAAGGCTGTGGATTTATTGTGGATGCAGCACCAACTAGGGATCTAAGCTTTCCTCAGCCTCTTATTCTCCCACGGTAAATTACCATCATTCCCTCACCTGAAAGGCAGAATAATTATGTTGACCTTTGTAATGGCTAATACTTGGCAGTTATTGTTCCAAGTATCCTCCAAATATTATATCACCTATTTGTCACAACAGTGCTGTGAAGTAAGCACTATTAGCCCCATTGTACAGATAAGGGAACTAGGGCACAGAAAGGTTAAATAACTTGTTCAGGAATACAACTAAGAAGTAGCAGAGCTAGAATTTAAACCCCAGCAGTCTGGGCACAATCCAGACTCCTAATCAGGATGTTATGTTATCTCCACAGAGGAAGAATACAAACAATTGGGTTGGGTAGGAGGGAAAAAATGAAAAATTTAACTTATATTTCTTCCTGAAAAAAATCCATGCATTAAATAATAGTCATTCTAGGCTATGTTCGATCTTTCCTCAAGATTCAAATTATACTTTTTAAAAAGGATTTATCTTGTACTGGAATGAAATCAAGTGAGAGGCAGGAAAAAAGGCACCTGCTTCTTTCTGTGATTGAGGTCAGCCGATTCAGACCCCCGCATAGCAGGTTCATCTGCCCCTCTCAGGCAGTGCTACTCCCATTTCCCCTCTTTTACCTCCTTTAAATGAACAAATGGTAGACCCAGCCCTGAAATGAGTGGGTGTGGGGGTGAGTCAGCCTCATAACAGGGCCCCTGGCTTCCTTTTCCTGCCATGGGGCCAATACCTCCTTCCTCCCTGAGGCTTCCACAGCTGAGCTTGCCTCTCCGTCTTCCTGCACAGACCTGCAGGGAAACATCTGAGACACCAGAGCTCAGAGAGAGGCAACATTTAGCAGGTTTAGGGAAAGGCTTTCTAGGTAACCCTCTGTCATCCCTTACTGGGTCGGGTCTCATCTTCCAACTTCTCATTTTTTCAACCCCACCCTCCTGCCCCCTGCAATCCCTTCACAACACTCTCCACCCTGGTGTGCACTGGTGGGTGAGAATGGTTTCTTCTTTAATCTTCTCAAACATTTACATTTTAAAAAGTGTCTCCTAAAGAAAATAAAAGTATCTTCTGGAGCTTTCACTCCCAGTGATGTTTAAGGCAGGTTTTGTAGAAACTCTGAATAACTCATGGAAGCCAAGGTGTGTTGGGCCTACATATAAGCAGTGTCTGATATCAGCACATTCCTTTTTCTATTCTTCATTAGTGTTGTCCCTTTCCACAAGGAAAGGTTACCAAAATAATATTTATTTTATATGCCTGATTTCCTCATCCCTAATACCCCCCACCTCCAGAATTGGAATCATATTCTTCATTTTCTTACAGCAAGTAATATGTTAATAGAAGAAAAAAAGCATGTGATGCTCCTGTGAGACAATAAACTAGAGCTGATTCATATTGCTGATACTTTTGGCAGGGGCAAGAGTGAATAAAAGGTTGAAACAGTCTCTAACTGGGGCTTTGATGACCTCTTTATAACTGTTCTACTATGTTCTCTGCTATTGGGGGGATCACCTATAGGAACTTGGGATGAGGTGAAGGGTGCTCTAAATAAAATAACTTTTTAAGTTGCTTTTGCCGGGATCCTAGAATGGGTTTTTCTTGTGACAGTAATTAGATATCTCCTTTATTTAAATTAGATAAACCTTACAGAATACCAACCCTGTATCTTTTGTTGTTTTGAAGTCAGTGTTCGAAGTGTCTGTGAAAGCTCTTTCATCAGCCCCTTGGGAGGTTGAAATGATCTGGCATTTTCTATTATCACTAATTCAAGCGCAGTGTAGCTGGCGTTGGTTCTTAGAGAGGTTTCCAGTATTTTTATCTCCTCTTGATGTCCTGGGACTATTCCCAGAACTCAGTGGTTTTCGTTATTGGATGTTTTATCAGTTGAATAAAGACCTCTAAAGGTCTTCCCCTGAAAAGAACGAGATGTTAGCTACTAGAGAAAAGGACAGGAACGATGTTATTTTGCCTCAATCCCTCCCCATGGTGGTGTCTAATTATCATCTGTTCACTCAGAGTAAATAAATCTCTATTGGCGGGTGAGGGTAATGAGGGCATTCATTTATAAGCAAGCGAAGGATGAATGTCTTTCTCAGAGGATGCCTGAAACAGAGAAGGGAAGGATAAAGCCAGGTGTAAAATTAGTATTGATGTAAGTGAGATGAGATAAGATGCAGCTTTAGAGGAAAAAAGCAAACGAGTTGTTTAATGGTTTTCGTTGGACAGCAACTGGTTTGCTAAATTATTGTACATACTCTATTTAAAATATGTATCTTCAAAATAGTTGAGATTTTCTTGGACCTCATCGCATCCCCCAATGCTAGGGTTCAACTTGTTAAGCATTTGGATGCCAACTCACCAATTCACAAATGTGGTCCTTGCTGAAGTTATTTTCAGTAACTGTACATTAATATTCTGCTTCATTACTAATGTAAAAATTATGGGTGGCTCTTCTGAATAGGGCCAGCTCAATCATTTTGTCTTAAATAAGTCCTGATAGAAAATGAGATTTTCCTCCTCCAAGTTTTAATTAGCCAGTCTTTAAAACTCTGCCCTTTATTCAGCTCTAGTAACTGGAAACCCTATTGAATCAGACCTCAGAGCCTTGAAAACCTCCCCACAGAGCCACCTCATTAATGAAACTAGAGCCATGATGCTCTCACACTAGAATTCAGAGTTAACTAAACACACACATGGATTACAGAAGAAAATTGGCACCCACCATTAGCAATAGAACTTTGGTTAAAGCCGCTGAAGTTACATGAGCTCTTCTCTTCAAAGTTAGTAATCCCCAAGAGTGAACTATGGCACCCAGAGAGAAACCACCAAACAGAAGGCTTCCCTAAGGGTAGTCTGCTGCCCCTGGCTTTAGAGTACTTTTCTCTGCTGTCACCCCACAGCACAAAGATATATAAGACATTCGATCTTGACAGCTGTGTACTGCATGTCATGTGTAAACGCTATAGAACAGTCGGGGTGAGTTGTAGGTGTGGTCTCATGTAGCGCAGTCGGATTTGCATTGGTGCAGAGCCCTAAATTGTCCTGTGGCCTCACTCCCTTCTAGCTCCACAGGCATGATCCTTAGAAACACTCCTTTTCCTGTGGCTCTCACCCTTTCTTCTGATCTTGGGCTTATGCTGAACTGCGTTTCAGCTCCCTAGGTCTCTGAAGAGAAGAGATCTTCTTCAGCATGGCCCTAGGGCCCAGTCTATTTGTTCTGAGGTTAAATGTGCAGCTGGGCAGGTATCCATTTACACTAAGTCAGAGCCCTCCAGATGTTTCTCACCACACCATCTCCATCAGCACATTCCAGGTCTGACATCCCTTAGCTGTGCTCTTTCTGCTTCCTTTCTTTCCTCTCATGTGCTTACCCTTAGAAGAGGTAAATTTTAGAAAATGCAGAAGGAACAATTAGAGACTCCATGAGCTTACCTCTTTACTTACAATTAACCTGACTGGTGCTCTATTTTTAGGGATTTCCTCAAGTTCTCATAGCCAATTAGATACAATAGAGCCTCCTATTGGCAGAGCCCAGGACTACAGAGCCCGCAGTGGTCACCTACCCAAGCAGCTTGCCTGTTTACACCAGCAGGACATAAAAATATCGTCATTCTCAATATATGCCATGATATGTAAAAGGTTGGGAAGTACAGAAAGAGAATAAAGCCTGGAGATTTCAATCTTCTATCGAGCCCTCACTCATTCTCTAACTCTCCCATGCGGATCAGTGCTTGCTGCTTCTATTTCTCACTAGTCCCTCTTCAAAATTGTTGATTTTTTAAAATCCCAGTTTCCTCCTGGCCAACCTGGTCTGTACCCCACCATTTTCCCCAGCATGGATCTCCTTATCTCCTCTTTGCATAATTCCCGACCCCCAGAGTGTCATAATAAAGGCAGCCACTGTCTTTTTATATATAAACATGTTTTTGCTCTCATATGGTACCATGTTTAGAAACATCCCATCTGGGATCTTCCCTAAATCTATGGTCACTTTTGTGAGGTGAGACTACTGGAGTCACAAAGAGCTAAAAGATTCTGAATAAACTGATAGGTCCACTTTATCTTCTCTCATTGCCCAGAAGCCCTGGAGCAGAAGAGATTGAGTTAGCCTATTCCATGGATCCCCATGAAGGAGTTCTTCAAGACTGTCCAGTACTGTTAGCCATTGATTTTATTCAGCAAATACTAACTAAGTGCTACTGATGAGTAAGGAGGCCCTTGGTGAAATCAGCACACATTGATGAGATATAGCATGAAATCTCTCTGGGGCATTGAGGAGATGCTTCGATTATTTGTTCATTCAAAAAACACTGATTACTCTCTAACTTTAAGCCCTTGTGCTAGGGGCTAAGGATACAGTGATGTTAAAATGAAAATAGTCTCTGCTTTAATGAGTCTTATATTCCAGAAGGAAATATAAAATAAAAGGTGAATTCACAAATAAACAATGACAGATAAAAAAGTCCTGTGAGGGTAACAAAGTACTAAAATGGGTGGAGAACCTACTTTAGATAGTGGTCAGAGAAGGCTCATTGAGAAGCTTCTATTTAAGCTGACACTTGAGGATGAGAAGGAGATGATCAGATAAAGAATGAAGGCAGAACATTCTAACCCTAGGAAATGGCATGTGCCAAGGTCCTGAGGCAGGAAAGGTTTAAGTGTCAAGTGAGAAGAACCATCCCCATGGACACGTTCCTCACTCTCCTCCTTTCCATTTGGGCTACAGAGGCTACCTGTTAGAAAAGAATGGATGTTTCAGTTGTTTTCAGGATGTGACAGGTAATTTTTTATATTTCCCTCCTCCAGAAGTGGTTTAAGCAGCGCCTGGCCCAGTGGCGGCAGTCAGAAGGCCTGCCTTCGGAATGCAGATCTGTTACGGACTGAGGAGATGGTGGGCGTTGGTAGTTTCCCTCCACGAAGACCATCTGCTGCTTCTCGCCTCGGCTTAACCAAGCTATTTTGTTTTCTCAGTGTAGTAGTGTATGTTCCACCTTTAGCTGTCCTGTATTTAACACAATGTTGTATTTTTTTAATGTACATAACTAGAAAAGAAAGTTAACAATAGGAAGCTATGCACAGCTTCTATGTAAAGCAATGGCCTGGCTAGGAAAGTGGTGTGGCTTACTTCTCCCTTTGGATCATGATGACAGATTATGTGAAAACCATCCAAGTTCGCTTTTGATCATCACCTCCCAGTAACAATTTACTTTCAATATCCATTTCAGAGCAGGCAAGGTCTCTGTTGAAAAGATAACTTGACCGAGGAAGAGCAACATTTCTTTCTGAATCTACTTCCCCAAGTTGTTTTCCTCATGTTTCATTTAATACATCGAGGTTGAATGAGAATACAGAGGACTATTTGAGTCTCGGATTTCATAAAGTAGTTCCTTGGATTAAAGCTGCATTAACTTAGAACATTGTTAGGCTAGAAAGACAGAAACTCTGCAAGTAGCAAGACAGAAAAGCAGGTAACTAAGAAAAAAATCCAAAAACATCTTGAATTTACTGTATTTAAATGCGTTTGTTAAATTTATTTTGCTAAACAAAATGAACTGCTTTTGTCCCTAAAATGATTTTCTAAATAAAACCTTAACTTTTTTTGAAAATGTGCTGAGTCTTCTGTAGATTTTTAACTGAATAATAAGCATATCAAAGGAAAACAGAATAGCTCTAACATGAGAGCAGACTGACAAAAGAGCTGTCATTTTCTGAATTCTTGCTACTCAAAGCATGGTTCTGGACTGGTATCATCAGCATTAGCTGCAAGCTTGTGAGAAATGGAGAATCTCAGACTCTAATCCTGACCTACTAAATCAAAATCTGCATTAAATCGAAATCTGCATTAAATCGAAATCTGCATTTTTAACGAGGTCCCCAAATAGTGTGTATGCACATGAAAGTTTGAGCAGCACTGTCATAAAGGACTCTGAAGTCACTTTTCGTTCATTTTGTATCATAATACATTAAATGTCTCAACAGCCTATCAATTAAGATTGTGTTCGATTGTATAGAACAGTAACTTGATTACAATAGATTAACCAAATAGACTTTTTGTCTATTTAATTGATTAATTATTTTTACATAAGACATCAGTGGCTCCTTAATGTTGTCAAGGACCTAAGTCATTCTGTCTTCGTTCTTTGCTCTGGGCTCTTGTATTCAAGGGTGCAAAAGGGATGCTTGGGCATTGAATCTGCATTTTAAGCAAGAAAAAAAAGAAAAAGAAAAAGGCAAATGCCAGCTAAGACTCTCTCCTTTAAAAAAGGTTTCTTGGGAGCTCCACACTCAGAAACTTCTACCTATATCTCATTGGACAGAATTGGGTCACATGGCCACTCAACTTCAAGGGCATCTGGGATGGTACTTTAAATTGGGCATATAGCTGCCTTGAGCAAAATCAGGGTTCTGTTGGTAAGAAAGAAAGGGAGAATGGGAATAGATATTAGAAAGGCCATTAGCATTGTCTGCCAACCCAGCCTGGAATAACGCTGGTGTATATTTCTGAACTCTTACCTACATAGTCTTTTCAGTTCTTTAAAATAAAGAGCCCAAAATAAGAAACACGGTCATCCAGAATACAAATGTTTACAAGATCCAATTAAACATCCTTGTCAAGCTTCCTCTTCCTCTACCTTAAAACATTTCTTCTGTAAACAATACTCAGTGAACAGAACAGCCTAATCTGGCACTCTGTCCTGTACCCTCATTGGTGGTGGTCTGAGCATCTGTCAGCACTCAGCTCTGGATGCTGACATCACTTTCCAGAAAGACAGAGAGAAAGTGAGGATGAGGCAGGAATGTGTGCATGTACTAGACACTGGCAAACAGATAGGGAGGAAAAGATGTGCTGCTAATACGACTGTGGGCAAAACAGACCCAGAACTTGGTGATTTGCCCATGTCAAGCAATGAGAGAGATGTTAAATCAGGTCTAAGACCCAGATCAGAGAAGTCTTCTAGCATACCAGAGACATTATTCAAGAACGATCCATCCAGGACTAAAAGAGTTAACCAGCTGGACAGAGAGTGTGCCTTTAGCTTGGTGCCAAGAAGAACCATTTATGATAGAAAGATCACTTTCTGTGCTTATCAGGCCCAAGAGTCAAGAGTTTGAATGGTATATGCTAGGAGGAAATGAGGATTCGTGTCCTTTTTATCTTATTTTAATTAATGTATTTATTTATACAAGAATCAAGTGTTTTATTTGTTAATTTCTTGCATGTGAAATACTCCTCAATGATGTCCTTGACCTGACAGTCTTTGTCACGCCCCTTAACTACCACACTACTGCGACTAGCCATTTTAAGGGGTTTTCCCTCTCGGTCAGTTTTACAGAGACCCACCCATTCCCTAGTTTCTTGTTGTCATTCACCTCAATGAGGCTAACATGGTGTCTCCACCAACTTGACATCCACAGTTTCATCACAGTTGGATGCAAGCTCCAAAGATGGGTGTGGCGCTTGTCTGAGACTTTGTCAGCTTCGTGAATTCCACATTAGATTGCCATGGATGAAGCCAGTCTTCAGCACCTTTTGTAAAGCAGTAGTAACATCCATTACACCTCCAGCTGCAAGGCCTTCCTTAGCCAGTGGGTTACGAGTGGGTAATAGGTGGGTTACAGGTGCAGCCAAATCTTGAAAGTTCCTGAGCTTCTGCTCTGTGCAGCTGGACAGCAGCAGGGAAAGAATCAGTGCCTTTTAAATGTGAATTTGTTACCAATACGAACCTTCTTGAGTTAATTTTTTTGACTGTAGTACAAGGATATCAACAAAACCCATAAAAATTACCCATGATCCCATCACCTAGAGATAAATTTAATATTAATCTTAATATTATGGTATATCATATTGAGGGGAAACATGTTTTTGATTTTTTTTTTTCAGAGAGTCCCATGACCCCTTCCTTGGGTTTAATTAATTTGCTAGAACAGCTCACGGAAGTCAGGAAAACCATTTACTTACTAGATTACCAGTTTATTATAAAGGATATAACTTGCAAACAGCCAGATGAGAGATATGGGCGAAGAAGTGTGGAGTTCTCATGCCTTCTCTGGGCAGCCACTGTCCTAGCTCCCCCATGTGTTCACCAACCTGGAAACTCTCTGAATCCTGTGCTTTAGGGATTTTTATGGAGGCTTCATTGGGTAGACACGATTGATTACATCACCAACCATTCGAAATTAAATTCAATCTCCAGCTTCTGGCTTCCCTGAATGATGGTGGTGGGGTTGAAATTTTCAACTCTCTAATCACATGGTTGGTTCCCCTGGCAACAAGCCCTCATCCTCTCTAGGGACTTTCCAAAAATCATCAACATAAACTCAGGTATGTCAAAAGGACTTGTTATGAATAAAAAGACATCCCTTTTACCTTCATCATTCTAAAGCTATTTCAAAAACTGAAGCTATTTGAGGACAAAAGACCAAATATTAGAACAAAAGATACTTCCATCTTATCACTTAGAAATTACAAGGGTTTTAGGAATTGTGTGCCAGGAATAGAACAAAGACTGAACATATATATTTCTTATTCTAAATCACAGTGTCACAGGAAGGAAAGAGTCTTCCTAAGGAGACTATTTGCTCTTAAAAGTTTATGAAAGCACGGTGGTGAGGAGTTATGTTTATTTCTTTGTTTTGTTTTCTGGCTGTAAAACAGGTCTAGAAAGAGAAAACAATAAAGAATTCAGTGGCTGTGCACACTAATATAGCAGGAATTTAGGGTTGTGTCCTGTGGAAACTTAAGTAGGAGGATGTCTGAGATCCTTGGGCACTTAGAGGAAGGATGGAGGAGAATGATTTGGTAAGGGAGAGCAGGCTCCAGAGGTCATGGGTCAACATGTCAGCTGCACCAGAAAGCTGATTGAGTTGGTTCAGGGATTGTAAAATGACAATTATTCTATTTTATGTTAACATCTGTGCAGCACTGGGCCTATTGTTGCCATGCTGCCACTGTCCTCTGTTATCCACAGCCTTCAGGAAAGCTCTTTTACACAAAATGGCCTAGCATTGACGATGTTTTGTGAGATGGGGAAGGAGCTGCTTGAGCCATGTTTGTAGCATACAGTGGACTGCTGAAGCATTTGTTTCTGTCTGCTGTCTTTTTCTTATAAAGGGGGAACTCCTCCTACCTCATGTGGCCATGGAAGAGTAATTAATCTAAGTGCCCTAGATTGTCCACCCTATTCAGAGTTAGACACATGACCCAGGCTGACCAATCAAAATGGCATAGCCCTTTGCACACAGACTGAACCAAGGTATGAGCTCTTGATCTCAGCTGGGCCAAAGTCCTTCACTAAAGTTCTCCTAATTGGACCTGGAGGAGTTAGGGTTAATTTTCTATTATCCTCTCCTAAGAAGAGTTGTGAAGATGGAGGCCTAGCTTGCAGGCAGCCATCTATCCAGCCACATGGAGAAGGCCACTCATAATATGAGAGAATAAAGCCAGGCAGAAATGGGAGTTGGAGAGAAAGAGAGAGAGAGAGGCCAGATCCTGAGGCCCTCGTTCTAACTCTTCCTCTGGGCGACCGCAGCCTTCCTGGCTCTATGAACTAGTGAATTCTCTTTTTGGAGTATCTCTATTACCTGAAGCAAGGAGAGTCCTGACTAATGGCAGAATGAAGAAAGGAGGAGAGGAGGGCATGGAAGGAGGACTATCAGCCAATATAATAATTAAGAATTCAGGAGAAGCAGAAATTTAAAGTGAAAGAAAGCTAGGAATATATAGGCCAACAAACCTTGAAATAATTGGGCAGAGAACCAGACTTTTCTTAGTTGATGGAGACTTGAGAAAAAAATATATTTTTGCATATTAAAGGAAAGATGATAAGTAGGTAATTTATAGACATCAACTATATACTTTCTTAAAGTAAGTACAAATGTATGGTAGATAAGAGTTTATCATCTTGTTGAGGACATTTTGCTACACTCTCTTAACCTTTGCCATGTCCATTTAGAAATCTCGTTCCACATTATTCCACTATCCACTAAAAGGTCATTAAAAAACCTCATTCCAGCAGTTTCAAATGTATCTCTGCCCAAACTCAATGCCAAAGTAGCTAGCAATAACAAAGGTAGTAAGAAAAATAATTTGAAACTTTACATTTTTTTTCTCATGATTGAAATACTAAGAGGTGGTGAAGTGCACATAAGCCAGGCAAGGATCTGGGACATAAGCCACTACTTATGTTGGCAAGGTAGGAGAATAAGATTTTTTGGTTTTATGAAGCCTGGTGCTGTGATATTGTGGTCTACAGTATAAATAATTATAGGCACGAAGAAGCAAAGTTTTCTCTAGATCTTCTCTGTTTCACCTTCACCATCAATTATACTCTTACAAATATTTGAGCACTGCTGCACTGAGAATGTGCTTGCGTAAACATACATTTCAATGTGGCTTCTTAAAAGAGCTTACCACTTACACTTAGAAAAACATAAGAAACATTGGATTTGAATCTGTTTTACGTAACTCATCTAACTACTTAAATACAAAGACACACTGACTCATAGTTCATATGACTCATCCTTAGAGTTCCACATTAGCAATGCAGAAGGATTTTCTTTCTCTTTCTTCCAGATGGAAGCTCCCTCTCCCCACTCCTTTTTTAAAAAGCTTTTTATACAGGAATTTGGCATTGTCTGGGAGTGAAGAAGGCATATTTTTGGAGATAGTGACCCTAAGGATAAGAATCCTCAGGGGCATGGGAACTATAATCCAAAATCATAGAATCTTTTGAGGACACAGACTGGATATTCACAGATGAGAATGTGTATGTTTATGTGGCCAGAGGAGAGAGCCGAGGCAGAGAATCGTTTGTCCCTTAGCCCGTCTCTCCTTTTTCTTGTCATTTTATCTTAGAAGATGGCTGCCCAGCTAAAGACTAGATTTTATCAATTCTCATATAGTTAGGTTTTTTAGCCAGCCTCCAACACTATCTGCCCCCCTAGTATTCATAGCTTTCCATACTCCTTTCTCACTTTGTGCCAGGCTTGGTCCGTGTGACCAGTGAAAACAGCAGAAATGGTGGTGTGTTGCTTCTGAGATTAGGTCTAAAATATTTACAGCTTTTTCCCCCTGTCTCTGACTGGAGGAGATCAGCTGCCATGTGGAACAGCCTTATGGGGAGATCCACGAGGAACTAAGGCCCCTTTCTGAGCCATGCACCTAAAAAGAGTAAGTATGTTCCTCTTCTTGTCTCATAAACTTGAATGCAACTATGGCAGTGAGCTGTCTTAGATCATGGAGACAATAGCAATACCTTAGAGTTTGGAGGGCAACAAGCAAAAAGAACTAGGGTCTCTGTATTAGCCAAAAAACACCAGGGTTAGCTGCAACAACAACCAACCTTTAATTTCAGTGGCTTAAAAGCAATGCTTTATTTCTCACTCCCACAAATCTGGTACAGCTCTGAGAAATTTCTCAGGATGGCTGTCCCTCATGTCAATAGTGCTTCCACAAAGTTCAGTGAAAGGGAAAATGAGAGCAAAAGAGCTTTGCATTAGCCACTAAATGCTTCTGTGATACATCTCACACTCATATTTCACTGGCTAAAGCAAGTTGCATGACCATATCTAACCCCAAGAGGGCAGAGAAGAATCCTCCCTTACTTCTAGAAGAAGGAGACTGGAAATACTTTTCAGCAGAACTAATTTCTACCAAAGCACTCAACGCCATCAAGTCATCACACCAGCCTTGGGCAGGAAGATATCTAACAGAATAATAAACTTGGATCTTGATTAAGTTGCAGTGTTTGGGGATCTCTTAATTTAGAGCCTAGACTGTATCCTAAGCAATAAAGGCATATAGATTAAAGAATGAATATAGGACCTATCTATCTACTAACTGGTGCTAAAGTTCTTGACAAGGAAAATGAAGGTACACAAATGAATAGTCCCATTTACCCTTCCATATTCACTCTCCATCCTTTTCTACCCTCTTCTGTGGCCAAGGAAGGTGACATTTACAGATCACCTCAGCTAGTCTCCCTTGCCCTCTGATAGTCAATGATAGTCACTAGCAAGAGATCAGAACATAAGAGTAGAGTAAGGTCAGGGTATTTTTTACCTGTTGTTGTCCATCCAGAGTCACAGTTTGACAGTGACTATGTTTTAGCCAAGGCCACAGCTTCTGTCAGGATCTCTCCACAGTTGTAGGTCTCTCCAGCTTCCAGTAAACTTTTCCTCCTCTTGACCCATCCCAAGCCTAGAAGTAGTAACTGTTATTATCTCCAACTTTCCGTATCTTTTATTGGTTTCCCTTCATATGCTCCACACTTAATTGTCTTCAATTACCTCTGCCATCTATTCCCTGTCATACCCTGACCAATACAATACTTCTCCCTCAAATTATAGCTATAGTCAGAACAACCAAAGGCATAAGAAATGGGCAGACATGAAAGTCTCAAAAGGATGATGATGATCTTTTAGATCAACAGTAGAATAATCAGAGCAAATTGGCATTAGCACCCGAATCTCACAGTGCATGGGAAAGAAATCCCCATTATTGGGGATTTTATCATGAAGATGATAAGAAGCCAAGTGGCATCTTAAACATTTGTGACTAGCAAAAGCTAGTTGACATAATTATCCAAGAATTAAAGCTTATCCTCAAATAGCTCTGTTATTCATTTTAAATATCACTGGCTTACCAACTTAATTCCTTAGCTGGAGTTCCACTGAGTTCAGTCAGGAAGTTTTGAATTAGAACATGGAGTTTGCCAAGTTTCTGTCTGAACAAGATTCAGGAAGCCTCCAAAAATTTCATAGGCCACAAAGAGTACAACTTACAGCTCAACTCATGCCATGGTGAGAGAGGGAAAAAATAGAGAGAGAATGAGGAGTGGGGGTTGGGGGAAAGAAGAGAGGAAGAAACCTGTCTATCATGTTTATAAAGAGAAAGATGATTTCTCAAATGAGAAGCTGCCTCTTCTATATCAAAAAACAAAACTTTAGAAAAACTCATTTGGGGGTGTTCCCCATGGGTAGACGGGTAGGAGACCTAGAAGAAGATGTGGCTTTGCTTCCACACATGTCATCTTCCAATGGGGGATCTGCAGTGGCCAAAGAAGGAACCAGTAAGATCATGGAAGATGATTTTTATCCACAGAGATATCTAGGATAGAAATTTCTCTATGATCAAACAACACAGTTGAGAAGAAAATGAAAAATATTAGATTCTTCATTTATTAAAATATTCACTCATTCTAATCCAAAACAAACAACACCAACAATGTCATGTGTATTTTTTTGGATGCTGTTAGCTACGATGACTAAATATCTAACTTAAAGTGGCTTTCTGTTTTCTCATATAACAAAGGTAGGTGATTCCAGGCTTGGCTAATTCAACCACCTAACTAGGCCACAGCTCTAGGTTATTCTCTCTGAGATTTCTTCTCTGTCTCCTCACAGTCGCAAGATGACTGCTCCAGTTCCCAGCGTCACATCCCACATAACATCATCCAAATGGCAGGAAGGAAAAGCCCTCTCAGGACAACTCTCATTTTATTTTTATCAGGGAGGAAAAATCTTTTCCCAGAAGTCCCCCAGGAGTCTTCCCCTTACCCTCCATTGTCTGGAATTGGGCCACATATGCCACCCCATGCTTAGAAATGGCAAAGATAATCGACACTTAGAACAGACCGACACATAGTAGGAGCTCATTAAATATTTGTTGAATGAATAAAAGGTGAATTGGATTACCATAGTTGCCTTAGACTGATTACAGTCCATCTCCTAGAATCCATTTTCCTAGAACACATTGTCGCTTGATGGCTCAAGAAAAAATGGTATTTTCTTATCAAGGAAGAAAGAATTTGGGGGCAGTCAGCCAACAGTGTATGCCACATTACTCTATTTCTTCTTAAAGCAGAGAATGAGAGCAACCCAGGAAAGGGCTTGTTATTTTCTAACGGTAACTTTGAAAAGAAAAGGTTTGGGGACTTAATTGTTCATGCAAGGGGGCATCTCATTAGTGGACAAGTTACTATGTTCTAAAGAGAAATAAACCTTTTTTTTTCTGCCCTAGCTTAGGTATTAGTTCCTTCAGGATATTCTCCCTCTGACTAAACACAGTCTTGGTTAGGTATCTTTCAGGATATTACCAAGCACTCTTTACCTCTCCATAGTACAGCATTTACCAAATCGGGTTATATTTCCCATTTATTCTTCACTGCTGTAATAGAGGCTCCTAAGTGTTCACCAAACTCTGTTTCCTTTCCCTCCATGTACTCAGCTAGATTTCCCAACTGCCTTTACTATTAGCTGTGGCCATCTGAGTCTGGTCAATGCAATATGGATAAAGTGATGTATACCACTTGCAGGCTTGGCCATAAAAGCTAGGCATGCAATCTCCTAGCTCTCTCTTTACAATCTGCTGGCTGAATGGAGGGCTCTGTTGACAGAGAAGAATGTGGAAAGAGCCTGGAACCCGGAATGACTACATGGCAAATACCTGATCTCTTACCAACCTGAACTGGACTGAGATGAAATACATGAAGAGTACATTTTTTCTTGTGTTAAGTAAGCCACTGATAATTAGGTGTATGTGTTATAATAATTATCCCACCCTGACAAATACTGTTGCCCAATAGAATGAAAACCTCTTGAAAATAGAGGTCTTCTGTCTCATTCACCATGGTATTCCTTGCCCTAGCATAGTGTCACATAATAGGGATTTATTTTTTAAATGAAATAAATATAATTCTCTCAACATGTACCTACTATGTTCCAAAATAGCTTTAACTTTGTAATGCTGTATTGGTAATTTTTGATATCTCCTCATAGCTTAACAATGAAACTAACAGTAAATCCCTTTAAAAGGTGGCTGAGGTTATTGTCCTCTTTGGCAACAAGGAAGGAAGGAAATAGCTGCCCCTCACTTTTGAACCTGCATTACTGGGAAGAAGAACCCCAGAGGACAAAGTGAATGGTGGAAGCTTTCTCCCAATTTTCTTTAATTAATTAATTAATTTTTTTTTAGGCAAGGCAACCCTTGTTTGACCTCGCAGATTACAAGGACCTTGTCAGCTTACAATCCCTTATTTTTTATTTTTTACGCCTACAGCACCTAGTCTTCCTAGGTGGTCTGTCATTCAAATACCAACCAGGCCCGACCCTGCTTAGCTTCTGAGATCAGACGGGATCGGGCTTGTTCAGGGTGGAATGGCTTTAGACCGCTTTCTCCCAATTTTTGTGTTTAAAAAGACACTCAACAAAACATTTAGAGGTGAAAAAAAAAAAAGCGTTAACAGGTGCTATAATGTAAAGTCAACTGAGATGAGAATATTCTTGTTATTATCCTCAGCACGCATTATGTGCAAGCATTGCCAAACCTCCAAACAGTGTTTCTTGGTGGTTTTGAAACAACACTGACATCACCTGGGTATCTCTTTAAAAATGCAAATTCCATATTTTTAACCAGCTCTTGCTCAGTAAAGTATAAGAAACATTGCTACGTATCCTACTTTTTTTGTATTATTGTTTTTAATAAGTTAACTGGAAACAATTTTAGCACTCCTATTCCATCAAATTCCTTTCCCTTTTAACTAGCTAATGTCCATGTTAGGAAACCCCAAAATAGCTGCAGGGTTTCCTTCCTGCTGGCACTAGTTAGGGTGGGACAGTTACAGGTGCCCTCTCTGGCCTCCATTTTTATTGTTTTTCTGTCATCACTCAGCTACAAAGTGTTACTGATTTCCCATCTTACAAATCCTTGCAAATTTCATGCCTCCAGGAGCTTGGCTCAGGTTAAGGTAGTTGCTGACTTCTTTTTTACCTCAAAAATGACTACTGGAATTCCCACTGTTGGTGTTAGTGTAAAATTACACAACCGCTTCGGGAAAACTATTTGGCCATATCTACTAAAATTAAACATATACCTAACTTATGATCCAGAAGGTTTACTCCTAGATATATCTCCATAAAAAATGAATGTGTGTCCAAAACAGATGCGTGCACCAATGTTCATAGCAACATTATTTACAACAGCCTCAAACTTGAAGCAATCCAAATATCCATTAACAGGAGAACGGATAAGCATAATGGCATGTTTATATTATGAAATACTACAGAGCAACAATAAAAGAACAAACTGTTTAAACACATAACAATATGGGTGGATCTCAAAAACATTATGCCATGCAAAAGAAGTCATATACAAATGAATATGTGCTATATGATTTCATTCATGTGAAGTTCAAGAACATGCAAAACTAGTCTATAGTGATGTAAGTAAGAACAGGGTTACTTCTGAGTTAAATGAGGGGGCTATTGACCTGCAAAGGGCATGAGATAGTTTTCTGGGAAGATGGAAATGTTCTAAGTATTGATTTGGCTGGTGGTTTTATAAGTATATGCATATAAAAATTCATTGAGCTATATACTTAAGACTTGTGCATTCTATTTTATTTAATTCTAAAAAAATGACTGGCTTCTACTGCTCTCATGAGGTAGAGTCACATGTCTCTGCTTGTTACTTCCCTACTCTTTCTTGGATTTCTTGGGCTAACTTCGCTTCACAGGCCTCTGCAATTTTTTGTGTTCTTACTTACCAGAAGTTTCCTGCAGTAGTCAGTCTCTGCTTAGTCTTCCTTCTAGAGTTTTCTCTCACTGCTATTGCTTTGAGTGTGGCCAGAGCTGATCCTGCATATTTATTCCCATCACCTACCAGCAGAGTGGCTGCCTAGCCAGAACATCGCAGGCTTGGCCCTTCTATAGCCTAAAGTAGCTGTTACTGATTCTTTCCTTATGCCTCTTTTAAATCTTCTAATTTCTATTTCTTCATCCATTCTCCTTCATAAATTGTCTCCTGCTCTGGAGTGAATGAAAAAAAGTTAATACTTCAGTTGGTGGATTTAATTAAAACCACTGTGGTTTGGAACACAAGCCCAGATAGGTTTGCCAAACAGAGTGAATGTGGTGTCAAAGCAACCAGGTGATCTGCTAGCGATGGAAGGTTTACAACATCAGAGGCTTAGAAGGTCAGTATTAAAGATGATTAAATAAAGCCAAGTGTTATAGTTAGATGATAAATACAAAAGAGAGAGCACAGTCCCAGTGTGCTCCTTTTTTTTAGCTCCTTATATCTTTGTATTTTGCTATAAATTTCACAAATTATAAACTTCAGATATTTTTAGGGCAAAAGTACCAACCCATTTGGACAGAATCCAACGTTTGTTCCAAAGTGGAACAAGTGATTCTCTGACCAGAGTCGAAAGACAGCCACCTAACCCAAAACGAGGGGGGAAAAACTGTAAAGCATAAAATACGTCTTCTTTAAAGTGCTGAACATTCTGAGTCACCTTCAGAAGGGAAAACAGCAGTAAATTAGGAGAAGCGAAGGTGCCATCTTGATTTGGAAGAGTAGCCTCTCCTTCAGGGCATACAGCTTTCCTTTCCGGTTACTGTTAATGGAAAGACAACAGACAGGGCTCTGGAGTTGTCACTTCTTGAGGGAACCCAACTTGCTAAGGAGGCTCTAGGCCAGTGGTTCTCAACTTTGGCTGTATGTTGGAATTATATGTGGAGCTTTAAAAACCACTGATGCTTGGAGCCAACCCCAGAGATTCTGATTTAATTGGTCTGGGATGTGGTCTGGATATCAAGATAATTTTTGTTTTCACGTGACTTTAACGTGCAGCTAAGGTTGAAAACCACTGATCTAGAATCTAGCTGGGTACTTAGCAGGTTATCAAACATTCGATAAATATTTGTTTCTGTAGTTATAGTAAAATCTAGAAAAAGATTTTTATTGAGATATAATTGACATAAAAGTCACCATTTTAAGTGTTTTAATATATACAGAGTTGCATAACCAGCACCACTGTATAATTCCAGAGCATTTACATTGCCTTCCAAAAGAGTCTCCATACCTATTAGCAGTTAGTCTCTAGTCCCCCTTCCTCCAAGCCACTGGCAAATATTAATCTATTTCACGTCTTTATGGATTAAAATGTATTAACAATTAAAATTATATAAAAACATGTATATAGGGGTATACATTTTTAATTAGTGAAGCTATTAATAAGTGAAGACTATTTTTCTAAATTTGCTTAATATCTCCAGGTCTAAAATTTTTTTAAATTTTAAATTGAAATTTTTGCCTATTTTTAAATTGGTTTGCCTTCTTATTATTGAATTATAAGACCTCTTTATATATTCTAGATACTAGACCGTATCACAAATATGGTGTGTGATGTTTTTCTCCCATTCTATGAGTTGTCTTTTTACTTTCTTGATAGTATTCCTTAATATATTAAAGTCTTAATTTTGTTGAAGTCTAATTAATCTATTTTTTCTTCGACTGTATATTTGATGTCATATCTAGGTCATATTAATTTTGAGAACAAATAAAATCATTACTTTTGTCTCTTTAGCTGTGGTAGGCAACATCTAAGGTGGCTCCAACCCCTGCCACCTTATATTCATGCTTTTGTGGAATCCCCTCCCCTTGATGTGGGCTAGACCCTATAACAAAAGTGACGGGACATCAATTCCAAGATTAGGTTACAAAAAGGCTATCACTTATGTCTCCTATCTTGCTCAGGCTCTTACTCTGAGGGAGGCAGCTTGCAATTTGTGGGCTGCCCTAGGGAAAGGCCCACATGCCAACAAATTGAGAGAAGCCTCTGGCTGACAGCCAGCAAGAAGCTAAAGCACCCACCTAAGCTGCACCCAGATTCCAGACCCCCAGAAACCGAGATAATAAATACTTACTATTTTTAGCTACTGAGTTTTAGGGTAGTCTGTTACAAAGCAGTGGACAACTCATGTGATGACTTTTTGCAAAGGCAAAATGAGGGAAAATAAAAAACTAATCTAAAGCCTTGGCAGCAGAGCACCCTTGCCTCTAAAAGTAAGACAACTAGAATTCAGTTGATTAACTGAATGATATTCACTGGGCCATCAAGGCACAAGTTTTTGTTTTATTTTCTAAAGGAATCACTAATCAAATATGTAGATAATATATATTTAATATAACATATTACATATTAATATATTTAACACAATATATTAATATAAAATGTATACATATATTTATATGTTCTATATTACTATAAATA
>NW_006442508.1:11047613-11050349 GCF_000325575.1 Pteropus alecto | reverse complement strand
AATAATATAATAGACTATATAATTAATTTTAGATCAATAGCACCTGTCTCTAAAACATTCATTCAGAACATCTAAACGAGATTCTCTCCTCCCCTTTCCCTTTACCCACAGCTGTTTGCACTACCTTCGAATTGGTGTGAGGTTACAGAATACGAGCAATTATAATATCAGTCTAAGCAAAACAGGGTTAGGAAAATGACTTAGTTATCTATATAATATGCAATATATATAAAGTGACCATATAACTTGCTCCCAAGACCATCTTGATTTCAAATCTTCTTTCTCATGTTCCAAGTGTGTCCTGTTTGGGGTTCAGAAAATAGAGTTGCCAAATATATACCACTGGGTTAATCAGTACCATTTGGAATCTTTCGCGTGTTTAGATAATTCAATTTCATTTTAGTTAGGTTAGGCCATTTGCACCAACAGTTAAGAGTGTGGAGATTAATAAGTGAAAACCTTACCAAGAGTTTAGAATTCTGGAATTAATAGATAAGTTATAGACCATCACCGAAGCTAAGAAATTTTCTAACTATAGCAGCAACCTAAGAGGTCCTGTTTGTGGATTTAGCTGAGTCTAACCAAGGCTAACTATCAAAGCAGTTGCCTGACACCGTCTGGGGGAAAACACAGCAGGGCCGAGTCTAACATGAATCCCAGACAGAGGGCTGTTTTGCTCCGAGGAGCCGAGCAGCTGGCCGGAGGAAGAGAGAACTTGGTATTGCTGCCCTGGCCAACGCTGTCATTCCTTTCATCTTCTCTCATAAGGAATCTGCTATGTTGTCCAGTCTTGGTACAAAATACTTATTCCATAAAAGCACATGAGTGTCTGGTTTGACCATAAGAAGGGGCCGTTCCCTTCACTTTTTACTCCTTTGCACTATATACTCCTTAGTGCTTGGGGTGGGGTAGGGTGGGCATAGAGAGCCAGAAGAAAAGCAAAGACAAAGAATTAGAATTTTCTGAATCAATTAATAAAATTGATTTATCATTTTTTAAGCCTGAGAGTTATTTGGAGATATTAAAAAGCTTGGAGGGAGCATTTGAGATCTTACTCTCCCAAGTATATCATCAGTTTGGCTCAAATAAACTGATCATAAAAAAAAAAAAAGAATTCAGAAAAAAGAGAAAAGCTTGGTAATATAAAATCAAATTCCACAAATGTGAACTAAATGCAGTTTCATTTCAGTATGGTAAATATTGACTGATTGGCTCAGAGGTGGCAGACACAGGTCTGGGCACTGAAGTACAGAAATGAGTGAGACTGGACCTGCTCTCACTAGATGGATGCTCAGCGTCCAGCCTCAGTGTTTCAGGTGAGCTCCCAAGGGCCATATACTCCTGCCTTATACAGTACAGTTGCCCCTCAAGTCTGTGTGTGTCTTCAGAATTGAACTCAGGTTAACTCAGGTTAAGGTGGATGGAGTTTAAATAAGGATCTTTGCCTTCCTTGCTTTTAAAAGATGCAAAGACAAAAGTATATAAGCTCACCCTGTTGTGAGATCCCAGTGGGGCCTTGTTAGGTGGTTTTTACCCCATTTTTGGATTGGGGCACACCCTAGAGCCACTTAAATGGGATTCGGAGAGAGGAAGGTGATCACTGCAACTACCCTGCTCTCTATTCCCAGGAGGCAGCAGAAAACTGGGCACCGAAATAGCTTGTCTTGGTCCAGCTATGAGGTATGGACCTTTCTTTAGAAAGGAAAGCTAGAAGAATAGAAAGGTTTAGAATAAAAGAGTTAATGGCTTTGACAAGGTTTAGGGTTTCAAGGGAAAACCTTCAGCCCTGGGCGGTCAAGCAGGAGAGCAAGACTGGGCAGGTAGAGCAAAGAGCTTATTCTCCCCTCTCCATCAGAGTGGCACCTCCCAGCGGTGAGTCATGGACCTTGGTTCCTAGAATTCCAGCCCACACAGCAGAAACCCTGGGGAGCTAAATACAGCAGCTGCAGGCTTCTTACGTTGTTAAATGGAGAATGAATAAAGCTCTCATAGGACAACTCTCAAAAAAGGAAGTTGACAGGTTCACACATCCTTTTTCCACAGAAACAAGGCCTACCTATCCTGTATAAAATTATCAACTTTTGGATTGGTTTCTGAGACCTTTTCATATTCCATTTGATTCTAATCTTCCATGGGAGACTATGGCCTTTTCCTTTCCCAATCTCCACCTTCTTCCATCAAAACTTACTAGTCCTTATGGTGACTGTGTGTAGTGCTGGGTGAGTTGAGTGGGGGACTGGTCAAGGGTATCACTTCACAAATTATATGGCTGTCTGGCCACTCTGCTGTACACCCGAAATTAATATAAAGTAATATTGGATGTCAACTCTAATTGAAAAATTAAAATTAAAAAAATCAAAATACAAAACCTTACCTGTCTTGTGTCTCATTCCTTCCCGATTTACACTCTGCTGAGTAACTATCAAGGTAATCTAAGAGTGTCACCGAATAGTGCGTTTACATTTTAAGGCAGGCCTTCAGTTCCTCAGCTTAAAGGTATATTGGATGTCAGAATTTTGGATAAGCACTTTTGGCATTTGAGGGTAGGAGACTCAATGTATTAAGGTCTCCAACCCCTCCCTTCCCCCAACCATAGTAATATGATTTATATTCACTACCGGCTTTAATGATTTGGATCAAAACTTTTCCATTTGACAAAATCTTTTAAAATTCCTTCCATTCTGATAAACTGTGTTCATAGGTCTCCAATGTCACCAAAGGTGACCAAAAATGAAA
>NW_006442508.1:11032627-11047569 GCF_000325575.1 Pteropus alecto | reverse complement strand
ATGTGCCAATCACGACCCCACAGAATAGCTCCAAAGCTTTCCTCAAAGCTGTCCAAAGCTTAAGGGAGAACAACCACAGATTGTCCGAAGACATATTTTTCTCTCCACAGGTATTAGGCAGCTTAAAATATACTTCGGGAGATCAGACCTACAGACATATAAAATCGATGACCAATAATATTTTGAAATGTGGATTTCTTCTTCTTTTTCTCTCTGAATGGCTCCTTTCTCTCCTTTCCATCCCAGCAGACTCTGGCCTCATTGCCTTGACGGAGGGAGGTAGCATGGGAAAAAACAGATATAGTTTCAAAGTAATTTTGCTCTAGTTTAAGCTCTTAGGGAATGCTAGGGGTGGGGGCATTGTAAAGGAGAGAAAAGAAAGAGAATTTGTGTTGTCATCAGACTGGAAAGAGTTTTCCATAGGTGAGAGTAAACGGAGGAGAAAATGAGAAGTCGTGGATTCCAGGAGCAGAAAAGATCTGTGCCCAGCTTTGCAACACGGTCACTGCTAAGGAAAGAAAATCCCAGAGGGAAAATGGCTGTGTTTAGGCAGAAGGGATTGAAGATAGTCCTGCCAAAGACTACCATATCCCAGTCATGGCAGAGAAGCAGCAGAAGGCTGGAGGACCTGCAGGGAACACAGGGAGAAAGATGACAAGTCTTAGCAGTACCCTGTGTGGGCCAAGACTCAGAAGATCTTCCCTACCTCACCCGTAATACCCCTACCCAACATCTTGGCACTCAGGAGGCTGCTGGAACCCTAGAAAAGAGTGAGGCTGCTTTTCCACTGGCTCAAGGTCAAAAGCAAGCTGAGTTATAGAGAATGAAGGCATGTTTTTCATAAACTTGAGTTTATGCCCATGATTCAAGGCAAAGAAAGTAGTGAGTGGCATGAGGGAGAAGGATGTAAGTGGCCCCAGGGCTGGGGGAGATTGGGGTTGGTTATGGAGAGTGAGTATGAATTCTCCTGGATTACCAAACTTCCGCCACAGAGAAGGAGTTAAAGACCTAGTTCTTTGCCTGCGCAAGAGCTGTGTGATTGCTTATCAACAAGACATTACTAACAATAAAGCTCTTTGTAAAGCACCTTCATATATGTTTGTTGATGTGGTGAATCCTGTAGTGATAATTGCTAAGATACAGTGTTTATTTACTAAATAAACTGAGTGAGATTTGGAACTTTCCCTATAAAAGGTGAAGTTTATTCATCTGAGTAGACTGATTTAATGTTCATGATAGCCAACCAAATGAGAAAGCTTATTTTGGCAATAGGTGTGAGAGACTTTTTATTGTTCCCATTTTGTTCTTAATCTTTATGCCCTTGCAAAATAAACTGTGCACCTCAATGCAAAATAAACAGAGAACCGACAGCATGTTTTAGCCTGATTTGTGTTGGATGATTCAAGGTTTCCCCAAGAATGTGTCATGCAGCAACCTCCTCTTCCACCAATTTACATTTTTTTCTTTAATTCATAGGCTTTATTATTTTTTTTAGCAGTTTTAGGTTCCCATATACCTTCTCATCCCTACACTCACCCAATTTCCCCTGTTTACTGATATCTTACACTAGTGTTACTGATACCTTATACAATTGTTTTGATTGAAGAGCCAATACCGATATGTTATTAACTAAAGTATAAGTTTAGGCTGGGGCTTATTACGCTAGGACTGTTGTACAGTCCACGGGCTTTGACACATGTGTAATGACACATATCCACCATTACAATATCATGCAGAATAATTTCACTGCCCTACAAATTTCCTGTGTTCCACCAACTCATCCCTCTCTCCCTTTCCTCCCCAAACCTGGCAAGCACTCCAATTTGCTTTTATTCTTCACACAAACAACTCTGGGGAAAATGAAGATCCAATGACTATATGTACCATTTACATCAGTTTAAATTAAGTCCTACCACCTTTATCAGTAGATGAGCTTATATTTTTTTCCATAGCTGTAATAACCGTGTGTACTATTTTGAATTCTAATTGTTTTCAATCAACATTATTTCATAGATCTATCTCCATGTTTAAGCATAGTCCACATACTTATCATCTCTAATCTAGCCATAATTTTAAAGGATGGATTACCTTATAATTGCCATAATTTTGCTGATGAATTGCTCTAGTTTTGAGATGTTCAAGTTCTAGCTCTCCTACATAAACAATTGCCATTGAATTGCAATTTGATTCTTGTGAACTAAAAGGTGTCTAGCTTTTATCCATTCTCTTATACAGAGGGTTATGTTTTACTCAAGGAACAAGTTTTTAGAGATCTCTCATAATTCAAGACTCATTTTCCTATAGGAACCATAAAAAATATGAGGGATGCATTCCTGTAGTACAAAAATCTATAACTATTGAATAGAGCACAGTTTTACTTTAACATTGAATTTTTAAGTACTGTTTAAAATTTTTCCCTTAGGGCTGTCTCCTAAATTAATAGCACACTCTTAATTTGGTTGATTGACCTTATTTATACCATTTTTATCATACCTAACTTTTATTCTGAACTTTCTGATTTATGGTTGCATTTTTCAAACCCTAGTTTTAGCAATATCACTTGAATAATATTTCTATAGAATTTATAAAATGTTTTAAATCATAGTAACACTATCAGAATAACAATGCAATAAATGCTAAAATTACTCACAGAATTTCAGGTGTCTTTAAATAATGATTGTGCTCCTGACACTGAAAATGAAGAAAATTACAGTTTGCCAGTGAAAGGGTCACTGCCAGGTGCTAGGTAGCAATAGATTAAAATTTATAAGTCATTTCCTTAAACAGCAAAACAATATTTTTATATCACACTACTTCTGTGGAACTTAATAAGAAGATTATTTTAAGCTAAAGACATTTGAAATTCAACAGATGCAGAAAGAAGCCTCCTCAGAGCTTTCCTTATCTGATAAGAGCACAACTTCTGGGAAATGGGGTTGCCATAAATCCCCTCTCTGGTGGAGTTTCAAGGCCCTGAAGAAGATGGAAAGACCACTGCACCTGTACAAACAAACATTATCACAAACTCTCTGATCTCCCACCTGTTCTTCTAAAATCCTGTTGGTCTTTCCTAAAGAAAGGATTTGTTCTTCTGGGAGAGCCATCTCTTCCCTCCCTTGTCCCTACATAGTGAGGTCTATAAGCCTCTAACTGTAATCATTTAAAGAGCCAGCTACTTCTTTCTTTGGTTTCTGTATGCATACAAATAAACCCTTTCCCCTATCAATCTGTCCTTTGCTGGTTTAACCTGCAGTACCCAGACACTAAACTAACAGGATAGAATAAACGTTTTTCCTCCTTCACACTTTAAATTTAAAAAATCAGATTTTCTTACATGCATTTTCATAACTGAATGGAAATAGCCTGTCCCTTTGTATTTCATGTACCTTAAAAACACTAGAAGTTTGTTTCCGCACCACCCCCCACCCCACACCGCCCCTTTAAGCTATAACTCATTTTATCTTGTCATAAAGAATTTTTTCTTTTGGAATGGAAGCATGGGGGTTTTGTTTTTTTTTAACACAAAAAACTTCCAAGGAGCTGGACAACTGCAAATAACTTAAAGAAGTCTTATCCTGGCTGTGTAAGAATGTGTCTGATTCTTAGGCTGTGACTTTCCTTTCTTTGAGAAGTTACTTGGCCGAGGTCTACCATTCCCCAGAAGGACTTAGAACTTCACTGCAGAAAATGGCCCAGTGAGAGGCTTGAAATAGCCATTGTTCAGCCAACTTCTTATATTTGTCTTGGTAAATGTAGAAGCTACAGAATCCCAGTCGGCTGCCCTTAGCTGTGATTCTGCAGGGTGTACTAGTGTTGCCTACAATTTTCCTCTAGTCAGCCTTACAGACTCTCCCAGCTACAACAGCTGCTCCATCCGTGTGTATCAAAACTATGTAGACTAGGTTTGTAGCTGTTGTTTTACTGTGGAGTTGTAGGAGTCTCTTATATTTGGGTTATTAATCCTTATCAGATAAATGGTTTGTAAATATTTTCTCCCATTCTGTAACTTGCCTTTCATTCCACTGATCATTCCCTTTGCTGTGCAGGAGTTTTTTGGTTCCACTTGTTATTTTTTTTTTTCGTTAACTGTGCTTTTGGTGTTATACAGCCAAGATGTGGAAACAACCTAAATCTTCATCAACAGATGAATGGATAAAGAAAATGTGATATATTCATACAAGGGAATACTATTCGGTCCTTTAAAAAAAGGAAATTGTGCCATACGCGACGGCACGAATAAACCCTGAGGATTTCATGCTGAGTGAAATAAGCCAGTCACAGGAAGACAAATACTGCAATTACTTCCACTTATATGAGGTATCCAAAATAATTAAATTTGTAGACTCCTACAGTGGATTAGTGCTGCCTGGGGCTGAGGGGAGGTGAGATGGGGAGTTAAAAATGACAGGCTTACATTTTCAGTCAAAGAAGATGAGTAAGCTCTAGAGATCTGGTGTAAAACATTGTACCTATAGCCAACAATAATGTATTGTCCACATAAAAATTTTTGAGAGGCTAGATCTCATAGTAATTATTCTTACCAAATAAAATATATATTTTTTAAAACTGTGCAGATTAAATAGAGAAATGAGTAAAAGAAAATACAGACACTTCGCCATTGAACATCTCAGTTGGCAGATGAAGGCTATTAAAGGAAGATCTTGAAATATGAAGACCTCCTACATCTTGGAAAATTCAGCAGAGGGTCTGAAGAGTAGTCTACAGAGCCCTGGCTCCTGGCTGTTTCTCTGGTCCCTCTCTCCACTTTGCTCCAGAGGGAAGGGCAAAGAGAACTCAGGGATCTCATTAATATCAAAGGAATATATAAAAGAAGCCATAGTAGATCATACTTCCTATAAATTACTGTTAATGGGTGAACGTATACTGGTTCATTGATCTGTGGAATCTAGACCCTAGCTACTCAAAGTAGTGGGGTCCAGAATGTTAGGGGCTGAATTGTATTCTCCCAAAATTCATATGTTGAAGTCCTAATCCCCATTACCTCAGAATGTGACTGTATTTGGAGATAGAGTTTAAAGAGATAATTAAGTTAATAACCAGTTCATTAGAGTGGGCCCTAATCCTACATGACTGGGATCCTTTTAAGAGGAAGAATTTTAGACACAGACATGCACAGAGGAAAGACTATGTGAAGATATAGAGAGAAGGTTAATGACTATAAGCCAAGGAGTGAGTCCTCAGAAGAAACCAACCCTGCCAATACCTTGATCTTGGACTTCTAGCCTCTGGGATTGTGAGATAGTAAATTTGTTGTTCAAGCCACTCAGTCCGTGATACTTCGTTGTGGCAGCCCTAGCAACTAATCCATAGCATCAATATCACCTGGGAGCATCTTAGAAGTGCTCATTCTCAAGCTCCAACCCAGACCTACTGACTCAGAATTTCTCATGGGGAGGAGGGTGAAACCCCCAAATCTGTATTTTAACAAGTCTTTTGAGTGATCCTTATGTAGCTAATGTTTGAGTGGCACTGATCTAGAGCAGTAGTTCTCAAGCTGCACATCACCATGCTCTGGGCAACTGTTGAGAAAGAGCAGTGCCTGGGCCTCACCTTGACATTTTGATCCAGTTGGTTGAGGATTGGATAGGCAGGAGTAGCAAGGGCAGAGCCGGCTTAGGCATTTTTTTAAAGCTCCCCTGTGGACTGTAAGGTACAGCTATGGTTAAGATCCCCAGGTCTAGAGCCTATTGGCTTAATGTAGAAATCTGCAGAAGAGATAACTGATTGCAGGCACTTTGGGATAAACTAAGGCAGTTTCCTAACTCCCTAGCTTAAGTAGCTTCTTCACTGGTTATGTGTGATTTCAAGAATAAACTGAATTCCTTCTCTAGATATAATGAAGCATTCTTTCTTCCACCTGCAAACCCCAGTTCCCTTCTGTGACTGGGTGTGATGGTTAATATTCTGTATCTAGTTGACGGGCTATGGGATGCTGAGATTAAACATTATTTCTGGGTGAGTCTATGAGAGTGGTTCCAGATGAGATTAGCCATTTGAACCTGTGGACTCAGTAGATGTCCCTTAGTAGATCACCCCCATGTGGATAGGCCTCGTCTAATCCTCTCAGGGCTTGCATAGAACAAAAGGTGGAGAATGAAGGAATTTACTTTTTTATTTTATTTTATTTTTTCTTGCTTCACTGCCTGAGAGGGGACCTCTCATGTCATCTTTTCTGGCCCTCGGACCAGGATTTGTACCACTGGCTCCTTTGGTTCTCAGGCCTTCGACTCTGACTGAATTACACCACCGACTTTTCTAGGTCTCTAATTTGCTGATGGCAGATTTTGGAACTTAGTCTCCATAATTACATGAGTCAATTCCTTATAATAAATCTTATTAAGAAAGATATAGTGATAGATAGGTAGGTAGACAGACAGGTGATTATAGATAGATAAATAGATAGATAATAGATAGATAGATAGATAGATAGATAGATAGATAGATAGATAGATAGATGACAGGTAGATAATCTCCTACTTGTTCTGTTTCTCTGGAGAACCCTGACTGCTATACTGAGCAAGCCCAAACGTCAAGGAGCTAAGAACATCTTAATAGATCAGAGCAGCCCAATCCACCAGATTGAGAGAAATTGAATCATTCTGGATCTAGAACTGTTGTCCTTTTGTCTTGCCTGGAGCTGGACATGTGCAAGGCCCCTCCAGAATAGCTTACGGATGTATGGTGCCATTCCCCCAAGGGGTTAGTAAAGCTTATATTCGAAAAGTGTCCAGGCTCCCTGTTTAAGGTTTTACAAACTCCTCTATGCTGAGGTGTGAATGCTTAAGTTTAATGAGGTATCATTTCTGCCTGTTTGCATTTTAAAAAGAGATAAAGCCTTAGGTTACAAGGAAAGAACTCTGGAGGTGGAACTTTATACATCAGCAAACTAGCAAGAGAGGTGGGGGCTGGACAAGAAAATAATACTACTAATGATAATAATCATTGAGTATTTACCACATACCGGGCCTGTACTTAGAGCTCTTCATCCATTATTTCATTTAATCTTCACAGCAACGCTAGAGGTAAGTTGGGAGAACTTGAACTTAAACCATCTATACCCACACAGTTTACTGTCTATATTAACATGACTTTTATTATCCCTCTGCCATCAGCCATACAGCTTTAGAAAACTCTTGGCCAGGAAGATGAAGTTACAAATAACTTTGTTATTGTCTTGAAAGTACTCCGCTGGTCTCATTAATTCTCAAGGCTCCTTTGGAAATCCTTGTCTTGCTGTGTCTGTCAATCTCTTGCTGAATCCTAATCAAACCCCTAACTCATCAATGCCCCACCACTGCCCTCTCCTTACTAGATGCCGCTAAGATTCTGTAGAAACAGAGTTCCCTTATCTCAGTAAGCTATAAACTCAGTTTTGCTTTGTCCACAAGCTATTTCAGGAGCAGCATTTGACAAAACAATTCTTACCTCCATTTTACAAGTGAGGAAATTGAGGCCCAGAGAGGTTCGTTAATTTATCCAAAGACACAGAGCTAGTAAGTGGTGGGTCCAGAGTTCAAATCCTGCCATTCTGATTCCAGAAAGTACATTCCCAGCCATATGTTTACAAGTGCCTCCCTATACATTTGAAATCATACAATACAGTCGCTTAGTTTTTCTCTACCAATGGTCAACCATGTGGTAATAATCTCAGAGAATCTGGAATTTCAGATGGCTCCCCGCCCAGTGCTGTGCTTTAAGATTGCTGAAGCCAGGACTACGGTGCTTTTAAACTATCTAAACCCCATGGCACACCTGCCCATCTAGATCATTACACAAAAGAGATGTGTTACCTGGTATCTATTACTGCTTTCCTTTGATGTCCACCAGCCTGAACCACAGCCGTCCTTGCCCTTTTCATAGAGCAGCTGCCTTCCCACAACTACTGTGTCACTGGGTTCCCAAGGTGACTTTGCTCCTCACTTCACACAGAAGATTTAGCTGTTTCTTTCTGCACCCCTGATCTCCGTTTCTCAGTACCCGGCCTTATGCCTGCCCTATTTTGCAATCCAATCCAGGATGCCCAACGTCCTGGAAGTTCTAGCAGACCACACCTTGGCAACAGAGGGCAGGCAGGCAGCAGGCAGATGCATGCTGCTATGGGTGGGGAAGTTTTGTCACCTGGCAGCCCCTCCATATGGAAAAGAAAAATCAACACAAACTGAAAGAACATGTGTCTTCAGGCTCCCTCTCCCTACTGTCTGTGGTATGTCTCTGCTGCCAACAGTGGCTGTGGAACATCACCTCTTCAGATAGATCCTTAGGAAGCAAAACTCTCTGGAAAAATCAACACACTCCTCTGCCTCAATTCATGCAGGTTCTTGCTGGCCAACCATGCGTCACTTAAGTTCGCGTCTGCTGTGGGTTGGTTCCCACAAGTTGATAAAGGGGCTTAAAACACCTAATTGAGGGAGAAATATCTATCTGCTCTCTCTTAGCAGACGAAAACCAGGGAGATACTCAGGAATCTGTGGAAATCAGCCAGCTGAAGTCAGAACATTGCCCTTGCTTCTGTCTTTACCCGACACTGGGCTTCAGTCTATTGTTCTGCCAGTTTATTACCTGTTTTAGTTAACTGTGGCTTAACAAACCAACCCAAAACTTTGTAGCTTAAAACAATAACCTTTTTTTTTTTCTGAAAATTCAGTGGGTAAGCTGGGCAGTCCTTCTGCTGGTCTTGCTAGCTCTCTCATGTGGATGCATTCAGCAAAGGGTAAACTGGAGGCTGGCCTCAGAGGTGAGATCTGGAAGGGCTGGGCCCCTCTTTCCATGTAGTTTTTTAAGGAGGCTGAGTTTCTTCCCATGCAGTCCTAGAGCAGCACTCCAAGAAGTCAAAAGCAGAAGCCTCAGGCTTCTTGAGGTCTGGGCTTAGAGGTTAGACAACAATGTCACTTTCACATCGTTTCCTTGGTCGAAGCAAGTCTCAGGCCAGCCCAGATTCAAGGAATCGGAAAGTAGGCTTTACCTTTTGATAGAAGCATTGTGTTTTCACTAGGACTGTAACTGGCATCACCAGAGGAAGTAAACTCCCTTATCCAGAAATATTAGTGGATATTATTAATATCCACTAATATTAGTGGATATTAATATATTATATTAATATCCACTAATATTATTAATATCCACTAATAATGACTAAAAGACAAAACCCACTTACTATGTACTGGAAACTGTGTTAAGTACTTCGCAATGATTGTCAAGAACACAGCGAGGAGGGTTATGGAAAGAACATTTATTTCCCATTGCCCCTGCTTCCACGTGGTATGTCAGAATTCCCTGGAGAAGAACTTCCCGCCTTCCGCCTTCACACACTCCCATCTCCTCCTTCCCATGGGAGCAGTATTAGGCCATTTAACATTTATGTTGACATTTTCCTTCCTTCAACCAAATGAAGGTAAACAAACAAATCTTTAACATTGTCTCTGTTCCAATTTATTCTCTTCTTTTTTGAATTCAACCTTTGTAGTTTATCTTTTCTTTTTTAAAGGTATTTTTCACTTATTCTTCATATACTGTGTGTCAAGCACTTGCAACCCAGAAGTCAATGGAGGCATCCTGACCTTTGAAAATTAAATTAGAATTGATTTGAAACTCCTTGCCTGCCATAAGTGTGATGAAAAGTCCTGAGTCCCTCCCATTCCCCTGGATTTGGGGTGGGAACACAGTTTATCTTATTTTCCTTATTCCTTGTGAGTTGTTAACTCCACAGTCCTACTTCTATCAAATTATAAATTACCTTAGCGTCTTCTATGTGCTATTTCTCCTCCACATTGTCCCCTGACATGGAATACAGATACATTGCTTTGATTTTCCCCCTTAAACAGATCTCACACCAAATATCTGAGAGTGAAACAGACCTGACTGAAGGTGCAGAGTGTTGGCGGGGGCGGGTTTGCATTGCTCAGGCCACTCAAGCTTCCTCTGAGACCTGTAACTGCACATCTTCACTCTGCTCCCACTTTGCACTTTATTATGTAAAACTTCATACATAGAAGAGAGAACATTAAAATGAACTCTGGGTTCCCATCACTTAATTTCAACAGTCACCAACTCACAACCATGAGTCGTTTCATCTGTAGCCTCATCCACTCAACCTGTCGGCATTATTGCAAAGCAAACTCCAGATATTCAGCATCCATTTCTAAAAGAACTGCTTTTAAATGCATAACCACCATACCAATACCCTCCTAAATATAATTAATAGCAAACTTTAATATCAGCAATGTCAAGTCAGGGTTCATACTCTCCCACCTGGGGTTCAATGACACTTAATGAAGATGACTTACATTCATATTATCTCCAGCAGATCTCAGGTCTCATTGCTCCGACACAGACCCTATAACAACTGCCTACCTTAACAGGACTAACTGCCCCATTGGGCACAGTAGACACAATGCCTACAGCCCACAATATTTTTAGGAGCGCACAAAAATGCTTTTTTTAAATGAGAAAGAAAAAATAAATTTTTAGTTAAAAACGTTATGATATGTAATATGAATATGTCCATCTTTATACCAATGCAGTCACAAAATATAATTTTAAATATTATATTAAGGAAGAAAGGAGACCCAGAAAAGCAAAAGTGCTTGAGGTCCATGAGAGTCATAATGCAGCTTTGGACCTGACATCTCCTTTCAGATGTTTCAAAGGCATCCTCTAATGAAAGTGTGCAGAACTGAACACAAGAGTCTCCTCTCTCCTCTTCTGGTCCTCTTTCAGTGCTCCCTACATCAATGAAGGGCTCACTAGAGTGAAAATAAAAAACAATCACCCAAATGAGGGCACATCAGGCTATTTATACAAAGATTGCTATAGCAAGGGAATCAGTCACCATCACTTGCATTTGGCAGTCTTAAAGGCCCACAGAGGAGTAGGAAAGCTTTCGAGTGGAGGCAGGGAGAGAAGGATTTGGAATATTCTGATTAGGGGCTGCTGGCTTGAAGAAGTTGGGGATGAGCTAACTAGAAGCAGGGCATCTTATGTGACTGGCTTAGTGAGTATACTCCACTTTTTGTTGGAATTAGGGGCAAACAAAAGGCATCAATAAGGACCGATGACCAGATCCTGACCCTTCCAGGCTGACCTGCTGAAGAGGTTGTGGTTTGGCTTCCTGGCCTGGTTGCTGCAGAGGCTGTGAGTCAGAGTTTTTTTTGTTACATATGGCCTGCCTATTGCCCACTTGTATATTCAGACACTCACTAACAATCTTGTTTTATATGCTAGGAATCCAGAATTATCTTGAATGCTTCCCTCTCCCCCACCCCACATGCAATCCAACACCAAATCCTGTAAATATTCATCTCCTCACACATCTCTCAGGTCTGTCACTTCTTTCCCTCTCCATCATGGTACCATCAAACTATTTTCATCTTTCACCTGATCTAGTAGATAGCCTCCTAACTTGGTCTACCTATCTCCACTGCCTCCTCCCCAGTGTACCTGTCAAAGTAATTTATTCAAAAAGCAACCATGATTACATTATCCCTTTGCTTAAATTATATTAACAACTCCCATTGGTTTTAAGCTAAAGACTATAATCTTTAACATGGCCTCCAGGGCCCTGCAGGGTCTGGCTACCATCCTTCTGCCTCTTCTTGCATCATTCAAGCTCTTTTGTCTTTCAGTGTGAGTCTCATTGACCTTCTTTTAGTCCTTGATACATCTGCCCACCTGCTATGGGGGATTTACTAGAAGGCTGTGGGCAGCTCTTGAGTCAAAGAAATAGGGGAAGGGCCAAAGTCAGAGCCAGGGTAATAACTCCAGGAACACAAGTAGTAAGAGCAAAATGAAGTCTCATCAGGGCACCACTACTGGAAAATATTAACTCCAACTATGCCCCACACCTACCCCCATTCTGCTTACAATTCAAATCCAAAGCCCTAGAGGACAGTTCGAAAGGCTTAGTTGGCTTAGGTCACATGCCCATCCCTTGGCCAGGACACCTTGAACATAATTCCCAATAAAGCTTTAAACAATATAGAGAAGTAATTCCTCAAATAAAATTGGGAGTTCTAACCAGAAAGAGGAGGAATGGATGTAAGGTGGCCCCCCAATTCAGCAAATATCCGCTAAACACGTTCCCAGTACCTGGACTGACTTCTTGTCTCCTCTTTGATTAGTTAACCCTACTTAGTTTTTAGATTCCGGCCCAATTGTCCCTGCATTAGAGATGCCTTCCCTTCCCTTCCCAAGGGAGTCAGTTCTCTATCCTGTTATTTCCTAGCACTACAACCTCCCCTTCATAGCACTTTCCACTGTTGTAATTTTACATTTACTTGACCATGTTTGAATTACATACATCTCTCCCAATTGGCTAAATAGTCCATGAAAGCAGAGTCATGGTTTGGCTTAATGATATCACTAGTGCCTAACACAGTGCCTTACAAAGCAAAGACACTCAAAAAGCATTCATTTAATAGACACAATGCCTACAGCCCACAATATTTTTAGGAGCGCACAAAAATGCTTTTTTTAAATGAGAAAGAAAAAATAAATTTTTAGTTAAAAACGTTATGATATGTAATATGAATATGTCCATCTTTATACCAATGCAGTCACAAAATATAATTTTAAATATTATATTAAGGAAGAAAGGAGACCCAGAAAAGCAAAAGTGCTTGAGGTCCATGAGAGTCATAATGCAGCTTTGGACCTGACATCTCCTTTCAGATGTTTCAAAGGCATCCTCTAATGAAAGTGTGCAGAACTGAACACAAGAGTCTCCTCTCTCCTCTTCTGGTCCTCTTTCAGTGCTCCCTACATCAATGAAGGGCTCACTAGAGTGAAAATAAAAAACAATCACCCAAATGAGGGCACATCAGGCTATTTATACAAAGATTGCTATAGCAAGGGAATCAGTCACCATCACTTGCATTTGGCAGTCTTAAAGGCCCACAGAGGAGTAGGAAAGCTTTCGAGTGGAGGCAGGGAGAGAAGGATTTGGAATATTCTGATTAGGGGCTGCTGGCTTGAAGAAGTTGGGGATGAGCTAACTAGAAGCAGGGCATCTTATGTGACTGGCTTAGTGAGTATACTCCACTTTTTGTTGGAATTAGGGGCAAACAAAAGGCATCAATAAGGACCGATGACCAGATCCTGACCCTTCCAGGCTGACCTGCTGAAGAGGTTGTGGTTTGGCTTCCTGGCCTGGTTGCTGCAGAGGCTGTGAGTCAGAGTTTTTTTTGTTACATATGGCCTGCCTATTGCCCACTTGTATATTCAGACACTCACTAACAATCTTGTTTTATATGCTAGGAATCCAGAATTATCTTGAATGCTTCCCTCTCCCCCACCCCACATGCAATCCAACACCAAATCCTGTAAATATTCATCTCCTCACACATCTCTCAGGTCTGTCACTTCTTTCCCTCTCCATCATGGTACCATCAAACTATTTTCATCTTTCACCTGATCTAGTAGATAGCCTCCTAACTTGGTCTACCTATCTCCACTGCCTCCTCCCCAGTGTACCTGTCAAAGTAATTTATTCAAAAAGCAACCATGATTACATTATCCCTTTGCTTAAATTATATTAACAACTCCCATTGGTTTTAAGCTAAAGACTATAATCTTTAACATGGCCTCCAGGGCCCTGCAGGGTCTGGCTACCATCCTTCTGCCTCTTCTTGCATCATTCAAGCTCTTTTGTCTTTCAGTGTGAGTCTCATTGACCTTCTTTTAGTCCTTGATACATCTGCCCACCTGCTACAGGGGATTTACTGGAAGGCTGTGGGCAGCTCTTGAGTCAAAGAAATAGGGGAAGGGCCAAAGTCAGAGCCAGGGTAATAACTCCAGGAACACAAGTAGTAAGAGCAAAATGAAGTCTCATCAGGGCACCACTACTGGAAAATATTAACTCCAACTATGCCCCACACCTACCCCCATTCTGCTTACAATTCAAATCCAAAGCCCTAGAGGACAGTTCGAAAGGCTTAGTTGGCTTAGGTCACATGCCCATCCCTTGGCCAGGACACCTTGAACATAATTCCCAATAAAGCTTTAAACAATATAGAGAAGTAATTCCTCAAATAAAATTGGGAGTTCTAACCAGAAAGAGGAGGAATGGATGTAAGGTGGCCCCCCAATTCAGCAAATATCCGCTAAACACGTTCCCAGTACCTGGACTGACTTCTTGTCTCCTCTTTGATTAGTTAACCCTACTTAGTTTTTAGATTCCGGCCCAATTGTCCCTGCATTAGAGATGCCTTCCCTTCCCTTCCCAAGGGAGTCAGTTCTCTATCCTGTTATTTCCTAGCACTACAACCTCCCCTTCATAGCACTTTCCACTGTTGTAATTTTACATTTACTTGACCATGTTTGAATTACATACATCTCTCCCAATTGGCTAAATAGTCCATGAAAGCAGAGTCATGTGTTTGGCTTATGATATCACTAGTGCCTAACACAGTGCCTTACAAAGCAAAGACACTCAAAAAGCATTCATTTAACATATGAATGAAGCCATAAAGAGATGTGATTTCTCAGAGACATGAATTATTGCGCTCCTTCCTTAGAAGGCAAAAGTAGCTAATTTTTTAATTAATTAATTAATTTTGTATGGTGACGTTGATTAACGAAATCCAATAAGTTTTAACTGTACACTTCAACAGTAAGGCATATATATATTTACACTTATGTGTTCACCTCCCATAGGTTAGATTTCTTTCTGTCACCACATATTTGACCCCCTTTATTCCATCTACTTCCCCCCTCCCCCAGTCCCACCCTCAGGTAACCACCACTCTATAGTCCATGTCCATAAGTCTCTGTTTGTCCTGTTTGTTTGTTGCTTTTAGGTTTATATCCCACATATAAGTGATATCATGTGACTTTCAACATTTTCTATTTGGCTTATTTCGCTTAGCATGATTATTTTGAGTCATCCATGTTGTAGCAAATGGCAGTATTTCATCTCTTCTTATGGC
>NW_006442508.1:10999322-11028558 GCF_000325575.1 Pteropus alecto | reverse complement strand
AATTCTATCAACTATTTGTCTGAAAATGCTTTCTAGTCCCTGCTCCTTTTCCTCACCTTCAATAATGCCCATTATTCTTATGTTTCCTCTCCTGATGGTATCAGCTAGCTCTTGTATTTCTCTTTTATTACTTTTTATTCTTTGGTTTCTCTCTTCTTTCTGATTTATTTCTAGATTTCTTTCTTCTGTATCACTGATCCCTTCCTCTATTTGGTAAGCTCTATTTCCCAAGCTTGCCATTTTGTTTTTCAACTCTTGCAGTTTGTTTTTTATCTCCAGAAGATCTATTCTTTTCTTTTTGAGGATTGAACTCAACTCATTCTGCTCATCTAGTTGTTTTTTTTTTTCAGTTCCAAAATTGTTGATATAACTCATTTCAGATTTCACTGTTTTTTTCAGAAGTACTGAATTCTCGTTTTTTTTTTTCAGTTCCAAAATTGTTGATATAACTCATTTCAGATTTCACTGTTTTTTTCAGAAGTACCATCCTGAATTCTCTGTCATTTAAGTTGCATATTTTTATGTCTGTAAGCTTATTTTCTGGAGATTTTTCTCTATCTTTCTGAGATGCCTTGTCACCTTGGTTGTTCATGGTGTTTAATGGACTATTTATCCACCTGGGCATTAATGGAAGTGTATCCTGCTTTTTTTTTTTTTTATTTTCCAGAAAGAAGATTTATTATACAAAGGTCTCTCTTTAGCCTGTTTCAAAGAAGATGCTTTTCTTTTGGTTTCCAGTAGGTAGTGTCTAAGCCTCTTGGATCCTTGCTTTATATAAAGCTTTAATAATGCCTTTTTTTCCCTTATAGATGTTTAATCATTCTCGCTACCCTCAATCTCCGTCCCTATCAGTTTTAGCAACAGTTTCAGTATTGTTTGCTCAGAACTCCCTGGGGCTCCGTGGTTTTTGTTCTCCGAGGATATGCGAGAACAAAAGAGGCCCTCTGGGTTGGGGTTTGGGGGCTGCCACAGCTGGAAAATCAACAGTTGTTTCTCTGCCATCCCCGCTTCTCTGCCGTCCCCACTTCTCTGCTTTCTGCCCTGATGCCTGGACACTGCTGCTGGCCACGTAACTCATAACTCCTTCAGGTAGGGCTGTTCAGGGAACTTGCTGCACCTTCACCCTCCTCCTCCTCCTACAGGGAGCTCCACGGGCTGTGAGAGACAGCTTCTTTGTTTCTCTCAGTCCACCACCCAACACCCGGGGTTCTGACCTGTGGCAGCTCTTATGTGCGGATCCCAAACTCAGACATGATGGTGTGTAGTTTGGGTGTTCTTTGTTGAGTTTTAGATGTTCAGTTTACTGTTGTTTCAAGGGGAGAGATCTGGGAACATCTCTTACTCTGCCATGTTTCTGCAGCTAAATTTCTAAACAATTTGTTTCCTATTCATACTTTATTAGGTAATGTTATTTCATCTATATAATAATGCAGTTGGAACCCACTCTATATAAAAATACTGAGTTAGGGAATTTATTCAAAATCACACACCTGGTAAATGATTCATAGAGGATACAAACCCAGGTCTATCTGATTCTGAAACTGAAGTTAAAAACTACTATATGGTATTTGTCTCTCCACAACACTAGTTATCTCCTTAATACAAAAGCCTTAAGAGCTTATTCACTTATAAAATTGGTTTTCAAATAAGTTCATTTTCATGTAAATCTAGGTATGCCATAAATGTAGTTTAATTTGTAAAATATCAATCCATGGAGATAATAAAATAAAATAAATAAAAAAAACAACCTCTGGGCAGATGAAATTTGACAGTAATTATGGCTCTTACCAAATGCCTTACTTTTTCTGTCATTCATGATAAATGACACTGAATGTGGGTAAAGGAATGGAAATTGGTGGAGGTGTGATTATTTAAGGTAACCTGTTCTCTAAATTTTATTTACATATTATAAAAAGCATTTAGATTTATCCGAAAAGGCTTCACTATTTCAGTATCATGTCTTGAGAATGAGGGGATGTTGAAAAATTAACACAAAGAATGTTTTCAATTCTCAGGGCTTATTAGAAAAGGGACCAAGGTGAAATCAGCTACTGGAAATCAGAACATGGATCTCACTGGGACAAAAAAAGCAAAACCCGCAGATATAGGGAAGAGTGTTTCTCCAAGTCAGTCACAGCTATGAGACAACCAAGATGCTTGCAAGGATTATTAGTAAGGATAAGGAAGGCTATCATTTCCTCTTTTATTGCATGCTGGAGTCCCCAAACCTGCTAAACACATGATTACAGGTAACAGCAAAAATTGTTAACTGAAGGTCACAGCGATGTTCCCTGGGGGTCTCGTATGTTTTTGATGTTCTGGGGGGAATAGAAACTGACAGTACCAGAGTAGGGAACTAAGTCATCTAATGTCTTCTAGATACATAACTAGAGTTTGACTGATGTGGCTTTCTGTATTTAACGCCTAAGAGGTTCTGCCAACTTCTGGATCCTCTGAGAACATTGTGCTTTCAAAGCAGCTGGCTTGACGTTGAAGACCTCTGGATCATAGTATACAATATGTACAGGAGCCCTGAAAAAGGGGAAAAAGATTTCAAGCTGAAATAAGATGAACAGAAAATGGATAACATTTCTCAAGCATCCACTATATGTTAGGCACAATGATATTATCCTATTTTGATTTTCATAAACACCTCATGAAACAGGAATCATGACCTCCATAACACAAATAATAAAATGAAGGCTCAGGGACATTACAAAAATGATCTGTGTTCAAATCCAGATTTGTGTACTGATCAAATTCCAAAGCCTTGGCTCTTTCCACAGAAAGTAAGTTCTGGAAATTTCTCAATAATTTGGTAGTGTTCAAACAAGCCAGACAGTCTTGTGGTAGACTTAAAGAAACCAAAGTTTTGAAGTTTCCACCCTTAGTACTTTACCACCAAATAATAGAAATTTTGCCACTAGAAGAGACTCTTAGGCACTTGATCTTACTCTTCTCTTTCCTTTGTCAATGGACAGTGCTTGCTTCGTCAGCACATATACTAAAATTATTAATGAACAAAGAATAAGCTTTATTTCATTTGATGTTGAACTTTTTTTTTGGAAAAACACCTTATAAAAATATTTTAAATATTATATTATATAAGAACTAACATATTTCCCATTCCTTGAGCTCAAGACTTCCACAACTTTTTCAGTGTCTCCAGATTTTCTTAATGATGCTTAAAAAGGAGGATCAGGTATTACCCCTTGAAGGCAATAAAATTAATTGAGATTCAAGCAAGTTAAAAAGTCTCAAAACAAACAGGAATTAGAGGTAAATTCTTCTTCGTTAAATGTATTTTTTCATTTGTTTGGAATAGGTCATACATGTACATGATGTAAAAACATTGAAAAATTCAAAAGCCTATGTAGTGAAAGTAAGTCTTCCTCCTATCCCAGTTTCCTAGCCCCGCCCCCCCAAATAACCATTGCTACTAGTTTCTTGTATAGTCTTCTGAGATATTGTAAGCATATACAAGTATATACAGGACACATATGTATTTTTTTCTTGCACTGACTGTAACATGTTACATGCTCTGTTCTGTAACTTATTTCACTTAACAACTATGCTAGATAATCTCATATCCACACTTACAGAGTTATCTCCTAGATCTATGTCCACTAACCCTTTAACTGTAGCCTTATATTTATAGTAAGAAGACCATAGATTTGTCACAATAAATGTAGCAAGTATGAAAGATGCTTTTGAAAATTTCTCATATTTCCACAATTCTTTTCACCAGCCTTATTAGGTCAACTTTTCTTTGTCCATAGCAGCCCCAGCCTTTCCTGTCCCATCTTAGCCTTAAATTCACATACCTTGTACTTGGATTAGCCAGTTCTTGAATTCTGGGAGATGCTTCAGAATGGATAGCAGCATAAGATACTGGCCGGTAGGAATCATAAGCAGGTAAATAATCTTGATGAAGAGGCTTGGCCTTAGCTAGAGCTACTATTCGAGGGTTAGGCTTGGCAAACAAGGCAGCTTGGGATATCTACAGTGGGAAAAAAAAGACACGAAAATATACCAAGTTTCACTACATCTCCCTCTCTTTACTTCTAATCATTTCTTTACTGCAATAGACTCCTAACTGGTCCCCCTGCTTCCATTCTTGCTCCTGTGCGATCCAACCTTCTCATAGCAACTTGCCACTACAAATATGGAGGAGTGTCAAGGAAGAAGAGCAAGGGAAGCCATTGAATGTTCCAGGCTCTGTGCTGAGCACTGTGCCTTATCTGTTATTATAGCTTAACAGCCATCCTAGCGGGAACTGTTAGCTTTACATTTCCCTTGCTCACCTTGCCCCATCCAATTTCAAGGTAATCCCAACTTTAGGACTTTGACATGTACTCTTCCCTTTACTAAATATTCTCTTCTCAGATCTTCACTTAGCTAACTTCATCTCATCATTCAGGTTTCAGGTCAAATATCCCTTCTTCAAAGAGGCTTTCCCTGCCTACCATATGCAAAGTAGCTTATTCTCATAGTCACTCATTTCCTATTTTATTTTCTTCATCACATTTATCACTGCATAACATTATTTTGTCTATTTACCTATTTACTTTTTATTTCCCTCTATCTTGTTCCTTGGGCATGGTGCCTGGCCCATACTAGGCATTCAAATACTTGTTGAATGAATAAAGCTAAGGAAATTTGTCACAACACCACAGAGCTAGTGTAGCAAGGCTGGGATTCAACCCCAGCTTTTACTGACTCCAAAGTTCATGCTCTTCACCTTCTACCCCCAAGTTCCTTTCCATACTTTGCAAGTAGATCTTCCTTCTTGCCAGAGACCACTCTTTCAAGATTCCCTTTTCCAATGACTTTGGCTAATGCCCTCTAAGGGCAAAATAGCACCCTAGGAAGAACCATAAAGTGAGCTGAAGGATGCCAAGGCAGTGCCAGCTTACAGGATGGATAGGTTTTTCACATGTTTCTCTTGGATAGCATAGACCCTCTATCTTGAGCCTTGGATGGGCAAGGTCTATAATTCTTGGAGCTATGACAGCAGTCTGAGCAGAAATTGAAACCCTGTTTTCAATCTAGAGGAGAAAAATAAAATAGTATGTGTAAGTTTCAAATAATAAACATCATCTTCATCAAGGTTCCAGAGTATGGCCTGACTTTTGGACCAGACTTCTCAGCAAATCCAGCAGAAAGAATGAGAAAATCTTGCAGTAATCCACAATCATAACTGAAAGGATCGATTTCCCTCTTTGTCAAACTAGGCTGTATGGATTCCAACCCAACTTTTCAGGAACTTACTGTTAAACTAAAGGCGGAGAGGAAATGGCAATGTTGCATGTTGTCTAAGAGATCAATGATAATGCTGATTTACGGAGTGACAAACTCAGCCAAGAGGGGACAGCCTAGCCCTACCACATGAGAACACTGTAAGGGGCAGCGCTGTGCTTTGTTCTCAACTATTTTTGTCCTTTAGGAATTGGAATGCACATTATCACAAATCCCCATGCTTAAAGTTAATTTTAGTGGCTCTCTTCTAAGTCTAACAGGTAAGAAAAAGAAACCAACACCAAGAAGAAGAAAGGCAGAACTATATCCCCATAGATAATATCATACTGGTCCCCCATGTCACTCCTCACTATCTTAATTGTGGAAATATGTTCAAATTACATGGTCTTCTACTTAAATTACTTGTATTCAAACTAAAAATTTACCACAAGACTTTGAAGGGGAATATAAGTATTCACTGACAATACGGTTTTAATCATGGGTAGAAAAATAATATACTAGGCGTGTTTCCAGTTTTTTCTTGTGTTTTTTAAAATGATGATGATACTAACACTGAAAGTGTTTTTTACATGCATTCATTTATTCCTCACCTGGGGTATCATTTTTATTTCATTTCACTAATGGAGAAACCAAGGTATTGTGAAGTTCAGCAATTTATTTAAGTTTATAGTTAGTAAGTGGCAAGTGGGGATTCAAACTGAAAGCCCTATCTGCCTGTACTAATTAACAAACACTGTGAAGTACTAATTAAGCATCTTAAGTATGTCTTATGAATACAGTTTTGTCTCCTATCAGGCTCTGGGAAAATCAAAGAAATAAATGATAACCACTGTCTTCGATTAAGGCATACAATTTAAAAGGAAATAAAACAATCACTCATTAATTAAATTCATTAGATAAATATTCCTTAATCATTTATATTATGTAAGACACAACAAAGAAAAACAGAACAACCCTTTTTCTTAAAGTAATTTTCATCTTAGAAGAACCATAAACCTATAGGCAAATCATTAAGATTATATGATACCCATAAAAGAGAATAAATAAAATTTTGAGAGATTTCAAAGAAAGAACAAAAAAATCCAAGAAGATTCAGGGATAAAGAGACATGAGATTTAACTTTGAAAGACAGATCAGATTTTGACAAGTAGAGGAAAAGGAAAGATAGGGAAGATGAAGAAAGGAAGACAGAAAGGAAAGTCTGAGCACAGAGGCGAGGAAGCATTGAGCAGGTTATTTATGGTTAAGATTAAAGCTTTTAAATGCATTTGTAACTAGATTTGATGTGCGAGCCGTTCTTCATAGCCATCAAAGAACCATTAAGTCTTTAAATTAGAGAGGAAGCATGATCAGAGGAGGAGCTTAACCTATTAGGCATGTGTGAGAAGGACCAAAGCAGGAACGCAGAAGGCTGGAAGGACAAAAAGAAAATCATGGCCAAAATAAAAGAAACAAGGGTATTCATACCCTACCCCATTCTAAAATGTTTTTAATGTTACAATATTTTAAACAAACTGATACTTGCACAAAAATAGATCAATGTAACCAAACAGAGAATTCAGAAATATAATCAAGTATAGTAACTCAATTTTTTTTTAGTCTAGAGCTCCTTTAAAGTCTTTAAAAGTAACCAATAGTTCCCAAAGACTGAGATATTTAAGAAAATTTATCATTAATCTTAAAAAAAAACCATTACCTGTTACTATAAATACTTTTATGACAAAAACTGTATTTCCCAAAACAAATAAAGTGAGAAAATTAGTATGTTTTACATTTTTGCAAATCTTTGTAATATCTGGCTTAACAGGGCACAGTTGTTTTGGTTGAAGTATATGAAGAAAATCCAGTATCACACAATAGTTGGAAAGAGATGCATATTTAATACCCTTTCAGATAATTGTGGATATTCTTCTTTGATATTGCAAATAAAACTTGACATATGGTAGTTTCTTAAGTATCAGTTGTAATGTATAATCTGAAACTAGGTCAAGGGACTTTTCGTACTCTATTACTTTGAAATCCATTGGTCTATCTTGCACATTCAAAGAAACTTTTATGCATGCATGATTTTGAACTTGCAGATTATACTGAAAAGGCTCTGAGGAATCTTATCCATATCTAGGCTACAATTTTGAAAACCATCGCCCTAGTATAAATGACGTTATAGTATATAATAATTCTGGCAATGAATAATTAGAGGCTTGGGCAATAGTGGGGGGGGGATTCTTACCCTTATTTTATATAAAAATATACTTCAAAAAGATTAAGGAATTAACTCTTTTAAAATAAAAATAAATCATTAAAATATTAATGAGATATTTTTATTATACAATTAATATTATGTAAAGTAAATAATACCTAATATTGTCAAGGGTACAGTGAAAAAGGAGGCCCAAATAATATAAGTAAATATGTAAATCAAAATCACTTTTGTTGGAACACATTTTGGGATTTTATATGAATCACCTCAAAATGTTTGTATACTTGATCCAGTAATTTTACTTCTAAAATTTTCATTCTCAGAAAATTGTCAAGATTGAAAATATGGGGAGGAACATGTTGATAGAATGACCTCATAAATTCATACAGTAAATCAGACAAATCCTGTGAGACATCCAAAGTACATGTGAGTAATACCAAAGGTATCTGCTAGATATAAAATAAGAGTCTTACAATTTAAAATCTATTAAGAGTCAAAGATTTTAAATATTCAAACAGGTTGATAGCCTGAGTAGGAGTTTCTGACATCTGAAGAGATTAAGTGAGCTATGAAAGCAACCCCCTTTCTAAGTTTTATAGACCTGACAAAGTTAACTATAGAAAGAGACTGTTTATGACATTCATGGAGGTAAAAGGACTTCCCACAGTTCATCTAAAGTCTCTGGTGGCAAGTAACCTCAGGTACCTGTAATAGTAACTTGAATTCCTTTGTGGGCATGTGTTATTTTTAAATTCGGAGAAGATTCAGAATTAACTGTAAAAAAATAAGCTAAGATAATCAAATCATAGAATTAATAATTGTGTTAAGAAGAAGTATATGCGCAATCTTGAGAAAAAAGAACAAAGTTGGAGGTATCACACAACCTGATATCAAACTATAGTACAAGTTTACAGTAATCAAAACAGTATGATACTGGCATAAAAACAGATACATTGATCAATGGAACAGAATAGAAAGTCCAGAAATAAATCCATACCTATACGTTCATTTAATATATGATAAAGGAGGAAAGACTATAGAATGGGGTAAAGACAGTTTCTTCAATAAATGGTGCTGGGAAAATTGGACAGATACATGCAGATAAAGGAAACTGGACCCCTTCTCACGCCATGTACAAAAATAAACTCAAAATGGATTGAAGACTTAAATGTAAGACCTGAAACCATAAAACTTCTAGAAGAAAACATAGGCAGTAAACTCTTTGGCATTGGTCTTAGCAATATGTTTTTGACATGTCTCCTCAGATAAGGGAAACAAAAGATAAAAATAAACAAATTGGACTACATCAAACTAAAAAGATTTCACACAGTGAAGACCAATTAAAAAATAAGTAGAGACCTGGACAGATATTTCTCCAAAGAGGAAATACAGATGGCCAATAGACATGTGAAAAGATGCTCAAGGTCATTAATCATCAGAGAAATACAAATTAAAACCACAATGAGATATCACCTGACACCTATCAGAATGGCTATCATCAACAAATCAAAGAATTACAAGTATTGGCGAGGATGTGGAGAAAAGGGAACTCCCACACACTGTTGATGGGACTGCAAATTGGTACAGCCACTTTGGAAAATAGTCTGGGGGTTTCTCAAAAAATTAAAAATGAATATGCTTTTTGACCCAGCAGTTGCACTTCTGGGTATTTATCCAAATAAAACCAAAACAGTAATCCATAAAGATCTGTGCACCCCTATGTTCACAGCAGCATAAGTTACAATAGCCGAGATATGGAAGCAACCTAAATGCCCATCAGGAGACAATTGGATAAAGAAATTATGGTTCATATATACAATGGTGTATCACTCAGCCATTAAAAAAATGAAATCCTACCATTTTCAATGACATGAATGGACCTAGAGGTTATTATGTTGCATGAAAGAAGTCAGTCAGAGAAAGATAAATACCACATAATTTCACTTATATGTGGAATCTAAGGAACAAAAAAGAAGAAACTAACTCAAAACAGACTCACAAATATAGAAGACAATCTGGTAACGGACAGCGGGGAGAGGGGTTAGGGGACTGGGAGGAAGGGGTGAAGGGCTAAAGAAGTACAGATTAGTAGTTGATAGATGGTCACAGGGATGAGGAGTATAGCATAGGGAACGCAGTTAACATTAATGTAATAGCTAGGTGGAGAGCCAGAGGAGAGAAAGAGCAATTAGGGGGATCATTTTATAAACTCCATAAATGTCTAACCGATGTACTGTATACTTGAAACTAATAAAATAAATTTTAAAAAATATATATGTGCAAGAATTGATGAAATTTGAACATGGATCATGAGAAAGATATATGAATGTTAAATTTCCTGATTTTGATAACAGTATTGTAGTTATATAAGACAATGTCTTCGTTTTTAGGAAATACATACTGAAGGATTTAGAGAAAGGGGTATATGATGTCTGTAACTTACTCTCAAAAATAATAAATGATTCAGAAAAAAATTAAACACAAATAAACAAGCACCATAGAGAAGAGAGAATGATAAAGCCAATGTAAAAAATGTTAATTTTTACAACTTTTCAGTAAATTTTAAATTATTATTAAAACAAAAAGCATATATACTATTAAAATCAAAGGTATGTACATGTTTAAGAGAATTGGGCCTATTAGAATGGTAAACTTACAACTGCAATTTGAAATGTATAATTGAGTGATCGATTTAGAATTATGACATTAAGTTAAAATCTTAAGCCCATGTCATTCTCACATTTAAAAACTTCAGGTTCACCATATTTATAAGTTTAATGTATTTGATTTTTAAATAACTAATATTTGAAAAGGTTTTGCTTGTTAATGTAGATGGTTGAAGAAAATACTTTAAAAAATCAAATTTATATATTTATAAATATAGTTTAAAGTATTTCAAGGTATTTAAGTTTAAAAAATCAAACCAAACATTATTCAGGACTCTTAAAAATCATTGTTAAAAACTGCTAGGATCATAAATAGAATAATAACTTTCAAGCTGAACTTAAATTTGAAGCCTAAAATAAAAAATAGATTATTTTTAATTCTAAATTTTTAAATAGACTATTAATTATTTAAAGCAAGCACATACCTCTGAACAGTCTTTTCTGCAAACAGAAACTATGCTCAAGGGTACCAAAAGACTCACATTATTGGGTGTAGCAGTTTTCTTCTTAAGTGACTATAAATTCCTTGCCACTTCTCGCTTTGAAAGGTGGAGTTTGTATCCCTGCCCCCTTGAATCTGGCCAGACTTGTAACTACATCAATCAGCAGATTATGACTGCAGTGATATGTGACTTGCAAGGCCAAATCATAAAAATATAAAACATGTAGTTGCCACCTCGTCTTTTGGAATGCTCACCCTTGGGAACTCCATTTTAGGATATTCCTTCTCAGAATGCAGCTGCCATGCTGAGAGAGGTCTAAGACACATGGAGAGGGCATATGAAGGTGATCCCATAGATAGTCCCAAATGAGTCTAGCCTTCATGTCATCCCAGCCTAGACACCACAAATAGGTATTGTCATGAACTGAATGTTTATGTCCCCCACCCACACAAAATTCATATGTTGAAGCCCTAACCCCTAATGTGATGGTATTAACAGGTAAAGTCTTTGGGAGGTGATTAGGTTTAGATAAGGCCATCAAATTAGAGCCCTCATGATGGGATTAGTGTCTGTATAAGAAGAGGAAAAGACATCAGAACTCTCCCTCTGCATACACACATGCAGAGATCATGTGAGCACCCAGCAAGATGGTCACTGGCTACAACTGGGAATAGAGCCTTCATCAAGAAGAGAATATGCTGGCACCTTGATCTTGGATTTCACAGCCTCTAGAACTGTCTATGGTATTTTGTTATGGCAGCCTGAGGTGACTAAGACAGGTGTGAAGGAAGCTTCAGATGATTCCAGCCCGTGACCATTTCAGAAATGTGAGCCATTTGAAATACCCCAGCTGAGACCCCAGATAGCATGAAGCAGAGACAACCCTGCTTACTCTGCCCAGATTTCTGACTCATAAAATCCTTGACCATAATAAAATGGTGGTTATTTAATGTCTTAAGTCTGGAGGTGGTTTTGTATGAAGCAACAGATAACTGGATCAGAACTATATTGGTTTTAGATTATCTGGAGTTTGTTTTCTGAGCTGATTAGATTTAAAGGTATTAATGATCCTATTGCCAGTGGTTAAAAAAAATTTAAAAAGGACACTGGTAGTCCATGGCATACAAAACAGAAAGCAAGACTTTGGGTGACAAGCAACAGAGAACATTTTAGTAAAATAAGGAAGTATAGCGGAGTTGGTTTGTTGTTTCAAAGTACACTGGAGAAGCTGAAGAAAGAAATGATTAGCTCGAGCCTTTAAATTCCCACCTTAAGGTGTGGGTAAAGGACCAAAAAGTTTTATAACTTACCCCCCCAAAAAACCTTATTTTCTATGGTCACAGGCCTGAAAATTCTTAAAAACAAACCTAAAATCTAATTCCGCAAGTGGGTAAATTACAATGCAAATTTAATTCTCAAACTTATATGATCTCCTATACTCAAATTAGGGCAATGATCAGGAAGAAATGGGTCCTTGAAAATAAGAATGGGGGAAGATGTGCAGATTCCAATGAAGCTGTGTACTTTAAACCACTGAGTACTGCTGAGCCTTCCTTACCAATAGAATCAGCACTTCCTTCCCTGCCTGAGGGGGTTAGACTCCCCTTGCCTGAAGAAACTGTAATGGCTTCCCCTGAAGTAAATACCCTCCGGGGAAGCTGCTGACCTACCCCTACTATCTTCCATTGCTTCTAGATCTATAACCAGACCCAAGTTCTAGGTGCCATAACAGCCTTCCATAGCTGTTCCAGCTCCCACAGTAGCTTAAGTACTAATTTTGTGTTACTCATAGTGGTTCTGTTTCTCTGATCAAATCCTGACTGATACATGAGGCACAGATGAGGTAGTCAGAAAAGTTTATTTGATGAGAGGAGAAAATAAAGAGAAAGAAAAGGAAAGTACACACCTAGAAATAAAGGTGTTATAAAAGCATGTTATATTTACAAACATATTACATGTTACAAAGTCAGTTAGGAACTGTTCCTTTCACATAGACTCACGTTTTTTGGAGGAAGGTAGTTTGGATCTGTGCCTTTGGCTATTGAGAGTCGTAGTATCCGAGGAGAAGGATCAGAGATTTTAAGAGAATCTTTTTTTAAGTAATCACTGAATGACCTATATGCAAATTGAACATAAAATATTATCATCATTGGAGGAACAATAACTGCATTTTCATTGCTATAATTAACATCCAAACAATTATATATATTATTTCTATCTCAGGAACATCTTTTCCCATAATCACCAGACTGGTTTTCCTCAAAAATTTTTTTACTGTGATCCACAGTAAGAAGTACATTTTATATTGTGATACAGCATATGTAAATCCATGTATGTATCTGAAATAAACTTATCATGAAATAATGCTTGCCCTAGGCAATATATTCTAATTTTTTAAATTTAATATGATTTAATTAAAATAAAAGCTAGAATTGATTTCATGATCAACTGATAGGTTGAGACTTGCAGTTTAAAAAACATTATTATTAGCTGTAATAGTTTTTATGTGGATTCCTTAAGATGGTCTACATAAAAAGTCATGTCATCTATGGTAGAGATAGTTTTACTTTTTCCTTTCCAACCTGAATGGCTTTTCTTTCCTTTTCTTGCCTAATTTCCCTGACTTGAATCTCCAATATGTTGAATAGAAGTGGTGAGAGCTGACATCCTTGTCTTATCCCTGATCTTAGGGAGAAGGCATTTCATCTTTTATCGTTAATTATATTAGCTGTAGAGGTTTTGTAGATTCTCTTTATCAAGTTGAGAAAGTTCCTTTTTATACCTAGTTTATTAAGCATTTTTATCATGAAAGCATGTTGAATTTTGTCAAATGTTTTTTCCTGAGTCTATTGAGATGAGCATGTGGTTTTGTTTTTTTAATTCTATTATTTTAGTATATTACATTGATTTTAGTATATTGAACTGAATATATTCTTGTATTCCTGGGATAAATCCAACTTGTTTATGGTGTATAATTATTTTTATATGTTGTTGGATTTGGTTTGCTAGTATTTTGGTGTCGATTGTTGCCTGTATATTTAGAATTGCTTTGGTAGTCTTTTGGTATGGATTGTTACATGTATATTCCTAAGAGGTATTGTCATTCTCTTGTCTTGTAACAGCCTTTTCTGGTTTTGGTATCATGGTAATATAGACCTCATAGAATGAGTTTGAAAAGTGTCTTATTTTTGGAAGAGTCTAGAGGATTGGTGTTAGTTCTTCTCTAAATATACCATAAAATTCATCAGTAAAGACATCTGTTCCTGAGCTGTTCATGGGAACTTTTTTAAAGTTATTAATTCAGTTACTTTACTTGTTATAGACCTGTTAAGATTTTATTATTGAATCAAATTCAGTAGTTTGTCTTTCTAGGAATTTGTCCATTTCATTTACATTACCTAATTCATGGGCCATACCATTGCTCATAGTAACCCTAATAATCCTTTTTTAAATCTCTATAAGGTCAGTTGCAATGACCCTTTTTGTTGTAAATGATCCTTAAAAAGGTCCCCTCTTTTTTTCCTGAATTTAGTAATTTGAATCTTCTTTTTGTCTTGGTCAGTCTAGCTAAAAGTTTATTTTACTGATCTTTTCGAAAACCCAATTTTTGGTTTTGTTGATTTTCTATTTTTCTAATTTCTATTTCATTTCTTTCTACTCTAATCTTTATTATTTCCTTCTTTTTGCTTGTTTTAAATTAATTTGCTTTTCTATTTACAATATCTTAAGATGGAAGATTAGGTTACAATTTAAGATCTTTCTTTTCTGTGTAGTCTTTTACAGCTAAAACTTCTCACTAAACACTATTTTAGCTGCATATCATAAGTTATTGTATGTTGTGTTTTTATTTTTATTAATATCAAAGTGATTTCTTCTTTGACCATTGTTTAGGAATGTTTCACATTAAATATTTCACATATTTTTTAAGTTTCCAAATTTCCTCCTGCTATTGGTTTCTAATTTTATTCTATTGTGGTCAGAGAACTAATTTTGTATGAATTCAGTTTTTTTTAAATTTATTGACACTTATTTTATGACTTAATATATGATCTATCATAGAGAATGTTCCAATTGATAAGGATGTATATTCTGCTATTTTTGGGTGGCATGTTCTATAAATATCTTTTAGGTATAGTTGGTTTATAGTGTTGTTCATGCCTTCTGTTTCTCTGTTAATCTTTTGCTTGTTATTCCTCCCGTTATTGAAAGTGGGGTATTGAAGAGTACAGCTATTATTGTTTACTTGTCTATTTCTTCAGTTCTATCGGGTTTTGCTTCATCTATTTTGGGACTCTGTTGTTAGGTGCATATATGTTTATAATTGTTATATTTCCCTAATTGATTGACCATTTTATAATTATAAAATGTCCTTTGTTTCTAGTATCAATATTTGTCTTAAAGTCTATGCTGTTTGATATGAATATAGCCACTCTAGCTCTTTTTTGGTTGGTTCACATAGTATACACTTTTTTCATCATTTTACTTTTAGCCTGTTTCTTTGAATGTAAAGTATGTGTCTTGTTGATAGCATACTGCTGAGTATTTGTTTTTTCACCCATTCTGTCAATCCCTGTCTTTTGATTGGCACGTTCAATTTATTTATCATTTAATGTATTTAATGATAACATAAAACTTATACCTATATACTGCCATTTTGCTATTTGTTTTTACATGTTATATCTTTTTGTTCCTTTTTTGTTCCTCCAAAATATTAAGTATTTTTAGTGTGCCATTTTGTGTATCATTTTAATTCCCTTATTTCTTTTCCCATATTTAAAAAATTATTTTCTTAGTTGTTGCCCTGTACATCTTATAACAATTTAGTTCAGATTAATACCATTCCATCTCCTCCTCCTCCTTTTTGCTGTTTTTAAAAAATACATTGTATGCCCATCAACACAGATTTATACTTGTTGCTTTATGCAATTGTCTTTTAAATCAGATAGGAGAATAAAAGAGTTACAAACAGAAAAATACATTTATGCTGTCTTTTATATTTACCTATGTAGTTAATTCTATTGATGCCCTTTATTTATTCATGTAGGTTTGAGTTACTGTCTAGTGTCCTTTTATTTTAGCCTGAAGGACTCCCTTTAGTATTTATTGTAAACAAGTCTGCTGGCAATAAATTTTCTATTTTTATTTATCTGGGAATGTCTTAATTTTTCCTTCATTTTTGAAGGATAGTTTTATTAGATAGAAAATTCTTGGCTAACAGTTTTTTTTCTCTTTCAGAGCTTTAAATATATCATCCTTCTGGCATTCATGGCTTCTGATTAGAAATCACCTGTTAATCTTATTGCAGTTCATTTGTATGTGATGGGTCATTTCTTTCTTGTTGCTTTCAAGATTCTCTTTTTGGCTATGGACAGTTTATGATGTGTCAAGTTATGGATCTCTTTGATTTTAACACACTTGGAGTTTATTGAGTTTCTTAGATGTGTGGATTAATGTTTTTCGTCTGATTTGGGAAGCTTTGAGCCATTATTTCTTTAAATATTCCTTCTGCCCCTTTATCTTTCTCTTCTTATTAGATTCCCATTATGGATATATTGATACTCTTAATGGTGTCCCATAGGTCTATGATGCCTTGTTCATTTTATTTATTTTTTTCTGTTTTTTAGACTTGACTACCTCAATTAACCTATTTTTAAGTTGGTTGATTCTTCTAACTGTTCAAATCTACACTTGAGACTTTATAGTGAATCAGCTAAAATATATAACACAAAATTCAAACTCATGTAGTAGTTTATTGGCGATCCCTGTGTGTCTTCACTAAGCACTTGCTTCTCCCCACACACACATTCAATTCTAACAAGCTAGGTTTTCTGTTTCCAGTGTACAGAGAGTCAGAAAAGAGGCTGGTTTGAGACTATTCCACCAATAAAAGTAGAAATAACAGAAAAACTATGAGAAGCAAATATCTTATAATCCAAAAGCGCAGAGGTAAGGTCATTTTGCCTCAGGAAAAACTGCTTCATAATCAAACAGCTCCTGAGAGGTTTTTTGTATTAAAGGTTTATGTAGTAGTTAATGTTCATAATAACTATTCAATCCAGTGAACAAAGGTTACATATTTGTTCAGTAGCAGAAGAATCAGCTTAGGAAAGCAGAGGAAACATAAGCTTTTAAAAATACAGAAAGTTTTAATACTCAAAGGGGTTTCACTTATATGAAACATCAAACTCAGGTGTCTCAAAAAGTGGTGACAGACAAAGTATTCCTCTGGTCAATAAACAAACAAACAAATAAATATGCATGCGTGTGTGTATGTATATATATGTATATATATACACATCAATTTATATGTATATTTTAACTAAATTAGCAGATTTTTAAAAAATGAAATGATAAATAAGCAAATGGAGAAATTTTATTGGAGGAATTGGGCCTCTTTTTCTGGATTCTATGATGGAAAAAGACTTAAGTTATCCAGTTAAACCTCTCTCTGAATGCAGCAATCTTTACTAAAATCGATGTAAAGTCATCATTCCAGCCTGTGCTTGCACACTTTTAGGAATTAGGGAGGAGATGGCAGTTGATTTCTACAGATAAACATTTCCATTACTGAATAAGTAGCCAATCAGAAAGATTGTCTTACATTTAGCTGACACAACTACTGCTCTGTAAATTCCTAGTTTTACTTCTAATTCTAGAATAGACATAAGGTAATTATACTTTACATACTCTTCCTCTTTCAGATGTTGACCCTTTAAACAGCTATCACTGAGCTTCTTTGGTCTCTTCTCTAAGCTACATATGTCCTTTCTATTGACTACTTTCCATACAATATAGTTTCCAGAAACCTCAACATCTCATTCATTTTCTTCTGAATAGTCTCAAACTTATGATCAGTTTCTTGAGCTATAACATCCATAAGTGGACACATACACTTAATGTGTTCTGACTGAAGCAGTGTATAGTAATACTATCCACTTTCTTGTAATTGTACACTATACATATTCCACTAATTCATTCTTTTTTTCAACATCATAATCTTGGCTCCTATGTGGAAAATATTATCTTAGCTGTCTTTTAAAGACAAGGAGAAATTCAGCATTCAAAGCAAAAGGATGATAATGAGCAAAGTCACAGTGACATAAAAGAACATCAAGTTCTATAAATTGCAAAAACCTGTCATATTTTATTTACATATTTTCTTTTAATTGGCCAACAATGATAAGTTTAGTGTGACTTTTAGCTTCACCATAATTTGAGTCAAATGTTATTATTAACGATATCTTCTAATTACCTATAATTGCTGAAAATGTGATTTTTTTTAGCCTGATTTGTTGAAACGTGAGTGGACTTTTAGTTTATGGAACTGCATGCACTAAAATAAGAGCAACAATATTGTGACACTTTACCAAATCAGATTGGAATCTGTGGAGCATCTCAAGGTACTCTACCTATTTATTACATGCTCTTTCTTGACTCTGTTGGGCTGTGCCAGCTTCTGGATCCTTTTGGAAATTTTTCTAAACAGTGCAGAAGAAGGGATCTCCCAGATTACAGAACCTCTGCCACAGCTGTAGTAATATTGAGCCCTGCAAGTTGTAGAAGAAGAAAAAAAGTGAGTAAAACAGTCAGAAATTCAAATAATCATAGTAATTTCTAACACTGACCCCCAGATCTAGGAGAGCCAGCATGACAGTTTACCCCTTTACTGCCGAGCTATGTTCTACATGGGAAGAAGTTAGAAATGGTTACAGTCATCAAGTTTTCAGATAGTTTCTAATATTTTATTCTAAAATGAACAGTTTTCTATAAAAAATAAACTGCATTTTCTAAAGAGACCAAAAAATACACTGATGTAAAGAAAACATTTGCTGCTTTAAAACCAAATTTCTTTAACCTCTATATAGATGATTTAAATATTTTTACTATATTTTTAGTTAATAGAATGTATTACATTGGCATTTTTCTTTGTAACAAGAACTCTGAGTTTAAGAATGAAGTCTACTTAACCATGGTATATAGATTATTTAATAATTGTTGGGTTTTGTTAACAAAGATTTTATTTAGGATAAATAATAATATTGTTCTTCTTATCACTCCTGCCCTTCAATCTTTACCTAATCAAAATATATCATCAGTGGAAAAGGAAGTGATACTGTTTTAGATCTGCTGTTAACTCAGATTGCAGTCCCACTTCCACTTCTATTGTTTTCCAAAGGACCTTTGCTCCTTTAGAATGTTCATGGATGTGAATCTGCATCCATCTGCCCAGGCCTCTGTCTGCTGGCTGCTAATATAAGCCTGGGTCTGTGTTTAAGCCTGTATCTCCCTTGCTTGTGAATACTCAGCCTTAAAGCCTGTCAATACACCACACATCTGCTTTCAAAGGGTTTGAGACTGCCCAGCCCAGGCTCCACTGCTTGACTGAACTGACTCAGCCATCTTCACCCACTTACACTGACAACCTCAAACAGACAGGGAACTTCTTGCACTTACCTGAGATTCGCCTCTTTCAAAAAATGACAGTTCAGTTTAGGAACTTGAGGTAGAGAAGGAAGAGGTGATTTTGGACAATGGGGCACTTTGAAGTGATCAGACCCACATAAGGAGGGTGGGTGTGAGTGGGAGGAAGGGGTGCTTAGGCAGCTAACGAGCAGTACAAAGGCAAGATGTATTGTAGAGTAGGGCAAAGGGTAGAGGCCCAGGCAGTGGGTGAGAGATACAAAAAAGAAAGATGGGAGGACACTAGAGACATAACGCAGCTACTCAGCATTCTTTCGGGTGGGAATGGCAAGCATCAAATGCCATGAATATATGTACTGACCATAATACTTATGCCTTATGCCGCCAACACCTAGAAGTACATGAGTGAGATGGAGAAAATAATACATTTTGTGGTTGTTATGAAGATTAGATAAGAGACATATAAGTCATTTTATTAATTAAAAAGTATTATTCAAATAAGATTTTATTATTAACCAACTTGTATATTAATTTTAAATTTCACATGTGCATATCTCTCTTGTTCATAGAAATTGCATATTAAAAGAATGTATGGCTGCTGCCTTTATATGATTCTACTCCCCTTCCACAGTTATCCACATACCCAAGTCTCACAATTCCATCAAAGTAGCAGTTACTCTCAGTTTCCACCTTAAAAAATTATAAAAAGAGCAAATAAACCCAAAGTAATCAGAAGAAAGGAAATAATAAAGATCAGAGCAGAAACCAAAGAAATAGTAAATGGCAAAATCATAGAGAAAAAATCAATGAAACCAAAAATTGATAAACCTCTAGCCAGAATGATTAGCAAAAAAGAGAGAAGGCACGACTTACCAATAACATGAATGAAAGAGGAATCATCACTAGAGATTGGACAGATATTAAAAGGAAAATAAGAGACTATATGAACAATTTTATGCCAACAAATTTTTTAAATTAGATGAAATGGATAAATTTTTTGAAAGAAACACACTACCAATGCCCATTCAGAAAGAAATAATCTGAATAGCCCTTGTTGACAGTTTAGCTAAGCTACTCCATGGTATTGCTGCTTTGGCAACCATTTTGTTTGGCTAAGCAGCCTGCAGTGACAAACTGACACTAGTCCCTCATGCAAGCACATGCCCTAGATACCATCCCACCAAATCACAAGTAAATGTAAGTTCCTGATATGACTTCACTAAATAGCCCTTGGACTAACAGTCTCCCCCGATTCTCAATGCCTTTCCCTATGTGCCCCTTAAATAAGACCCCTGAGGAGCTTACTAAAATCTCATTCTTTTGGTTTGAATTGACCAATCTCGACTTAGCCTGGAAATCCCAAAGCATTCTACCTATGGATCCTAATAAAACCCCAGTTCTTCCTCTCTCTGTCAGAACTCTGCCGTGACTTCCCCTTGAGGCATGCCAGGTACTTCCTCTAGGACTTGTGAGTAATAAACTTCTCTATTTTGTTTTCTTTTGTGAGTCTGTTATTGAACTGCAGGCACCCTGTGTTCCACTTAACAGGTGGTAATTGACAAATTTATAGCAGCCTTATGTCTATTAAATAAATTAAATTTAGAGTTAAAAGCTCTCCCACCAAAAAACTTCAGTCCCAGATGATTTCATTTGATGATGGATTCCACCAAATATTTAAAGGAGAAATAAATACCAATTCTATACATTTTCCAATTGATTGTATGAACAACTAATCAATTACCATAAACAAAGACATTACCACAAGCAAAGACATTACAAAAAAACTATAGACTAATATCCCTCATGAACATAAACACAAAATTCTAAAGTTTTATTGGAACACAGACATGCTCTGTTTACATATGTCTATGGCAGCTTTCCCTCTATAATGGTAGAGCTGGGTAGTTGCAACAGATATTTTGTGGCCAACTATATATCTGGTCCCTTCCAGAAAAAGTGTTGACTTTTGACTAAAGTTGTATATTGAGATAGAGAAATGGCCACCTCAATTATCCTAAAAACCAAACTTCAGATAAATAATAGTAGTTTTACCTTTTTCTTTACTTTAACCTCCCTTACTGCCTGCACTTGTCCCTTGCACCGCCCCGCGACCCACTACAGTCTTTTCTCCAAAAGCCAACCAGCAGAAAGCTAAGTCATTTAACAAATGTGCTAAAAGCAAATTGGCAATGGGCATCAAATGCCTTAAAACTATCCTTACCTTTAAATGCCCTAATTAACTTATGGTAATCAAGCCCATGGGTGGTATACAAAATTCATAGTTTCATGAACAAATAAGTTCATCTGCAACAGTGTTATATATGGTACATATCCTTGCATAATACCCTCGCTTTATTAAAAAACAGAAATCCTGATGAGTCAAACATTTATAAGATATAAAGCAAGTCTGCAATAGCTAAATATTAGATCTTGCTCTGAAAGAGTTGTACTGTAATATCAGATTGGAAACAGATAGAGAATCCCTAATCCTCAATAAATTTTGACTATATGACTATTTGTGGCTTTGAGATAAAAGGGCTGGGTTCTGTGTTCATTTTCCCTAGATTCTCCTGATAAAGTAACCTAGTAACACACAACACCAACCTGTTAGGTACATATCGGTGGGAGACTTCCTTGGGCTGGGCAAGGTTCTCAAGTCTTTTGGTCAGCTGAGCATTCAAAGCACTCCTGGAAATAGGGCAAATAGGATCTTGATTTCCCCAAAACAGTTTTCTGTAACAAACCAGAAAAAATCAAATGGTGAAAAATTCACTGTTAATGGACATCTTAGAAATGGCTCTTGATGGCTTCTCTAATGATTTTACTTTAGTTTAAGAATTATCTCCATTACAGAATTTTACAATTTCCAGGCATCAGAAGCAGATAAATTACTTACTCAAGTTAACTGTCTTAAAATGTAGTGACCAAAAATGAACCCATTAGAGATAGTTCTGTTTATGCCATCATGTAATTAACACTATAATTTATAGTCAGGTCAACATAAAATTGGCATGTCACCTCTCCACACTGCGCTCTCACTTTGGATGATGCACTGTACCAGGTGGTCAGAAAATAGAATCGTAACAGAGTAAAATTAATAGCTATCATTTGTGGAATACTTACTGAGAGTAGGCACTGGGCTAAGTGCTTTACGGACATTTAGTCTCAGCAGCCCTGTGAAATAGGTATGATTATTGTGCAGAGGGTGAAGAGAAAAAGAGAAATCAGTCCAGGATTATCCTGAAAAAGCTTCATGGAAGAAAGTAGAAGGCACAGACTGCCATGAGCAATGGGAAAACCAACTATTGTGCAAGGCATGTTTGGGCAGAAGTGGAAAGTCATGTTGAGAGTAATTAAGTAACATTGCTGGAATGGGTGGGGAAGGCAGAAGAAGGTCTTGAAGGCCTGGCCAAGGAGTCAGAGAAAAGTACCTCAGTAACCCTACTTTGCACGTAACAAAATATGCCAACTAACTGAGCTTATGTCTTTAAGAGGCCCCAGCTGTTCTTTTTTTTTCTAATTTTATTTACATTTTTGTATATAATCTTTCTGCTTCTACTTTGTAAACATCAGCTAGAGTCACTATTAGAAATGTTTATCAATCAGTCAGTTAATATCCCCACCCTCTACATTCTTCTGATTCCTTTTCCTAAATATGACTCTAATCTGTCAATTTCTCATCACCCTTGTTCCTATCTCCCTTGTCCAGATCCCATCATCCACACTCTTTTCTCCACATCACTGCCAGAGTGATCTTTCTAAACTCCAATCTGATCAAGGTTATCCCCTTGTTTAAGACACTTTAAAGGTTTCCATTTACTTTAGAATAAAATCCCAACTCTTCACTGTGGCTTACAAGACCCTCTACAGTTTTGACAAGCACCTGCCTCTTTAGCCTGTACATTCTTCCAGGAGAGAGATCAGGTCTTAATCTTTTGGAGATTTCCCCTTGCATAGTTTAGTGCTATACACAGCAGGTACTCTATCATGGTTTGATGAGTGAACAAATGGTGAAAACAGGGACTCACCTGATGGTGATGTGAAGTAGAGATTAGAGAGGAGAGAATGACTTTGAGGAGAATAAGAGGCTAAAGCAGAAGTTTGTGTCCTCACAGGGTAGAAGTGGTCAGGGAGCTCTCTGGGGTCTCTAAATGACTAAATTACTCCCAATGTGACTTTCTGCTTCTGCCCAAACATGCCTTGCACAATACTTGGTTATTTCCATTGCTCATGGTTACCCCAACATTTTATAAGGGTGTTAATCTCATTGATGTGGGCTCTACCCTCATGATCTAATCACAAAGGCCCCACCTCCAAATGCCATCACATTGGGTACAAGATTTTAAAATATGAATTTCGAAGGGACATAAAAATTGAGTCAATAGCATCTGGTAAAGAACTGGTATTCAAAATATACAAAGAACTCTTAAAATTCAACAATAAAAAAATCAAAAAGTGGACAAAGGATCTGAACAGACATTTTGCCAAAGAAGATATAAAGATGGCAAATAAACATATGAAATATGCTAGCATCATGCCATTAGGGAATTGCAAATTAAAACAACGATACCATTACACGCCTATTAGAATAGCTAAAATCAAAAAGCTGACAATACCAAGTGCTGGTGAAGATATGGAGCAATAGGAACTCTCATTAATTACTGGTAGAAATGGCACAGACACATTGGAAGACAGTTTAACAGTTTGCTACAAAGTGAATATATTCTGACCCTATGATCCCGCAATTTGCACTCCTAGGTATTTACCTAAATAGGTTGAAAACATGTATCTACACAAAAACCTGCATACAAATATTTATAGCAGCTTTATCCATAACTGCCAAAACCTGGAAGCAACCAACATGTCCTTCGATTGATGAATGGAAAAATAAACTGTGGTATAAACAAACAATGGAATATTATTCAGCATTCAAAAGAAACAAGCTATTAAGCCAAGAAAAGCCATGGAGGAACCTTAAATGCCTATTGCTAAGTGAAAGAAACCAGTTAGAAAAGGTTACACACTGTACAATTTCAACCATATGACATTCTAGAAAAGGCAAAACAATACAGTAAAAATATCAGTGGTTGCCAGGGGTTTGGAGAACAGGGGAGAGAAGGAAAGAAATGATAGGTAGCACAGGTAATTTTTATAGCAATGAAACTATTCTATACAAGACTGTAAGGTAGACAGATGACATTATGCATTTGTCAAAACTCATAGAACTGTACAATTTAAAAAGTGAGCCTATGAATTAAAGGCTGAGAACTGCCAACAGGCCTTTCACTCTATGTATTCTCACCTTTTCACACTATTTCCTCACTGTATGTCCATATAAAAGTAAATGGGAACTAAAGAATGACACATAACTGAAAACAACAATTCAGGTTTTACTTAGGAAACAAAGAAGAAAAAGAGGATTCCTATGGCCAAAGGGAGAAGGACAATGAGTCTAGCCTGGTAGAGATTCAGAGAACGGGTATCTTCTAAGCAGAAGTGTTGAGACAGCAATGCCAGATGTTAGAAGAAATAATCTTGAGGATAGATATCAGAGTTTCAAAGGAGTGTGAAGTAACACTGTGGGATGGAGGTTCTCAAACCTGTCTGCCTATGACAATCATCTTGGGAGTTTTTAACAGTCCCAAAGCTTAGGCTGCACCCCAACCAAGTAAGACAAGATTTCCGGAGATGAGACCCAAGCATCAGTCAATTTTAAAGGTCTCCAGGTGATTTCGATGTGCAGACAAATTTGAGGACCAATGACCTAGGGTTTGGCTTCCATGTGTTGACTCAACTGAGGTGACAATATCAGTTCAGTGGATCCAGTTGAGCAGAGAAGTGGATACACCTAGGATAAAGGGTTAGTGGGCAGGTAAGGTTAATACTTACCTATTTAAGTAATACATCATCACAAACAAATCTATATAATATTGCCTTACCTATCTGGTGTTCCCCATTGTTTTTTAGGCCTAGAAAGATCTTGGATTCTCTTCCTAGAAAAAGAACTAACAAATACCAGCTGATTAATTCAGAGTACTCTTAACATATATGGTTACATCAGATGACTCCTACTCAAACAAATCCCATCTGAGGGGAGAGAGGAAAAATGCCCTATTTGATGGGATTTGAATAGAGCTGAAAAACTCAAAGTATTCAAAAATATTGTGGGTCAAAAATTCTCACTCCTCAAATCATTAATAACGTAGAACCTATTGAAACAAAGACAATAAATATGCAATAAAACCGAGAGCATATTGTCTCCAGAAAACTGCAGGTAAAATGCACACTTATTAATGGGAAAACCCCTCAATTCTCATATTAAGGTAATTTGTAAATGGGTTGATTATATTCTGAAGAGATTGTATAGATTAATTTCAGACAGAATGTCTGGCTTTGGGAAAACTATGATATAGGCAAGATATAATTTCAGTACCGATCACTCCCCTTTCTGCTCCCTTGGACCTTTCTTGATTGTTCTGAATCCCCTTCTAAAAGAGACAGTTTATGTTCTCCAAACCATCCATGTGTTCCTCTACATTTCCCAGCTTCTATTGTAGTTATTTGGAGCCATGTGCCTGCTTATGTCTAACTTCAGCAGAAGTGTTGGGTATCATTTCCAGGGCAATGCACTTAAGAGCTAATGTTCCTCCTCCACTTCTCTTTTGCCCTGTTGCAGTGACCCTGGAAGCCACATATTCTAGATGGCATAGCTACAAGATAGAGGAGGGCCAGCCAACTAACACTGGACTGTGACATGAGAGAGAAATAGGTTTTTATTGAGTCAAGTCATTGAGAGTTGTGTAGCTTGTTTGTTACTGCAGTGTTGCCTATCCTATGCAGATTAACACACCACCTACATTACTGTAATTCATATAATTATATACTTGCTTGGAGTTCAAAGGTCCCAATAAATAACAACCTTATTTTGCCTACTACAATTAGGAACTAACTGAAAAAAAAACCCGGCACAGGAGTCAGACAAATAGAATAAGACAAATAGAATAAAAATGCTTTATTATTGATAAAACTATGTTGAAGAGAGTAGTGTGGATCCCTGACATCTCTGAACTGAACTCGACCCCCAGAACTGCAAACCTCCCCCCACCCCATAGGGGTTAAGTTTGCTATGTGACAGAAAGCAGATCACTAAGATCATTCACTGTAGATAGACAGGTCTCAAAGAGAGAGGACCCAGAAGGAGCCAGTTCTCTCTCCAAACTCCATCAAACAGCTGTTGCTCTTACCCACCCCGGGGAATCTAATTAAGGGATAAGGCAGGAGGCTAGGAGAATTACTCAAGGGAAGTGCTTCTATGTACAAAAAAGGGAGGTGAGTGGGAAAGAATTCTCTCTCACACTTACCTGAGCTCTTTAATAGTGTCTAAACTCACTATGTTAGAATAAGCCCCTGGTGTCAGGTTGGATTCAGACCTGACACGGCACATGCAAACTCTTACGTGAAGATGCGGCCTTCCTAGTTAAATGGCTATTGATGCATCATGAAGCTCCTTTCAGAAAGTGAGAGGAGGCAAGTTTGAATTAATAGGAATCCCCAAGATTGCACATTCACAAAACTAGGTTATCTACCCTGAAGATCAAGCTAAAATTCTTCAATCAGATTATCTATTTTCATATTCCTCTCTGTTTATTTCACTTGCATTGTCCCTCAGCCTTTAGTAATGACTTACTTGCCCCTTAACACCTTGCCTTAGCTGTGCTAGGGGAGTAACGCAAGTAAGGATTTTGCATGCATGCAACCAGGCAACAGTATTAACAGTGGAGCAGTTTCCCTGAGGCCAGTATGGTGGTGGCAGCAATCAATCTCGGGGACATAAAACACTTGATCCAACAATTATTTTCATCTAAGAGATTACTATTCCAATACTAATATTGGAGTTTCTGGGGTTTATTATTTTAAAATGGAGTGTCATTTTCTTATCCCTGGGAAAGTTACTTAATTCTCTGAGTTTTAGTTCATTTGTTCACCAAATATTCATTGAGCACTTACTATGTACCAAGTGTTCTAGGGCTGAGAGTACACTGGTGAATAAAACAGATAAAAACCCTTGCCTTTATGTCAGGACAGAAAGACAATAAATGAAATCATATGGTTTTTATCTTTCTCTGAGTTATTTTACTCAGCATAATACCCTCTAGGTCCATCCATTTTGTTGCAGTTGTCAAGATTTCATTTTTTTTAAAGAATTATTTTTATGTCTGAGTAATGTTCCATTGTATACATGTATCACTTCTTTATCCATTCATCTATTGATGGACACTTAGGTTGCTTCCATATCTTGGCTATTGTAAATAGTGTTGCATTGAATATGTAGATACCTGTGTCTTTTTGAATACCATATGATTTCACTTATATGTGGAATCTAAAAAACAAAACAAATGAACAAACAAAACAGAAACATTTTGATGGTTTCCAAAAGGGATGGGGTTTGGGAGGATGTGTGAAGTGGGGAAGGGATTAAGAGGTACAACCTGGTAGTTACAAAATAGTCATGGAAATGTATAACATAAGAAATATAGTCAATAATGTTGTAATAACTATGTATGGTGTCAGGTACTAGATTTATTGGGATGATCACATCATAAGTTATATAAATGTCTAATCACCATATTGTACAATTGAAACTAATATAATATTGTATGTCGACTATAACTGAAAAATAAAAAATTATTTAAAATAAGAAAGATAATAAACTAAATAAATGAAGTAAATACAAAGTTTATTAGATGGCAATAAGAGCTATAAAGAAAAATAAAGCAAGTAAGGAGGTTAAGGAGCATGTGGTGGGGAGAGGTTGAAATTTTAAGTAGCATGGTCAAAAAAGGCATTACTGATCAGTTTATATTTGAACAATGACTAGGTATACAAAATTTCCAGGGAAAGATTATCCCATTCCAACAGTAATAGCAAGTGTAAAAGTCCTCGGGGAGAAGCATGCCTATATGTTTGAAAAATAACAGGAGGTCAGTGTGGTTAACTTCATCTATAAAGGAAAATAATTATCCAGTTATAAGAATTGTGTACCTAGCACATTCTAACCCATGGAGTGGGTACTCAATAATGTTAGTTCTTTTTCCTTTCTCACCTGCAGCACCTAATATAATAGCTTGAATGCAATAAATGCTCACTAAATGCCAACTGAGTTTAATTAGTATTTGTTTAAAATATAAACTTAATTTAAGTGTCTTATACGGGAAAATAATGGAACTATCAGTAAACCAGATGAGGTGATACATTTAATATTGTTTAAATTGTTTTAGTGCTGGAGGAGGTTGCTAAATAAAATACAAGTTTAAAGTAGTAAGGAAAATAAGATCACTGGAGAGGAAAAAAATTGGCGTAGATGATAGAGGCTTTGTTCATTCCTCTAGCAACCAAGTCAAAGTTGTGACAGAAACAAGGAGCAGCAGCAAGGAAAAACCGCCTGTGATCTAGATGAACAAGCCATACAACTAGGGAGAAGTCCAGGAAATCACCCTGTGACAGCAGAAGGTAGGACAAGGCAAGGACGCAAGGCTGCCAGGTCTCCAGAGGCTGCGTGAGATATAGGCTGCGGCAGCGGCAGATGCTTCTTAAAAGGGTCATGTCCGCAAACAGATTTTCATAGTGAAGGACCTGCTCGCTTTGAGCACCGGTGCCCATTCGGCTGCGCACAGGATGCATCAGGGACTTACAGGGAGACATTGTCAGAGTGAGGGTCAAGGCTCTGTACAGGAGTGCCGGCAGTATCCATTGTTTTCTGTTGAGCCCTCCTCCCTCCCAGTGCAGAGACACAGAGCTGCCATAGTCATGATGTCATCAAACTGGATAACAGAGGTCGCTCCACCCAGAGGATTCCCTGAAACCCCGCCTCCCCCAACTCATAGCCCCACCCAGGCCACATCCAGGTGTGTCCTCAATGAGTCAGTGCTCCTTGCTGAGCAGCACCTAGACTCACACTGGAGGCAGCTAGCCTTCATTTCTGGTGTAGCCTTTTGAGGCAACTATAAGCACAGCATCTTTGGATTGCTTGCTGAATCTTAACAGGTGGCCCTGGAGAGTAGGGGCTTGGGCTAAATTTGGCCTGCAGCTGAACCCCTCTCAGTACTGTGCCATTGGACAGTACCTACTTCACAAATCCACACTATTAAGACCAGGAGACTTAGGAGCTTTGCTTAGTACATAGAAACAGACATGGAAAGGCAGCCAAAATGGGAAGACAAAGAAGCAGAAACCATATGAGAGAACAG
>NW_006442508.1:10995719-10998620 GCF_000325575.1 Pteropus alecto | reverse complement strand
GATAAGACCTTTTGGGAAACCATATGGAAGTTCCTAAAAGAATTAAAAATGGATATACCTGTCGATCCAGCAATTGCAATTCTGGTCATTTATGCAAAGAAAACCAAAACAATAATTCATAAAGATCTATGCATTCCAATATTCACGGCAGCACAATTTACAATAGCGAAGATATGGAAGCAACCTAAATGCCCATCAATAGACGATTGGATAAAGAAATTATGGTTCATATATACAATAGAATAGAACTCAGCCATTAAAAACTATTGAATCCTACCATTTGCAATGACATGGATGGACCTAGAGGTTATTACGCTGAATGAAATAAGTCAGACAGAGAAAGATAGATACCATATGATTTCACTTATATGCAGTATCTAGAATAAAAAAAGAACAAACTAATCAAAACAGACTCACAAATATAGTGGACAATTGGTGACAGACAGAAGGAAGGGGGAGTTTTGGAACTGGAAGAATGGGGTGAAGGGTTAAAGAAGTACCAATTAGTAGCTGATGGATGGTCACGGAGATGGGGAGCACAGCAAAGGGAATGAAGTTAGCATTAATATGTTGGCTAGGTGGACGGTCAGGGGAGGGAGGGAGCAATTAGGGAGATAGTTTTATGAACTATATAGCTGTCTAACCAATGTAGTGTATACTTGAAACTAATTTAAATAAATAAACTAGTAAATATGATAATCACCTCCACTTCCGTTTTCCCCCACATACTCTGATTCTTCTAACTCCCTTCTTTTCACTTACAACTAAACTATCTGCATTTTGTCCCTCAGGACTCTGCTGCTTAATTCAAGAGTTCCCAGCCTGGAGTTCCCAAATCTTTAAAGGATCTATGAAGATAATAATGGGAGTCCACAACCTTTAGAACATTTCAAAAAGTCAAATGAAATTCTACACCACCCACAGTAAGGCTGTAGAGGCTCCTCAAAATACCAAATTTGTTTCTGAAGTATATATTTCTATATATTCCTTCATGCTAACAGGAGACTCTGATTAGTAATCATATATGTCCTTAATTTTAAAACAAATTAACAAATGTGGTTGTTTTATGAACAACAACCAAAGAAAATCTTTCAAGACCTGAGATTGTGGTAGTGAGTAGAGATAACCAAAAGATTCTTTGGTGGCGAAATATTTGGGATCTGCTACGTAACTGACAGGATGAAACCCCTGACCTGTGCCTGTTAATATTTAGAAATATTAAAGATACTGTCCATTGCCAGAATAAAAGAACCAAAACTACAACCTTATTCAATAGAAGAATGGCTTCACCATGCGGGTACTGCATGAACTCTGCTGAGATAGCCTGAGCCAAGTTCCCAGGGAAGAAAGAAAGCCATAGTTGCAGACAAAACATCTTATTATATATTAATCTTTTCAAGTAAGTTAGTCTGTGGCTTCCATCATCGCCTCCAAGCCAAGATTTTTCTTGTGACCTTTACTTCAACAGCTAAAAATGTTTTGTTTTGTTTTTTTAATATATGGTTTTATACAAGACCATTGAAAGTTTCCTTGTTTATTCCTATAGATACTTAAAGTGGGTTGCTATTTCAGTTAGAAGTAATCTTATTAACATTTGCTAATTCTGTAGGAAGATCTAACACCTTTCCCTTTTGTTCACCTATTGTGCATTATGACACCACAGCTACATCTCCAACCTACATCTGTGCATCTTAACACAGGTTTCCCTTTTCTCTTGGATATTTCATTATCTCACAATGTCTAGTCATGAGCCTATGCCTAAACAAAAGAAGGTGGTTGAAGGATATTAACTCTTGAAGGCAGATTTTTAAAAAAGAGGATTACATTGCCGTTTCTGTTTTCACTGATAATTATTCTCCTATAGTTTGCCAACGGCTACAAAAGTTTTTGAAATCTTTATCTTGGATATGAGCAATAAATATATGTTTATATAATGACAATCATGGAAATGATTTCATGTCTGAATTGATAGGGTAATTAAAACTCTTTTAGTCAGATACTCTTTTACGTTTAATTATTTTGCTTATATTCACAATTTTTTTTAATAATCAGGCACAGCACATTTATTTAAAAAGAATTTTTAAAGTATGGGGGACAGAAATAGATAACGGAGATAGCACAATTTCCTCATAGACTCAAGCCAAATTAACAATCAAAAGCCAGAAATAGTACAACTACAATGATAACAAATTAAAAACAAAAAACAAAAAACACCCTCCTCGCAGTCTTTTTCTAGGTATAAACTATTTCACTGTCTATTTAGCCATAGGTGAGTTTGCTCACTCAAGATGCATTTATTTGAAGTAATGTGGTATTTAAAATGGACACTCAAGGTAATACTCAGTAAATTTAAGTTCTACCAGCTCTTCTACTCGCTGGCATGCAACCTTGAAAAAATGACAATTTCTCTGAATTTTATTTTTTCTCAGTAAAATCCAATTGATTATGTCTACACTACCAACTTCTCGGGATTCTTGTGAGAAAAAAAAATTTTTTTAACTGCAGAGAATTACATAAAAATAAAATAGCAGAATTTAGTGCTTGAAAGAAATGAGAAAAAACTAGAAACCGTAATACATAGAAAATGCAAAATAAGTTTAAATAATAAGAATAAATATAAATGTTAAATAGTAATAATAAATATGAATGGTTTTAACGTACTTATTAAAAGAGTGGATAAAAATAAAATCTGATATTGTTTATTTTTCATCTATGCGAACCAATGATATAAACCCTTGGTATCTCTCTTTAATGATTCTATTCTGTAACCTCTTTTAATTGTATCTTAGCCAAACCAAGAGTAAGCATCTATTTTCAGAAGGCATTATTTTGTATATTGGATGTACACACACACACACACACACACACACACACACACACGCACACTTTTTTTTTTTTTTA
>NW_006442508.1:10981697-10994135 GCF_000325575.1 Pteropus alecto | reverse complement strand
AATAGAAGAATGGCTTCACCATGCGGGTACTGCATGAACTCTGCTGAGATAGCCTGAGCCAAGTTCCCAGGGAAGAAAGAAAGCCATAGTTGCAGACAAAACATCTTATTATATATTAATCTTTTCAAGTAAGTTAGTCTGTGGCTTCCATCATCGCCTCCAAGCCAAGATTTTTCTTGTGACCTTTACTTCAACAGCTAAAAATGTTTTGTTTTGTTTTTTTAATATATGGTTTTATACAAGACCATTGAAAGTTTCCTTGTTTATTCCTATAGATACTTAAAGTGGGTTGCTATTTCAGTTAGAAGTAATCTTATTAACATTTGCTAATTCTGTAGGAAGATCTAACACCTTTCCCTTTTGTTCACCTATTGTGCATTATGACACCACAGCTACATCTCCAACCTACATCTGTGCATCTTAACACAGGTTTCCCTTTTCTCTTGGATATTTCATTATCTCACAATGTCTAGTCATGAGCCTATGCCTAAACAAAAGAAGGTGGTTGAAGGATATTAACTCTTGAAGGCAGATTTTTAAAAAAGAGGATTACATTGCCGTTTCTGTTTTCACTGATAATTATTCTCCTATAGTTTGCCAACGGCTACAAAAGTTTTTGAAATCTTTATCTTGGATATGAGCAATAAATATATGTTTATATAATGACAATCATGGAAATGATTTCATGTCTGAATTGATAGGGTAATTAAAACTCTTTTAGTCAGATACTCTTTTACGTTTAATTATTTTGCTTATATTCACAATTTTTTTTAATAATCAGGCACAGCACATTTATTTAAAAAGAATTTTTAAAGTATGGGGGACAGAAATAGATAACGGAGATAGCACAATTTCCTCATAGACTCAAGCCAAATTAACAATCAAAAGCCAGAAATAGTACAACTACAATGATAACAAATTAAAAACAAAAAACAAAAAACACCCTCCTCGCAGTCTTTTTCTAGGTATAAACTATTTCACTGTCTATTTAGCCATAGGTGAGTTTGCTCACTCAAGATGCATTTATTTGAAGTAATGTGGTATTTAAAATGGACACTCAAGGTAATACTCAGTAAATTTAAGTTCTACCAGCTCTTCTACTCTCTGGCATGCAACCTTGAAAAAATGACAATTTCTCTGAATTTTATTTTTTCTCAGTAAAATCCAATTGATTATGTCTACACTACCAACTTCTCGGGATTCTTGTGAGAAAAAAAAATTTTTTTAACTGCAGAGAATTACATAAAAATAAAATAGCAGAATTTAGTGCTTGAAAGAAATGAGAAAAAACTAGAAACCGTAATACATAGAAAATGCAAAATAAGTTTAAATAATAAGAATAAATATAAATGTTAAATAGTAATAATAAATATGAATGGTTTTAACGTACTTATTAAAAGAGTGGATAAAAATAAAATCTGATATTGTTTATTTTTCATCTATGCGAACCAATGATATAAACCCTTGGTATCTCTCTTTAATGATTCTATTCTGTAACCTCTTTTAATTGTATCTTAGCCAAGAGAAGAGTAAGCATCTATTTTCAGAAGGCATTATTTTGTATATTGGATGTACACACACACACACACACACACACACACACACACACGCACACTTTTTTTTTTTTTACAGAGGATATTGTCTTGAAATTTCATTAGCTATTGTACTTGAATTAGAGGCAAGGGGGGTTGGGATACATTGACCCTGGGCTTCACAAAATCTATGACCTGAGATTGTCAAGCAGAATCTCAAGTTCCTTAAAGGTTTAGACCTAGTATGTAACACCTAGGCAAACAAGTAAAACACTGAATAAATATAAGGAGAGTTCTTCTACATCTCCATCTTCTCCCCCTTCTCATTTCTTAATCACTTTCTCTCTCTTTTTTCCTTTTTGCACAGGAATTGCCATTAGAAAAGGAACTTATGGCAAAGGGAAAGCACAGGCATCTTCTCAAAATCCCCAAGATAAGCTTTCACTTCAAATGCCCCAGATTGCATCTGCCCCATCCAGCTAGGTTGGCCCACCAGTTAAAGTCTTGAAAAATAGTACTACAGCTATAGTCTTACCATTTCCTTAAAAACACACAAGGACCAGGATCTGCAAAAAGAAAGTAAAAGCAAAAATTAGATTTAATCAGATTCAAAGTTACGATAAAGGTAGCATCACAAATCAATGGAGAAAGGAGTTAGGAAAAATAATTACTTAGGGGAATGGCAAAATTAAATCAAATATGTCACACCTCATACTAAAATAAACCACACAGGTAAATTGAGCAGATAAATAAAAAATTTAAAAAAAAAAACTGAATTAGAGCAAAAATAAAAGAATAAGTACTTAATCACTGAATTTCAATATCTTTAATAAGAGTTAAAGATATAGAGGAAAATATAAATGGATTAAAGTATTTAAAACTTAAGATTTCTATGTGTCAAAAAGTAAAACTTGAAGAGAACATAAAAATTTGTAAAAATATTTGGCAACAAATATGATAAAGGTTTAATAATCTTAATATTTGAAAAGTATAAAAATATAAATAAGAAAAACACTAAGGTGTCAAAAGTTAATTGGACAAAGGATAGTAACTGAATTCATATTTGAAGACATATAAAAGGCTAATAATTATAAGAAAAAGTTCAAACTTGCCTGTAATCAAAACAAGGCAAATAAAAATTAGATATTTTATAAATATCAAATTAGCAAAAATGTTTTGCAAAAGATGATGCTGGAAGGGTAACAAGTACTCTTGTATACTGTGGGTAGAAATTTAAATTAGTACATTTTATGAAAAATAATTTGGCAGTTTGAGTCAGCAATGCTTATATTCCTTAATCTAATTCTACTTCTAAAAATGTACCCTAAAGAAATAATTCCAAGTGTCAGCAAAGATTTATGCATAAAAATGTTCATCTTTAACAGTAGAAAACTGGATACATCTGAAATGTCTCAAACAGAAGTGATTAAGAAATTAAAATTTATGTTTGGAAGGAGTTTTTTGTTTTTCGTTTTTTAATGTAGGAACATGTAGATCATACAGGCCAACTTATCCGCATAATGACAGATTGTTCCAGATTGTTCCTTTTGGGAGTTTTGAAGCACATTTGAGTTTTGAAATAACATTTTCTACCCTCTGGAGTGTTTGGGTAAAGGAAAGTGGGTGTCCTCTGGCATCAAACAGACATGGCTCAAAGCCCAGTTTTGTTACTCAGCTGCACAATCTTGTGCGAATTATTTAACTTCTCTGAGACTCAGTTTCCCCTTCTCAGACAGGAAGATAATAGATAGATTTTCTAAAGATTAGTGATATATATGTAAAGCACCTTGCATATAGTAGATACAGGCAGTATATGAGTGGTCGTTAGTTAGAATTTTTAGTTACAACTTCAGGGTATCAATGGCTTCAGTAGAGAACTGCAGGCAACACATCAATCAAGTACTGATTGGGCTTCTACTATGTGCAACATGGTGCCAGTTCTGAGAGAACAAAAATGAGTAAGAGGTGGTTTCTCTTCTCAAGGAATTTACAACCTGGTGGGAGATAGGCTATAAACTTAAAAAAAAAAATGGAATTTTTGAATTCAGATATTTTCTATTGCTGTACTTTTTAAGGCTAAACTGACTCAAGCCTAAGGAAAAGGGGAGAGGAGCATAAGAAAACGCCCCTTGTGCCTAGTCATGTTGTGACCCATGAGACACACAGCCCTTGTTCTGTAGACTTTTCATGTATTATTATACCAAGAGTGGTTTCCAGCTTTATTGGTCAGAGAGCCACTATAATACTGAATTAATCCTTTTGGAGAAAACCTCTCCAAATATTGATAATATGAATGAATAACACTCTTTTCTATTGCCCATTCATGCTATAGGTAGAGCTTTCGCCATTTATTTTAGAAACACATTTTTTATGTTATTTCAGTAATGGGTAGGATGGCATTGCTCCCAGGTGGCCATTATTAGCTTATGTCCCAAGTGTTGTTAACTAACGATGCTCTTCAAACTTGTCTGCACATTAGAATCACCTGGGGATCTTTTAAAAATTGCAGGTCCCAGGCCAAACCCCAGACCAATCAAATCACAATCTCGTGGGACACGAGCACTAGTATTTTTTGAAGCAGACAAGTTTGGGGTCTAGCAGGTTATCATTTCATGGGTTAAGACCACTGGCTCTGGAATCAGACTGCCTGGAACCAACTCCTGGCTCTAAACTCTGATCTTGGGCAAGTTTACTTACGCTATCTGTACCTTAGTTTTCTCATGTTCTTACCTCAAAAGGTTGTTGTGTGAACGTTAAATAAGATGATACATGTAAAGCACACTGTATAGTGCTCAAAACATAGTACATACATATACAACAAATTGTAGCTATTATTAATTCTAAAAATTCAAGAATTAAGATTCTACTTAAACTTGGTGAATAAAAAACATTTGTTTAAGTAATTGTTAAAGAAGCATCTACTATTAAGGGTTCCAACTATGGAAATTCGTGAAATGAGAACTTAACTGTCAACATGCACTCACATGTATTTTCATTATTTATGCACTTATACCCTCCCCTCACTTCTAAAAAAGATTTAAATTTGCTTACATAAACACATACACTACAATAGAATATTATATGTTTTAACATAAAAAAAATCAAGGACAGTAGAAAAAATAGTGGCAGGAGAAGGAAAGAAAAATAAAATGAAACAAAGAAAGAATACATAATAAAGCCCAGTATAGTTGTATCTGAGCATTCTATTATTGAAAGCAAAACCACCAACTTTTCCTAATATTCAAATCTGAAAGAAATTTCTCTTGTGAAGTCACATTAGTATTATACAGGCATAAAATAAATTATAAGACTTGATAATAGGTGAAGAGAATCCTATTTTCTTTTTTTCCTTCTTCAAACTTTACTCTTGATATATGTGTTTCATAAAACCAAGTTAAATTAAGAAAAATAAGTTTCCAGTAAAGTACCATACATGACTGAATACAAGGCACAATTTTTCCCAAAAATTATTTCTCAGAAAAGAGTTTACCTTATATGCAAGTTCTTTTAGGAATCAATCTCGTGAGGTACTTTCTCAATTACTTGATTTTCCCAACAAAGAAACAGTCAAGGAAAACATATTAGCCTGAAACAACTTCAATAAATGCTAGAATGGAATAATTATAGAGTTCTCCCTACAAAAATTAGTATATAAAAAGAAAGGAGAGGTGAAGAAATTTTTAATGGGTTTAGTAATTATTCTTGGGAACCTCAACAAACACTTTTCCGTAGAGGACTTACAAATGGCCTACAAATATATGAAAAGATGTTCAACATTGCTAGCTATTAGGGAAATGCAAATCAAAATCACAATGAGATACCATCTCACACCAGGTAGAATGGCTACAATCAAAAGGACAAGTAATAACAAATGTTGGAGAGGATGCGGAGAAAAAAAAGGAACCCTCATACACTGCTGGCGGGACTGCAAATTGGTACAGTCACTATGGAAAACAGTATGGAGGTTCCTCAAAAAACCAAGAATTGATCTATCATATGATCCAGCAATCCCTCTATGGCTATTTACCCCAAAGACTTAAAAACCCATATCTGAAAAGATATTTGCACACCGATGCTCATAGCAGTATTCACGGTGTCCAGGATATGAAAGCAACCAAAGTGCCCTACGATAGATGCTTGGCTAAAGAAGCTGTGGTACATATATACAATGGAATATTACTCAGCCATAAGAAGAGATAAAATACTGCCATTTGCGACAACCTGGATGGACCTCGAGATAATCATGCTAAGCAAAATAAGCCAGACAGAAAAAGTTGAAAATCACGTGATATCACTCATATGTGGGATTTAAACCTAAAAGCAACATATGAGCAGGACAAACAAACAGAGACTCATGGACATGGACTATAGACTAGTGGTTACCAGAGGACTATAGAGTAGTGGTTACTAGTGGGGTGAGGAGGAAGAGGGAGGTAAACAGGGTAAAGGGGGTCAAATAGGGGGATAGGGGGAGGGTGAAGTGGGTAAAGGAGACCAAATATATGGTAGCTGAAGGAAACTGGACTTTGGGTGGTGAACACACAATAGAATATACAAATGTCAAATGATAAGGTACACCTGAAATTTATATGATTGTATCAACCACTGTTACCCCAGTAAACTTAATAAAAAAAAAAAAGCAAAATAGAAACACAAAAAAATATAGTGATTGTATTATGAAGATAAAAGTACACCTACAGCATGATTTTTTTTTTAAAGCACTTACTTTTACATTACATGAATGGGTTCTGATCACTTGTAACATAATTTCCAGTGACAGCATCAAACCTAGGTTCGAAAGGGGCCCTATATTACCCCTAATAAAATAATGGAATCTAGGCAGTGAATGAGACTGGCTGCTAAAACTATTCAATGAAAGATGAATGGGGAACTTTATAATAGAGGGATCAAACTGACCTCACCTGAACCCACTCACTAATTTTAGGACCACCGTAAATTAGAGAGCTAGGCACCATGTGCCTCAAATTGTGATGTAAGAGGAAGTATACAGCATCACCCATAAAAAAATTCTTACACAAAACAATTTACTCTGAATCTAAGCAAGCCTCTTAATCTACGTTGTTTGCAAGAAGTAGGGATCTCAAAGAATAAGTTAAGGACATCACAAAAAACAAATCAAATTCAGAATATGGAATCTTTCACTCAATTTTTCTAACAAATAAATGGTGTTTTAAAAAAGGGTTGTGATGAAGAATAGCAGAAGACACATAAATCCAAAATGCAACATGTGGCCCTTGTTCGAGGCCTCTTTGAACTAACCAACTGTAAAAAAATATATATTTGAGATGATTAGGGAAGCTTAAATATTTAGTGGGTCGACAGCAAGAAGCTCTAAAAGATTTTGAGTAAAATGATTAACAGTATCTCCTGCTAAGAGATAATCAGAACATATGGTTCTATCATGCCCTTTAAATGCTTGTATTTTATTCTATGGTACATAAACCATGATGCTCATGTTGCCTTCTCTGGCTAACAAAGGAGATAATCCGGCCTATGATCCAAGCCATGTGAATGAGAAGGCTGCCATCTGCTGGGAGAAAGCACTATTGAAAAGCTGTTCGTCCTCAAAGGTGATAAGGGAGTCTTATTGCATGTAGAAGTAAAGCATTTTGTAACATGATATGAATATCAAAGTATAACTATTCTCCATCTTGCCCTCTAACCTGCCTCTTAAGGAGTCCATGTTTGAGCTACTCAGCCTCTAGTCTTTGATTATACAAAATGGGGTACCGATGACTTACAAGGAAATGGCAGGGAGCACCTCTCAGAACAGATGTAGGGGGCATTGTTTTAGGTGTACCATTGTTTTGAAGACAAGTCTTAAAGCAGTCCAGTTTTATATTGGGTATGACTATGTAAGCTAACATTAGGATGTTCTTTGATATGATATATTAAGCTATATGATCCAATCCTATTTATTCTTCCTTATTCCTCTCGTAGGCACAGCTCCCTAGCACTGGGGCGAGGGGTGGGGAGGTGGTCATGTGGACAAGAGATGGAAGAGCATGGGGAAGGGTTTTGTTTGCTGGTGAGAACGCAGAGTCAGAAAGAGGGCAAGCCTTTCCATGTGATTAAACGACAACAAAAAACAAACAAACAAACAAAAACTGAGACTTCTATGCAAACTAAAGCTCAAAAATATCACATTTAAAGCTAACTATTATTAGGCTGTCCCTCCTCTCACACCCCAAAGTCTGCACTTTTGTGACTTTTTTTATAATTTCAAATCTATTTTTCATGTTCATTTTCACCCAATTTCATCTGTATGAAAATGGTGCTGATATCTGAGTGGTCATTAAGAAAGTTGGATTTATAGCTCACACCATATACCAGGATAAATTCCAAAAGGATCAAAGATTTAAATGTCTTTTTAAAAAATATATTATGAAGAAAAACACATGGGTGAATTCCTTCGTAACTTAGAAGTAGAAAAATCTCTAATTATGATTCAATAAAGAAACCATAAAAGAAATGATTGATAAATTTTACTATAAAATGTTTTTATGGCAAAACAAAGAAAATAAAGATAAGCAAAAACAGATGACCAACAAACTGAAAAGATATGTCATCATATCTCAAAGGGTTAATCCTCTTGTAAATAGGAAAAAAAGCCCTAGCAATTCAAAAGGAAAATTAGGCAAAGGGCATGAACGAATATATATCAAAAAATATGCTTAATATTGCTCATATAATAACAAATGCACATGAAAACTTAATTAACATGTTATAAGTTTTTCACCTATTAGATTTCCAAAAGGCAAAAGTTTGGCCACACACTCCAATGGTGAGGCTATGGAGAAGTGGAAACTTTTATTGCCAGTAGGCATACAAAATTAACTCCAATGGAGGGCAATTTTGCTAAATTGAAGTTACACACATATTTACACTCTAGTAATCCCACTTCTGGAAATTTATTCTACAGAGGTACCGGTACATGTACCAAATTACATGATGTTCAGGTTTATCCATTACAGCATTGCTTGTAATAGTAATACCCTAGAAACAAACAAGAGGTATTAAATCAGTAGTGGCACAGTCATGTAATGGAACATGAGGTAGCTGGGGGTTTTTGTTTGTTTTGTTTTCTATTTTACAATTCAATGAGTTTTTTTTTAATTATAGTTGGCATACAATAATATCTTCATTTCAGTTGTACAGCATAGTGATTAGAGATCTATATAACTCACAAAGTGATCACACTACTAAATCTAGTACCCCTCTTCTCCCTTACATGTTTATTACAACATTATTAACTATTTTCCTTATGCTACACTTTATATCTCCATGTCTATTTTGTAACTATTTATTTGTACTTCTTAATCCCTTGCCATTTTTCTCTATTCTCCTCCCCCCAAACCCCCTCCCATCTGGTAGCCCTCAAAATATTCTCTGTATCTATGAGTTTATTTCCATTTTTGTTGTTGTTATTTTCTTCTTTAGATTCCACATATATGAGAAATCACGTGATATTTGTCTTTCTCTATCTGACTTATTTCATTCAGCACAATACCCCCTAGGTCTATCAAGACAATATTTTTTCCCATCCCCTTCCTTTCAGCCCATGTGTCTTTTAATATGAAATGAGTCTCTTCTAAGCAGCATATGTAGAGGTCTTGTTTTCTTATTCATTCAGCCATTCTATCCTTTGGTTGGAACATTTAATTCGTTTCCATTTGAGGTACTTGATAAGAATGTAGTTATTACCATTCTTTAAGCCTGTTTTTGATACTTGTTTTTTTCTTCTTAAAGAAGTCCCTCCAACATTTCCCATAATACTGGCTTGGTGTTGATAAATTCCTTTAGCTTATTTTTCTCTGGGATTTCTTTATCTGTCCTTCGACTAAATGATAGCTTTGCTGGATAAAGTATTCTTGGTTGTAAATCCTAGGTTTTCATTATGTTGAATATTTTGTGCCAAGCCCTTCTGTCCTGCATAGTTCCTTTTCAGAAATCAGCTGCCAGTCTTATGGGTGCTTCCTTATAAGTAACCACTTTTCTCTTGCTGCCTTTAAGATTCTCTATTTGTATTTCAACTTTGGCATTTGACATTTGTCTTGGCATGGACCTCTTTGGGTTCCTTTTTGGGGGGACTCTCTGAGCTTCTGGGGTTGTATGTTTATTTCCTGCACCAGGTTAGGAAAGTTTTCCATCATTATTTCTTCAAATAGCTCTTCAACGTCTTGTTTTCCTTCAGGTACCCCTATAACATGGATATTTTTTACATTTGTGTCAGATAGGCTCCTTAAATTATTATTATAGTCTTGGCTTCTTTTTTCTTGCCATTCTGATTGAGTGTCCTTGGCTTCCCCATCTTCTATATTGGTGGTTGGTCCTCTCCTTTATCTACTCTGTTAATTCCCTCTAATATACACTTCATCTCAGATAACATGTTCTTCATTTCTGACTGGTTCCCTTTTATAATTTCCATTCCCATTTTTATGTTTTTTATCTCCTTGTAAAAGTTCTCACTGAGTTCATCTACTCTTCCCATAAGTTCATTGAGTGTCTTTATAATAATCAGTGTTTTGAACTGTGCATCTGTTAGATTGCTTGACTCCATTATTTGTGGATTTTGAATCTGTTCTTTCATATGGTTTCTGCTTCTTTGTCTTCCCATTTTGGCTGCCTTTCTGTATCTGTTTCTATGTATTAAGCAAAGCTCCTAAGCCTCCCGGTCTTATTAGTGTGGATTTGTGAAGTAGGTGTCCAGTGGCACAGTCCTGAGAGGGGTTCAGCTGCAGGCCAAGTTTAGCCCCAGCCTCTACCCTTCCAGGGCCACCTGTTAAGATTCAGCAAGCAATCCAAAGATGCTGTGCTTATAGTTGCCTCAAGGGTCCATGCCAGGAGCCAAGGCCAGCTGTCACCAGTGTGAGTCTTGGAACTGCTCAGCAAGTGGCACAACTCACCAAGGACACACCTGCATGTGGCTTGGATGAGGCCGTGAGTTGAGGGAGGTGAAGTTTCAGTGAATCTTCTGGGTGGAGCAAACTCTGTTATCCAGTATGATGGCGTCTCCACTATGGCGGCACTGAGACCATACACTGGGAGGGGGAAAGGTTCAGTGGAGGAACAATGGATACCACCAGCACCTCTGTCCAGGAGAGATCCTCACCTCCTGCCCTCACTCCGACAACTCAGTGTCCCCTGTAAGTCTTTGGTGCTCCTCCCCCTTTCCCCCTCCCCAGCTGACCCTGCACTGGTGCTCAGAGTGAGCAGGTCTGTCACCGCTAATGTCTGCTCATGAATACGGCCCCTTTAAGAGGCATCTGCAGCTGCTGGTTGCTGCTACTGTAGCCTCTGTCCCACCCAGCCCCTAGGGACCAGGCAGCCTCGTGTCTTTACCTCCTCTTACCTTCTACCATTACAGTTTGATTAATTATTTCTCTCCCTAGTTGTAGTGCTTCTATTCATCTAGATCCCAGGCAACTTTGCTTACTGTTTGCTCTGTGTTTCTGTTACAACTTTGATTTGGCTGCAAGAGGGATGAACAAAGCCTCTATCACCTATGCTATTTTTCCCCAGAAACCTGTTTTTTTCCTTAAATGAGGAAACTCTGTATGTATTTATATGGAAAGATATCCTGTCAAGTGAAAAAAGTGAAGAAAAGTATAACAATACTACCCTTTGAGTATAAAAGGGGGAACACACAGAATCTTGTACAGTATTTCTTTGTATTTATATATAGACACATAGAAACTAATAAAGTGGTTACCTGTAAAAGGCAAGAGAGGGGACAGGGTAATTAGTGAGACATTTCCTTGTAGTCTTAATATTGTTTTGGGTTTTTAATCATGCAAATGTCTTACAAATTACAGAAAGGTTTTAAATTTTTTTTTTGAAATTTCACTCAATATGATTTTCCTCCATACTCCCACCCTTGCCTGAGATCTTGTTTCTTTTAAATCACTTCCCTAATCCCTTATAAATCTAGATTAAATACTCCAGGTTCTGTATACTTAATATTAAATATTTTAGGTAAGTAGCTCTAATGAGTACTTTGAGTCTAATTTATTTTTTAGTGTTTCTTTTCTTTTAAAAAGAGGTCAGTAATCCCATTTAACTCAGAAAAATGAAGTGAATGTCCTCTATGATACTCCAGTCTACTTTACTTTATATGCTGTGTATGCCAATCATCTATCGTAGGACACTTCAGTTGCTTCCACATCCTGGCCACTGTGAATAATGTTGCTATGAACATCGGTGTGCAAATATCTTTTTGGATATAGGTTTTCAAGTCTTTGGGGTAAATATCCAGTAGAGGGATTGCTGGATCATATGGTAGATCACCTCTTAGTTTTTTGAGAAACCTCCATACTGTTTTCCTTAGCAGCTGTACCAATTTGCAGTCCCACCAGCAGTGAGGGTTCCTTTGTCTTCGCATCCTCTCCAACATTTGTTATTACTTGTCCTATTGATTATAGGTATTCTACCAGGTGTGAGATGCTTTCTCATTGTGGTTTTCCCTAATAGCTAGAGAAATTGAACATCTTTTCATAAATTTGTAGGCCATTTGTATGTCCTCTAGGGAAAAGTGTCTGTTCAGGTCCTCTGCCCATTTTTTGACTGGATTGTTTGCTTTTTGTTGTTATTGAGTTGTATGAGTTCTTTGTATATTTTGGATATTAGGCCCTTATCGGAGGCATTGCTTGAAATATATTTTCCCATTCAGATGATTTTCTCCTTACCTTGTTGACAGTTCATTTTGCTGTGCAGAAGCTTTTTAGTTTGATGTAGTCCCATTCATTTATTTTTGCTTTTACTCCCCTTGCTTTTGAGGTCAAATTTATAAAATCCTCTTTGAGTTCAAGGTCCTTGAGTTTAGCTCCTATGTTTTCTTCTATGCATTTTATTGTTTCAGGTCTTATATTCAGGTCCTTAATCCATT
>NW_006442508.1:10946982-10980996 GCF_000325575.1 Pteropus alecto | reverse complement strand
TATCTTTCTCTTGTCTAATAGCACTTGCCAGGACCCCCAATGTTATATTGAATAACAGCGGCAATAGCGGACAACCTTGCCTTGTTCCTAATCTTAGAGGGAAAGTTTTCAGTTTTTCACTATTAAGTATAATGTTGACTGAGGGCTTGTCATAGATGGCCTTTATTATGTTAAAGTACTTTCTTTCTATACTGATTTTGTTAAGTGTTTTGATCATAAATGGATGCTATATCTTGTCGAAGGTTTTTTCTGCATCTGTTGATATGATCATATGATTCTTATTTTTTAATTTGTTTATGTGGTATATCACATTAATTGATTTATGTATGTTGAACTATCCCTGTGCCCCTGGGATGAAACCCACTTGATCGTGGTGTATAATCTTTTTAATATGTTGCTGTATTCAGTTCGCTAGTATCTTATTTAGGATTTTTGCTTGAGAGTTCTCATGAGTGTTTATGAGAGATATTGGTCTGTAGTTTTTTTTTTTTCAACAATAATTCTTAAGTCTTGACTTGTTCCAGGCACTGCTTGAGGCACTAAGGATGTAACAGTGAAGACAAAGTTACCGCCCTCTGAGAGCTTAATGTAAACAGTAAAAATAGATATGTAATACAGTCAGACAAGTGCTTTAAAGAAAATGAGCAGGCCCGAGAGTGTTCTTTTTGACAGAATAATGTAGTACATCTTTATAAGGAGGTGACAAATACTTGAGGGAAGAGTGTCCTGGCAGAGGAAAAAAAAGTAAAATGATTGTGAGGTAAGCACAGAGAGACCCACATGACTGGAGAGCAGTGACAGCGGGACAGATGAAGTTGAGGAGGCAGGCAAGGGCAAGATCGTGTGGGGCCTTGGAGGCCTGCTAAATACTTTAGATTACAAACTACATGAGATGAGAACCCCCTATGGAGAGCTGAGAGCAGGAGAGCTGCACATACTTTATGTTCTAAAAAATCCCTGTGACTATATAAATGAGTAAGGGGTGGGGGACAAGACTGGAAGCTATTGCAAGTGGACCAAGCAAAAGATGATAGTGGCTTACAAAGATGAGGAAGTTTTAGAGGTTAAGAAATGTCCATCATCATAATATATTTCAAAATTAGGGTTTGCTAATGGTCCGGAGGCAGTGAAGAAAAACAAGCATCGAAAATGACTTCAAGGCTTTCGACCTGAACAGTTCGATGAATGAATGGTGGATGACATTTGCTGAAATGGGGAACATTGGTGGAAGAACAATTTTAGGTGCAGAAAAGAGTTCACCTATGGACACATTAAATTTTACATGTTTACTAGATATTTAAATAGGGATGTTAAATAGATGGTTGTAAAACTCTGGAGCTTAAGGGAGAAGTTGAAGCTACAGATAATTTGGGAAGTTATCAGTATAACATTAAAGCCATGGAATTGATGACATCACCCAAAGAACAAGGGAAGTTCTAAAGAATCTGAGAGAACTGAGCCATCACTCACTCACTTAGAGGCTGGGGAAAGAAGTGGGATCTAGAAAAGAAAACTGAGTAAGGAACAGTTGACGAGGTAAGATGACAATAAAGGCAGTGGTATCCCAAAAGTCAAGTAAAGAAAGACTTCTGAGAAAGGAGTGAGTCAAATGAGTAAAATGAGGATGAATTAACCACTGAATTTGGCAAGGCAGAGGTCATTGTGACCTCAACAAGAGCAACTTTAGCTAAGTGGAGGAGACGAAAGCTTCAGTGGGTTCTCAAGAGAATGGGAAGAAAGGATATGGAGATATTGTTTTATAGACAACTATTTTGAGGAATTTTTCTCTAAACAGGAACAGAGAAATAGGAGTGGTACCTGGAGAGGTCCATGGGGTTAAGAAAAAGTTTGTTTGTTTGTTTGTTTGTTTGTTTAAGATAAAAGTTATTGCTGCAATGCTCCAGAGTGGAATAAAATGATGCAGGAGAGAGAGGGCTAATTTTAAGAGCAAAGAGCTTAAAGTTAGATAGGGTGAGATCTAATATACAGATTGAAAGAACAGCCTTTAATAGGAACAAGGACAGTTTGTCCATTATTAACAGGAGAAAAGGTTAAGTATATAAGAACAGATGCTGGAGTTTGGTAGCTTCCATGTTGGAAAACAAGTTGATTAAGGAAATGCAGTATGATTGCCAAGCAGCTCTGAGAGTCCACTTGAAGTTCAAGGTCATGAATTTAAAGCTCAGCATAGTTGTCTTTTTCTTGTCATCATCTGTTTCTCAAGCGCAGATAAGAATTGGATTTAACTAGGGAAGAATGATGGAGTCAAGGGAGTTGAGGATATTTGCGAGGGAGTGATCCCATTGGTGGACCATGGACTATAGAGAGTGAAAAGAGACAGAAGGACAGAAGGTAGCGATACATAGTGAATGGGTTGGAGGTCTCGTTGAAGCTGAAGAATTGATGGCATACAAGGAGGAGTGAGTGAGCTGGAAAGACAGGTCATGGTTAGAGATTAGAGTGCTTGAAATCAAGATTTTAGAAATGTTACAGCAATAGACATTATCAAACGCTAGGGTAGTGGGTGCCTAAAGTGGGGTGAAGGACAAGATCATTCAAAGTGAGGAGGTCGAGAAGTCAAGTGGATCACTCATATGGATAGTGAAATCTGCATGCATGACAATAGGGTTGGTAATGAAAAAGCAGTAAACTGGAGCAATTTCAGTGGTGTGGAGGGGGAAAAAAGCCTAACTAGGCGGGTTGAGAAGGGAATGATAGATGAGAAATTGGAATTATTGTTTATAGACAATCTTTTGACAAGTTCTGCAGTGAAAGAGAACATAAAAATAGTGGTGATGGTGGGAGGAGGGTTCTGAAGAAGCCATAGTGTAAAGGGTTATTTCAAGATGGAAGATTCGATAGTATATGTGTATCCTCATGGAACTAATTTATTAGAAAGAGAGAAATTGATGCTATAGAAGAGAGAAGGGATAACTGCAGGAACAAAGCTCTTCAGGAGATGAGTGGAATCCAAAGCACAAGAGGAGAACTTTGCTTTTCATAGAAAGAGACACCACTTTTCCCTAAAATATGAGAAAAGACAGAATCCGTGGATGCAGATAAGGCAATAGATTAGTTGTAAGAAAATAAGGGAGTTCATAACTGAATGCTTCTATTTTCTCAATAGTGTGAGGCAAAATCTTCAACTGTTTGGAGATCAAAGGTATGAAAATTGAAGAAGGTAAAGAAGGCATTTAGTTATGTTTTCAGAGACTGGGAACTAACTAGGTGAATAAAGTGGGCTTGCCAAGCAGCACCAAGTGACCAATTGAGATTTGTGGTCATAAATCGGAAATAAAAGCAGTCAGTATGACTGTGTGATTTTGCACAGCAGGAGTCAGCTGCTCAGGTGTAGGCAGAAGGTGGGTGGTTGGGTTTAAACAGGGTTAAGCTTTTACCAGGAGAAGTATGGTGGTTAGTCAAAGAGTCACTGGAATGATAGAAGATGTGTGTGAGGAAACTGAAATGATAGACCATAGAATCTAGGCTGTTAAAGAGGAGTTCAGGAGAACATGAGATAAAAAATGGTCAGCCAAGGGATTGGAAGCCCAATGTGGACAAAAACTGTTTGGGGTGGGTCATCAGTGAGAGGTCAGAGATGAGCTGGTGGGGTCAGAGCAAAAGATATTCATATCTAAGTCCCATCAGCCCTGTTACCCTGTAAACTTGGTGAGGACTGAGCATATAGTAAGCACTTAGTAAATGTACTCTTCAAATGCTTGCTCAATTAATATGTTGTTACTACAACTTTAACAATAGAATAGCATTTCTCGAGTGCCACTCTGCGCCAAATACCGACAAAAAAATTTTCAAGGATTCCTCCCTTTAGTTGTGGAGACAGATAATAATGAAATACAAAATTTTAAGCACTATAATAGAAGTAATGTTTAAAGTGGCAACGCAGAGGAATGCAAGGACTAACTGTAGAGAAGAATTAAGAAGGGCTTCAGAAAGAAATGACAATGGATAATCAAGTTCAGCTAGGAGATCGTCGGTGAAAAGAGGAGAGTGAAGAGATTAAGTTTCTCTCATTGCTAGTCTCAATTTCCTATCAGATTCCCTTGAGGTCCAAAGATAGGTGACTGCAAGGCAGCAATTGAATCACACAAGAGTTCTCTTCTTTTAAAACAAAGTGGGCTCTTGCATGCAAACCTTCACATTAAGACCCCCAGTTTTAGGTAGGGCGTGGTTGCTCAGTGCCTCAGAGGGTCCCCATCACCTACCGTTCAGGGTAGACAATGGAATCCGAGGCGGGATTCTGGTCACCAGAGATGGGGAGGTCATCACCTTAGCGCTGGGAAACAGCTCGGCTTCGTGGGGCTTGTGGGGCTTACGGGGAGCATGGTACCCATGGTGCTCACAGGGAGCGAGGAACTTGCGGGCTGCGTGGGAAGCGTGGAGCTCAGTGATTTCGTAGGACTGATAGGGTTCGTAGAGCACATAAGGCGTGTGGGGTTCAGAGGGTCTGCAAGGCTCATAGTGGTCGTAGGGCTCGGGGATCTTTCGCTGGCCTTGGTCGTCTACTTCCTCGGGCTTCTTGGGCTCCAACGGTTTGTCGCGCACGTTGAAGATCCTGGTTACTAAGGGAGTCAGGAGGGCTTCAGAGCGAGCGGATGTTTCTGTCGTATCATGCCCATCCGACAGCTCGGATGAACCTGAAAACTCTTGGTTCTCCATGAATGCCCAGGAAACTCCAGCTTCGCGGGGCGCCCACCCTGGCTGCCCACCGCCGGGGCGCTGTTGGCCTTCTGCGCGATGGGAGGGGGATGGGGAGCACAACCTTTACCTGCCCCAGACGGCCCTCCCACCCCCACGCGACGGAGCCCCAGCGGGATAAGCCCCGCCCCGGCCCCCCTCTCTTCACAGTCTCCGGTTGCCAAGGCGACGCGATGCGCACCAGGGGCCCACAAGCGCGCCCAGCCCTCAAAGAGGGAAGAGCCAGAGAAGCGTGTCCGCAAAGACACGGGGCGCGCTACTGACCAGTGCCAAGGGCTAGTAGTGTCACGCGTTCTCCGTTGCCGAGGCCCTGGGGTAGAACGTACTAGCTTCCAGTCTAGTTACAGCACCATTCAGACAGCAGAGCCAGGTCTGTTAGGTTCCCTGGCACAGGCTCTCCATAGACTATGGTAGCCTAATCATGCTCGAAGCGGATACTGAGATGGACAATATTCTAAGGCCCTCCATCACTGAGACAGCAATAGGAATGAGGGTAGTGGGAGTAGGGCGACGCTTAACATTCGGTCCAAGCTTAACATTCAGAAAAAGTCTCAGTTTTAGATTTTTTTTTACTTTATCTCCACATGAAGTTCTACACAGTCACAAAGAAACGCGGAAAGGACTAAAAAATATATAGTCGTCTACAACTTGTGTCTCATTACAGGGCATAATGTCTACTGAAGTGAATTATAAATCATTATTTTTATAAACCCTGTAATTGTGAACAGCACAACTTTTAGTATGATATATTTGTTGTGTGAATGTATTGATAACATTAATTTGTTATATGTGATATCTTTTAAATACAATATATCAGAATTTTTATAATCCTGTTTTTGGCACCCCCCCTCCCTTTAAAAAAATCATTATTATACCAAGAGATCTTTAACAATAAAAAAGTGAGTGGTCTGAACCTCTCTCAGTCTCTGAGGAATGCTTTCAGCTAATTTCGTGGCCATGACGACATGGTAGAGGACAACAGAAGTGGTGGAGTTTCAGTGATGTGTTTATTTTTGAAAGAAGGGACTAGAGATATTGGAATAAGTCATCTATCCAAGTGTATGTAAACCCAAGAACACCTTTGGCATGTTACTGGGTACTCCTTTGATATACTATGTCTCATAGGTGCAAAAAGTTAAAAGAGACACATTTTGGATTGTGAATTTTTCCTGGAATGAAACCAGGAGAAAGTGACATATATATGAATCAGAAATCTGCTCCCTCAGACACACTTTGAAATAAACATGTGCAGCACTGTATCAAAAATTCAAGAAGTACTCAAAAAAGTTGGGAAAAGGAGAAATAAAGCTATCCTCAGAGAGTTTTAGCTCAACATGTAAACAATTGTGGAAGAGTTATATAAATTCTCCTTTGAGAGGCAGGATGGCCCCTAAATCAGTAAATGAAATGCCTTCAAATATCTAAAGAACATGTCATTCAGAAGAGGAGCTTCAATCCACAATGGATATACAGAAGGATATCCCTTCTGTATACATATCTTTATATCCTAGTGACTGTGCCTGTTCAAAACTACAGAGGGGAGAGGAACCGAAGCCAACAGACTGCAAATGTTACAGCTGGTTCCCCAGGCCCTCTTGAGACAGATGTGTGGCCCAATTCCAGTATACATCAATAGATCCATGTTCACTAGGCAACTCTCTGACATGACCCAGCTTCTTAGGGAGTCTGCTTACTGGGAGAGATTAAGATCACAGAATGAATTCTGGTCCACATCATTCTGATTTTATACACTGACTTTAAGAATCTGACTTACGTCTTCCTTAGGAGAAATTTAGGAATTTAGAAATTTAGGAATCAATCTTGATTCTTTCTTTCCCTTACTCCAACTCCCTGCCTCCAATGCATCAGCAACTCAAGTTCATTCTTCAAATATGTCTTTAATCCATCCGTTTCTTTTCATCTCCCATCACCATGCCAGTCCATGTCACCATTATCTCTCTGGACTCTGCTGTGCTTTCCCAACTGGTGTTCTGACTTGGCCGACCTCCAATCATGACACTCCAAACTGTTTAGAATAAATCCCAGGCTTTGCACCATAAGGTGCCTGGTACATGACCTAGTCCTTGCCCCTTTCTCCAATCTACTGTGGGCTGCGATGTCCTAGCTGTCTACATTCCAGTCTCTCTCTCCAACATGTCAAGCAAATTCCCATTTCAGCTTCTTCCTATACCCAGAGTTCACTTCTCCCCCATTTCACATACTTGCTCTTTTCTTTCAGCTTAAACATCACCCACTCAGAGGTCTTACCATCCCACAGTAATTTTTTTTTAATGTTCCTGCCATTATTTTCTGTCTCAGATCCTTGCTTCCACACTGTTTATAATTATTTCATCTGCTTTTTTATTTTTGTGTGTGCCTTCCCAGCTATAATAAAAGTACCTTAACAACATTCTCTCTCCTGGTGGCTGGTGTATGCCCAGTGCCAAGCACAGCGAATGACTCTGGATAGCTGTCATTATTTCTGTTGTTTTCCTGCCTAGCATCCTTTTCCTCCTCTTCGAAAAGTTGAACTTCTCCTTTCTGTGGGGAACTCTTTCCATATGGCTTGAGGGGGCTAATCCTGTCCCCTCCCTGGCCTGGGCAAAATGGCCACAGGGATTGGTTCAAGAATGAATATGTGACCCTGGCAGAACCAATCAATACCCCTCCATGAGATTTACTGGATGGTTGCTTTAAATAGAGAGGGTCCATCTTATTCTCGAATGAGCTATATATGAATGTTGTATGCTTAGTGCTGACAGCAATTCCTTGCAAAGGGAATCTGAGGATGAAGCCAAGTAGAGGTTAGCAGGGCCAAGAGGTATAGAGAAAGCTTTATTATCTTTGAACCCATGAATTCACCATATCCAGATTCCCCAGTGTGATGAGCACCACTCCCTCCAAATCCCCATTTTTTGGCACACACAAACCTAACTTGAACTGTCACCATTTTTAACTGTCACCATTTTTAACTGACACATTTTCTGGTACACAGTTGGTGCTCAATAAATGTTGACTAAATGAGTAAATGAAAAGACAGATCTACTCTTAATTCCTGAGCCTGGAAGGCTGGCAACAAATGCTAGATTTTGGCAAGTTCTTCAAGGTAATCAATGTCATCCCCTGAGGTCTGTTGAGAAGACCGCCAGCCAGACAGCCTATTTGACAACACTCCAACCTGTCTTGGCTGAGTGCCATTTCCACCAGAAACTCCTGGGACATGTACTTCCCATGACACCCTGAGAGCATCTCAAGTCTACTTTAATCATCCCCAGCATCAAGCAGTGACCACTACATAGACAATAGCTGTTCACTGAAGGAAAAATACCAGCCACACATTTTTTGCCAAAACGCAGAATCTAAAATCAAAATGTGAGAAAAACAAGGCTAAACGGGGAAGAACAGAGATATCACTCTCTATTTGAAAGCTTTTGGCATCATCTTTGAAATAGGCATCCAGGAACTTATGTACTCCCCCACCACCTCAGAAAACTTAATAAAAATATACCTCATAGAATCAGAGTTCAGGGCCGAAAGCTGTCTGTATGTGATTTAGTCCTTTTTCAAAGTGAAGCCCGAGTAAGACATGAGATGCTTAAGGGATTTGTCCAGGGGTCAGTTAGTGGCAATCCTAGGGTTTCTGACAATCCTGGATTATTGTGTGATCCAGCCTCCATAGACCAGACAAAAGAAGGCCTGTTATTAGACACTCGAGTGTCTGTTGTGATATACTATTAAAAATTATCCTGCAGCTCTGACTGTGAGAAAGCAAGTGACTTTAAAGGCATACACTCTAACATCTCATCTCTCCAAGAGCAATTATTATTTTGTAGATACACACCTAATTTCAATTATGTTCTATTTCAGCCCAAAGTTTGATAGAGAAGGCTATGTGCTAACATTAGGTAGAGGCTGTCCTCACCAAATTTGGCTTTTTATTTTTCCAGAGATTCTAAATTTTATTTTATTTTTTATTTTTTTAAAGGTTAAAACCATTTATTGTTAAAAATTCAAACAATACCAAAGATGATACAATGATAAGTAAAAGCTGCCTGGCCCCCACACCATTCCCTCAAGCCATATGCCAATGCCATTGTTTCAGAAATTGTCACCATTAAAACTAGTGTACTTGCAGATCATATACATATACAATTAATATATGTACATATATATATGCACACACGTATGTCATTTTAAATGAAAGAGACTATTATGTACTTTGCAGAGGTGCTGTGGTAAAAGGGAGCATGAGATGTGTTAGTTACTTTTAAACTTAACAGCATATTTTCAGGTCAACATATATCTTTCTCATTTTTTAATTAGCCCCATGCCATTATATTTAATGGAGTTACTCTAACAATTTATAAAATTATTTCTCTACCGATAAAAATTTATTTTACATTATTACATTATATTACTACATTTATTTTAAATTTATTACATTATTTCCAAGAATATCTTTTTATATGTGTCTTTCCATGTTTGTGTAAACATTTTTGTGCAATAGAATCTTAGAAATTGGCTTGCGGGATCATAGTAAATGTTTTAAATTTGTTTAAAAAATTATTTGTAAGTAAAGTTTAAAATAGATTAAAATTGTTTTTTCATAGACTTTGCCAAATTGTCCTCCAAAGATGTGTCATATTACTCAACAAAGGGTTTGAGAATGAATGTTTTTCACATCCTCATTAGCTGTATCTTTAGAGTTAAAAACTGCAGTATCACTGGTGAATTTGCATCAGAATCTTCTAATTCTTCAGTTTTGTTTTGTTTTTAATTATAGGCATAATAGTCTTGCAAAGCCAGATTCATCGCTTTGTGGGAGAGCAACACTTATTTGTTTGTTTGTTTGTTTTTATTATGGTGACATTGGTTAACAAAATCAAGTAAATTTCAAGTATACAATTCAACAGTAAGACGTATATATATTGCATTGTGTGCTCACTGCCTATAGTTCGATTTCTTTCTGTCACTACATATTTGACCCCTTTTACCCTATCTACCTCTCTCCTCTCCTCTCTGGTAACCACTAGTCTATTGTCCATGTCTATGAGTCTCTGTTTGTTTGTCCTGTTCATTTGTTGCTTTTAGGTTTATATCCTACATATAAGTGATATCATGTGGTTTTCAGCTTTTTCTTCCTGGCTTATTATTTCACTCAGTATGATTATCTTGAGGTCCATCCATGTTGTCGCAAATGGCAGCATTTCATCTCTTCCTATCGCTGAGTAATATTCCGTTGTATATATGTACCACAGCTTCTTAAGCCAATCATCTATCTTAGGACATTTAAGTTGCTTCCATGTCCTGGCCACCGTGAATGATGCTGCTATGAACATTGGTGTGCAAATATCTTTTTGGATATAGGTTTTCAAGTCCTTGGGGTCAACATATAGTCCTCAGTAGTGGAATTGCTGGATCATATGGTAGATCAATTCTTAGTTTTTTGAGGAAGCTCCATACTGTTTTCCATAGTGGCTGTACCAATTTGCAGTCCCACCAGCAGTGTATAAGGGTTCCTTTGTCTCCACGTCCTCCCCAACATTTGTTATTACTTGTCCTGTTGATTATAGGAATTCTAACAAGTGTGAGATGGTATCTCATTGTGGTTTTGATTTGCATTTTCCTAATAGCGATGAGCACCTTTTCATATGTTTGTTGGCCATTTGTATGTCTTCTTGGGAGACGTGTCTGTTCAGATTCTCTGCTCATTCTTTTTTTAATAATTTTTTATTTTTCAGTTACAATTGACATATAATATTAGTTTCAGATATACAACATAGTGATCACCCCAATAAGTCTAGTACCTCTGCCCATTTTTAAATTGTATTGTTTTTTATTGTTATTGAGTTGTATGAGTTCTTTGTATATTTTGGATATTAGGCCCTTATCAGAGGCGTTGCTCGCAAATATATTTTCCCATTCAGATGATTCTCTCCTTACCTTGTTGACAGTTCATTTTGCTGTGCAGAAGCTTTTTAGTTTGATGTAGTCCCATTCATTTATTTTTGCTTTTACTCCCCTTGCCTTTGAGGTCAAATTCATAAAATCCTCTTTAAGTCCAAGGTCCACGAGTTTAGTTCTTATGTTTTCTTCTATGCATTTTATTGTTTCAGGTCTTATATTCAGATCTCTAATCCATTTTGAGTTAATTTTGACATGGAGTGATAGACAACAGTCTATTTCATTCTTTTGCAGGTGGCTTTCTAGTTTTCCCAGCATTATTTATTGAAGAGGCTTTCCTTTCTCCACTGTATGTTTTTGGCTCTTATATCGAAATTTTTGCCCATATAAGCAGGGGTTTACTTTTGGACTCCTGATTCTGTTCCGCTGGTCTGTGTGTCTATTTTTCTGCCAATACCACGCCATTTTGATTATTGTTGCTTTTAGTATAATTCGAAGTCAGGCGGAGTGATGCCTCCAGCCTCATTCTTTTTTCTCAGGATGGTTTTGGCAATTCGGGGTCTTTTGTGCTTCCATACAAATCTGATGATTTTTTTTCTATTTCTTTAAAAAATGCTGATGAGATTTTGATGGGGATTGCATTAAATCTGTATAATGCTTTAGGTAATATGGTCATTTTAACTATGTTGATTCTTCCAATCCTTCCATTTCTTTGTATCTTCTTTGAGTTCTTTTAATAGGGTCTTGTAGTATTCATTATATAGGTCCTTCACATGTTTTGTTAGATTTATTCCTAGATATTTTATTCTTTTTAATTGCAAAAGGAATTATTTTTTCCACTTCTTTTTCTGACGCTTCATTATTAGAACATAGGAGCACAATGGATTTTGGAACATTGATTTTGTATCCAGGAACTTTACTGTATCTGCTCATTGTTTCTAGTAGTGTTCTTGTGGAGTCTTTAGGGTTTTCTACATAGAGAATCATGTCATCCGCAAATAGTGACGATTTGACTTCTTTGTTTCCTATTTGGATTCCTTTTATATCTTTCTCTTGTCTGATTGCACTTGCTAGGACCTCCAGTGCTATACTGAATAACAGTGGAGATAGTGGACAGCCTTGCCTTGTTCCTGATCAAAGAGGGAAGGTTTTTAGTTTTTCACTATTAAGTATAATGTTGGTTGAGGGTTTATCATAGATGGCCTTTATTATGTTAAGAAATTTTCCTTCTATACCGATTTTGTTAAGTGTTTTGATCATAAATCGATGCTGTATCTTATTGAAGGCTTTTTCTGCATCTATCGATATGATCATATGATTCTTATTTTTTAATTTGTTTATGTGGTGTATCACGTTAATTGATTTGTATATGTTTAACCATCCCTGTGTCCCTGGGATGAAGCCTAGCAGATCACGGTGTATAATCTTTTATATATATTGCTGTATTTGGTTTGGTAGTATCTTATTTGAGATATTTGCATTTGTGTTCATGAGAGATACTGGTCTGTAGTTTTCTTTTCATGTGTTATATTTACAAGATTTTGGTGTCAGAGTAATATTCGCCTCATAAAATACATTAGAAAGTATTGTCTCCTTTTCGATTTTTTTGAAAATGTTTGAGAATAAGTATAAAATCTTCTTTGAATATTTGGTAGAATTCACTGGTAGTTCTTGTTTCAGTCTAGGAAGGTTGTATGTTTCCAAGTTCTGGTCCATTTCTTCTAGGTTATTATATTTGGTGTTATATACTTTTTCGTAGTATTCTTGTATGATCCTTTGTATTTCTGTGGTGTCTGTCATAATTTCCCCTCTTTCATCCCTGATTTTGTTTATTTGTGTGCTTTCTCTTTTTTCTTTAGTGAGTCTAGCCAGGGTTTGTTAATTTTATTAACCATTTCAAAGAACCAGCTCTTTGTTGCATTTATTTTTCCTATCATTTTTGTTTGTTTGTTTTCAATTTCTTTTAATTCTGCTCTAATTTTGATTATTTCTTTCCTTCTACTGCCTGTAGGCTTCATTTGTTTTTCCTTTTCTAGTTTTTTAAGATGAAGCGTTAGGTTGTTTATTTGGGGTCGTTCTTGTTTTTGGAGATAGGCCTGTAATAATATGAACTTTCCTCTTATTACCGCTTTTGCTGTGTCCCAAAAGTTTTGATGTGTTGTACTATCATTATCATTTGTGTCTATGTATCTCTTGATCTCTTTTTTTATGTCTCCTGACCCAGTTATTCTTCAGTAGCATGCTGTTTAATCTCCATGTATTTGTGTTTCTTCCTGATTTCTTTCTGCAGTTGATCTCTAGTTTCAAAGCATTATAATCAGAAAATGTGGTTGGTATGATTTCGACCCACTTATATTTGTTGAGGCTATCTCTGTGTCCCAATATGTAGTCAGTCCTTGAGAACGTTCCATGCGAAGAATGTAGAAGCAGCTATTTTGGGATGAAGGGCTCTGTAAATGTCAATTATGTCCAGTTGGTCCAATGTGTCATTTAAGGATGTTATTTCCTTATTGATTTTCTGTTTGGATGATCTGTCCATATCTGACAGTGGAGTATTTAGGTCCCCAGCTATGATAGTGTTTCAGTCTGTTTCTCCCTTTAGTTCTGTTAGTAATTGCTTTATATATTTTGGGGTTCCCTGATCGGGAGCACAGATATTAATAAGTGTTATGTCTCCTGGTATATGATTCCCTTTATTTTATGAAGTGTCCTTCAGTATCTTTCTTTACCTTTTTTTTTACTTCGAAGTCTATTTCATCCAATATTAATACCGCTACTCCCACTTTTCTCTGAATACCATTTGCTTGAAATATCATTTTCCATCCTTTCACTTTGTGTCTATATTTGTCTTTGAAACTGAGATACATCTCCTGGAGGCAGCATATGGTTGGGTTTTGTTTGTTGATCCATTCTGCGACTCTTGCTTTGTTATTGGTGAATTCAGTCTATTTACATTCTGGATGATTATTGAAATATGAGGTTTTCCTATAGCCCTTTTATCTTTTGTTTTCTGATAGCTCAGTGTTTCCATTGCTTCCTTGTCCTTGTGTGTCTGCTTTTTTATTTTGGTTGGGTTTTGTGGATTTTTCCTCTGGATCTTCTTGTTTTATGTTCTATACTTCAGTTTCTGAATCTTTGGCATGTTGTTACCATTATGAATATGTAAAGAATAGTTATATAAATGTATACAGTCATCTTTTTTCTTCTGCATGTGCCTTATCTCCAATCCCCTTTGCGAATTTAGATCTTTTAATCCTACTCTTTTCTGTTATTGTTGTCTCAATTTCTCCCTATGTATGCTGAACATTCATTACTATCTTAAAATAGGAAAACTTATTGTTTAAATTTATAATGCCCTATTCTTAGTAAGGGTTGCACTACTCTACTTCTTTCTGCCTGCCAGTAGCCTTACTCCTAGTTATGTATTTTGTTGTTGTTGTTGTAATTTTGTTTTAGGCGAGCTGATCCCTTTTTAGTATTTCTTGTAATTCAAGCCTTATAGTGAAGAATTCCCTCAATATTTATATGTCCGGAAAGGTCTTTATTTTTCCCTCATATCCAAAGGAGATGTATTATTCTTGGCTGGTAGTTCTTTTCATTCAATAGTTTGAACATTTTATTCCACTCCTTTCTGGCTTGTAAGGTTTATGCTGAGAAATCTGACAATAATCTAATGGGTTTTCCTTTATAGGTTACCATCTTCCCTGGCTCCCCTGAGAATTCTGTCTTTGTCGTTGACTTTTGATAATTTTAATATAATGTGTCTTGGAGAAAGCCTTTTTGGGTTGAGATAATTGGGTGTTCTGTTGACTTCTTGAATTCTAAACTCCAGCTAATCCCTTAGATTTGGGAAATTCTCGCTATTTGTCTGAAAATGCTTTCTAATCCCTGCTCCTTTTCCTCCTCTTTGAGAATGCCCATTATTCTTATGTTTTCTCTCCTGATGGTATCAGCTAGTTCTTGAATTTCTCTTTCATTATTTTTTGTTCTTTGCTTTCTCTCTTCTTTCTTCTGATTTATTTATAGGTTTCTGTCTTCGATATCACTGATCGTTTCCTCCATTTGGTCGACTCTATTTCCCAAGCTCGCTCTTTTATTCTTCATCTCTTTTAGTGTGTTCTTCATCTCTAGAAGTTCTATTTGGTTCTTTTTAAGGATTTCACTCTCCTTGCTAAAAAACGCATTCTGCTGACCTAGTTCTTTTTTCAATTCCTGGAATTGTTGATATGAATTTTTTTGGATCTCATTGGGTTTTTCAGAAGTATCATCCTGAATTCTCTGTCATTTAAGTTTCATATATCTATGTCTTTAAGATTATTTTCTGGAGATTTTTCTTTTTTTCTGAGCTGAAATGTCACCTTGATTGTTCATGGTGTTTAATGGACTATTTCTTGGCCTGGACATTAATGAAAGTCTATTCTACTTTTTTCTCCTCCTCCTCCCCCGAAAGATTTATTATATAAAGGTCTCTCTTTCACTCGTTGTTAAGAAGCCATTTTTCTGTTGGTTTCCAGTAGGTGGCATCTAAGCCTCTTGCACCATTGCTTTATATGAAGTCTTAATAATGCTGTTTTTTTTTTCTTATAGATGTTTAATCACGCTCACTACCCTCAGTCTCAGTCTCTGTCAGTGTTAGTGATAGATTCAGTAGTGTTTGTTGAGATTCCCCTATGGCTCTGCAGTGTTCAGTCTTGGAGTACATGGCAGGAAGTGCTCTCTGGGTTGGAGGAAGGGGGATTGCAGCTCAATCTCCATTTTGCAATCTCAGCTAGCAATAATCACTGTTGCTTCTCTGTTTTCCCCACTTCTCTGCTGTTCCCACTTCTCTGCTTTTTGCTCTGATCCCTGGGCACTGCTGCTGTGCGGAGCTCACGGCTATCTCAGGCAAGGTTGTTCAGGGAACCCACCTCACCTTCTCCCTTTCCCCTCCTCCTGCAAGAAGCTCCGGCTGAGAGAGTCAGCTTGTTTGTTTCTCCCAGTCTACCTCCCAACTTTTGTGGTTATGACCTCTGGTAGCTCTTATTTGCAGATCCCTCTCTCAGATGTGCTTGTGTGCAGGTTGGGTGGGGGTTCTTTGTTTAGTTTCAGCTTATTGTCATTTCAAGGGGAGAGATCTGGAAACATCTCTCACTCTGCCATGCTTCTAACATCACTTGCCAGAGATTCAATTTTAAAAGGAAAATTTGAAGAACAAATCCTCTTTCCAAATCTGTTTTTTTTCCCCCTCAACAAATGGTTTCTATCTTTTTAATAGACTATTTAAGAGCAGTTTTAGGTTCACAGCAAAATTAGCAGAACATACAGAGATTTCCCATATACCCTCATTTGTGAACAGCCTTCCTCATTATCAACGGCCCCCACCAGACTGATACATTTGTTGCAATCAATGAACCTATAATGACACATCATAATCACCCAAGTTCATAGTTAACATTAGGGCTTACACTTGGTATTGCTCAATCCATGGGTATAGAAAATGTATAATGACATGTATCCACCATTATAGTACTGTACAAAGTAGTTCCACTGTCCCAAAAGTCCTCTGTGCTCCACCTATTGTTTTAATTTGCATTTCCATGATGACATATGATGTGGAGCATTTTTTCATATGCTTGTTTTCCATCTGTATATCTTCTTTGGTGAGATGTCTGTTAAGATCTATTTTTAAATCAGGTTGTTTGTGGTTTTATTACTGAGTGTTTAGAGTGCTTTGTATATTTTGAATAACAATCCTTTGCAGAGCAGAAAGTTTTTATTTTAATGAAATCCAGCTTATTGATGCTTTCTTTCATGGATCATGGCTTTGGGTTTGTACTTGTGATCCATTTTGAGTAATTTTTTGTGTGTGTGTGAATGTTGTGAAGTCCGTGTTTAGATTTTTTTCCACATATGGATGTCCAGTTGTTCCAGCACCATTTGTTGAAAAGATTATCTTTGCTCCACTGTATTGCCTTTGTTCATTTGTCAAGATCAGTTGCCTATATTTATAAGGGTCTGTTTTGGGGAGCTCTATTCTGTTCCATTGATCTATTTGTCTATTCTTCACCAGTACAACACTATCTTACTTACTGCAACTGTAGAGTAAGTATTGAACTTGGGTAATGTTAGTCCTCTAACTTTATTCTTCTCCTTCAATATCGTGTTGCCTATTCGGGGCTTTTGCCTCTCCATATAAACTTGAGAATCAATTTGTCAATATCCACAAAATAACTTAATGGAATTTTGATTGGGATTACATTGAATCTATAAATCAAGTTGACAATATTGAGTCTTTCTACCATAAACATGGACTATCTCTCCATTTATTTTGTTGTTCTTTGATATCTTTCATCCGAGTTTTATAGTTTTCCTTACATAAAGCTCCATATTTTGTTACATTTATTTATACGTAAGTATTTTATTTTGGAGGGGTGTTTTCAAAGTAATTATTAATGTAGTTGGATTAGTAGCTACCATATCTGTTACTGTTTTCTATTTGTTGGTCTGTTCTTTGTTTCTATTTTTGTCTTCCATTCTTTTTCTGCCTTTTGTGGTTCTGACTGAGCATTTTACATGATTCCATTTTCTCTTCTGTCTTAGCATATCAGTTATTGTTTACTTCTTTTAGTGGTTGTCCTACAGTTTGCAATATACATTTACAACCAACCCAAGTCCTCTTACAAATAACACTATACTGCTTCACAGGTAGTGCTCGTATATTTTAACAACAAAATTATCCTAATCCTCCCTCCCATCCTTTGTATCATTACTGTCACTCATTTCATTTATACATATGTATATGTAAACATATATATAAACATACATAATTGAATATACTGTTATTTTTATCAAACTGATATCTGTTAGAGCAATAAAAAAATTAAAAGTTTTAATTTTACCTTCATTTATTCACTTATTCCTTTTTCAATTATTTTCCTTCCTTTATGAAAATCTGAATTTCTGACCTATATCATTTCCTTTTTTCTAAAGAACTTCTTTCAACATTCTTGCAATACCGGTCTACTGGCAATAAATTCTCTCAATTTTGTTAATCTGAGGAAGTCTTTCTCCTTCACTTTTTTAGGATAATTTCACAGGGAATGGAATTCTAGGTTGGTGGTTTTTACTCTCTCAACACTAAATATTTCACTCCACTTTCTTCTTGCTTCCATGGTTTCTGAGAACTTTAATGTAATTCTTACTTTTGTTCCTCTATTGATACAATGTTTTTCCCCACAGGGCAGGACTTGTTAAAAAGGACAAAATGCTTTGGCGTATTTAAAAATGGTTCCTTTTCCTCAACCCTGGAAGCACCAGAGAATTTTTCTCTGATGTTTACTGTGGGAATTTGGTTGAGCTCCCAGAGGTAAATCTCAAAAATTCTGGGGTCCCTTGTATGACTGGGTCCCTCTGAAGTTTTTAACTCTCAGAGTTGTCCACGTTGAGCTTCCAACTTGTCAATTACAGTTCTTGTTTCCCTGGCACTGGTTCCCGAGGGTGGTTTCCCATCATGAGTCTCTGTTGCAGTAAATTGTTTTCTGTATTCTTTTGGTGGTCTCTCCAGTATTGGAGGCAGCAGTTTGCCCTCTGTTATCGCCTTTCTATGGATCCTAGAAGAATTGTTGATTTTTCCATCTGTTCAGCTTTTCACTTGTTAGAGCAGTGGTAGCTAGCTTCCAAGCTTCTCATATGCCAGACTGGAAACTAGAAATCTTTTTTTTTTTTTAATCAACAAGATACTAGGTTAAAAGGTGGATTTATATCATGTCTATAGGTAAACAGTTATCACTTTTACAAAATATTTCTAGTGAAGAAAGCTTATATATAAAAGAAAAATGTCAAGAATTTAAAAAACAAATTCCCACAATGTTCCTCATCTAGTGTAACAGGCTCCTAAAAGAGAAGCCTTTACTAAATCTTTCTGAATGGTGTTACATTTTATATTTCTATGTGGGTTTAAAAGTACTTAATTTTTTCTCATTGCCTTATCCTAATATTTCTTTCTTTACAGTGTTAAACAAATATACTTACAGGAAAGATACCTGGATTTTTATTTGAAAAAAAAATTATTAAAATATTTTAATATAAATGTCATGTCATTGAAAAACTACGAATGGGATAAATGCTTGCTAATGTTCACTTTTTTTTTGATTAAAACTCTAAATTCCCCCAGATACATTGTTTTACCAATATTTTTAAAGTTCAAAATCTAAATAATGTTCTTAATCAATTAACACTATCTTTGTATATATGCTGTGCATTGAGAAAATAAAAAAATGGCTTATTTTTTATTTGAAAGTGGAAACCTTTGGCTTCAAGCTTGCCTTTCAACACTCCCTGATGACATTTGGATTATGAGCTGAAAAGTGGGGTCTAGGTCTTATCACTGCATATCTGCAGCCAGGTGTGCAATCAGGTCTTTGGCATCTTGCATGGCGGAGGGTATCTCTGAGCCATTCTCAGTCACTTGGGTTCCAAACAAGAACATCTTCCTGTCATTTCCTACCTCAGATAATGCCAAAGCTTCATGGATATCTGTAATGTGATAGGCTGCTCCAAGATCCTTCACCAAGAATGAAAAAAAAACATTGCTTATTTTATAGTCCTTTTGGATAGATACATTTATTACTCTCATTCACGCTCTCAATGTCCAGCTTATTGATGCTTTCTTTCATGGATCATGGCTTTGGGTTTGTACTTGTGATCCATTTTGAGTAATTTTTTGTGTGTGTGTGAATGTTGTGAAGTCCGTGTTTAGATTTTTTTTCCACATATGGATGTCCAGTTGTTCCAGCACCATTTGTTGAAAAGATTATCTTTGCTCCACTGTATTGCCTTTGTTCATTTGTCAAGATCAGTTGCCTATATTTATAAGGGTCTGTTTTGGGGAGCTCTATTCTGTTCCATTGATCTATTTGTCTATTCTTCACCAGTACAACACTATCTTACTTACTGCAACTGTAGAGTAAGTATTGAACTTGGGTAATGTTAGTCCTCTAATTTTATTCTTCTCCTTCAATATCGTGTTGCCTATTCGGGGCTTTTGCCTCTCCATATAAACTTGAAAATCAATTTGTCAATATCCACAAAATAACTTAATGGAATTTTGATTGGGATTACATTGAATCTATAAATCAAGTTGACAATATTGAGTCTTTCTACCATAAACATGGACTATCTCTCCATTTATTTTGTTGTTCTTTGATATCTTTCATCCGAGTTTTATAGTTTTCCTTACATAAAGCTCCATATTTTGTTACATTTATTTATACCTAAGTATTTTATTTTGGAGGGGTGTTTTCAAAGTAATTATTAATGTAGTTGGATTAGTAGCTACCATATCTGTTACTGTTTTCTATTTGTTGGTCTGTTCTTTGTTTCTATTTTTGTCTTCCATTCTTTTTCTGCCTTTTGTGGTTCTGACTGAGCATTTTACATGATTCCATTTTCTCTTCTGTCTTAGCATATCAGTTATTGTTTACTTCTTTTAGTGGTTGTCCTACAGTTTGCAATATACATTTACAACCAACCCAAGTCCTCTTACAAATAACACTATACTGCTTCACAGGTAGTGCTAGTATATTTTAACAACAAAATTATCCTAATCCTCCCTCCCATCCTTTGTATCATTACTGTCACTCATTTCATTTATACATATGTATATGTAAATATATATATAAACATACATAATTGAATATACTGTTATTTTTATCAAACTGATATCTGTTAGAGCAATAAAAAAATTAAAAGTTTTAATTTTACCTTCATTTATTCACTTATTCCTTTTTCAATTATTTTCCTTCCTTTATGAAAATCTGAATTTCTGACCTATATCATTTCCTTTTTTCTAAAGAACTTCTTTCAACATTCTTGCAATACCGGTCTACTGGCAATAAATTCTCTCAATTTTGTTAATCTGAGGAAGTCTTTCTCCTTCACTTTTTTAGGATAATTTCACAGGGAATGGAATTCTAGGTTGGTGGTTTTTACTCTCTCAACACTAAATATTTCACTCCACTTTCTTCTTGCTTCCATGGTTTCTGAGAACTTTAATGTAATTTTTACTTTTGTTCCTCTATTGATACAATGTTTTTCCCCACAGGGCAGGACTTGTTAAAAAGGACAAAATGCTTTGGCGTATTTAAAAATGGTTCCTTTTCCTCAACCCTGGAAGCACCAGAGAATTTTTCTCTGATGTTTACTGTGGGAATTTGGTTGAGCTCCCAGAGGTGAATCACAAAAATTCTGGGGTCCCTTGTATGACTGGGTCCCTCTGAAGTTTTTAACTCTCAGAGTTGTCCACGTTGAACCTCCAACTTGTCAATTACAGTTCTTGTTTTCCTACCCTGGCACTGGTTCCCGAGGGTGGTTTCCCATCATGAGTCTCTGTTGCAGTAAATTGTTTTCTGTATTCTTTTGGTGGTCTCTCCAGTATTGGAGGCAGCAGTTTGCCCTCTGTTATCGCCTTTCTATGGATCCTAGAAGAATTGTTGATTTTTCCATCTGTTCAGCTTTTCACTTGTTAGAGCAGTGGTAGCTAGCTTCCAAGCTTCTCATATGCCAGACTGGAAACTAGAAATCTTTTTTTTTTTTTAATCAACAAGATACTAGGTTAAAAGGTGGATTTATATCATGTCTATAGGTAAACAGTTATCACTTTTACAAAATATTTCTAGTGAAGAAAGCTTATATATAAAAGAAAAATGTCAAGAATTTAAAAAACAAATTCCCACAATGTTCCTCATCTAGTGTAACAGGCTCCTAAAAGAGAAGCCTTTACTAAATCTTTCTGAATGGTGTTACATTTTATATTTCTATGTGGGTTTAAAAGTACTTAATTTTTTCTCATTGCCTTATCCTAATATTTCTTTCTTTACAGTGTTAAACAAATATACTTACAGGAAAGATACCTGGATTTTTATTTGAAAAAAAAATTATTAAAATATTTTAATATAAATGTCATGTCATTGAAAAACTACGAATGGGATAAATGCTTGCTAATGTTCACTTTTTTTTTGATTAAAACTCTAAATTCCCCCAGATACATTGTTTTACCAATATTTTTAAAGTTCAAAATCTAAATAATGTTCTTAATCAATTAACACTATCTTTGTATATATGCTGTGCATTGAGAAAATAAAAAAATGGCTTATTTTTTATTTGAAAGTGGAAACCTTTGGCTTCAAGCTTGCCTTTCAACACTCCCTGATGACATTTGGATTATGAGCTGAAAAGTGGGGTCTAGGTCTTATCACTGCATATCTGCAGCCAGGTGTGCAATCAGGTCTTTGGCATCTTGCATGGTGGAGGGTATCTCTGAGCCATTCTCAGTCACTTGGGTTCCAAACAAGAACATCTTCCTGTCATTTCCTACCTCAGATAATGCCAAAGCTTCATGGATATCTGTAATGTGATAGGCTGCTCCAAGATCCTTCACCAAGAATGAAAAAAAAACATTGCTTATTTTATAGTCCTTTTGGATAGATACATTTATTACTCTCATTCACTGCTCTCAATGACCTCACCTTTATTTAAATATGGAGGCTATTGTGACCCTATTATTATGACCCTTATGATTTTTTTAATATAAATTTTTTTAAATCAAAATTATACCTGTATTTACGAGTTATCATCAAAAGTGCATTTTTTGGAATGAAGTTAAAGCAGTAAACACCTCAATCAATTTTCTAAATGATGCAGTCAATCTGTTTCTAATTTTTTTCCATTTTCTTTTTTATTTCCCCAGAATTATATTCAATATGATTAATTATTGTTAGTTTATCTTTAACAATAGAAAGTTAAATCATTAATTGGATTTTTGCCATATGCTTTATTGATTATAGCATTTGCCACTCTGAGATTTTTTGTATGTGTGTGTGTGACCATTATTTTTACTGAACAAAAAAATTGTGGATCAAATTTTGGGGAATGGAGAGAGACAGAGAAGAGAGCAGGATTTAGAAAATAAAGTGGTATAAGAAGTAAGCCAAGAGGGGAGAGGGGGTGGAAACAAAGAAGACAAGATAAGAGAGGGGGAAGGCTAAAAGGAGGGAAACCCATAAGGAGAGGCAGAGAGAGAAGATATTAAAATGAGGAGACAGCTTGCACTTATGCTGCATGGCAAAGTCATAACCTTCTTGAGGTCCAAATGGCAAGGTCAAAACATACCTCTTGGACTTTCTAACATCAGGAATTATTTTTATAAATGATTTCTGATATTCTCTTTCCTAAATACACACAGATTTAGCTATACTTTTTAAGTCCTTTGCAAAAGTTTTAGCATTTTCACTCTTAAAACTGCATTTGCCTTTTTATTGTTTCATAGTGTTATTCCTAAGCTATAGGGGATCATATTTAAATCTTTGAACATAATCCAACATCACGTTATTTTTTTCTTGCAACAATATGAACCTATCAGATTCCATCACTGGGAGACTGTGAGGCTTTTCCTGATGTACTGTACATGGCATCTGTCTGGAGTTAATTACTTTCTGGATGTCGGTCATCCCAATTTATTGCCTGTCTTACTCCTGAATTCATTTAGTCCTATATCTTACAGTGACTTTTGTAACCATGTTAATGGATCCAGTAACATGTTGACAGTGTCTCAAGTTAATAAATTCCCTGATGGATTTGGAGAGGAGGTAAACAGGAGGAGAGTTTTGGATGAAAGGAGGGGCTCCTTGTAATGATAAAAGCCCATCAGGGATAATTCTGCTATGAACATGAGTATACAAATATCTGCTTTCAATTCTTTTGGGTATAAAACCAGAGGTGGAACTGCTGGATCATATGGGAAGTATATTTTAAATTTTTTAAGGAACTGCCATACTGTTTTCTATAGCAGCTAGACCATTTTACATTCCTACTAACACTACACGGGGTTCAAATTTCTCCATGGATATTTAATATTTTTAATGCATATGTATGAAATAAATTCAGATCAGTCTAACTTCTTTATATATGGTAGACACAAATATTTTATCAAAATCAACAATCAGTAAATATTTACTAAATCAAATTTAACACATATTTGTTGGAGTACTATGCCCAAGGCAGTATGCTAGGCATTACAAGGAACACAAAGATAAATCCTAGTCTCTATTCTCAAGTAGTATATAATCCAGTGGATCTAATAAGTATAAATTGAATATATGGCATGTTGTTTAATACCTAGCTAATAGAAGTAGGTATTTTGTATTTCTGGTATTAATAAGAAAACTATCGGGCACAATTTCTATTTGCAAAGATTTTTACCTGCTTGTTTGCAAACACAACCAGAGGGATGATTGGGTTTGTTTCAATCAGTTGATGAAGATGCTTCTTGGCTTCAGGTAATCTGCCATGATCTGCTGAATCCACCACAAAGATCAGCAGCAACCCCCTGGACAGGTACATATCCCAATAGGAACGGAAAGGTTCACTGCCACCAACTAGAGAATAGTAGAGAACAAAGACAAAAAAAATCACAGCAGCATCCACCAACATAGGCAGAAAGAGATGTTACTGGGGAAAGAGATGGTAGAAATATTTATCCTCCACAAGTATTTCATGCATTCTGGAACATGGGGGGTCAGCATCAAATACTAAGTACTACAGCTTCCTGATCTGTTACACACAGCAGCCATGGCGGCCCATGCATGTCTATCAGCTATAGCTCAAAAAATAGGAATAGGCTACTAAAATAATTCAGGGACAGGGGATTAAAACACATATTTCTCTAAAATAAGTTTTAATTGAACTGAATTCATCGGCTTGCCTCACTTGCACAATTTTTTTCCTTTGCCAAATGCCTGGAACTAATTTCTCTTCTAATATTGCACTGAGAGTTAATATGATCCCGTGGGCATTCAGGAATACTTGCCTCAGAAAAATAGTGCCTTTGGATTATTTCATTCTACTGATTCTTCCCAGAAGAACCTTTTTGGTTAATGACAATATTATATACACAATGAATTTAGTTTTTATTTTTCTCTTATGACAGGAGTTAGCAAACTATGACCCACAGTTTAAATAGAGCCCACTGCCTATTTTTGTACAGCCCACAAGCAAACAATGAATTTTACATTTTTAAATATTTGGGGGGGAAAGAACATTTCATGACATGTGAACATTTTATCACATTTGGATTTCAGTGTCTACAAATAAAGTTTTATCAGAACAGACATGTGGATTTGTTTCCATACTGTCTATGGCTGCTTTCACACTACAAAAGGCAGTGTTGTGTAGTTGCAACAGAGGCCATGTAGATCACAAAGCCTGAATTATTACTATCTGTCCCTTTAAAAAAAAAGTTTTTAGACTGTTGTTTTAGAAACTTAACAAAAAAATTCAACATACTAACCAGAAATGGTCTATATTTGCCTTTCCTTTGTTTTCCCTTTGTATAGAGCTGAGGCTAGTCATTCTTTGAAGTATTTCATTTTTAATTTTTTAAAAGAATGTTGTATAATCTGAGTAAGTCAAATAGTTTAAACATATTTGGTTTAAACAAAATAAACATTTGTGTTGCTTCCCTTTTTTTGTGACACTGTGACATTTTACTTGTGTAGAGATTTTTATTTTTCAGTTATTAACTTCTAACTGCAGTGTAGTTAGAGAACATGCTTTGTATGATGCATCTTCTTTGAAATATTTGTTAAGACTTGCTGTATGGCCCAGTAAGTGGTCAATTTTGGTAATGTCCCATGAGTGAGAAGAATGTGTATTTTGTCTTCTGGATGTAGCTGAAATATCTAATTAGACAATTTTATATTGTCCGTTAGATCAAACTTGTTGATTATGTTCAAATTTTGTATACCTTTGCAGATTTTTTCTCCTCAATCTGAATAACTGACAAAGGTATGATGAACTCCCTCACTCTAATGGTAGATCTGTCCATTTCTCCCCCTTCTTTACTTCCTTTTTACTTTTTATATATTGAGACTATTTTGATCCTTCTTTACTTCCTTTTTACTTTTTATATATTGAGACTATTTTCTTAGCTATTTATTTGGTCAAAATAATTATTTCTTCTACAGCTTCAGTGTAAGTTGAAATCTCTATTCATAATATGCTTCTGAGATTTCCAGTCAAGATGACAGAGTAGGTAAAAGCTGCTCTTGCCTCCTCTCACAACCACATCAAAATCACAACTAAACTATAGAACAACTATCTGAGAAATGCCTGAAGTCTAGTTTAAGAGAAGTCCTATAATTAAGAACATACAGAAGAGGCCACCTTCAGATTGGAAGGAGGGACAGATATGCCTAAACCCATGTGTGGGGTTAAAAATCGGGAGAGATATCTCAGTTGCAGAGTCCCCCTCTGAGAAGTGAGGGGTCCCCACCCTACACAACTTCTGGCTGTGAAAACCAGAGGGGATCATGCCTGAGTGAGATAGAGGGCTGTGGGAGTTCCAGTCATGCTTCATAAAGGGCCCATACATGGTCTTACTGCTAACGGACTCACTTGCTCTGAGCTCCAGCACTGGGGCAGCAGTTTGAAAGGCTCTAGCGACATATGGCAAGGAACCAAATTGTCTGGCTTCAGGGTGAAGGATAAGGGGGCAGCTTTCTCCCAGACAGAAGTGCTGGTAGAATTCACTGTTACTTTGTTGAGCCCTCCCTGCTCCCCATGTGCAAACGTAGGTAGCCACCATATCTGAGTCTCCATCAACCTGGCTAACACTGGTTGCCCTGCCCCGGTGATTTCGTGAGACCTTGCTCCACTCAACTTGTGGGCCCACCCAAGCTACTTCTAGTGGGTTTTCCATACAGATGGCCTGCCTTGGCTCATGTTGCAGACTTTCCTAAAATCTCTCAAAAGTTTTCAAACCCCCAAAAAGCAGCATCTGCCCTTGGCATGCTTGTACCTCTTGCTAAGCACCCTTAAGCCTGGCACTAGTTACAGCCAGCCTCAGTTTGCAGCTTAGACCCTCTCAGCACCTCCAAGGCCAGTGCAGGTGGAAGATATCTGTGGATTGATTTGTGGCTCATGGCAGGTGGACCTGGGCAGGGCACTGGTAGTAGCTGAACTTGTCCTGTATCAGAGCCCCTTCCAGGGTCAGCATACTCAGTGGACAGATTTGGACCTTGCTGGAGCACCACCAGGCTGCCACCTCAGATGACACACCTGAAGGGCAGACTGGGCAGGCACCAGAGCCCTGTTAAAGTGAATCCTGTTCTATAAGGTCAGCCCCTGCACAACAGCTCCTGGGCTGTAGTCACAACCAATCCTCACAACCAAGCAGCCTGAAGGTCAGTCCCTCCCACTGATGTACAAAAAGCAACCGAGGCTCAACTACAATAATAGGGCAAACACAACCCACACCTGCAACACCTGGCACAGATGACCAGGGAGACTATGCCACTGGGCCACACAGGACACCTACTACATAAGGCCACTCTACCTAGACCAGGAGACATAGCAGATCTACCTAATACAAAGAAACAAACAGAAAGGCAGCCATAATAGAGAGAGAAAGAAACATGCCCCAAATGAAAGAACAGAACAAAGCTCCAGAAAAAGAACTCGAGAAAATGGAGATAAGTAATCTACCAGAGGCAGAGTTCAAAACACTGGTTATAAGGGTGTTCAATAATCTCAGCAAGAACTTCAAGAAAGAAGTAGAAAACATAAAAAAGAATCAGTCGGAAATGAAGAATACAATAACTGAAATAAAGAATACATTAGAGGGAATCAACTGCAGATTAGATGAATTGTTCGAATCAGTGATTTAGAAGATAAGGTAGCAGAAAACACCCAATCAGAACAGCAACAACAACAACAACAACAAAATAAAAGAGGACAGTTTAAGGGGCCTCTGAGATATCATTAATGATACCAACATTTGCATCATAGGGGTACCAGAAGCAGGTGAGAGAAAACAAGAAATTACAAACCTATTTGAAGAAATAGTGATGGAAAAATTTCCCTGACCTAGAAAAGCAAATAGACATACAAGCCCAGGAAGCAGAGAGAGTCCCAAACAAGATGAACCCAAACAGGCCCACACCAAGACACATGATAATTAAAATGCCAAAGGTTAAAGACAAAGAGAAAAATCTTAAAAGCAGCAAGAGAAAAGCAGTTAGTGTCTACAAGGAAGCTCCCTCTCGTTAAGACTGTCAGCTGGTTTCTCAACTAAAACTTTGCAGGCCAGAAGGAATTGGCATGAAATATTCAAAGTGATGACAAGCAAGGTCCTACAACTAAGATGACTCTACCCAGCAAAGCTATCATTTAGAATTGAAGAACAGATAAAGAACTTACCAGACAAGAAAAGCTAAAGGAGTTCGTCACTACCAAACCAGTATTATAAGAAATGTTAAAGGGATTTCTTTAAGAAGAAGAAAAAAATATGAATAATAAAATGGCAATAATTACATATCTATCAGCAATTACTTTATATGTAAATGGATGAAATGCTCCAACCAAAATACATAGGGTGGCTGAATGGATAAGAAGACCTTTACATATGCTGCCTATAAGAGGCTCACCTGAGATTAAAAGGCACACACGAACTGAAAATAAAGGATTGAAAAAGACATTCTATGAAAATGTAAAGGAAAAAGAAAGCTGGGGTAGTGATGCTTATACCAGACAAATAGACTTTAAAACAAAGGCTATAATAAGAGACAAAGAAGGACCCAGTAATCCCACCTCTGGGTATTTATCTGAAGAAACTCAAAACATGACTTTGAATGGATGTGTACATCCATATATTCATTGCAGCATTATTTACAATAGCCAAGATATGGAGGCAACTTGGGTGTCCATCAATGAATGAATGGATAAAGAAGAGGTGGTATATATACAATGGACTATTATTACTCAGCCATAAAAATCATGAAACCTTGCCATCTGCAACAACATAAATGGACAGTATTGTGCTGAGTGGAGTCAGACAGAGAAAAAGACAAATGCCATATGATTTCACTTATATGTGGAATCTAAAGAACAAAATAAATGAACAAAACGAACTCACTCATAGATAAAGAGAACATTTTGATGGTTGCCAGATGGGAGGGCGGTTGGGAGGATGTGTGAAAAAAGTGGTGAAGGAATTAAGAAATACAAGTTGGTAGTTATAAAATAGTCATGGGGATGTAAAGTACAGCATAAGGAATATAGTCAATAATACTGTAATAACTATGGTGTCAGACGGGTACTAGATTTATCAGGGTGATCCCTGCAAGTTATATAAATGTCTAATCACCACTTTGTATACCTGAAAGTATTATAATATGTATGTCAATTATAATTGAAAAATAAAAATATTATTTAAAAAAAACATAATAATGCTTTTGTCTTAAAAATTTGCCTACAGGCTTATCAATCTCTGCCCACTGTTTTCTCCTCATAACTGGATGAAAACAAAATTAAAAAGATGATTGCAGTAATCTCAGAGACAAGGTGCCAAGTTGAATAGGGGTAGTGGGAAAGGATGTAACTATTAAATTCAAGATTTGTTCTAGGGGTAGAAAAAATTAGTGTCTTGTGGACTAGAGGTCAGGTTACAGAAAGAGTAATCGATGTTGACTTCCAGTTTTCTGGCTTGAGCAATTTGATGGGTACTGACAAGTAGATTATAGGGAAAGGAACAGATATGGAGATAAATCAAGCATTTTGTTTTGACCATGTTCGTTTGAAAGGCCAATTAGACAACTGGATGGAGATGCAAGGCAACATTTGGATATGTTTGGGCTAGATGGATAAATTTGGGAATCAGTAGCATAAAGATGGTATTTAATACCAAGAAGATGAATGAAATCATCCAGGAAAAATATATATAACAAAAAGACGAGGATCTTATGCAACTTGGGGAAACAGCAATGTTAAAGAGGTGGTGACTCCAGAATTTCCACAGAGTAGGGGCTTCTGGGCTGCCCTCTGGTTATAAGAAGAAGTTTGGGGTTTGTCTATAGCTGCACTCGCAGAGAAGGAAGCACCCTGTATTTACTTAGATTGCATGTTTATTACGGGTAGTAAAGGAAGAGGGAGGCTATTATTACAGGAGGAGGTGTAAAACATTCCTCTCAACGTCCCTTTATTGCCACCACTGCAAAAAGGAGAAAATAAAAAGAGCAGAACATGATTTCCCCCATTGTTCAGCCTAATATCAAACTACACACGCATTCTAAATATCTAGGAAAATCTAACCCAGTGTTACTTTTCACAAGGACCCAATGTCGAAAACATTATGTCTAGATTAAGGATTAACAAAATGAGGCTATCCTGTAATTAATGAGAAAGAAGGCTTACTCTCCAGGAACTCCATCTGGCTGCCTTCAGTGTTGATGCACACCGCATTGAAACCTTGAGTGGGTGCCTCACTGTGCTGGACTCTGTTTAAAGCTAGAGAGTGGAGAACACTGGTCTTTCCTGCTCCATCCAGGCCCAGCACTAGGATCTGCTTATTTTTCTCCTGTGAAACAAAAGATAAATTAATAAGCCTATGCTATCAGGGCCTTGTTTTCCTGGTTCCTGACAGTGTACCTGCCTGTGGTAGGACCCAGTATCTTTGTGGAATTGTTAACCAGAATAAAATTTCACAAAACACTTAAGAGGTCTAGAACAAACTATACCAGTTTGTATTTTATAATCAGCCATTAGTTATGTGAAATTAATCATACATCCCCTCTCAATCCTCAACTCCTGATCAATCTATCAAATAAATACTTTATATGTATCAGAATTTATGGGAGGTGCCAGAGAACACAGGGACAATTTTCAGACTTCATTTTGCTTCTTGAGCTTTTGCACCAGAATTCAGTTTGTTGTTTGGGATCTTCAGACCTTCATGGTCCATGTATTGACTTTTACTCAGCATGTAAGCATCTAAAACCTTGTATTTTTAATCTCTCTTGTCTTCCCAATTGGTTCACCAGATTAAAAGCTCTTAATGTAAGTTTTCCTCTTATATGTCTTAATATAAGGATCACAATTAAATGAAAAGGCTAAGATTATAGAAATTGTTAAACCAGTTCCAATTGCAAATGAGCATTTATTTTAAAACCTGAAGTTAAAATCTTTTGAACTAGACGTAAACTTAAGAAAGAAACACATAACCAACATACCAGCCTTATAAATTTTTATGAAAAATGACTGAGGGACAACAAGGGCAGGCTGGTATGAAGACAGAAAGTTCAGAGTGCTGAGAAAAGTGGCTTTTAGGGTACAAACATCAATGGTAAACAGTAATAAATGAGCAACAATACAGCCAGACTGCTCACAGGAACTCAATTCTACTTCCCAAACAGCCTACTAACGTTTCTTATGCACATAAAATACTAGTAAATGTCTTCAGTGGCACTGGTTTTAAAAAAAACAATAATCTTAAACATTTTTGCTCGAACAATAAACATTGTCATTAAACTGAGTTTCTGAAAAAAAGTGATCCTAAACAGCACGAGAATGCTTGCCCCACTTCTCTCTCTTTTTAAATGAGATTTATGTGAAAGTGAGGTGTTTCAAATTCTGGTCTAATAGAGATTTGTATAGAGAGTATGATTTATGAAGACTGGTAAATAACAGAAATCGGAAAAGTACATATTTGTTTTTGGAGTGAATTCTTGATGGCTTTTTAAAGCAGATGTTATTTGCATAGATGTTTTCTATCTCCATCCCCACTTTCTTCCCCATTCCCATCTGCGCCTAAATATTATAATGTTATTCTGAGAGTGTGACGGTAAGAAAGAGTGGTTTGATATACAAAGAAGACTTAATTGGATGCTTTAAAACTTTATGCTTTAAAGCAATGGTGGCACCAAGTAATGGCTGCAGGGTGTGGATTGTGTCCCCCTCATTATCTCCATCAATGACCAGACTCCCGCTACCCTAATATTCCATCAATTTCAAAATAATTTTTTTTTTCACATTTTAACATATCTGAAATAAGCATTCTACAATCCATGGTATGTCTTATTTTGGTTGGAAGCATTTTTTTTTTCCTTAGAGGTACTAAAAATAATAGGATCTTAGATCCTGTGAAATATTGTGAGTAAAAATAGTTCCCTACTCCCTTTCCAACTGCATCACTGTCCCTCAAGTCTACCTTATTTAGAAATTCAGCAGGTATTGCTGCTTTACATTTTTCTTATTTTTTTAGTGCAAAATACACGGTCCTTCATGTTTATAATCTCTTAAGGAAAGCTGATTATTGTAAACAGACACAGAATGTGATTCTGAACACAACTGTTTCTTGTCAAAAGTTAATCCTTTAACTATATATGGATCTATGCAGTCTGTTTTACCAGAGATCAAATGTATGTTAATAATTCACATTGTTTAGAACAAGGAAGCAGCTCTGAGTCCAAGAACTTCAGGAGCACAGCACCCACCACATGATCCAAATAATGTCTGGCTTTTCTCTCTTCCCCCTACCACTCCCCCATTTTAAAATTGTGGTTAAATACACATAACATAAAACTTACCATCTTAATCCTTTTTAAGCATACAGCTCAGTGGTATTAAATACACCCATTGATAATGTTGTGCAACCATCATCACCATCCATCTCCAGAACTCTTTCCATCATGTAAAACTGAAACTCCGTACTCATTAAATACTAATTCCCCATTCTCCCTTCCCCCGGGGCCCTGGTTACCACCATTCTACCCTTTCCCTATGATTTTTGACTACTGTAGGTACCTCATATAAGTGGAACCTACAGGTATTTGACTTTTTGTGACTACAGTGCCTGGCTTCTGAGACATTTCAGTTAAACCTTTCTGACAGTCCCTTCTAGACAGTGGTGGTCTGAAAATAACGGAAGCCGTAGCCACAGCGCCCATAGAAAAGGCCCAGACAGCCCTAAAAAACATTCTGCACAAATTTAGGAACCCAACACATTCTAGAAAATAACTTATTCAACAGAGAGAACATGGAGAAAGAGTCTGTGTGCAGCGATGGTTTGAGGTGGGTTTCTCTGTCATGGACGGTGAGCTAGTGCTGAGTGCTGGACAGAGGATGGGGCCGGAGAAGGGCGGTTCTCAGCGTCCGGGTGAAGACCAACTAAGACCTCTTCTTGAAGACAAGACCCAGTGAGGGTTGGGACACAGGGTCAGGGTTATGGTGAAGGTGGGCAGGGGTCCAGGGAGAAGGGCCTAGAGAAGGGTTGTTCGAAGCTTGGCACATCTCCTTCTATCCCCAGAAAGCCCCAAACGAAACCCAATTCCCTCCTGCATCGGTCGGGGCCCCAGACGTAACAGAGCCGGCGCTCCGGCCTGAACGCCGACAATCGCCTTGCGGGGGTGGGGGTCTGCAGCACCGGTCTCTTACCCTCGGCTCCAGCAGGGGCTTTGCCAAGAGGCTGTTGTTGTCCTCTTTCTCTTCTTTTCCCTTTAATTGTTCCTTCTCTTTCTCTGTCTCCCGCTCTTTCCTCTTCTCCTCCTCTTTATTCTTACTTTTCTCCTCCCTCCCTTTCTCTTTTTCTTTTTCCTTATTTTTTTCCTTCTCCACCTCCTTCTTCTTCTCTTTCTCTTCCTTTCCCTTTTCTCGAATTTTTTCTTTCTCTGGTTCCTTCCCCTTTTCTTTCTTCTTCGTTTTCACCCTTTCCATCTTCACGCCCCTGTTTCCTTCGCTTCTCCCGCGCGCCCGCGCGCTGGAGCCGTGGCCCTGAGTCCCGGCTGGTGTGGCTCCCGCGTGTGGCACAGGACTGAGACGTAGCTCCAGGTGGCATAGACCACACCTAGTCACCGCGGCCGCAGCCAGTCTGAGGGCGCGCGGGCTGCGGCGGTCATCTCACGCTCGCTCGCTGGGGGAGGGAGGGAGCTGCATGCTGCATTTTCGCGGAACCTGAAAGTAGGAGGTGGATTGGAGAGGGGAAGGCTGGGGAGATAGAGAAAAGGTCAAGCCCAGCCAAAGGCAGGCCTGGCAGCGGGATTTGGGAAACACCAGCAGGGCAGATCATCCGTGAAAAAACGTTCCCAGGTGCCATATCCTCGGGAGGGCGTGCTATGGCGCAACTTTCTCGGACTAGGCAGGATGTCCCAGACAGGACTTGCTGCGGACCCAGATTTGTGTCCCACGTCTCCCGCATTATCCCCGAGCCCACCCAGCTCACCTGTTTCCGACCAGGAGAACCCTTCAGGAGCCAGAGTCCCCAGAGGATTCCTCGCCTTTCCCCAGTTAGCAAGCCTGTAAAGTGAAGTTGGGTATCTTTCCACTCTTCGTGCCAACTTAACTAGTAGTGTCTAGAGGTTGCTGTCCAAGATGCTTAGGGGAACGGAAAGTTTCTCTATTTTAAATTCCTGTCGTATTTTGGTTAAAAAAAAAAAAAAAAAAAAAATTCTCCAGAGAGTAAATTAGTAGTTTGTCAGGATCATGGATACTAGTAAAGCTGGGTATTTAAAAAAAAAAAAAAAACAACAACTAAAAATAGTCTAGTTGCTCCCAATGATCCAGTATGTAGCCAATTAGGAAACCTTTGGG
>NW_006442508.1:10839616-10946932 GCF_000325575.1 Pteropus alecto | reverse complement strand
GAAGTATATGGATGGTTCTTCTATTTTGTTCAACTGGACCATAGTATATTTCACAATCTAACATTATCTTACTACAATCAACTGACTTTCGTTCATCAAATCTGTTTGAAATAGTCTTGTGAGGAACAATGAATGAATGGCAGGATCCAGAAAACTTGAGTGATGCAAGCTGTTAAGGTTAGCAATTTCCAACCAATCTTGAAAATGCTGTGCTTAATAACTTTTAAAAAATGTCTGCTCAATTCATTTACATACACATCTCAACGTAATGAATTTTCAGTGAAGTTAAAACTGGGTTCTCTCAATTCCATTAGTTTCGTGGCTTTGCTGGGAGGAGCAGGAGATTATTTTTAGATTATTTTTAAAAATTCTCAGATATATTATCCAGGAAGTCTTCTATAAAATGCCAACAACCAAAACACCTTAGTCCATACTCACTGTTACAATATTTTATTTTTAAAATGTGCCACAGTGAATGGATATATCCATATTGGTTTTTTATAAATGTACACACACATATATACAAAGTGTATATGTCACTGGTTAAAGACTTGTCTGAAAGAATAATTACTAGAAAGAATGTAGATGTTTATACTTATTTGAACTGATGTTTCAGTTGCTTAGTAATGACTGGTAGTAACAATGACTGACAATTATAATGACTAAATAGAGAAATGTGAATTTCACTTTGTGCCTATGGGTCAAAATTTTCAATGATTGATAATTATCACCAAGATTCTGTAGCTTAAACCTAAAAAATGATTATCCTTCACCACAGAAATTTAATAAAATCCTAAATAAATTTACTAACAATTATTCCTGTAATGGGGTATATATTCAGAAGGAATAAATATGTTGCTCTTACCAAAAGGCCATTCTAAGAGCTCAAGAAGTATTATGCCATAATAAATCGCTCACATATAAGAGGGTCACTTGTTTAGATGCCACCACAGATTCTGATTATGTCAAAGAGAAAGGCAGCACATTCCTTACTCTTGTAAAGGAGGAAAGTCTTTTAAAAACCTCTTTGAAGAAGTTTCAGTAGATACGTTCAGAGTCAAACACAGCAGCACTTTATTAACAAGGACAGAGTAATATGATCATAAGGAAATAACTCTTAAGTCTAAATTCAATGCTATTTTGGGTAGCATAAAATGAGTACTAACAAGGGTGGGCATCTGTCACAACTGTTCAGTGTCACAACTGTTCAGTGGGAAAGTGGCTTGTAAGCAAGGAGACCAGAGCAACACTGACACCACAGACTGACTGTAGAATACTCCATCGCTTTGGGAAGGGTAATGAGGAGTCGTACTTCTAACTAGAAAGAAGAGCCATCTGAGTATTTATTAATTGGGCCAAACAATACTGTTTTAATACTGCCTGCTACTGAACTCTGGTTTTGATTTCCTCTCTACATAGGAAGTCAATGGTCATGCTCTTGATAGGGACCATTAAATCTGATTGAGACAGTCTGACCCCATCTGACCGTAAAACACTGAGTATAAGAGTCAGTTTCTTACAACATTGATGTTTCCTTGAGTTTTTTAATAGTGCTAAATCAGCATGTTATCATAATCTGAAAATGATATGGGGGCACAAAGGAGTCCTAATTTATATATATGTATGTATAAACATACAAACATAATTTTTAGTACTATATATAATATTGCATATTCCAGTATCACATGACCAAGAATTTATGGTAAAATTAATCAAGACATTTACTCTTGTGGCCACACAGGTAATGAAGTGAAGAACACCGGTGTATTAATAGGTCCCTTTTTATCACATGATATTTCTAAGCAGATATTTGGAATGCTCAGAAGATTCCACTTTTAGTCTCCCAAGGCCTCCTAAGACATAATTTAAACTGGGACTTGAGAGGAACAAGCATCTTTGGACTCTAGTTAAAACAGAAGTAGTTTCTGTTTATATCCTAGGAAATCTTAGATAACATGCCTTGTTTGTGAAACAAAAACAAAACAAAACAAAACAAAAACACCAGCACACAAAGAAAAAGGATGCAATAGATATCAAAGTGGGTAAATGCCCAGTTATTTTGAGTCCTCATCATCTGCGCAAAGCTAGGTAGTACAAATAGGCCAAGTCAGACCACGCAGAGTTTGAGGAAGATGTCTTCCTGTTTGATGCACAAGAAAATAACTTTATGAAAATATGGGGATGAGAGAGGGAGCAGCTCTGTGCTTCTTGCTGTGTTACCATTATGTTCCTAGTGTCGCTAAGACTAATTTAAAAATAGCCTGCAACAAGGATGTTCTAATCACCAGCCACCTTTTCCACCTTTCTTCTTTTTCTGTTGCTGTTTCTTTTTTGTTGCTGGAGCCCCTGCAGGTTTCTGGTGTCTTGGGGGTATGATATTACTTGTAGATGCAGATGCTGTTGCTGCACTGCCAGGTCTTGGGGAAGTGGGTGGGCTGCTCACAGTTTTACTGGCATCCCTGAAATTGTGAGATCAGGAAAGTGTTGGTCATTCATATATTCAACAAAGAAAAAGGCTACAAAAATGTACATACATGGATTTCACTTTCCACTCTGAACTATCTTCCCGACACATTCTATTTCTTTTAAGGTGGGTTCCCCAGCTCTCTATTCATTTTCCCTTTGAATAAAATGTTTACTGCTTTATAATTAAAGAATAAGTAATACACGGTACATGCCAATTTTAGAATGCTTAAAAAAGAAAAAAATTTAAATGACCTATATAATCCTACCATGTAGAAATAACTTATATAAGTAACATTTCTAATACTTCTTTCTAGTCACATTATTTATTTATGTCTTTATCTAGATATTTAGTACTTTGAATGACTCAGCGTATTTAGTTTCCTTTTGAAGATACAGGATCCTAATTATTTATGGTAAAATCATACAATCCTAGTATTTACAATACAATCAAACCAGAAGTATCACTTTTTCTTCCTTTACAACAGAATACTGCAAAACATCAAAGATATCTGACTGTACTTCTCATACTTAAACAATATTTTAAAAAATTCTCACACATGACCCTGGGGCAATTTCAGAAAGAACCAACCTACGCTGAGTGAACTCAATCGGGAAGCAGTAACTTACAGTTCAGATGAAGCTCCTGCAGTTGCTCCCTGGGTCCCCTTTCCAATCTGATCCTTCTTTTTACCCTTCTTTCTTCCCCGGTAGTAAGAACGTTCACGCATTGGTAGCCATCTTTCTGGATCTGGGGTCACTTTGGGGTCATAATTCTTAGGCAGTTTTCCTGTGTAACAATTGATGAAGAAATGAGAGCTCCGTTCATAATGTTTTCAACACAGTTGTTTAAATAATATGTCCAAACCTGAGAAAAAATAACATTAAAACTAAAAAAAATTTATCTGAGAAAGTTTTATTTGTATAATCTCACAGGTGATTATTTGTATAATCTCACATGCCTTATTTCTAAGCATGACACAGTATTCAGAAGCCATAAAGGAAAAGATTTTACAGATATGTCTACATAAAAAAATTAATTTTCATTTGGTAAAAGGTACATTTTTAACAGAAATATGCAACAAAAAATGCATACTATACAACAGTGGATTAATATTCTTTTTTTGTTTTAATTTTTTTATGGTGACATTGGTTAACGATAATATTCTTAATATAGAACAAGTTCTTGATAATCAATAGGTAAATCACACAAAAAAAGTGTGCATAGCTGTAAAAATGGTCAGCCAGGAGAAATAAGTCAACATGGAAAAGATTTTACAGATATGTCTACATAAAAAAATTAATTTTCATTTGGTAAAAGGTACATTTTTAACAGAAATATGCAACAAAAAAATGCATACTATACAACAGTGGATTAATATTCTTTTTTTGTTTTAATTTTTTTATGGTGACATTGGTTAACGATAATATTCTTAATATAGAACAAGTTCTTGATAATCAATAGGTAAATCACACAAAAAAAGTGTGCATAGCTGTAAAAATGGTCAGCCAGGAGAAATAAGTCAACACGCATATGAAAAGATGCTCAGCTTCACTGAATAAAAATGAAAATGGTAAAAAATTCTATCAAACTAACAAATATGAAAAGCAGTAATAATATCAGTGTTGGTGAGATAGTAGGAAACACTCAAATACCACTGGCAGAAGTGTTTACTGGTATAGCCTTTGTAGAGAGCAACTTAGTAGTACCAGTCAAAATTTATACTTTTAGAAATTTACCCTGCAGAAACCATAAGCCTCAAAGTTATGTGTCTAAAAATATTTTGTGATATTTTTTAAAATAGCAAACTAACTTAAATGCCTATCAATAAAAGAATGATTAAATAAATTATAGTATATCCCCACTATAGCAAGCTACACAACTAGCTAAAAAGTCAAGTACAACTATATTTAATAATTTGGAAAAAATGTCTGCACAATACAGTCTAAAACAGAAGATTAAAAGAAATTATCCTGATATGTTCATATCAGCTTTGTAAAAACTTTTACTACCTGAGCATGTAAATGTATATATATGTTCTATATACAAAAAAGTAATTACTTCTGGGAACATGAATGTGGGGTAGGGAATTTTCCACTCTATGCCATTCTATAATGATAGAAGTCTATCACCTTTATTTTGTTTTTATTTTATTTTACTTTGTTTTTAGAATAAGCATATGTATATATTTCTAAGTTTTAAAAATTGCTCATTTGGCAAGGACAAAAAAAAAAGAAAAAAGTGAAATTGTAAATTATTGCTACCTATAGTTATCGCCTGTTCTCATGAAGTATTACTAATATATAAAACAACACAAAACAAATATTTGAGTTTTTACCAATTTCCAAGTACTGTGACAAAAGTGAAGAATAAGATTTCTAGTTAAAGACAGTGGACTGAATGCAAACATTAGCTTCTGCACAGTCCCCAAACTCCACTAAAATGACAATAAACACATAAGAAGGAAGAATAGGAGAAAAGATATTATCAATAAAATTGTGGAAGCTGGAAACCAGATGGAGTAGTAGTAATAAACTTGGAAAGCTGGATCCTAAAATGGCAGTGTAAAAAAATCAGGAAGCAACCTGATTTGGACCACAGATTTCCCAAAGACTCAGAAACAGATAGGTGGCTCCAAGCATAAGCTTTGCTTAGTTGAAGACAAGCATGACAATTCCACCCACTCCTGCCACAGATTAAGACAGTTTATGCCAATCAATGTATAGCACTCTCATGGTTAATGGTTCAGGAACAGACATTGACCTCTGTTGGCCCAATGAGATTAATGGGAAAGATTTGCCAAATGCAGAGAGGCCCTCTTCGTCCTGATGGATGTAAATGACAAGTATGTGCTCCTCTTTCCAACAAACATCCTAAGATTCTAATGGTATTAAGTTTTGTGTACAGCAGAGCAAACAGATACAACTACTGGATCAACCAACCTCGATGCTAACCTTCCTCCATTGCCAGTTTCATAAACAGTAAATTTACTTAAGTCAGTCTGATGGAGTCCTATGAAACCTGTAGCCCAAACCACTCTAATGCATAAGAGCGTACTGTGCACCACGCAGTGTTCTAAGAGCATTATATGTAGTATCTTATTTAATCCTATCAGGTATATACTCCATATTTCACCCCACAGATGAAAAACTTAGGTATGTTAGTAACCTGTTCACACTCACAGAAAAAGAGCAATGTTAGTAGAGCAACAATTTGAATTCAGAGTTGCACTCTTTAAAATAATAAAATTAAATGTTAGCCATAGTCAAAAAAAACTCAAGTGTTCAAAGATACAAGAAGAAAGAACAGTGTATTTATATCTGAAGATTTCTCTATAAGGCTAAACTCAAGCTTTTATCTTATAGAAAGAAATCCAAAGATTAAAAGAAAAAGCTTTACCTTTCTTTTTCTTCTTCTTCTTTTTCAAATCTCCCTGTCTACAAAGAGAAAAAAAATCATTAGCATCAGTGTGATAAAACACAGAGCATTAAGCATGTGCAAAAGAGCAAACTGAGTACTTTATCATAAAGGTGTTTAACATTTGGCATCAGCTCATCAAAGTTAATAAACTAGTTGGGATACTTAACTCAGGTTAAATTTAATCAAACTTCATACATTGTAGTTTTTGGAAGGGGGTTTAGAAAAGAGTGGTAAGGTTACAATTATTTTCAGAAAACAGATACCATTTACACTGGCACATATTAAGTGTATGTAAAAAGAAATTTGCACACGCATGAAAATCTACAGTACTGTGGTAAGTTCCCTTATGTTTGGCAAAACTAGAGAACAGAAAATTAAACTCTGCCAGAAGAACATGTGTAGGTATAACACATACAAAGTATATCTCCAGGAGGATATGCAACACAAGTAACATTGGTTCTGGCCTTGGGAGGGAGTAAGGCAGACAAGGATGGGAGGAAGACTTTTTACTCTGCACTTTCTCATTTTTCAAGTTTGGAACCTTATGAGTTTGTTGAATTTTTTAGTAAATAAAATATTAAGTACACTGACCCCATCCCCAAAGGCACTAAAAAGACCATACAGACAAAAATCAAGAAAATACTTCAAAATAACTGTTAAATACTCTGACAGCTACAGTGAAAAGACATAAAAATATCTCTGTACATACATGTGATATATCTCTATGGGAACTATGAAATAGTAAACTAAAAAGATGAGAAAGCAACAATTTCTCTACCAAGTCATTCAATTGTGGAAGTTCAGGGTACCCTGAAGAGTGAGAAAAGCAACATACAGTGTCTTACTTCAGAGCTTTCTCTCTCACCCAGGCTATGCAATACTCTTCTAAATTGTCTCCCTACGAATCCATACTCCAAGGCCATATCTGTAATTTCCCAAAGATTCTCTGCCATTTCTTACTCTTTTGCTTTGCTCAAACTTTGCCTACCTCATCTTCTTCATCTTCTTCAAGAATCAACCCAATCGCTTCCTCCATGAAGCCTTTCCTAACCTCTGTCTCTAGGAAAGATTATTCCCTCTGGTGTAGTCCAGTATGGCCTGCACAATCATAGCATACATTGCCTTCTGCTAGACTTGAGGGCAAGGACCATGATTTATATTGTGTCAACATAGTACATCTTCAAAATAAACTAAATCTTTGTATCCAAAACATCATAAAAGACATTAATAACGCCTAATGAAAAATAATATGCTGAAATTTAAAAGCTTAAAGGTCAATGTACATCTTACAGTTAATGAAACTGGCTAACCTTTCCACCAAATTAGCAAAATAAAGTTCATCTGAACTTTGGTTTAGAATTACTAAATGATGTACTAAATATACCAATAACTTACAGATTAATAAAGCAGGGCACAGCTGGCCTCTGGAATACTATGCATAAAAAGAATGAAATATAGAATATGGGAAAATCTGAAACTTATTAAATGAAAGAAAGTGAGTTTGAAAACAGTCAGTACAATATAATCCCACTTCTATAAAAAACAAAATAATCCAACCTAAGGAAAATAGTTCTAAACCATCTCTCTGTGTAAACACAAATATCTGGAAGGATACATACTAAATTAATGCCAGAAATTAATTCTTGGCCAGGGAGGAGGGAGGAAACAAGGACTAAGAGCTGGGCACAGCAAAAAAGAAGGGAAAAGAAACAAAGGGGACTTAAACGTTATTCATATGCAGTTTTTATAAGAATATATTTTTATGCTTTACATAATTTAAAATCAGCATTAGTGAATGTTACAATGAAAAACATTACCCTTGCTCCTTTGGTTGACTATCACCAGCAACTTTTCCACCCTTCTTCCGAATGTATGTAGCACCAGGAGAATTTTCAAGAGCCTCAACATCTACTTTTAGAGACATGCTATCTGATGAGGGCAAGTGTTTACTAAGACTGGGATAGAACTGAAGTTCAGGAATACAATATACATATAAATATGTCTCCCAATATATCTATGCTGACAGGAAAAAAAACTGTCTTTTTTAGATGCAAAAAAAGTTCTTAAATCTTCTATAAAACAACATATCAGAGGTCATAAGGTCAATTATATATCATATACTGTGAAAAGAAAGCGTAAGGAGTCATAATCTAATCATCTATTCCTTAACTCGGTAATCATACTTCTAGGTGGTGGCTTAATAAAAACTCTATTCCAAAACAACTGTCAAGCTTATAAAACATCAACTTGCTCACTGCAAAGGTTTTGACCTGTGGGTGTTTAGCATCCACCATCCCACCTCGGTTTTGGGAATACACCCATATTGGACTAGCACACAAGATCCAAACTCAGCCAATCTGGGCACCAAATGCTCTTAACATTATTGTTTGAGATAGGCACGTGACCTAAGACAGTTCAATCAGAATGACATTTCAGAATCATGTACAACTATTCAGGTAAAATATGCTTCCTTTCTTTTTGTTGCTGGAGAGATATAAGCTGTACCATGACGACTTTATTTTTGCTAATGGATCAAGCTGAATACCATATTGGATCTATTGCTGTAATTTTCAGTCACATTGACTAATAAATTCGCATTTTTGTTTTTACTGGTTAAAAGGAGGCTTTGTTTATTTTGTTAAAATTTACAACATCAAAAACGTCCTGGTCAAAAGAGGTATCGGATGAGATCTAGTATGCTATTTGGGAGCTATCTGGAACAATGAAAAGGATACGCTTTTGCTTTCTCAGGATCTACAAGTGAGTAAGCAGAAATAAGCTGCGCCAAGGTGTGAATATCTTTTGGATTTTGTCTAAAAGAAGAAATAAGAAAGTTACTAAACAGTTTATAAAACTGGTTAAAATAACATAAACAAGCAAAATAACTCCCTTGTATCAAATAACAGCAATAAAATTGGGATTTCTACATCTCCACCTTTCAGAGCTTACTTCCATAGCTGTTCTAGGTCACTAATTGCCTCCTTCTTCCGCCCATATTTGAGTTTGAAGTTTGCAGCTTCTCTTATCAAGGAAAAATGAGCAGGAGATTTGGGCTAGTTTCAATAAAAAGAGAAAAAAAAAGTTTTAAGGTATATCTAGCAAGCAAGTCAATGGAGTTATATTTATTAGACCCTTACAATGGACCTATCCATTAAATTCACATCTTAAGTTTTACGGAATGCATAAAACAACAAAAACAAATTTGGACACATAAACAGGAGGGGGTAGGCAAATTAGTGATGACCAATTTAGAACCTGGGAACACAATCCAGCTCTAATCAGGTTGTCCACAACTAAAAATAACCTCCATAACCAAATTTTAAACACATGTCACCATAGTTCTCCAACATTAACTTAATACTTCCCAGAACACAGATATCTCTCTACTGCTAATACTGTTAACAACACATATGCCATTTGTACATATGTATACTTTGGATATTGCCTATGCAGAGGTCTATGCTGGAAAAAATGAAGATGTTCCTATTATATGGAGACATGATATACAATTATTCCATGTATAGCTGACCCCTGAACAACATGGGAGTTGTGGGAGATGACTCCCAACCCTGCAGTTTAAAATCCACATATAACTTTTGACTCTCCAAAAACCTAATAGCCTACTGTTGACCAGAAGCCTTAACCATAATATAAACAGATGATTAACACATATTTTTGTATGTCATATGTATTATACACTGTATTTTTACATAAAGTAAGTTAGAGAAAAAATGTTAAGTCAATCATAAGAGAACACATTTATAGTATTTATTGAAAAAAAAAAAATCCATATATAAATGGACCTGTGCAGTTCAAACCCGTGTTGTTCAAGGGTCAAAATATACTACTGTTCTACCAATTACTACCATCCATGGGCTCTCTAGCCACTAAAGATGAATTTTTTTATATGCAGTCATGTGCTATTAACATTATTTATTGAGATTACACACACAAACACAGGTACGCACACAAAAGAAGGAGATTCAGAAAACATAACAGTGATTTTTTTTTTCATTTTGCAGCCATTTCTTACTTAGGATTATTTAGATTTGGTATACTTAAAAAATTGAATATGACAGTCTAATAGCATTCCATCTTTTAAATAGTGAGTTTAATTGTTTTAATTCTCCTAAATTCTGAGTTTAATAGTGTGGCTTTTTATTTTTATGTAAAAATTTGCCCTAATAATATTTTACTTCGTTGTACCTGATGGCTTTGATACCACTGGATAGCTTGTGTGAAGACTTCAATGGCACTATCGATATCTTCCTCATGGCTGTACATGGTCACTAATGCAGATACCTACCCAGCCAAAGGTATAAATTAGTAAATAAAATTCCTCTTTTCCCATAATAAGCTTTTTGAAAATGGAAAACATTAAAGAAACTGCAGATAAAAGATAAGCTTTCTGCCAGTACCTAATTCATCATAAAAACTGACATATTATGGAGCATAATAACTAGAAGTACCATAAACAATGACAGTGTTTTCCAAATACAAAGTTAGTTATCTATAAACTATACCTTTCCTTTAAAGCAGTGCCAATTAACAAATGGTTACCAATCCACAACACGGTAAGTACAGAAATTGAGAATAAGTGCTTAGAAAATTAGTTTATATAATCAGACATTGCTGGACTTTCAAGTGCATGAAAGTATGGTATACACATTAGCATGGCTAAACTCCCACGAGTCAGTCACATGTGACCTGAGCTACATAAAGCCGGTGAAAAGCTTGCCCAGTGTGTTTGAGGCTCAGGTGGTTGAAGTGGAGTGATAAGGGTAGGGACAATAGGTAATGAGGACAGAAAAGAAACAGAAACAAAAAGCTGGATCTTTGAGAAAAATCAGTAAAACTGATAAACCTCTGGCCAGACTGATTGGAAAAAAAAGAGAAGACATTAATAACCAATATCAGAAACACAAGGATCTACAGGAATATCTGAACAACTTTTATGCCAATAAATCCAATAAGTGAAATAGATAAATTTCTTGAAAGATAACAGAAAGCCAGATATTAAATATTAGAAATTTTATTTTCAGCCATATATATTTGATTCTATCATAAAGTAATTGTAGGCCAGTCTTTAAAATATAAATCTTTAAAAGAAAGCACTATCATAATACTGTTATACCCTTATTAAGTGCCAACTGTAAACAAGCTGTTAGAGAATGCAGACATGAATAAAACAGTCCCTTTTCAATAAATGCACATACCATCACTATAGAATTAGTCGTTACTTTAAAATAGATGCTTTCACAGCTATATTAATCTAAACATGTGATGCTTGAATAATCAGAGAACTAAAAACTAAATTTGTTGGGCACTATTACTAACTTATTTTAACGCAAAGAAACAACACCGAGGACATGGTAATTTAGGCTAAGAAAATTCCCTATATGGGTCTTAGGTTAAGTAAGGTTGGCGTCAGAGTAATATAAGGCCTAAGTAGTGTCTGGTACATCTGATTAAACCAATGCAAAGCAGAGCACGAAATGAATTAAATTTATACCAGAAAGTAACTGTTATTAACTATTACTCCTATATTATAAATATATTAAAAAATAAGCAGAATATAAAGTGAATACAAAGTAACATCAAACATACCAATGGACTATTAATTCTATTACTTTTTCAGTCTTATGATATTTTAGATATAAACTCACCATGCCTGGTTTATGCTTTAACTCCTCTATGCTTCTCAATATTAGACATGCTTTGGAAATATTACCTTAAGAGATTAGAAACAAAATCAGCATCACAATGAAAAAGCATATTATAGAAAAAAAAGACAAGAAACTTAATAGTCATATTTCATAACATCTCTAAACACTCAAGCTTTGGGATCTTGGGGAAAATGTACTTTATTCATTTTACAGATAAGAAAAACTGACTAAAGAAACAATAAGCCTTGCTTACATCCACAAAAAAAGTTAACAGTAGATGACTAGAAAAGTCATCTCTCAACTCCCAATCTATTAAGTTCCATTTCTCCTTTTTCAGAACTGTAATTTAAAGGCAGAATCCTTCCCTAAAGGCTCTGAAATATGTTACTGTAGATATGAGTACAATGGAAAATGTCCTACAGTGTTAAAATTCTTGTTTTCCACTCACTGCAAATCACAAAAACTAAACCTTCCAAAATCTTTAAAGACAAAACAACAAAACAAAAACCATGACAGACTCTCTCTCAGTAATTTTATTGTAATAAATAAACCTTCCAAAAATAAACTGAAAATCAAATGAGGAATGAAGAAAAAGAGAAGAGCAAGAAAAAGAAAAAAAGAAGGGTGGGAAAAAGAAAAAGAAACAAAGAAGGAAACGAAGTAAATGTGACAATGAGGTAACAGGGAGACCAGCAGTGTTTCTCAACTTTGTTTTCATAACTACCCTAGTAAAGAGTCTTTTTAGATATATTTTAATTGCCAATTCTCCTCCCCTCTATCCATGAAAATTTCATGTTAGCCACCATAATATCAAAGATTTTTTTTTTACACCCCCCTCCAACCAAATCAATTATCACTCCCACTGAGAATGCAGGTCTATACCACAGCTGTCTGATGGAACTGTCATGATGGAAACATCTATGCTGTCCAATTAGCCACATGTGGCTAGAAAGCTTCTGAAATACTGGCTAGCGCAACTGAGGAACTGAATTGTAAATTTTATTTAATTTTACCTTAAACTTAAAATAGCTACATGCGAATAGTGGCTACCAAATATGGATAATACAAGTCTAGATAATCATTCAAGATTAGTTCAAAATCATGGACAAAACACTAGCTGTTTTCTGTAAGATTCAGAAATGTCAGTTCTTATTCAATTTCCTTGCCTCTCTCCCTGAAACATGGGTTGTAAAGTATAAATAAAGGATAAAGGGCTAGGAAATTCTGAAAATCAGAATGCAAAGTATTTCATGCAATACTACCAAGTGACAGATATAAGGATTTCTATACACAACATATCCAGGAAATTTGAGTAAGTATGGTCTTTTGGAACAGAGGAATCCTTTGCTCCTATAGACTTTCAAGGTATAAACTGAGAATCATTCTAGCAATTTCGAATAACCCAAGAAGAGGCCAACTAACTCACTACTAAATCTGTTGGAGCTCACTCAAGCTTCATGTTTAACATAGCAATAATTATGCTTCACCATTATGCAAAAATTTTTAAATCACAGTCTACAACTACTTCAGAATTATTCCAACCATATGTTTCCATTAAAATGACATTTTAATCATGACAAAATAATTGTTAATACCTTGGGAAATTTTTAGCTGTGCCATGGTCAGCTTAATTTCAGCTGCATTTTCTGGATGCTGATCTGAAAATTCCTAAAATTTTTAATTGGGGGAAAAAAAGATCACATTTAATTTGTACAACTAACTGCATACATTCCAATTAGTTATCCTAGCTACATAAAAATTTAAATACAGTTTTAAAATATTAAATTTCTGGTTTTAGGTCAAAATTTTACTTTGAAAAGATTTTATCCACCACCCACTATGCTTTAAAATTATGCTCCAGAAAAAAAATGCAATAATGCAAGTTTCCAGGAAGCCACTAATAAACAATAATTAAAATTATTATTTTTATATTTATATTTATTATTACAAATTTTTTTTTTTTAAAAGAAAGCTACTCAAATGATGCCTCTTTACTGAGGGTCCCTGCTAGGGATGCCCCTGAGGATGATCTTAATTTTACCCTGTCCAATTTACCCTCAGGAAATTCAAACATAATTTAACAGGCTGATAAAAATTAAGTCAGGGTCTCTGTAATTATTTGAGGTTTTGGATTGGAACTTACTGGAGAATACATTATTGAAAAAGGAGTTATGCATGTTCTGGTATTTTAAGCCTAAAACAAATTCTTAACTCACATCAAATGGATCTACAAATGAAAAGCATTCTTTAAGAGTTTATGGCAAATATATACTAATGCAAACTTATATAAAACAAAGAATTAACCAAAGTGATACTCTGGAATTTGCCTAGTGGTATATTAACTATCAGTTTTCTCATGAAATTTATAAGCTTATACATTATTATAACATAATGAAAATGAAACAAGGCGGCAACAACCTGACACCTCATTAAGAATTCCAGTAATTCCTTTACCTGAAGCAGCTCTATTGCTTTTGCGTGCTGCTTTTCACGGCAGAGCTGGGCAGCTTGGATCAACACAGGCAAGAGATGCTCAGGACTTTGGGACTGTAAACTGGCAGATATTTTTCGGCATTGTTCTGCCTAAAAGACAATATATCCCCCCACATCCCAAAAATAAGCTGGTTTATGAAATTAAACAGAGTGACCAAAAATAAGAGTAGGGGGAAGAGGGAAGGAAATCAGTTGAAACAAAACAATAAGTAAAAAACTGCCTAGGGAGAAAGAAGTGGTTTACAGTATCTATTCTTAATGTATTTGTATAAGAAAAAGATTTCCATTTACTGAATTTAAGCTATGAGTTCTATAAGCACTTAGGAAAGGGTGAGTTCTAAACATTCATTTGGATGCTTAAATTCCAGAATTTTGTTTAAAAAAAAAAAATAAATCAAGTACTAGCTTTTGCGTCAAAACAACAAAATGTATAGGTATTTCTTGCTAAAGTATTTAAGAATAACTTGACTCAGTTCTAAATAATAAAAATGTTACTGCTTCTCACTCTCCTACTGAGTCTGCTCTAGAAGAGTATACAATCATAATTTAATTAGAATTAATTCATGTTAGGGTTAGAATAGACCTCCTTAACATTTATAACTTGATGTGATTATGCATAAACTAATATGAAAACTGATCTTAAATCTCTAATCATGATCAGCATCTTTGGTGAGTTTTACTTTAATTCAGAGAGATCAGAAATAAGGTAATGAGAAAATTAGATCATGTTTTATAGGTGTGAATAGTATTTTCTTAAAAGCCACCAACTGCACACCTTTACAAAGAACTGAACAAATTGTTTAACCAACAAACTATTATATAAGACATTTTGAAGAACACATGGGTTAAGATAAAATATAAACAAAAAATATAAATAAGTTGAACTGATACACCCATTATGCCTCATGTGCCATGCTCCAAAAGGTCTAGCCAGAGGAACCAGAGCTCTGTTACCTACCTGGTTTGTGTACATAGCAAGTAAAGCTTTGTTAAATTCTATAGCTTGCAGTTGTTTCTTGGAAAGCTTAAACTCTACCCCTTCTGCATTGGTTAATTTCACTTTCTTCTTGGAGTCAAAGACATTTTGGTCCTGACAAAGAAAAGTTCATCCATAATTAACAGCAATCTCAGATTTTAAATCTTTTAACACTCCAAGGCATTATTTCTCTTTCATTTAGTAATTTTATATAAACATAAGAGAGCTTGGAAAATAATACATTTGCCTGGTTGGGGTGTCTATGTTCCTAAGATGCACATAAATTTGTGTTGGGTTCTCGGTTTTCTTTGATCTTTCCACTATTAATGGCTTTTTGAAGAAAAGTACACAAGGATAACCCAAATTCTACACTGGAAATTAGGACTACAAAGATATTTAAATTTGCAATTTCTACAAACTAGGCCCTTTAGAATTTAGATGACAAACTCATTCCTTTTTGAAATACACCTGTCCCTTGATTTACGCGGTACTTTTTTTACGTGAGTTTTTTTAAACGCAGTAAATACTCCCCCGCCACCCCACTCCCTGCCCCCCGGTTACATGGTCTTTTTATACAAGCTTTCCATTTACGCAGTCTCATTTTACACAGTTCTTTCTTTTTCATTTCCATTACTGGTGATTACTCTTTCTAAGAAACAATAGCTTAACTCGGCAACATACAAAGAACTAATACTTAATAACACAATTATTAATGATTCATTGGATGGCAAATAAAAAGCACAAGTGACATTAGTGTTTTTCAGGATTGGTTTCACAAATGTTTTGCTGTAGAAGCTAAAAATTATATGAAGGAAAAATGTCTTCTTTTTAAAATACTTTTACTTTTAGATAAGGTACCTGATAATCCACACAATTTGGAACATCCAAATATAAAAGTTTTATATTTGTCACCAAATACAACTTCCTTGAGCTAATCTTTCGATCAAGGCATTATTTCCACCTTTAAGATTAATTATATTAAACGAAGTTTTAATCATTTTTTTAAATAAACTTGAAAATAATGAATCACATGCAGTTACAGAAGCCTGGAATAAATACTCAATTTTTTAAGTTGTATCAAGAATATTGCTTTAGCTTTGAGTGATATAAAGCCATCAACTTTAAATGCTTGCTGGAAAGCAATATGGCCAGAAGTGGTTTTACCAGGGAATATGGTTCCAACAACAGGAGAGATTAACTGGCATTATTAACTTAATTTATTAATTAAATAAATTTCAAGAAGAAGGCCCTGACAATTTGAATGTAGATGATATTAACAAAATTACTGTTTGATCACAAATTAACTGATAATGAATAATAATACTTAATATCTGAAGCCCATCCTTCCAACGAATACAGCAGTGACCTAGAATCACTTTCATTCATTGCAGAAGATATTTACAAAGTTCTTCAATTGGCCACAAAACTGGAAACTGCAATTCTAGATATTGATCCAAACATCCAATGAGCCTTAAAATTTCAAAAATATTTTTTTAAATGTTGCAGCGAATATCGAAGAATTTATGAAAATTTAGCAAAAGATGGGATTGGAAAAAGATCATACAAAAATATAAATAATGAAACCAAAGTAGTATTTCCAAATATTTCAAGCGATGAAGATAGTGATTTTGTGCCAATTAAAAAGAGAAAGTTGACTGCTTTAGATTAGAGTACAGACGCCAACAGCAAATAAAACATTTTTATTTTTCTGAAATTTTATTAGCATTTTTTCGTTAAAATGTGTGAAATATTTTTATGACTTATATCGGCCTATTTCTTTAGTATTTTTGTTGTACTGGTGGACTCTTTTTACATGGTTTTCTTCTGCATAAAAAAGACACGCGGAACGGATAATCTGTGTAAATCAAGGGACAGGTGTATTGTCATTACATAAGCAAATCATTAAAATTCAAAAATACAGTCATACCGCTCTTGAACCCATTTTTAACAAAAAATACTAATGTAGCATAGCTACTGTTTTTCCTTAGGTCCCTCTCACCTAGGCAGAAGCACAAAGAAGCTCAATTTCTGAAATTTCTGTGTGAGGCAAGCACAATGTTATCTTCCTAAAGAAAGTCCTCTTAAAAATTATAGAAAGTCATGTACTTTCCAAGGAAGGAAGACAATTAAGTCACATTGCATTTTGAGAAGGGCAAACTGAGCATCAGAGTGTCTACTATGTGCACAGTTTTCTAGCTTGGTTAAACCAAGGGGCCCCAACCTCTGGGCCACAATACTGGTCCATGACCTGATAGGAACCGGGCCGCACAGCAAGAGGTATGAGGCGGGCGAGTGACTTCGTTCATCTGTATTTGCAGCCGCTCCCCAACATTAGCATCACCGCCACAGCTCCACCTCAGATCATCAGGCATTAGATTCTCATAGGAGCACCAGTCCCCCCAAAAAGGTTGGGGACCACTGGTAAATGATTTGCAAATAAGTGATACCACTGTGCTTCATTTTTCCCCCTCTTTAATCCCCTTCTCCTCCACTTCCACCCCTGACCTATGGATGTTTCCCCTTAAGAACTGGATCTCTGAAGGTAGGGTGTCTTGTGGAGTGCACCCGGGGCCTGGCACACCCAGTACACTTGGGGGGCTTGGTATACCCGGGGGGCCTGGCGTTCTTGTGGTATGGTCCATGGCTCCAACTGGGGCATGAACCCAGTACTTCCTGCGTGTAAAGCAGATGTGCTAACCACTATATGGAGCCACCCTCACTGTGCTTTTTAAACCAGGTCTTCTACCAGTTTAAAGACTAAAAGGAGGCAAAAAAGAAATCTAAAACAAATTCTACTTTTTCTGAGTGTGAAGCTCAATATGAAATTATTTTAATGTACAGCAAGAAACTGCCTTTCATATAAATCAATCCTCAAAAAAACATATTTCTAGTTGGTACTTGTATGTCACCATTTTCAGATATCAATTCACCATACATGCCACTGCCAGACTTCTATTAAACTTTGCTATCATGGCACTTATTCAAAATTTAATTTTGAAGACCTCCTATACTTTGATATCATTCAATCTAACCTGTTTTTTTAAAACTAGCCAGTGTGTATGTTTCATCTTCTGCTCTCTCACTTTCTCCCAAGCCATAAATATTTCTTCATATTTCATTTGCTTTATGCTGCTGCTATAACTTTCAAACTGTATCCCTCCTTCAAGGGTCAGCTCAAATTTGCCAACCCAGAGATCTTTTCTTTCACTATATACTGCAATTATAAAGTATTCAAACAAATTTAAACATGCACATTTTTTCAACAGCAGAATGAGATTTTAAAACTATGTAATGATTAAGACTATGTTTCATCATTACCTAGTGTATCCAACACCATTCTGAATAAAAAAGTCAGAAATAAATACCTGCTGGCTGAAGAAAGTTGTGCATAATTAATTACATTAAGGTTGAAATATTAAGTTTTCACATAATCTCCTCCTCACAATTATTTATCATATAAAAAGAATTTGTTCTCAATGACATTTCAAGTTATTCATAAATATATATTGCTAAGATTCAAATGCCAGGATCAATTTTGGGGAACCTAAACCATGTCAAATGACCTGTAACATACTATAACTACTGCCCTCTTAATGCCATTATCCCACTTCTAGGGACCCTCTGTATTTCTCTACAGGAGGAAAGAAGTACCATGAAGGATTAGGATGAGCAAGCTTTGGAGTTAGAGACTAAAATATGATTCCAAGTTCTACCTCTTACTGGCTGTGACATTATACAAGTTACTTAACTCCTATCGGCCTTTAGGTTATACTCTCTTAAATTAGAAACAAGTACTGCCTTCTAAAAAGTTAATTGTGAGGATGACATGAGATGGCATTTGAAAAATTACATGGCATTTCAAAAAAACTCCAAATGTTACTTTTCTTATTTTCTATTAAGTTTCATATCTGAACTTGGAATGTTTTTCCATTAAAACAATGTTCCAAATGGTGGTTAATCTGACTAGTATAATACCCTAAGATTGTCTATACACATATTTGTAATATTTTACACATAGGTTTGGGGTGGGGGAGAGGGAAGAGAAAGAGAATCTGCCCATGTCTCCCTTCCCACCGAATGAAAACCATGAGAAGGAATAATTACACAGAAAACCTGCATTCATACTCACTAGATGAAAAAATCATCTAAAACATGCACACAAAGTTTCAAGGTCCAAACAATTTATTTCTCTAACAAACAGAGATTCTCTATTATTATAAACTTGGAAAATTGTAAGATTTTAAAGTCCAGGCTCTGTAATTACCAAAAAGTTTTTTTACTTGAATAGACCTTGTAGAATCATCATCATTATAAAAGTTAAAATAACACTTTCCATCGTGATTTTGCTGTAACTGGACTTAGTCATGGAAAAAAGAACACTTATCCTAAGACAAGGCTGAGGAAATATGCTTTCAGTATAAAACTTAAGAATGGGAAAGACATGGATATTTCATACCTTGTTAATAGTAATAATGTTATTTGCAATCACAGCTAGCAATCCCACATCTGTCGGCCTGTGAACAACAAGCAACAATCAAAAAGGAACAAATCTTTAAAAAAGAAACCTCATCTCCTATAAAAGATGCTTCATTTTAACAACTCACTTACTTTAGTTTTATTATCTGATTGTAAAGTTGCAAAGCCTCCTCTGTACAACCCTGAAGCTGCAGAATATAGGCCATCTGCCCGTGAATGATGGCCAGTTCTGCCTGTGGGTCTTCCTCAGTCCCATCCTAAGTAGAAGAGGAAATATTTTTTTCTGTAAATTCTCCAAATGAGCCACATACTACCCAAGTGATCCAAACATTCAAAAGATATATAATCCTAAAGACATAATTTTCAAATATTTTCCCTTAGTCAGTATGTTAAAATTTAGGAATTGCCAGCCAAAGAGGAAAGTTTAAATGAGAATGGCAAAAAAACAGATACTAGAAGAACATGGCAACAAGCTCATTGATTATTATTCTCTGAAACCTAAGAATGAAAAAAAAGTAAAAATCCAGTGTGCGGGTTTAACTTTTTACAATATCCTTCAATTCTGGAAAAAATTTTCTCATAAGAACACATTATAAAAACACTTCACTCTTCTACCATAACTCTGGTCCAAAGATTATAAAATTCTAATTATCACCATATAAAGAACTTCAAAAGCAGAAACTAATTCTCTAATTAAAACAGCAGCTTTCTTAACTGATACTCTAGATTAGTCCATATTCTGCATTCCTCTAAAAAAGTTGACTGATACCCATGTACAACAAATGCTCAAGGCTAAGGGGCTGCTTTTACTACACCTGGCACCCTTGCTCTCACCTGGTGAGTATATATGCTGACCAGGAGTCATGTGTGTTTGCTTCCAATCCCATATGCCAGTTAGGTTTGAAAAGCAAATGATAAAACTTAATTACTATAGTAAGAGAAGAACTATTAGTGTGAAGAGAGACTTGTTTCAATGAAAACTATGTTGAATGCTCAGAAATATTTGATAAAGGTGAGTTCCTAAAGAAAATTACTGTCTAATTGGGTGTGAGCCAGAAAACAGCAAGATTGGTGAAAAAGTTAACATCTATAAATATTCTGTAATAAAACTACTTCTCAACTGTCTTTAAGATATTGTTGTGCTTAAAAAAAAACTGGAGATGAAGTAATGAATGCTGAATTATGTGTGGAATATGAAAACATGAAATTCCTATGAACACACCCATATTCAAAGACCTAAGCCCTACATCTGAAATAAAAGAATTTATACGAATTTAAAATAAAATGCACAAGGCATATAAAAATTTTTATATTTTAATTTCTCAGCCTAAGAGACTCCTTCCATAACTAATCAATAGGTTTTCTACTCTGTATTTCTTATACTGTGATTCCTATTCAATGAATCACTATCTATTCCAAAAAGTCAAATATTACAATGAGGCCTCCTACAAATTTGTATTAGTCAGAAGTGTAAAATGCGGGTTTAACAACAGTGAAATACTTACAGAATCTTCCGATAATGAACGGCGGCAAAGATCTATAGGAAAAAATGATTTTTAAATTAACATTGCTGGGTCACTCCCATTCCTTTCACCATTTCAAAGAGCAAGAATTAAATTCATGGGCAGCAGATTTCAAGATAATTTTAAAAACAAGCAGATTTGAAATTTATCATTAGCATCAACTATAGTAGATAAATATTATCAGTCGCTGATCATTCTAGCTATTTTACTTTTTTCTTTCATTTGTAATCTTTAATGTTAGAAATTTTTTTTTAAGGACATGGACATTTAAAAATACAAATGCTGACTGCAAAAAATCAATTATAGAAAAGTATAAAAATAAAGACAATAATTCTACCGCCCAGTGATTAACAACTATTAGCATTTTGGTTATTGTGTTTTTTAATGTAAATATAGAGCTGAATTTTAAAATAAAAAGCGGGATATTCTACATACGATTTTGAAATCTCCCTTCCCCCATTTACTATGCTATGAACATCTTTTATGTTATAATAAATACAGATCTACATTATTTTTAACATTATTATTTTTAAAGACTGTATGGTAACCTAAGGTTGCAATAATAGGACAAAAACTCATGTTACTAAATTTCTTTCTTATGAATATTTCCAATTAGCATTCATACAGATACATATATGAATTTATCTAATTATTTCCTTAAAATAAATTTCTAGAAATAAAAATCTCTTGGATCAAAGGGTATGCAAATTTTAAAATCAACTGCTCACTGCAAAGTTTGTATCACTTTTATACTCAAACCCGCAATATACAAGAATGTTCTTCTCCCATACCACTGTCAATACTGAGTATGATCAAGAAATTATAATTATCAAACATGTTTCTCTTCTCATGGTGCTCTAACCTTTGTTCTTATTTTAACCTTCAACATTTAAGAGGTTTCACCTTTTTTTCCTCCCAAGAGTTCACCACAGTCCTTATATCACTTTTATAGCTTCCAAGGAAAATGTATACAGAAGAAAAGTATAAATATCTCAGGAGTTAAGACCAGACATAAGTTCTCTAATACTTTTTTTTCTTAATTAAAAGCTTCAACTTATGTAAATATTGTATATGAAAACATACTAAATGGAGAATACACTTGAATAGTGTTATCAGTGTATAAATGTAGTTATGTGTGTGCATATATGCAAACATATATACGTTATTACTTGAGTACCTGTTTAATAACAATGATGGTAACTAATATGTACTGAACGCTTATATGAAATGCCATGTACTAATGTAAGTGTGTGACGTTAATTAACTCGATTTACATTTAACATTCATAGTAACTTGTTTAAAAATCTACTCCTCAGAATATACTTTAAGGTCCAGTGTGGTTAAAAATGAACAAGTCTGGCTTATGGATTAGAGAGAAATAGAGAAGAGATATCATCAAAAAACTAAAAGAAAGGCTAGATGAACTTTGAGAAATTCTCACTGAATCAATAATTTCTCTTTAAAAACATCATAAAAGTCAAATGCAGTTTTTGGAAATACTTTGCAAAGTTATATGCACATTACAATTACAGGCACATTATAATTACAAATAATTTTTAAATTTCCAACCTTCGGCTTTTTGTAGAATTTTCATTGCTTGATTCAGCTGGCCTTGCCCTATCAGTGCACATGCAGCATTGTAGCATAGTTCATGTGTGCCTTCTTGGAGGCCCAAGTTCTCCTGTCATGGAACAAAATACCAGTCAAACACCCGACAGGAATGTCATTTCATGGCTGTGTGGGTAGCACAAGGATACTCACTGGAACCACTTTTTCCCAATTGCTTTGAGCTGCAACAACTGCTGAAAGGTTTGTTTTTCTTTCCTCATCATAATCATCTTGGGAGTTTCGAACGAGATCCCTATACACAGCTAAGCATTCATCATAGCGTTCTAACCGGTATAACTAAAGAGACAAATAGCAAGTAAAAAAAATCAGAGAAGACAAGATGTTATGCCTTTAATACTATACAAATCCTTTTTGAAACCACTTAGTAAGAAACCTAATTTAGCATAATATGGGCAATCATTTTTCCTTTATAATTTTTCAATTAGTTCTGTGGGCTACTAATACTTCCAAAAACTTACTTGCAATAAATTTCTACTACATTGCAGATTTCTAGGCATTATTCAGTTAGAAAAGTCATTGTATTTACTTCTTCTGGAGGTTAGGTAAGTGCCTAAATGGGGTATGAAAGAAAATCTTTCTGTAATAGAAATCACCCTGTTATCTAAATATGACTTACAATAAAAAAATTTTCCCACAACATATGATTACTAAGCTCCAGTAAACAGGGCAAAAATGTTAACAAAAGACTTAATATTTTCAGGAACTCACTACACTTAATCTTCATTTTCTCTTTCCCAGAAACAACTATTGTATAGGGTAGTCTGAAGTACACAAAACGTAATTCTTGCTTATTTCGCTCAAGTTGTCCTAAAGGGCAATAAGAACCATCACTGTGTGTCAATTAGTCCACCATGTCTAAAAGAGACTGTTGCCCTTCATCAATCTCAAAATGCTAGAATTTACCCTAAACTCAGCTAGCTAATCTTAACAGTTCTTTATAGACCTACAATCCATGAACTTGCCCAAATCTCTCTTTAACCCATTTATACAAGTCAATACATTATTTGCCCTAAAGTGACATTTTTAAAACTTTAAAGAGTATTTTGCTAGTTCTAATATAATATTTCTGTCCTCTCATCATTAATAGCTTTACTTAATATAATTAAGCCTTTACATTAGGCTTAATTATGTCTCAAAACACCTTTAGAATAAGACATTATCAAGGATTTCATGAACTAGCTAAATTTACCCAAATTATCAAGATTTTATTTTAAACTTAGAAGAGTTAAAGACTAGAAATAAATACAATTTCAAAACTGTGTAAGTGTATAAGCTCCTTTCCAACTAAAAAGTCCAAATTTCTTAGAACTCTTAACTTTCTTTAATTTTTTAATTACCCTGAGAAAGTCATTTGATCATAGTACATCACATATACAACTGTTTGTATGACGATCAAGAAGAGGGAATATGTTCAAACTCGTTTGTTGGCACGTGTTGTGAAACATTAGGATGGGATGCGGTTCCTCATCCCTGCTCCTTAGTATAGGCAGAGTCATGCTCACTGAGGGTGATTGTCAACAGGTATTTAAAGCAGTAATTACCACTTGTCCATAAAGCTCTTTTAGTTTGTCTGTCTGCTGGTTGGCACTTTCTATTGTCTTCAAGGCATTCTCAATTCTGTTCAGCCTATACTCGCAATATGCCTTCTCAAAAGAAAGAGAGTTACTGAAAATAGAAAAAAAAAAACAGTATCTGATTACTAGCTAACACAGCAGAGTGCTCACTGTATACTGCTCTAGGCCCTTGATATATATGAAGTTATTTAATCCCCAGTAACAACAAATGAGGAAACTGACAAAGGTTAGTGACTTGTCTGAAAGTCAGACAGCTCATTAGTAGCAGAAAATAGTACATCCATTTCCTTAGCCTCTTTTGCTTTCATATTTATCAGAATTATTGGCCTTTTGAAACAAACATTTAAGAATGAAATCATGAACCAGCTAAATAATTGTCTTAGATACAAAGATAATCTGAACACTATTTTAAATAGATTATAGAAGTTTCTTAATTCTACTAATCAAATAAGCCATATAATGCTGCTTTGAACTTGTTCAATAGAAAATGATTAGCAAAGAAAAACCAGAAATCTTAAAAAAAAATAGTATTTGTATCCAAACAGGTAAACACAAAACTACAAATACACATATAGAGACCTAAAATTTCATCTACATTAATGTGACACTTGAAACTCATTTTGAAGTTTCAACCATAACCCATGAGGAAAAATATTTATCAAAGCAATGGCAATATCCTTTATTTACTGGCCTAAGAAAAATTATTTCAAAATTCCCTATCTCAGTCAGAAAATGGTCAAAATTCAAAATATTGAATTTCAGCATAAACATGTTTACTAGCAGAAAGCAGTGTTCTATTTATTTCCCTTTTATTTTTAGTAAAGATTTAAAATTAGTTTTCAATCTAATTATATATGTATATAGCTCAAATAAAAAAACAAAAAAAGGTATATACTGAGAGATTTTACTCCCATTGTTTTTCAAATCTACCTTAACTTCCTCACCTCCTACAAGTGATATTTTTACTGTTTCTCTGGTTAGTATGTTTTTGCAAATACAGGAAAATACACATATAAATTCTTATATCCTCCTTTTCTTATACAAAAGTAAGTATGTTATATGCTGCTCTGCAACGTATAAACCAGAATCTTATTAAAGAATAAATATGCTGCACACTTATTTTTCAATATATTTCTTTTGAGGCTTAGGCATAACTGTAAAGAAAAATTACAATAACAATTCTGAATAAAAGTTCACATTTCATGAAATGATAAATAAAAAATATTAACAACAGCAAAAATACTATTATATATTCTCAAAACTGCTAAAGAACTCTGACACTGAAAGATCTTGGCCTAAAATCAAACCTAAACAATTCTCAAAGGAGGTAGGCACAGAAGTCAGGCTAAGACTGCTATACTATCCTAGTGGCCTCTACTTATACATCCCTACCATATATGTTCTACCCTCTCTACCTTTAAAATTAAACTTCTGCTTCCTTGTTCTCCTTATGTCCTCCAAGAACTCTTGTTACACTTACGCTCTACATCCTTCCAGTTTACTTCTTTCTTAGTGGTTCAAAGGGAAGATGGGGGTAAAGAAAAGGCTCCCCTTAAAAGCAGAATAGACAGCTCCTATTACTCCTAGTTTCAAAAACACTACTGGGAAGCAACAGAAAAAAAAAAAAAGAAGGAAAGAAACAGGTCAAAAATCACTGAAAAGTGGGGGGAAAAACCATGAAAATGGTTATAGCTATGGTAAAAGTGTTCCTAATAACTACAAAAACAACTAATTGAATCACTTACTTGGCTAACACTTTGGTGTGAGTATTAATGACATTCAAGGCTTCCTTAAAACTTCCATTCTGGATAAGGCATACCACTTTACAGTGTAGGGCAGTTACATCATCCTTGTTGATCTGCAGTACTACAAAGCAATTTTAGGAAAATAATTTTTAATTTCATTTCCTTTTCATATTTTTACTAAATGTTCCCACCCCCATCTCAGGAAACTACATTTCCAATTTTATTGCAGATTAGTCAAAACATTTTTTTTAAAGGTAGATCTTCATTTTTAACTTAAGAAGTGATAAAGAGAGTTATAATTTAGTAATTTTTATTTTCAGTGAGTTAGATTCCCAAGATGAATGTTTCCAAAAAGGTGAGTGAAATAAGCAAGAAAGAAGCTATTTTCTCCAGCTTTTTCATCTTGGGTTGGAGGCTACATCCTACACATTTTATTACTTCACGGAGAAATAAAAAAGTTCATGTACAATTTGGAAGCAAATGACTTTGAGTATAAGATTATCACTAGATGCCTTGAGGTCTTAAGCAAGTCATCTAGCAACAAATCTTAGTTTTCTGACCTTCAAGACAAGTATGAAAGCAGTACCTATTTTACAAGGTTATCAAGAAGATGAAATAAGAATATTCTGCAGGTATCTATAAGCTGTAAAGTATACGAATGCAATCTATCCTGCTGGCCATAATCCAAAAACTAGTCAAAATTTTTCTTTTCACCTAAGATGACCAAAGAGAAGTACAGCTGTTCAGTGTCAAAATGACAGGATCACTCCCCTTACTCCTGGGCAACTAAGGAATCCAATTCTAAGAATCAAAGGAATTTCTGCCAATTAAAAAAATATGTATATTGGAGAAAAAACTGACAGCCCTTGATTAAATAGTTCCTACAAAATACTTACATTACTATTGAGTAGTACTGGTTGCAGGCCTAGCCAAAGGCTAACGTTAATTCAAAACAAGTTTAGGAATTGAATTTCTAATTAGTATCTATTTTCCTTAATGTCTCAAATTATCAAAACTGCATTGTGATCACAAGCACTTCTTTTCATGTTAACCGAGCAACAGGTTGTCGAAATTTATTTATACAACCTTGTATGTTACTGACATATTCTGTACGTTATTACTTAAATAGCCAAACCCTGTCCCGGTAATTACATTTCCAGATCTATCTACATAGGCTGCATCGTCAGTAAATAAGAATTTAGTACGGCAGAGAGCATTAAAAAGCATGGCCATATTACAGTTACTTAGTAAAGGGTAAAAGAATATGAGTAAACCTCATACCGAAGGCAGTTTAGCCGAAATGATCCGTTACAGGGCAAAAAACAGGCCAAACTTTTCTTTCGACGTTATTTCAAATATTAGTGCTTTCACACACACACTTTCTGGTCTAATGACACTGACTTCTATCTGTGAGAATGCAGGCCTGACATCCAGATCCAGATGTTCCCTCTCCCCTGAATCTGTACAGCTTTCACCTGGTCGGCACTAGCCTCTAAATTACGTGTCCCCGGCAGGTTCCTCCCCCGCGCTGAGGCCCAAGAGAACAAGCTCCCTCAGCAATACTGTCTCATCACTCCACTAAATGGAAGGAGAAAGTAGGGCAATGTGGAATATTAGCGAAATAAGACAAGAAAATAGAAGCGTCAAATAAGAAAACACTTTGGATGAGGTGCTGGGAGCAGCGGTCTCTTTAAATCCCGTCCTCGCTTCCTGCGGTTGGTAAAGAAGGAAGTACACGTGTCTCTAAACTACCCAAGACCTGAGGATACGATAGTGTGGCGGAGCGGAGGGTCTGTAACCCAAGCCCGCCACGCCTGCCCGGCGTTTGTGCGGGGGCTGCTGGCACAGCACAGTGCCCGCGTCTGTCTAATCGGAGGTGGTCGCGAGCGCCGGAAAAAGGCCGCATCCTTCCGCCGGCCGGTGCCCGCCCCGGTACCCGCCCGGACACTTACTCTTGTTGACAGTCTTGAGAGCACGCGTGAAGTCGCCGTTCTGGCCATAACGGTTCACTTCGCTCCAGAGCGCAGGCACCGAAACCCCCCCGCTGCCGCCGCTCGCCATCTTGAAGGAAACGCGGAGGGATGGGACGACCTCTGCCCCGGAAGAAGATCTTAGAGGTGGCCAAGCGGGGAGTAAGCCAGTTGCTAAATGTTCGGATGCTTAAACTCTCTTATTCTTGAGTCAGCGTCAAACACTGTAATCTTCCGCCCTCGTTGCTAGAAATTCGTGGGTAGAGTCGATACACCTTACTGAAGCGGGTCTGGAGGAACTAGGTGTCGGACCCGGGAAGGGGTTGAGAAGGGACTTACCAGTTTCAGCTCAAAGCAGCGTGCGTTTCCGGGGCGACTGCTGCGGACTAAGCAGGATCGTGTTCCCACGAGGCGAAACTGGGCGACGACCTGTGGAGGATAAATAAAAGGTCTGTGGGATGGTAAAATACCAGCTAGAAACTGGAGGGAGTCATTCGAAGAATAGGGACAGAGGGGGAAAAAGCTGAGAGACGGCTTCTAGCTGCTTGAGAATACTTCGTAGAGGAATTGGCATTTGAAAGGAATCTTGAAAGATAATTAAGAAATTCTGGGGTTGGTTCTGGGTAAAGTTACGGCAGGGAAGCTAATATGAGGAAAGGCACCGAAGAAAAGAATCTCCCAAGTACAAAGCACGTTTGGTGAAACTCCTTAGCTGCCCTTGAGCTCCAGTTCAGGAGCAGTAGGCAGTCAGGTCAGAAAGGTAATGTGTTTTGGGGTGAGAATGTCTGGATTAGTACCTGGCTCTGTACTCACCAGATGTCTAAGAACAAGTTATTTAATTTATCCAAGTCTCAGTTTTCCCGGCTGCAAAATAGGGATAAAAAGTGATTTTCTAGGAAGAAAAGATAATTCATGCATCCTGGCATAGTATAAGTACTCAGGTACCAGAGAGCGAGTCGAGGGGTTTTGTAACATCTTAAATGTCAAGATGTGTTTGAATATCAGAAAGGAGTGAGTACCTATTGAGTACTCTTGATGAAATGACAGAACATTTTATTGAACGCCTATTCTGTAGACTCATCCTGTCAGGGTCCTACTAACTCTTTACCCTTCCTGTCTGCTTTCCCAACAACCTAGCTAACTCCTTTCATCCGTCACATTACTTCTTTGAACCCGTTACACTCTCATAGAGCTCTTTATTTCTGAGCATATCATCGTTCAAGGTCTCTCTCACTCTAGATGGACTTAATTTCTGTGAGACCAGGGACCATATTTACCTTGTGCACTGCAGTAACAGCGCACTGGTTGGCATGTAGTTAGTACTCAGCTTTTTAACTGAATGAGTTTTTGCTCATTTCTCCCCTAATCTGTGAGTACCTTGGCGGAAACTATGTCTGGCTTATAGTTTTTTTCCTCTGGTGCCTGACACATTTCATGTTTGGTCAATTTAGTACAGTGTAAAAACAGCACTAATGGTGGAGTGAACTCTAGGGAGGATATAATTTCTGTGAATTAGTAAAAATTTTGGGAAGAGCTGTGGACTTTCACTGGCTGTGGAACTGTCAGATTTCAAGCCAATTATGTCTGGATTTGGGGGCGGAGGTGTTAAGGAAGTTCTAGATGACATTCGATTTACCCAAAATTTTGGTGAATTTTTCTGAGAAAGGGTTTTATAGCTTCCGTCGGATTTTCCATAGTGTTTATACCAACCCACCCACCCATCTTTAAGGTTAAGAATCACTGCCTTAGTAGTGCTTTTCTAACTTTTCAGATCGTTGACTCTAAATAAGGCTTGTTTTGATTTTTGCTGATAGTTGATCCCATGTATTTTGTAGCCTCCAGAAATTCCTCAGAATTCCTCTGCCATGGATTCCTTCCTATGTTTCTATTTCTTCTGTCATTTTAAAGAGATTTCCTGGCAAACAGGATATAAATATATGGATTTAACCTTCCATTCTTGAAACAGGAGTCTTCCAAACCAGAGCAATCTTTTAAAGTATATATCAAATGCCACTCTCCTGCCCTCAGGAGAAAACCCATACTATTAAGCCTAGTATGTAAGATCCTTTATGATCTGGCCTTTGCTTATTACCTCCCCAACCCACATCGGTCTTTTGTTACTCAGTCCCCATTTCCCTTATATGTTATATTCCTCTAATAAATGTGTAGTTCCATGTTGCCATACTTCTGGGATTTTGCATATTTATTCCTTTGACAAATATTTGAATGCCTTGCATGTGCTGGTGTCAGACATTATACTAATTGCTAGGGATACAATTAACAACAAAAAGGACAAACCAGTGCACTCAGAATTTATTTTCTGGTTGGGAGAGGCAATAAATATATACTATGTTTGGTGCTAATAAATTCTATGAAGAAAGGTGAGGGAGTGGAAGGAGTTAAAAGTCCCTCCTTTTTACTCACGCTATACGCTTATTCAGATCCCCTCCTCCTTTGTGTATTCAGAATACCCACCCTATCCTTTACTCCATGACAATATAGTGTTTTGGAATTGTCTGCTCTTGGAAGATTGCAAGACTCATCAAAAGCAGAAACTGGATCTTGTCCCCAGGGTCTTGCACATGGTAGGTACGCAAAAACTTATTTTTGCACTGATGGATTTAGCAATGATTTGAGAAGCTTCCATATACATTTTATCCACTCTGAGGTGGACAGAAGAAATGTTATTTAGGCCTCTTTACATATGAGAACTGAAGCCCAAAGAAATCTTTTTGTTTCTATTCCACTGCTATTTTCAGTTCCACAATGCTAGATTAACAACTCCACATCAAGTATTTGAGGATGTGGGCAGTTAAATGCAAAAAGTACCATTCCATTGAAAGTAAGTATATTCATTGGCTTTCCAAGGACTGCTGGGCTAAAGATGGCAGGAAGATTGATAGTCCATGGCACATCATGCTTTAACCCACCCACATTATGTTGTCCTTTTTTTTTTTAAGAAATTAGCTGAAGGGAATATTTGTTTTCATGGTGAATCAGTTCCACTCATTCCATCCTCTACAGTCTGTTAAATGGATATTACATAATGCATTCATATGCCAGGATAGACTTTACATACGTCGACTCATTTAATTCTCATAACCTATTGAAGTGGGTAGTATTAGTCCCATTTAATGTAGAAGGAAATCGAGGCACAAAAAATTTGAATAACTTTTTGAAGGTCACATCATTCCTCACCTGGACAACAGCTTCAACTCGTGTACACAATAGCCAGAGAGAATTTTAAAACACGTTAACTATGTCATGCCCTTGCTCCAACTTTCTAATCGCTTTCTCTCTCACACTTCAGGGTGGGCCTATAGGCCCCAAGGGATCTAGTCTTTGTTAACATGAACATAATCTTTCTATTCTCACCCTTGCTCCAGCGATACTGGCACGTTTGCAAGCCTTCAAAAAGGCAAAGCTGTTTTACTTCCCATTCCCTTACTCTGGAAATCTATTTTCCCAATTCTTGGCATGGCCTGCTTTTTTACATCATTGCTCTGCTCTCCTCAGAGACCTTCCTCTTATCCCTATCATTATACTCTCACCTTGGTTATTCTTCATATGCATGTATACTTCCCTGAATCTATCCAATTGATCTTTTATGGCTTATCATCCCCAATAAAATTTCAGTTTTGTGAGGGTGGGGGCCTTGTCTCTGTTCAGTGCTAATTTCCTAGGGCCTAGGAATAAAATCAGGCAAAACATATTTCACAAATGGATGAATAAATAAAGCTTCACACAAGAGTTGATCTTTGTCTTTTATTTGGCTGCAATATTTAAATTTCAGACTGCATTAAAACAACAGTGTCTTTATGATACAAAGTTTAAATGCCACATTACTGGGCACAATTCTTCCTCTTTTTCATGTTTAGCTATAAGCCCATAGAAAGTATAAAACACCCAAGATGGCAAACTAGTAAGATTTCTGTAAGTTACTTTTTACAAAGTTTTTCAAAATATTTCAAACAAGTATCTACTCCAGCACTGAATTATTGAGGATATATGTACTCTAGTAAGAAATTAATAGTGAAATTGACAATTACTATTGAAAATGATCAATCCTATCCACCAGTCTAAATCATGTTTGAAAATTTTCAGGTACTGCACAGAACAGGTGAAGTTTTTGCTAGGCAGGGAGAAAAGCCCAAATAGTCAATGACTGGAGTGACCATGAAGTCAAAGTTAAAAGATGTTAAAATCATATCTTTTAAATTATTCTTGTGAACGTAAGAAAATTAAGCAATACATAATTTTTACAATCCCACATCTCTGACAGGCATAGCTTATCAGATCACAAGGCAGTGTAAGGGGAATAAAGTATAAAATTTTCTCAGCTTACAATCCAATAAAGAACTACTTGTAGCCCTTGTAGCTACAGGTGATTAGGGAAGGTTTCATGGAGACAGTGAAGATAAAACTCTAATAACATTATAATGATATAAATGAGGACATTCTAAGAACTAATAGTACATAAGTGATGGTCCAAAAATTAGGAAAGCAAGTTCTCTTGATCAGTTACATCAGCAGTTCTTAACCTACAGACCAACACGCTTCAAGGGAACCAAGAACCAATGAAATCTGGTGACTTGTGTGCAATTTTCTAGGGAGGTCAACAGCATTCATTTTTTCAAAGGAGTCTATGTTGCAAAATAGATTTGAAGAGTTTATGTTGTAAGTCCTTGGGCAATCAACTTCAAAAGGTTAGGCTGAGAATGAAGACCTCCTAGATCAGGCTAATGTAGACTTCGACCCCTACTTGAGACTTGTGCAGAGGATGGTTAAACGGTAATAAATTCAAGACTTGGTGATGAGTTAGATGCAAAAGGTCATGAAAACATCAAGGATGAAATCAAAATTTTGATCTGAGACAGCGAATGTAGCCAGTTCTAGGCTTAGTGGATGATGAATTAAGTTTGGAGCACTCAGAAATGGATAGTTGAAAATACAAGTCTACAGACACAGAGCTGGGACTCAGTAATGCTAGTTTTGTTGAAGGAGTTAAGATCATTATTTGTTAACAATGGAGATACTCAGTAGTAGGCAACATCAACGCTTAAAGAGAAATAGTAATATGAGAAATGACTGAGAGCTTGGAATATCTTGGTGTCTAGCCCAAGAAAGAAGTGGTTAGGTCAATCACACCCCACCAGAGATCAGGTGAGTGGTGATAAGAGATGCCAGCTTGTTAACATTTGAGAGAGGTGAAAAGTGTAGACAGTAGGCCAGTGGCCAGGGTCTTATCAAGATTTTAACTGTAGCAGAGATTCTTAACATTCTTGTGGACACAGATCCTTTTGATAAAACTGTAATTGCCCCCTTTTCATAAAAGCATATACATAAAATTTTATACATGTAAGTTTAAGGGGTTCATGGATATTTGGATGAAAGTAGTGATCTATAAAATTCTCAGTCCTGCATAATATAACATGTCGAAATACTAATCTATATGGTTTATAGATTAATGATGAACTACAATACCTCTCATTAACAACTGCTCCTTCAGAAGTGAATCCTGCTGGGTACACTGCCTGGACTTACAGAAAGAAACTAGTTATGGTTATCAATGGGGAGATTCTAATTTTCTGAAAATGATGGTATCCTGGGGATAGTTAGTGTGGCTAAAATATGTATTATCACAATTAAAATAATTTTATGATTCAGAGACACCTGCCATAGCCAAGAAAGATTTGCTAAATCTTTCATTTGGAATGGCAAAGGTGGATCTACTTTTTTTCCATGGCAAGTTGCCATGACACCCATCAAAGTTCTCAGAAAAGTCCCCTTTCCATGGCTTCCACAGTACCCCTTCATCTTATCTCATGTGTCCTCCCTACTCCTAGGACCAATCTCAATTTTTCTTTAAAAAAATCAAAATAAAATATCTCTATCAATAGCTAGAGATAAATGTACATCATTTTCTGAGATACTGACTGCAAATATAAAACCATGACCTTAGAATTTTGTAAAGATCAATTTAAGAGAACTACCTTGCTCTTACCACACTTTCTAAGATTACAACCATTTTAATTTTCTAAAACTTAAGGGCTGATATATAGAAGGCCAAGTAGTAACTTCAGAGCTCTATAATAGGACATTATTAGCATTGTTAAGCAAATACATTTGATTATATTATGTAACAATGACCATATAGTGGATATTCATTTTAAAATATTCTTAAATATGTACGTATATTCTCCTAATCCATGAATCTAGAGAAGCACTTATTCACTAATAAATTTCATTTGTTTTCTGATTGATTTAAATTCTTCATCTTGCTTGCTTTTTTTCCTGTGGCTAAACTAGAAATTTGGTTTTTCTCCTAAAAAAATACAATGATGTTCTTTCTTATCAATTGCCCTCTCTAATTTTCTTGTCAGCCTGCTTCAAGGAAATCCACGTGTTCAATATGCTTGCTCGCAGTTTGGCCCATACCAAATGGTTGTTTAATCCAAATATCTGAGCTGCAAACTGAGCTGATCCTTCTGGAGAAAGTATGGTTGAAGAGCCAAGACCTATTAGTTCAGAAAGAAAAAGACAGAAAATTGAGCTGTCAATTAATAATGAAAATACCACTTAAGCAAACTGTTTCACACTCAGAGAAGTCCTATTAGTCAGACAATAAAAAGTTATTGTATTATTGTCTAATAAAGTATATACAGGAGTTTACATCTTTATTGTTGGAGTGGCAAAGTGATTATAAGAGAATAAATTTTACTTATCTGCCATGAGCAGATATTTTACATTCATCATCTATCACTTTTCTCACTAAATCCACTGGCAAAGAAATTTACTTTTTTCAAAGTTCTTTTCACATATACAATCCCTTTAAATCCCTGGTAAAAGGCAATAGAAATGGAACAAAGGACAAGGACAAGAGTACAAGTACCTGTTCTTAGACAAACTGTTTTGATAATATCCTAATTACTTTTGTCTTTACACTTGAACTATTTTAACATTTTTAGGCAGTAAAAAAGTCAAATCCAAAGAATAATCCTAATAAATATTAATTATAAATAAATTCAATAGTAATAAGATCTAAAAAGACAGTAAGAAAGTAACCTCCTTGGGGGGGTACATGTTTGCTTAGGCAGAGTTTCTTGAGTTGAAACTATTATGTCAGTCACTAGAGTCAAGGACTAGCTTATGGATACAAAAGCTCCATTTCCCAGTATTCTTAGAATTCATCAGGCTCTTTGAATCTCGTTATCCCCAATAAAAATAAAGTACAAATCACAAGGTTAATTATACTAAGTAGACTGTTCTACTCTAGAAACCAAGATATCTGTGCAGGACTCCCTTTCTGATAAGTTTAATTAGCAAAAAGTTAGCTTATCCAGTGAACATGCCATAAGAAAAAGAGAAATGGGAGTTTTCAGGATTTTACACAGGCCATTGTAATACTGTCCCTCAAAATATTATCCTCAATTCCAGTGATCACAATGTACAAATCTTTCAGATTCAGTTTCTTCTTGGACAGTACGAAAAAAAAGTGCCTAATTTTCGCTTATCACATTCCCATGGGTAGCTTTTTCTAAGCTCCATGGATAACATCTATTATATACCTATATTATTTCTCTGCTATAAATTTGGTTATAGCTTTACTTATAGCTGTATTACATTTTTAACTTGATATAGTCAGATGTCTAGTTAAGAATCACAAATGTATCATCTCTGAAATCATGTAAAAGCAATAGTCAAAGGAAGGAAGAAAATAGATGTAAACACAGCTGAAAGGTAAATGGAGTTGTAACTACTTAGCAGACCAAGAAAATTTAATCCTAAACTGGAAGCCGGGAAAGATGCGAAGCAACCTGACTAGCATTACAGAACCCACTCAAAGGCTGTGGAATTAGTGGCACTAGACAGACACCTTTGAAAAGAGGAGTGAGGTCAAAGTGGGGCTACAAAGAAGACTGACTGGAAGTCAAAAAGCAGGCCCTCAGGTCCCCTTCCCACTCCATGTATCTAAGCAACTGCTCCTTCTGCACCACATCAGTTTAAAATTTTTCTGAAGGTAAAATAGACTTAGACCAGACTTCTGTGGTTGGAGGATACCAGGCCCAGTTGAGGCAAGGAATGCCATAGTGAAAATGAGATTATACACATCTAAGTCAAGTTCCCCCGACTTCCCAAATGCTGGCAGCCAGGTTTATTCCTCCAGGTAGAAGACTGAGACTAGAAAGGTTCTCTGGGTGATTCTGGTCATCACATAAGAAAAGGCTGAAAGACACTGATGTGAGGAGTTACTCAAAGAACAACCTTATCAGATCAGCCTATAGTGGAGCCCACTTTTGACAGGCCCCATCCACTTGCACAGGGCTTCCAAATGGTTTGTTACAGTGCCCAACTCTTAAAGGAGCAAACGGCCAAAGATTATACAGCTGAGAAAAGGAACCAATAATCTGAGAGAGATCAAAGAAAAGGATTATTTGGGGGTAGCGGATGCAGGGAGACAGAGAACAAATAAGAGCTCTTAGAAATTAAAAATACCCTACATAAAATGAAAAACTCAATAGGACTGGAAATGTAAAGCTGAAGAAATATTCCAGTAAGTAGAGCCAACAAGAGCAAGAAAATAGAATAGCTATCAAAGAAGTCCAAATTTGAATAATAAATCTAGAATCAAGAGAGAGAGAAAATGAAGGGGGAAGGAAATTCAATAATTCAAGAAAACGTCCCAGGATTAAGGAATCAGAGTTATGGATTAAAAGAGCTCACCGAAAGCCCAGGATGGAAACAGACTCACCAAGACACAACTTTCTGAAATTTAAGAATAATGGATAGACAAAAGATCCTAGAAAAGGTTGAAAAAATTCAAACACTAATAGGAAATTACATGATTTTAAGAAATTACCATTAATTTTTCTTAGATGTCATGTATGGTATTATGATTATGATTCAAAAAATAGACTCCTTATCGCTTAGAGAGGCATATTTAAATATTGAAGTATAAAATGCTATAAAGTCTAAGATCTGCTTTAAAATGATCCAGTGGGAGAGGGTGATAGATGCAACAAGATGTTAAGTGAGATTTTATTACATTATTCTCTATACTGTTGTGCATACTTAAAATTTTTTAACAGAGAATTTTTTAAAATTCAATGTATCTTACCACTGGGTAGTCGGAGAGAAGACCACACATCCTGAGCTCCCCAGTCTGGAGTGAGGGGAGGGCAGCTGATAACTGGGTATGCAGTGTTCCCAGACATCACTGGTCCTAAACCATTGCTTCTGCCAGCCACTGCCACAAATACTGTAGGAATGCCATCCCCTAAGGAAATCAGAAGTTTATAATTATGCTAAGTAGTCAAAAAATATTTAAAGACAGGTTAAAAAAAAGCCTATATGTCTTAACTCCTTGAATTCCTTTCTCGGTCTCTAAAAAAAGCATAAATAAGATACTATTATTACATACATATTAAAAATATAAGGTTCACTCTGCTACTTACTGTATGTCAAGAAGTAGCAAGAATAGGTTTGGCCATCTTTAAGATCTATAGTATAAAGGAGGTGGCAAGGTGTCAGTGAATGAATGGCTCAAAGGCCCTTTCTACTATTGCTGGTTAGGCTCACCAAAATGAAGAATGACACCACTCAAACCAGTGTCTGTCCTAGGGTCCTTCAACCAAAGGGGTAATAGAGACTAAAGATTTAGGGGCACTTCTTGAAACAAGAGTTGAAGGCAAATTCAATAATACCCAAATACTTAAAACCCTTCAGTATATTTTCTAACATATCTTAAACAGTTCATTCTTTGATAAATTTATAAATCATTCCTTTACATTTTTCTGGAGAAAGAGTTCTAGCTTTTATTACCTTGCCAGGGGCTCTGAGACCTTCCCCCCGCCCCTCAAAAATTAATAACAATGCTCCTGTAGCAACTGTCTTTGGAAGGAATACTCAATAAACATTTTCTTCCAGTTGAAAAGCACTTGGTTGTGTCTCCAGGGCTCTATTATTTTAGATCAATGCTATCTTCCATTAAGACATTTATTGTCAATACTAAAATCTGAAATTATTCCTCAATTTCATGTTTGACTGCTTCCCAGGCAAGGCTGGTCATTGACTCTTGAGATCTGCTGCTTCTACCTCAAGTCTCCTATAATTGATGTGGGGCCTATTTTCTGTTGGAGCAGATTAAAAACAGTGCTGAGGAGCTTTCTTATTAAGTAAAGACTAATTCTAGTCTTTTCCTTCTATGCATGCTTGAATTTTCAAATCTTTCTCACTGATCCATTCTTTTATAAATTCCTTACACTCTTGGGAGGTGTCATGCAGCCCAGGATATCACATTTTTTCCCTTGGAAATGTGGCAAAGCTCTTTTCCAGCATTAATAGTCTAAAGGTAAAATTTTTTTGGCAAAATCAGAACTTCCTGAAATGCTCAAGTTATTCGACATTTACCTTCATACTCAGCTTTAATCCTCAGAGTTTCATCTGGTCCTTTATGGGCAGATGTTACCCGAAGTTCACATGGAATGCCAAAATTTCCACAAGCCTTCTTGATTTTTTCACAGTGACTAAGATCAGAAGTTGAGCCCATCATTACAACAACCCTGCACTGACTTTCTGGTTTCAGAAGCAACTAGAAAAGAAAAACATGGATACGCAAAAGGACAAAAATAAGTAAATATAGGAATGAGTATTGTAAGAACAGTTTACAGAGCTACAGTTTATGGTAAAACTACTTCTACACAGAATACTTCCTTTCTTAATAGACCAAATCTAAGACAAACAGAACAAAATGACAGAATTTATTTTTTAAAATAATCTCTCTAAAGAGTTCTTCATAATCAAGACCTAACAAGTATGATTTTTAATCAGATAAAATAAGAATACTCAAGCTTCTAATTAATATTTAGAATGTTATAAATATATTTCATCCAAACATTTTTAGTGCATTCTATTTAAAGGAGGTTTTAAGGCATAATCAGCCAAAATAGAGATGTTATCTTTGTTAGTTGCGTAAAATTCAAAATGCATGTTTCCATGGAAATGATGTTCTAAAAGGTAGTTAGAACCCTTAAGTAACCACAAACCCTATTCAATTTTCAAGGAATTATGGTAAACATAATATAATAAATCTTTAAAGTAACATTTTAATGACACATGGAATTCCAACTGTGAACTCTGCTAATGGAACCCATGCTAAAGGAACTTTGAGTAGCAATGGAGAGGTAGATAGGAAATTTGAGGATTCTCCTGCAGGGGCCAGGAGAAGACAAGATTCCAGGTTTCCCCAACAGGATTTGAGAGGAGTGTACCGGTAAGCTTAATAGCAGGAGTTCCAGTATGCCAGTGAGGGCAGTTAGGTGGCACATTTCTTAAAGGCACTCCTTTCTTTAAAGTCATTGGAAAAAAAAAAGCACTGCACCCTTTCACTTTTTATTTTTCTTTTTGAAGTAAGATTTATTTGGAGAAAAATACAAACGCAGTGTGAATTTAATACAAAAGGTTTACCTCTACTTTTTCTGCAACCCACTCAAAATTTTTCTTTACCATCTGGAGCCCTTCAGGAGTTACTAGCTTGAGGTCACGATATGACTAGAAAATAAGACAGAAAGTTTAGAATACAAATATATTCTATTAGTAGTATTCTTGTTATCTGAAATTATTTGGTTTCTGAGTTTTGGGTACAGATCATGAAGAGTTTCCATGGCAAGGGATGTATCCGAAAATGTATCTAAGTCTACAAATTCATTTCCAGTTAGACTAAAGAAAGTTCAGACAGTGAAACATACTTATATTTTCATTTTAGGATAAGTGCTTTCTATACTAGCAACTACAATTAACTCCTTGACAATCATTGTATCTATTACGGATAAAGAGGGTCTTGTTCTAATTTTGTTATTTATAGGAAAGAACAGGAATAGAACCTGGTAAGATTCAGAAGACTTGGGAGTTCCAAATCTGCCACTTAATTGTGACAATATCTATCCTCCTCTCAGAGCCTTAGTTTTCAATTAGCCAAACAAGTATAATACTTGCTCTATGTGTGAGTCTATTAAAATAATAAATGAAAACTCTGCTTTGTAAATGTAAAATTTTATTTCTATCTTTTTTTTTTTTCAGGATGTAGGAAATACGAGATACTTATCTTTAAAACAAATAGCATTCAACAACTTAGGTTTATATCATAAGGAACAATAACCGCCTTTTCTTTTCCTCTATCTTCCCTTTCTTCTCTACCGCAGACTGATCTTGCAAAGGATAAAAAAAACCTGATGTATCACCTACCTGTTTGTCTTTCTGTTGGCTTCGATCTCCTGATGGCCAGAGTCTCCAAGAATCATTATCAATAACGTCGGCAAGAACAATTTCTTTGGTGGTGACATCAACACCAAATTCAATCTAGAAACAGCATATCACCAAAGAAGTTTTTCAAAACTATACTACTAAAGACATTTCTCAGTTATAATCTTTACTTTCAAATCTCCATTTTATTTGTACCTTCATATCAACCAGCGTACAGTCCTGGGGCAACCAGGATTTCTCCAGTATTTCAAAAATAGCCTGTGTAGCATGACTCATGATATCCACTTCAGTTTGGCCTATAACAAGTCCAGCAAAGCAAAATTTTGCAGCAATGAGCTGTTCCTCAGACCACTGTGGATCGTTATTGGCATCATCCTGAGAATAAAGTATAGAAGCAGAATTAATTTTATAAGCTTTTTGAGCTTTTCAGATAAACTGAAGTCCTTTTTCCCTTGAGCATGAAGTCCTTAGAAATATTCATTCCGTCTAAAGATTTAATTTTTATTTAAAATACTTTAATTTACAGAAATTATTTTTAATTTGTCTATTTTCAATAGCTACTCTAAAACTCAAAATAGTTGGGTAACTTATTCTAGGTCATAAAGCATGTGAAAGAATTTTCTCTCTACATATAAACTATTTTAAGTATAAATTTGTGATTTTTATTTCTCCTACATCACAGTCAACGGAGACGGTAAAAAGGCTAAGAACACAATTTAGTCTACCAAATCTTCCAGGATGGTTTTCATAATCTCCTGACTTTATTATTGATAAGAATTTATACAAGTCTACAAGTTTTTAGGAACATTATTTGATAATTCAAGAGACTTCAAAGTAAAGAGATCAGTGAAAAAATAAAATACTTTCATTTTATTCTACATCGTGTCCCAACTTTACATGAAATTTTTCTTTCAAGGATTTTTGATCTGTATAATTATAATCATAACACGAGCACTTTAAACTGTGCAGTTCACTGATTAAAAATACACTGACATTGCTTCTGAAGTATAACTATGCATAACAGTATATAAACAAAGCTGGAAAAAAGCAGGTTAAAGAAAACAAATACAAATTGATAACTACTGATTCCTACATCCTTTACTATGTTTTTGCTTATAAGAAACATTGATAATAGTTTTTCTATATTAGAATATAAAAAGACCCTTCATATTAGTCTTTACTTCACACTCTTCAACAGTAAATTTAAAAATTTTTTGAATTGTTACTTTTCTTCCTAGTAACTGCTGATTTTAATTTGTTTATTTTGTTAGTCATCTTGGTCAAAAGATAAGTAGATTTTCACAGATGTTTTTCTTTAACCCATTTCCTGTTTGCCCTGAGATTACTTGCTGACAGTGCTTGCGACTGCAGCGTTATCGCGCAATAACTCGTGGATTATATTCTTAACCTTCTCCTCAAAGTTTGCCATACATCTCCCATGCTTTTCAGAGAATTACATCAAAACAGGGCTGATGCAGTTTTGACATATCGTTTGGACAGAAAACAGATGCCAAACGATCTGGAAAAAAAAAAAGGATTGCAAAGGGGACGACTATAGCCAGATTCTGTGGTGAACTTATGGCTGAAGTGGTGACAAGGAGGTGACAATGTTGTCAACATTCCACAATGATACTATAATTGAAGTAGACAACAGAAATTTAAAAAAAAACTAAGAAACCATGTGTCATTTTGGGAGCAGCGGACTCAGCTAATCAAATGCTCATTTCTTTTTTCTTTTCTCCCCTCTTTAATTCCGCCCCCACAACTTCCACCCCTGACTTATGGATGTTGCCATTACCCTTAAGAACTGGATCTCTGAAGGCGGGGTGTCTTCTCCCACACGCTCGCGGTATGCACCTGGGGCCTGGTGCACCCAGGGCCCGGTTCACTCGGGGCCTGGCACCTCCGGTGCACTCAGGGGGCCTGGCGCACCTGGGGCCTGGTACCCCTGGTGCACTCGCGGGGCCTGGTCCATGGCTCCACCCGGGATGCAAACCCAGGACCTTCTGCGTGTAAAGCAGACATGCTGACCACTACATTATGGAGCCACTCCAGATTCTCAGTTCTTATCCAACTGAGCACAAAAGGCACAAGGTTTGGTATAAGAAGTTCTCTCGCCACTTTCTAAACATTACAGTGCTGAACTCCTACATCCTCTTTAAGAACAATCCTGAGCACACAATCAGCCATGTAAACTTCAGACTGATGCTGGCTGAATGTTGGAAAAGCATCACAAGCCAGGGAAGCAACATCTTCAAGGTTGCCTGTGCTCTGATGTCATACCTCTTCACCTGTCTAGAAGACATTTCCCCAAGAGCATACACAACCACCATCAGGGAAACAGAATCCAACAGTCGCTGCAAAGTTTGCTGCTTGCACAAGGTTGGCAAGAAGATCTGGAGAGAATTGTGATATTTTTGTGTGGAATGTGATGTTCTGCTTTGTGTTGTTCCGTGCTTTGAAATTTACCACGAAAAAAACTACTAAATACTGATCATCATATACATTTCTGTTACATTAGGATTAGAGACAAGTTCTGTTTAGAAATAACTCTAAGAACAGTTTTTATATTTTAGTTTCACATTGAAAACTATTCAGATTTGCTTCAGCCTCAATGAGAGTGATTATGTAAAATTAAATTAACGCTGGCAGCAAGATGCACTTTTTTTTTCCTAAATGGGAAATGGGTTAGAAATCTGAATTATCATTGATAATAGAAATGTACATTATTGACATGTTTCTGAAATGACAATTGCAATATCGAAAGCTTTAATAACGTCTAAATCTTTTGACTTGGTAATTATAAATTTATAGCTATTTTATAGTAAAACACAGAGACATAAAAAAATTACCTTGAAAAACATCTCCACTTTAGGTGGGTAAAACTTATATCCTTCCTTGACACCAGGATTTCTTTTGAGAAAAGAACCAGTTGCTATTCTTCTACAAACCCATTCAATTGGAATCATTTCACACTTAGGTGCAATGAAAGCTGTCTCCCCACATTTTTTGGTGAAAGCAGTTTTGATACCTATACATTAATGATAAAAATTAAGAAGCATTAAAATTACATTTAAAAGGTAGATCTGAGGCATAAGAAAACCCTACCCTTTACAAAAAAACAAAAACCCTATCTAGTTAAATGCCACTATCAAAAATAAAAAAAGGTGAAAGTAGGAAAACAGAACTATTATGCTTTATGCTGCTTATCAAAATACTCAGAAAAATTTCACTTTACTATCACATGGCAAAGTATATACTGGATTAGAAGATATGGATCCCAGTGTCTTTATCATCCATTAATTCATTCATTCAAAAAATATTTTTTGAGTACCTCTTCTTCCAGTGCATACCTGACTTTGCACAAGGTATATAACTTACCTGGGAGACACTAAATTATTTCCAAGTCAGATGTGGTTGCAGGATTCTTATGTTCTATGGTCCAGTATTATATGGGCCTTGTAAAATATCAATCTACTTATCACAATTAGATAAAGCCCTAAATTTTGGATAGCCTTTTTCTCTTATTTGGAGCAAATAATCCTTGAAAATCATCCAATGTGGAACAGCAAGAACACAGTGACCAATTTGGCCAAGAGCAAAGAAAATATTTGTCCTTTTCCCTTCTCTTAAACTGTTATTGGAAAACTAAGATAACACTGCAGCCTGAACATGAGCATTATGTTAAACCCATGCCAGTTTCCAGATGGTTTAATTCACAGTATACTACAGTATTACTTTGTACTGTGATTTAATAACACTTCTAGGGTAGGCGGCACCGAAAAGAATTAAAAGCAGGTTGAAAAGAATTAAAAGCAGGGATTCCAACAGGTAATTATACACCAATGTTCACAACGGCAAAATTCACAATAGCTAAAAGGGGGACACAACCCAACTATCCTATCAATAGATGAATGAATAGACAAAATGTACATACATACAATAAATTATTAGTCATAAAAAGGAATGCAATTCTGATATATGCTACAATATGGATTAATCACGGAAAAATTATGCTAAGTGAAATAAAAGACAAATACTGTATAATTCATTCCACTTACATGAGGTACCTAAAAGGCAAATTCATTGAGTGACCCAAGGCAATGAGGCCACTGGAGTGAAAGAGCCCAAATCTTTTACTAGCTGAGATTTCATTCAATACAGACCAATCAACTACTGACAGAATCCCTGCAGAAAAACCCATTATCCTAATTTCCCTTCCTTCACTCCAAACACCCTCCACAGAAATGTTCTGACTTCTTTCTTTCTGACCATCTTTCTAATAGATTTCTCTATTGGAAATAGTCTTCATTCAGTTTTAGATTAGGAGGTGAAGATCTCTGATCGAGTCCAAATCCCTCACTTGGGGAATGGCAAGATGAAAAGGTATGGTCAGTTTTCAAATAGTCTTCAAAAGCTCTTTACAGAGCTTTCCAGTGGAAGAGAAATTTGAAATTCTGTATTATGTCAGGGATGAAGCAAAGAATAATTAATTACAGGGACTAAATTTCAATTGATCAATTAGAGCTAACACCAGAATGAGCATCCTTCATAGCAAAGTTCCTTAAGCTCTTTTATAGGTTAAGTCTCTCTTTATGAAGATTTCTTAGGAGAGAGAAGTTGCAAGGAAGATATAAGTGCCAGACAAAAACTGTAGCAAACTGTTAAGATTCCTTTTAACTAAATGATATTACTTATAAATTCCAAACCAAATAAAGTGTTATAGTGAAATTCAAGAATTCCTGGTTTGATTTAAATAAGCTTACTTATGAGACATCTTCAAAAAAATGTTGTTAATCCAAATAATGGCATCTCCCCATGAGAGAGATCAAAGTGTGTTGTATGTGTATGTGTGTGTGTAGAGAAAGAGGCTGTGGGGGAAGCTACTTACCTGCTTATTGTAAAACCTAAAAAATATAACTGGTAATCAACATGTTGTTAATCCAATTAATGTGTCATTTCTCCAGGAAAAGGGCCAATCTGTGTGTGTGAGAAAGAATATGAAGGGGGAGGCTACTGGGAGAGCCACTTACCTGCTTCCTGTAACAACTGAAAAATACAACTGGTAATTTGATTTGAGATTGCAGCTTTTCCTTCCAGGTGATTCTTTCTGGCTGCATTTCCTGCTGTAATCTGGTCCTTGGACTGCAGGAGGACTTTTCCTGGACTATCTAACAATTCATAGACTTCTTTTGTTTTACCTTCATAGAGTTTTTTACCAATGTTCAGTACTGTGGAAATAAAATGGAAACATCAGATTTTAGAAAGAAACTTCCTGAATATTGAAGACTAACTACCTCCTAGAATAATCAACCAGTGAACACAGAGTGGCTCAGTAATAATTTAAATAAAATTAACTCATGCTCTACAAAGTATTTTCACGTGCATATTTGATTCACACAATTTTCTGATGAATTTTTATTATGTAAATAATTATAGAGACCAGGAAACTAAGTATCGAAAAGGTGGAGGTCACACAGTTAGGAAATGGCACAGCCACACAAAATCCTTAGTCTTCTGATATCAAAATTTGTGCTTTCCACGATCTGCTTCTCTCACAGCAGAACTGAAGTAGAATTAAGATAAATTAAAATTAGTATAAATTCAGTAGCATTTTCATATACTTACAACACAATAACTAAACTAGCTTGCAGTGGAAAAACAGCTGTATTTTCCCTGACTTCTGCTTTCCGTGGCAGGAGAAATAGGAAAGTACAGCCACATACGCTCTTGATTACAAGTTAATGTGCAAGAGAAGGCACCTCCACCCACTACAATTAGCCCATTTGGAAGCACCTCTATTTCTCAATCCGGCTTCCTAATCCCCTACCCTTAACCCTTTCTCCTAACAGTTGTAGGAAACTATGAGGAAGTAATGACAAGAGAATCCAATTTTGATGTAGGTCATAAGACCTAAAGAAAAGTAATCTTAGTCATAAGAATGATTTAAATGAAGATCAGAGATAATAGAAGTTTTAGAACTTAAAAATTCCAAGGAAAGAAATCACCTCTCATGCTCCCAGAACACTTGACTCATTTTAAGTAACAGCATTTTTTAGTGTACATAAGCCAGGGATATATCAGCAAAGGAGACAGAATCCCTGCTATTAAGTGACCTAACTCTAAGGGAAGCTGAAATTAAACAAGACAGCACAATAAGTACAATGTGAGAAATATATAACTATGGCAGCGGTCCTCAAACTTTTTGGCACCAGGGACTGGTGCTCCTACAAGAATCTAATGCCTGATGATCTGAGGTGGAGCTAAAGCGGTGATGCTAGCACTGGGGAGTGGCTGCAAATATAGACAAAGCTTCGCTCCCTGGCCTGCTGCTCACCTCCTGCTGTGTGGCCTGGTTCCTAAGAGGCCACGAACCAGTACTGGTCTGTGGCCCAGGGGTTGGAGACTCCTGGACTATGGAATCACAGGTTCATGGCAGGGCCATTTAACCTAGTCTAGACATCAGAGAAGTTTAGAACAAAGTGAGGATTAGGTTGAGATCTGATGAACGATCAAAATTTAGGCAGAAGGGGGAGAGGTAGGTAGAGTGAAACAAAGACCATGGGGTGAAAGAGTACGTGGCAGAGCTTCAGTATATTTCGAGCACTATGTGTGTGCACATTGTTGGGCAGGTGAGGGAAGCAATATATAAAGAGGAGAAAGGAATGGCAGGAGATGACTGCCATAAGAGTGTGCGGGTCGGAGTGGGTCAGGTATATCACCAGCTAGTGAACTGAAGGTATCCATTAAACAAACCAGTTACAGTTCAGTTTAATAGCTGACATTGCAGAGTACCTAATTTAGAGGATGAATCCCTATCTCCTATCATCATGTCTTGACTTACTGACAGTTTAAAAGGCCCTTCAAGATATAGCCTGGATTAGTGCTCCAAATTCAGATTTCTCTATTCCCTTCCTAGAATTCCAACTTCCATAAATGGATTTCTATATCCCCTTTTCAGACTTTAGACATGCTCTTCCCTAGGCCTGAAACAGTTTCCTTCCATTTCACTATTTATCCTTCAGGCTTCATAAGCTATGTTGATAGAATTTAGACTTTATCCTAAGAACAACTATGTGGCTTTGAAGTACTTAAATAAAATGACAGATTTCTCTACCATAAAGACCATTATGGCTACTCTGTGGTGAATGAAATAAGGAGTGGGTGAAAGAAAATTAGAGATGGAGAGACTAGTTAGGATGCTGTGGCAGCAATCCAGGCAAGAAATGTCCTGGGCTAAGTGAAAAGCAGTAGTAAAAAGACTCAAGATTTTTAAAAGGTAAAAGTTTTAAGAACAATTGATTAACTATGGGAGAATGATAGAAAGGGGAAAGTCATGGATGTTGTCTAGGTTGGATAAAAGGCAAAATGAAGTTCATACCTACTGCCCTTCCTTCCCAATTTAGTCGAATCAATATTTATTACCTAGTTATTAAATAGGGTGGGAATTTCAATTAATGGGAGAAATAACTTAAATAACAATCACAAGAGACATATGTTTCAAGTACTGATATGCCTGCTACAAAATTGTGGGTGAATTCAGAAAAGATCAACGAGGATTGAGAATAATTCATGGAAATGAAACAAGGATCTTGCAAAGTGTAAGAAATAAGAACATCAGGACTTCTGTCCAGTAAAGTAGTCACTAACCACATGCGGCTACGAAATACTTGAAATTGATATAAGCGTAAAAATACACAATGGATTTCAATATGAAAAGAGATGCAGAATATAATTTTTTATAGTGACTATGTGTTTAAATGATGCAATTTGGGATATAGTGGGTTAAATAAAATAAAGTTCATTTCACCTGTTTTTTACTTTTTTAAAATGTGGCAACTAGAAAACAAAGTTACATATGGTTTCCCATTATATTTCTATTAGACAGCACTGTTCTAGAAGAAACGGCATAAACACAGAGTAAACTTGGCGAATTACCTACTGGAATGTACACCTAGAATTCAGAATAGAGAAAAATCAAAGTCAGGATTGAAGAGGTAGGAAGGAAGCAGTATTTAGGATGTGAATGAAAGGGTCTTTCTTCAGACTTGGGTTGCTACTGAAAATTCTTGAGCAAGTTAGTGCTCAAAGAATTCTTGAGCCATTTAAAAACCATAAAGGTGGCATTCTATTAACTTGCCAAGATATACAAGATGGAAGGAAGTGCAAGAGCAAAGATTTTAGAAATTCTATCAGTCTACAGGTAAGGCAGGAAAAATTCTAGTCTAATGCCTTGATTTTATGGAGTTGTTACTCAATTGTCATCTGGATCTTTTTAGTCTGAAATTTTTAACCTAAAGTCAGTATTTGTATATGGAGAGAATGTACTGATCAGCCAATATAAGGATTTCAGTTCACTATAAATGTAGAAATTTTACCAGCAGAGATTGGCACAATCTTTCCTGAGGATATAATCACTAGTGGGCAAATTATGTAAATATGTAAATATGATAAATGCAAAGTGAAGCAAGGAAACTTTTTGCCTGGTGGTTTTGGAGCTCTCCAAAGCCATCATGGCACCAAAAGACTACTTTAAAAAACACACAAAATCTGGACAGAAAATAGCAAATTTTTTAGAAGGTTCAAGTATCAATTTTCTGGAATACCAAGTTATTATTAACCTAACTGAAAAAGCAAGACTTTTAAGAGTCAATTCTAGATGTTCTTGAGTTTTTCAGTTTCTATAGATCACAAAATTGATCTCCAGGCACCTCTCCAATCCCTAAGCATTTCTTGTTCTAATTACTCTTTTCCTCTTTGTTCCTTTTCTCCACCCCAGAGGCAGTTATGAGTATTTAAGAAAGTTCGGAGAAGCCGGAGTGTGCTTTGTTTCCAGCGCACCACCATTCGGCCAGCCTAGATGCCTAGAGGCGGCTCCAAGGAGACACGGGAAAGGCTACTGTCAGGGGCACGAGACGCGCACGTGTCTGCGCCGAGCCCGCGAACTCAAGGCCGGGGTGGGAAGGCAGGCCATCGAGAGCTGGGAGTCCAGGGCAGACTCCTGGAAAGGCCGGTTACTCACCCTCAGCTGTCGCCATCGTCCTTGGTGGGCTGGGGGCAGCGACCGCACTAAGAGAGGCCGAACTCTGGAAAAGAAGAGTGGTCAGAGAGGCTCACAGGGCGGGGGAAGGGAGACGCGGCCCACAGACACCCCCCAGGGAGGGTCGCCTTGTCAGTGTACCCACTCGCGCCTTGGTCGAGCACCTACAGCAGCAGCGGAAACCGGGGGTCTTTACCGACCCTGAGGAGTTAGAACTATGGGAGTGAGCGCGATCCCTGAGGATTCACGCCGCGCAGGCGCAACGACGCAGGCGTTCACCTTCCCCGCCCCGCGCCGGCGCTGTTGCAGGAGAGGTGAAAAGTGGCGCGCACTGGCGCCCCTCCCCATTCTACAGTAGCTTTAGACCGGGCCCCCTTCTCGGCAGTGAGAGCAGTTCATAGGTTGGAGTGTACCAAGTAGTGACGGCCAGGGGAAAGCATGTGGGTAGGAGAATACAAAGTTTACATCCTCTGGGAGCGAAATGACGTTGGCCCCGCTAGTCTCATCACCTCAGGCTTGGGTACAGGAAAATAACGGAGATTTACACGTGCAGAAAAATTAGCCGCCCGTAGGACTCTAATGCAGGAATAGCTCCACCCCCACTGGAGTCCGTGACTCCGCCCATCAGCCATGCAGCCTCTCCCTCCGCCCTCGCTCATTGGTGGGCCGGGAGGAGGCGGGGCAGGGTGGCGCGCGGGGTGGGTGGGAGCTAATCACGCTTGCTTGGGGAAAGCACGCGCCGCCGCAGTAGCGAGGGTCGTGCCGCTGGGAGGGAAGCGTCTGTTTGCTGGCACGAGCTTCCGAGGTGTACGGGCCGTGCGGGCTGCTGGTTGGTGCTTATACCCCTGCCGCGGCGGCAGCTCCCTCCACGTGCTTTCTGCGACGACATGGAGCTGGAGGAGTTGGGTATCCGAGAGGAATGTGGCGTGTTCGGGTGTATCAGCTCAGGAGAGTGGCCCACGCAGCTAGATGTGCCGCATGTGATCACTCTGGGACTCGTGGGGCTGCAGCACCGGTGAGCAACTGGGTGAGGGGTGGGGGTGGCGGCGCGCGTGCTTTTCCATCTGCCCAAGCTGCTTCCTGCGGCCCAAATTGGAGATCTCGCGTGCGCCTAATGGTCGGGAGGCGGGACCTCTCTTACTTGAACCGGTACCTGCCTGTGGCACCGACCAGGTTGCCAAGGAGTGCTCGGGGGCTACCTTGCCTCCTTGGACTTTAGCTTGTTTCTCCACCCACCGACCCTTGGTGCTTTTTAGGGTCTCTTCCCTCCCTCCGGTGTGTGCACCCTGACTGCTAGCCCGTTTTAATCTCTGGGAGCTTGGAGCTGCTCTCGTGATATTCGTGTATGGATGGGGTGGCTGCTGATCCAGGACCTACAACACCTTGAGATGTTGGCGCGCCACTTCCAACCACAGCAAGCTTTTGTTTGCAAGGGCAGAGCTATTGAGCCGATTGTGGATTTGAAGATAGTCATAACTATAAGAATTTAGAGATACTAGAATTCAAACCCGGGGAAACAGGACTCGTTGATGTTCAAAAGGAACTGCCGATTGTAGATCTCATATAAGTTACTGAAAATAAACCAATCACAGAGAATAGTGCATCTGCAAAACATTCATTGGTAAACGTTTTAGATAATGAATGAAAAAGTAGTAAGAAGATGCGTAAAAGTAACTGCCCTCTTTAAAAGAGGGAGAGTGGTGTAGTTCCTGTGTGGTAAAATACACATTAATTTTGAAAAATCGATAGATCTCTTTGAGTTAAATAATTTTGTTTCCATGATCTTTCTATTTCATATTACCTGACCTAACTGGAAGTTGATATAAACAATTATGTTGGGTTAAGAAATAATAGGCCTAGGTTTGACATTATCACTGAAAGTATTGCAAAGTTGCCACAGGACAATACAACAGCAACAGCTTCTAACATAGTTAAGGAATTTGGCAATAACACTTATCAGCAATGTGGGTGCAACATGCATTCCAAGTGATTAGCTTTCCTTCAGCAAGCTTAAATTAGAAGTAGTCTTTTTCCTTTTTTCAGGGGTCCCAAATACTTGAGTTTGAGTTTCACATCTTATATTCCTTGTTTACTAAGAGTAACTTAGAATATGGGATGAATCAAAAAGAATATTTTTAACTTGAATGACTATAATTTTGACTAATTGTGTGTTGACTGTAATAGAGGTCTTGTTTTAAAATATATTTATTGAGAGGATTAGATATATAGTCCAAGGAAAAAGTGAAATCTATATGGTAATCCAGAGCAATATTAGTTTATAACATTCTTAGTAGTTGTTTTTGGATATTCTGTCATGGGGAGAGGTGTGTAGAAACTAAGGATCTATAGAGTTGGATGGCAGTCTGTGGGAAATATATGAACTGACCTTGAATTTTTTTTTTCTAAACTATTTTTTAGCTAAAATAACTTAGAAAGGTCACCTCCTTTATTTTCTCATTTAAATACGTTCCTCAAGAAAAAGGGGCTGATTTTTTTTTTTTTTAAATAAATACAACTTGATTCCTAGTTACAGGCGTTTTCCTACAGGTGCTTTTATGTGAAAGAATTATGAGATGAGATTAAAAATAAAGGCAATACAAATGTGATTATAGGATTATATAAGATTTTTCTTGTGTAGGCATAGAATCATTAAGGTGCCACCCATAATTCTGTCCAATTCAAAATTTTAAATTAGCGAAGTCCTCACCCTTTAGGGGAACTGACTGATTAGAAGAACAATGAAACTCTCTTAGGTTTGGAAGATAAAATCTTCTGTTACTCTAACTTGGTAGGTAAGGATCAAAGATTAAGAAATAATGTTTTTATATGGCATTGAATCAAGGACTGTCAAAACTGGAACCCTAAATAGCTTGTCATAGCTTAATATACAGTAGAGTTATATACACTGTACACTGACCATCTTACTCCCCTCCCCCAGTGGTTACTTTTAAAACAACAAGATTTGATTGTTTGTTTTTTTCCTTTCTGATGAAGGAATTTCTCTCTTATACATCATCTTCCTAAAACTCACTTTTGTATTGGACCTGGTTCTATTTGTGTCTTAGGCATAATCTGACATAAAAAATTTAGTCTCAGGGATAACCGAATACATAAAAGTTATAATATTATGTGTTTTATATAAAAAACAAATGGAATATCAATTGCTAGACAGTCATGTACTGGATATTTAAATCCAGATGGATTCATCCAGAAGTACTTTTTAGTAATTGTTCAGGCTGTTTGCAGGTTTATTCCATAGCTCTACCTTTTGTCAGGGCAGTGGTGTTAGTTTTAACATTGAAAATTAAATTGTCCTCTTTAGCTAGATAAGCTGTGTGTGTGTGCATGTTTATGCCACATTTCATATAATCACCAAATGCTTTTTTGTTCCTGAAAACATCAGTTCAGTAGTTTGCAGAGTAGATCAAAATCTTAATCTTTAACCCACAGTCACATTTTATGGAGACTAGCATGACCTAGACTTATTTGAAGATACCACAAAAGGAATTACTAAAGCTTCATCAGTCATCTAGTTAGCCTTTCTTCCTTGGTTAGGTAGGATATGAAAATGACCTTCAGTGGATTATCGCTTCCCTGGGTTATGAATTAAACCCTACAGTTGATAAACATTTTCATACCTCTTCTAAAAATTTGAGATTTACCTGATGAAGTTGGGTCACGGAGGGGATCTCCTGTCTATAGAAACATTCTGTAGAATCTTTTGGTTCTGTTTTGCTTTGAGGAAACTGATTTGCCATGATCTCAAGAGCAGTTTTCTTAAGAGATACAGACACTGGCTCTGCAAACAGAGTATATAACATTATCACTAGAAAGGCACTTGTGAGAGAGATGTACTCAGATAAACTTCTATGAATTAGTTCCCAGTTATTTTTATTTAGTTTGTAGGAGAACACTTGAGTAGGCCATGAGAGAACTTGCTTTGAGTTGCCAAATTAAGATTGGGGGTAATTTTACGTTGATTTTCATTTCTTAGTAATAATGAGCAAATATATTATATTTCTATAGTGTTTTTATCCCCTTGGTTGGGAAAATGACTTATTTTAAAAATATCCTTGCTAATTGTTCCAGTCTTTGATTTTGAAAGACTTGTAATTCAATTGCTTTTGTAATTTTACAAGTCTCAGTCTTAAAATTGAAAACACGTTTTCAATTCTTCCAATTATAACTATTATTTTGGACTTTCATTTTGCATTAGTCTGAAGCAGAATTTATGTATCATCTAAAGAGTCTCAAAGTACTATGGCTTTATCATTCTGGTCAATATTGGGAACAGTTCCTTAACATAAGACTCAAAATCTAGTCCCCAGTTTCCTAGTAACATCTATTGGATCCTGGGCAAGTCTCCTAACTTCTGAGTTTATTTCTTTATCTGTTGGATATACTTGTATATTTAAAGGTCCAGTGCTCAAAATCATTGAGTTGGGAATGATATTTTTATGTGGTTAACTTTTAGCAATTTTTAATAGCATATTCACTAGAGAGCATTAAGAGAAGGCAAAGGTGTGGCAACTCATCTGACTTGAAATTTATGTCCAAAAATGGCAAATAAAATTTTCAGCTCACTTGAGATATAAGGGTTGTCAAGCAGGGTGGGTGAGTTGCATAGAGAGTGGATTCTTGCTATTTTCTAATATTTTATTCAAAAAATAATTGTTGCGTTCCTACTATGTCCATATTCAAGGTATTGTGGTAGACAATAGGAACACTGTTCCACACAGGACAGATGTGGTCGCTGACTTTGACAGAGAGGCAATATAGCCAGCTGGTTCAAGAACACAGACTTCTCCATGCTTTCATTCCCCCTTTGTAAATTGGAGATAATGATAGCACCTACTTCATAGAGTTGTAGTCGGGATTAAATACATTGATATTTGTAAAGTGCTTGGAACAGTACCTGGATATATGCGGACCCATGATCCTGCATCCTACTCCAGGGTAAATACTCAACAGAAATACACACATATGTTTATTGGGAGACATGCAGAAGAATTTTTCTAGCAGCATTATTCATAATAGCCCCAATTTGGAAACTATGAAGATATCCAACAGTGGAGTAGATAAAGAAGGTAGCAGGACATATATTCCTATAACAGAATTTTCTACAGCAATAAAAAAGAATGAATTCCTACAAGTAAAATTATGGATAGATCTTACAAGCAATGTTGACTAATCTATAGTGATAGATTAGTCAACCTTCATGGAGACTAGAAGGATGATTAATGTCTGGGAGGCCACTAGGGTGCTAGTATGTTTTATATCTTGATTAGAGTGGTAGTTTCATGGGTGTGTTCACTCTAAAAGTTCAGCTCTTCAACTGTTTGTGTGTACTCAAAACAAGTTGAAAAGTTATCAATCTATAAATGCTAAAGTTGGATTATCCTTGAGATCCAGAGAGATGCAGTCATTTGCTGTGTTGAGTTACTAGGGTCGGAGAGAGATTGGAACTTAGATATTTTGATTCTCAGACTGGTACTTTTTCTTCTATTGTGCATTTTTCTTCTATATACTACATTCTGTTACCTTTCCTGATATCTTTAATGGATCAGTTTGGAATTACAGCTCACGTAATTAGGTTGGCTTCTGAATTTGTTTATAGAGTTTTTTTCCCCCTTTTTACATCCCAGTCTTCTGATAGCAATCACTATAAAGTGTAATTTAAAGGCTTATGATAAATGTAGAGCTGTGCAGAAATTTCTAACTGTGGGAATGTTTCCATTTACTCTGTTATTTTCACTCTTAATGACCTATAAAATAAATCATTTCTCAGCATCTTTTGCTCTCACACAGCTCATAAACAATGTATTTAGTCTAATTTGTCAAGGACAGGAATAAACACCTTATCAGGAAAAAGCAACAAGTTTTCCTCAAAGTGGAAAAACAACATTTCTCAGACTCTTACCATCTTCACGTGCTTTTCTCTTGATGCTGAAAGTTCTTGGGTTTTTGGCATAACCTTCAAATAATTCTTAAACAAAAGAACATAAGAAAAGAAGAAGGACATGAAGTCACTTAAAATATATTAGTCTTCAAATATTCAAGTATAGTAAAGTAATAACATTTGAACAATTGAACAAAGAAGAATGGATTTAAGAATTAATATTTCAGTACAGGGTTTGAAAAGAAATGGAAACTTAAATTAGGTACATGTTTTATAATAAATTTGGGGTCATTTGAACTTACAGTAGTGTTAGCATTTTATTTTTGAAGAGTTTCTTGCTAAGTTAAAATGCAAAGATGAAAGTTTATAGAATTTTTATTGAAAAAGGTCAATTCCGAGGTTACCATGTTTCCATATGTCAGTTCTTAGAGTGGGTCGTCTTAGGAGGCAGTCAACTTCTTCATAAAATCTCATTTTTCCTTGAGGATTGCCATTTTTCTTTTGTAAAACTCTGTATTCATATTTTAAATTTTTGTATTTAGTACGACATTGTTTCCAATCTCTGTCTATTCCAAACTGCATTAGTCTTCTGGCAATTTCCTCAAATATTTCTTTGTTTCTTGTGGCCCCTTCAAGCATTTGCTTAATTTTTTCATCAGACCATATGTGTATAAGCGCTTTGACCTCATTGTCACACCAGTGTTTTCCAGTCTTTGTGTTGCTTACTGTTATAATCTGTAAATGACTTTTAGCGTCTTCTAAAGGTATATGATTACCTATAAATCAATGTGATTTACAGTTATTCAAACTTATAGATAGATCTCGTGTTTGAATATCATTCATTTAAAACAACCTGGATTGCGGTAAAGCATTGAAAATTATAATAATTTCAATATAAGGGCCAATTTTTTCCACACATTCATAATCAAATAAAATAGGTTTTTTTTAATTATGAGGCATACTCATCCCCAATATTAGAATAATTTAGCTGCTTTTCATCATTGAGTAATCTTCATTAGATATGTATGAATATGGAGGTCAATGTTTACTAATTTTAGTAAAAGTAGGGATAAATATTTTCTTTCCTTTTCTACCATATTCTCTACTAGCTCAGGTATAATGAGGCAATATACACAACTGAGAGCTTCTCTTTAAAGTACTTAAACTGATATATGTTAAACTTTAAATATCAAACTACCATTTAAAATTGAACAATTTAGACCCTGTACCTGACCCAATGATACTTTGTGGTGCTTTGGGGCCTCCCACCTCTTCTGAAGCCGTTCTTATGGTATCTTCCTCTGTCAGGAAACAGAATAGCAATTTAAATTTGTTGTTTACAAAACTCTAATCTTTTGCAATTGAAGATTGTGCTGAGAAACTAGTAAGGCTGGGTTCCATATCAAAACTGTAACCTCAGAGCCAAGACCATTTGCCATCCATAACCTAATTTTAAAATGGCCATGTAGAATTAACCATCTTCAAATTCTTGGAAGTATTCTGCATTAAAAGTCACAAGGCGGTACACTATATGCTCTGGGGGTAGGATAGCACTTTTCGACCCAGTTTGGTAACATCTTTCATTGTTATATTTTAATGCTGGACAAAGCTCTTACATCTGTTTTCTAATTTGATCCTCATTGTAACTAAGAATGATCCTTACTGCAATACATATATAAAGGAATAAAATAAAGTAAGAATAAGCGGTTTTAGCAATTTTCACATTAAGACATTAACAGCAGACAGGATATAAACATTTTAAGAAACTGATGGTGCTTCGTCTGGAAAATATAGCATGGATTTATTCTAGTGTACCAGTGTATGTATAGGATGTTTACAAGACAGTTGTTTGTAATTTGGGAAAGCTCCTCCTAAGATGTGTATATTGGATTGTTGTGTTGAAGCAAAGCTATGATAACATTATTTCATGCCAGCTGCACTTTCTTATACACTGGGACTTTGTTGTTTTTTTTTTTTTTAATCATATGTACAGATGTCTCTGCATTTGCTTGTAATGATTATTGTAAAATTAGACAATGGTAAGTATTAATAGACCAGTGAGGCAAAAGGTGTTTCAGGGGCTATTAAGCACATACGGCAAAAGGTGCATGGAGATTTATATTGGGATAGGACCAGATCTTCTTATTCAGGACATATTTGCACAGTGAGACTGTGATGAAGTTTAGCTTCTAGCAATATCAAGACTCAAATGACAGATTGTGCTCTGAAGCCACATAGGGTTACCTAATAATCTACTTTTTTTAATTGAAATTTTTATCAAGATAATTGTAGATTCACATGCAATTGTAAGAAATAATAGAGACCCCTTCTATACTTTGACTAGTTTTCAACAATGGTGACATTTTGTAAAACCATAATAAACAATTACATCAAGGATTTTGACATTGACACAATACACTCTAATTCAGATTTCCCCAGTTTTACTTGTAGCCATTTGTGAGAATGTGTGTGTGTGTGTGTGCACATGTGAATGTGTGTATTAAGTTCTATAATAATTTTATCACCTATGTAGGTTCATGCCTTTACCATCACAGTCAAGATACTCAACAGTTCCAGCACCGTAGGGCTCCCTCTGGTTGCTCTTTTGTAACTACACCTACCACCTCCTTCCATGCCCAAACCTTCCCCACTCTTGCTCCAGTGGCTACTTTTTGGAGAGCACAAGTTCAAAGTAAACTTTGTGCTCAAACCTTATTTCAGCAGAATTCGAATTTATAACATTTTACTTAAGTGTCTAAAACCATCAATTCTAGGCTCAGGTACATGTCCTACTTCTGAGAAATAGAAACATAGAGATTAAGTATTTTATAGAAATTTTGAGAAATTCATCATAAAAAATAAGAGGTCATGTGGTGGTGGGGGGAATCCCTAAATTTAGTGTCTTTTAAGGAAAGAGAAATTATAGTTTCTGTTATGTTTCTATACCAACTGTGTGTGCTGCAATTCAGTTCTGACGCCAACTACCCAGAGTTAGCATCAGACTGGGGAGCTTAAAGGGCTTAATCTGCTACAAGATTGCTTTTACATTTCAGATGCCAGCCATACTTGGAGCTGACTGGCTATAAATGCAGGGAGTGCCATGACACCTTGAGGTTCTGTAATTTGCTAAAACAACACATAGGACTCAGGAAAGTCCTATACTCGAGATTACGGTTTTGTTATAAAAGGAAGAAGTCAGGAACAGTCAAATTGAGAAAAACACTGGGCAAGGTCTGGGAGTGTCCTAGATGCGGAGCTTCCGTGTCCTCTCTGCATAGAGTCAGGGCGCATCACCCTCTGGCACATCACTGTGTTCACTAACCAAGAAGTTCCTCTGAGCCAGAATTTTTACTGTCATGATTCATTATGACATGATAAATTAAGTCATTGGCCACATGGTTGAATTCAGTCCCCTGCTGGAGGGCAGCCTGGCCCAAAATTCCAACCCTCTAATTACAAGGTTGATCTATCTGGTGACCAGCCTTCTCCTGAAGCTACCTGGAAGTTCACCTTGGGTCACCTTATTAGAATATAAAAGACACTTCTATCACTAGAAATTCCAAAGGTTTTTGAAGCTCTATGCCAGGAACTGGGGACAAAGACCAGATATGTTCTTTGTTATAGCACAGCTTCTTAACAGTTTATTATAGTATAAACAGTAAGAGTTAGAAAATCACCTTTGTATTTAAAACTCTGCCTGTCTTTAAATTTATCAGCTCACTTATATCTGAGCTTTCTTCTTTTACATTTATAATTTTTGGGTTTTCTGAAATTTTAACAAGTCTTATTTGGGTTTTCTATTGGATTAATAATTTTACAAGTTCTTAATATTGTTTCACATGACTAAAGTACATTCGTTTATTTAATTGACTGCTTAGATTATTTAAATTGTACATAGAATATACAAAAGTGTTTATTCAATTTTAAAGAAAATTATTTCCAACTTTTGGTCTATTAAAAGAAATAAATGAATTAGAAAACAAAATGCTTGGCATACCTTCTGATACAGTAGATACTTTAATGCCCCCTGCTGGCCATAACATTGCCAAATTTTGTTAAATTATAGGGCTGGTGAAATTTTAGTTTTGGAAATACATTTTACTACAGCCAAAAGGAATATAACTTTAAGGTTATTCTTAAAAGAACAATGTAGTCTTTCACTTGTGATTTTTAGGCCGAAGGTAAGAAAGACCTCTAATAGGATATATTTTACTACTGTCAAGCTGTGCTTAATGTGTCCAGCTTCACCTTCCTGGGTCAAATTGATCTGCCTGTGAATGTCCTATACTAGAAGGTAGCGACTTGCAAGAATACCAAGATATTGAGGTATTTCACATCATATGAATGGAAACTGATATTGGAGTTGATTAAGTCAGTTTTCTTTCTCCTACCAGAAGAGACAGGTAGCTATATTGTCAAACACAAATTTCTCTTTAGGTAACTGGTCCTGTCTCCTCTGGTAACATTCTGATTCTTTTTGCCCTCTCTTGCCTATGACTTAGACTAGGGAGAAAAATAAATTTACTTTAGAGTTTACGTATTACTTACTCTTCAGCCTCTGCTGGTCTTATTCTCTAAACATGACAGCCTGGCTATTGTTTTCAACCCTGGCTGTGCTTGATGATCTATAAACATACAGGTGCCTGAACCCACTCCACTGTACTGGACCAAAATCTCCACAAGTTCTAAATTGGGAACGAATTAGTTATCCAGAGTACAGGGAGATCCATAGTTCTAGCTGGGCTTTTTTTTCGGGTGAGAGGATTGAAAAAGAAGCTCATAGCATACATTTAAGATGGGAAAGAGATTACTTTTGGAGGATCAGTTTTATGACCAAGTGTCAACATTAAACAATAAGAAGCAATAGCAGCTCCAGTTACAATATTTCATCAGTAAAATATATAAAATCAAAATGAGGTAACCTCTATCTTTTGTTACCCGAAAATATCCATCATTTTGAGTGTGTTTGTTTTTAAAGCACATTTGATGTGAATTTTTCTTCTGAAGATAAATATCCATATCTTTATACCTCAGCACAGTAGTGTAGTGGCAGTTTTTACATCAATAGATTTATATTGCAGGTATGCCTAAAATCTTTGTCTATTTAAATTTTTTTATGTGTATTTAGCTGCTAGGATCCTTATGGGTTTTTACCTTTGCTTTTATTTTCATGTGAAAGTTTAAAATAACACAATTTCTAGAATAACTATAAATTCATTCCGATTTATATTTTCTGAATACATTTCATATTAACATGAAAATTATATTGAGGGTTAGGGCTTTGACATATGAATTTTGAGGTGACACAATTCAGTACATAGCAACATCTTATAATAACATCTTATGTATTTTGTCACACATAAAAAAAACAAAGAATATTGTTTACCTGTGCCAGGACTTTGTTTTATATCTGTTTCTCTTAGTTCTTCTGACACATTAGTGAGCAAGTCACCTTCAGCTGCATCTCCAGCAATGACTATATAAACGTAACAAGAAGTATAATAGTTTATTTTTTATTCACTTTCAGAATAGTGTTTTAAGCTCTATTATTTTCCCTTTTAGCGTGAATCTGATACTAAATACTGTGGTTTTTGCTATCGTGTAGTTTAGATTTCCCACCCTTAAACATCTTTTAGTGTTAGGTCACTATAGCTATCTGGCATTACAATCTCTAATTAGGTCTCCTGACATGTAGCTGATGAAGTCCTCTTCAGCTGCATCTCCAGCAATTGCTGTATGAACATAATCATGCCACTGCAGTTGGGCTCCTTTATGTCTAGTCATTTTAATTTTAGTGGGGCGGTTGGCTAATTCTCTAGCAGACCAGTATCTTTCTTGTCCACTAATGAAACATTTTAGGACTTCCCACCACCATTTCCCAGTCCTAATTCTCTGTCACTCCCCTCTCTTTCCACTAGATACACACTCATATTCTGAGAATTGGGATTGTATCATTTAAGGCAGATGCAGAGATCTAGAAACATTATGATACTAGAGATCTCTAAGACCACCTTGTCCAGTCCTCCAGTTTACAGTCAGGTCTAGAGAAGACACTTGGTTGGTCCAAGGTTCCAGAAAAACTGAGTTAGAATTTTTTTGTAGATTCATCATCTAGAAGTCATCCAGTTTATTTCATGCTGTCATGTCTTTATGTGCATTGTATCGCAATCCTTTTGGTTAAACTCACTTTAAAGAACTTTATGATGTGTCACAGAAGAACTTACACTTCAAAGACATTCTTATGAGTTTTATATTTTTCTAAGTTTGTCAGTGCCTTTTCCTCTTTACTCAGTTTTACTGTAATTGGTATGAAAACTTGTTTTAATTTCTGCCATGTAGAGTTGCATTTTGCTTTATTAAAATTGGTCTATTTTTAAACTTTACTTTGGAAATCCAAATTTATTTTCTCTTTTTGTGTAACTTTGTGTTATTCTCTATGTTCTGGAGGAGATCAAATATACATTAAATTTGTTAAATGATAAATTCAGCGATTAGTCTGTTCAATAGCATTTAATGAAACTTCTTTAACTTAGACTATATTTATGTTATTGTGCTCGGGGACATTTTTACATGGTGTAGCATATTGAGATTACTTTTTTTCACCTTCCTACCTGTCTGGTCTTCTTCCATTTTTTCATTGTCACATACTGTGGCTTGTTCTCCATCTTGGGATTCCTGTTCTTGCGATTTTTCTCTTTTATTATGTCCGAGAATAGCATCCAACTCAGTAAAAAATCTCATACTCTTAGTCATGCCTAGGTCTTGAGCCATTCTTACAATCTTGTATTCATGTTTTAAGTTTTTGTACTTTGTTCTGCATTGCTTCCAGTCTCTCTCTATTCCAAGTTTCTGAAGCTTGGCAGCAATTTCTTCAAATATTCTTTTATTTCTCACTGTTCCCTCTAGCTGTCGTTGTATGCTTTTATCAGACCAGATGCCTATTAGAGCCCTAACTTCTGGTACAGTCCAGTGTTTTCCTCCTTCATTTGCTACAGTTGGAATAAAAGTTATATTATTAGGGGATTCCGTTATTGATGTAGAGTTACCTGTATCAGGTGGGGAGAGAAAGAGATATATGTGGGTTGCTGACATAAGATAAAATAAATGTTTGCAACATTAGTAAAGAAAGTAATGTTTTTTATAGGAGATGGAATAACAAATCATAGCTTAGCTTTTCTCTTAAACCAATGGGGAAACGAAGTGCAGAACTTCCGTCGGTTCCTTACCATGACAGTGACCGGCATTAATAAAGTTATTTTTCATTAGTTACATTTTGAACATCTTCCTTCTCTATCATTTCTCTTCTGTCCCTGTGGGCCCCAGGCCTGGCTGCAATCTAGGCTTGCAGCTAAGGATATGACCTAAGATCTGCATGCTGTATTAGATGCAGTAATGCGCCTGCGCCTAGCTTATGTAAGAATGACTCAGTTTGCTGTAGGAATGCCACTATTCTCTAGCATATATAAGCCCATGCGGTCCCTGCAATAAAGGCTTGGTTTGCGGTCTCGTTCTCACATTGGCTCCTCGCGCGTTTTTTCTATTGGATGTGTCACCGTGGAAACTTTCCATCCTCCATCACCTGGGCACTGGCTATCCTACTCCTTTAGTATATGGAGTGTATATTAGTATATAGTGAAAGTTTATGTAAGTTTATAATATTTACTTGTATAAAGCAATATAATTAAGAAAATGGCTCATCGAAGACAATTTTTGTTTTGCGATAGGATAGGTGGGAGCAGTTCATTCTCTTTTTTTCTTTATCTAATGATTTCCATTGCCTAATTATCAAAATCTTCTGGGGAGTTTTTAAAAACCACTACTCGGGTGTTCTCACCCCTTATCCTCAGATTGTGATTCCAGTGTGCAGTTAGGGTTGAGAACCAACACTATTCATAAATGAAGGGTTTGGATGAGTCCCATTATAACAATCGGTACATTTTATTCCTTGTGAAAATAAAAGATGTCCCAGTGGTCAAAGACCAAATGCCATTTTAAGTGAAGCATTATGTTCTTTTAATATGAAGAAATGTGACAGAAATTTTATATTGCCTTATTCCTGTGCAGAATATCTCCACTTAGTTACAAATCCTTTTCTATAGCATGGTGCCTTCATGTTAGATTTCTAGCACAGTTTTGCACCTCATTTTATGGTAATGACATTACATTATTGGTTATTTTAGTAACTATGTTATCTTGAGTTTGTCTTAGGTTTCATCTTCATGTTTAATAAAAAGGTAATTTGGATCCCAGCATATATAATGTAAACCATTAAAAAACACTTCATAGCATTTTCCTGAAGTAGGGTATTGTTCTCATTTGTGGTTTATTTAATGTCTTTGTTTTGAAATGCGTTTCAGTATTTTTTCTTATTTGAGTTAAACCGGTAGATTTAGAAGCAAAAAAGAGATTTTATGTTGACTTTAATTGGATGAATAAAATCATCCTTGACCTCATTGTGGATTTTATGTTAATTACTTCCAACTGTAAAATTCTGTTTGGGTCTTAGACTCCCCAGAATGCTAAGTGATATGCTCATTATATATTAAGCAACTACTATGTGTAATTTTGGCCATCAGATTTCTTACTATATTTAAAGAATAAAGGTTGGAAATTTGAAGGCTAATATTTCTAGGCAATTTACATTTTCATAATCATTTGTTTTAAAAATGATTTATTTTTTTAGTATAGATTGGTGAAAAAGAGGAAAACATAAATTTTAAGCGTTTCTACCAGGAAAAATCATCCATTTTCCCAGATTAGAAGCCAATCTCTCTTTCCAATTTGAAATTGGATCAGTTTCATTATTTTTTTTTTTTTTTGGCCATTATACTATACCTAGTTCCATTGGTCTGACCTTAGAAACCAAAAGTAAAGGATTTCCTGAGATGTCTTCCTTATCTTCTAATGTACCTGACATTTTTCCTGGAAAGAGAACAGAATTCCTTTTAGGAATAAATACTAAGGAAAATAAAAATTGCTTTAACATAACTGACAGTGCTAATAGCTTGAGCTAAATTTTTTATCATATTCATGAAAGATCATATTCATAGGTTTGTGATAGACACATTTTTGTAACAAAGTGGTATAATATGGTTTAAATACTTATGTATGTAAAGAGAAATCCATCCCATTGGCATGGTTTATTTTGAATTTCTATGAGAACTGTTTGCTAACTTTGTAAGTTTCTAGAGATGGTTGTTTTCAAAATAAAAGAGACATCTTTAAATGGAGTGCTTTATAAATGATACAGTATAAAAGAGAGGTTTTACAATAAGATAATCAGAAAATCTTGCTTTATTGGCATAAATGGTCAAATAGCTAAGAGTTTATAATATAATTAATTGGCTGATATATATATGTGTGTATACGTGTATACATATATGTATATACATGTATGTGTATATACGTGTATATACATGTATATGTATATACATATATGTATATGCATATATATATACACACACATACATACGTATATACACATACACACACACACACACACACACACGCACTAAACTTTCCAGAAATTAGTCTAAGTTGTGCTTAAATGGACCAAGGAATATGTCATTTAAAAGATCCATGCCAACCTTGAAAAATGAAGAACTCTCTTCTTGATTCTCTTGTTTTATGGTTTGGGTGTCTTTATGTAGGTTTTCATAAAATGAGAGATTGGGTACTTTTTTAAATAATTAAATGAGGAGGGTAATATTGAGGAAAAAGTAAACATACTTCAAAGGAATCCAGCAAATAGAATTTGGAATTCAATTGGCACAGGAAGTTGAAGATGAATCATAATTAGAATGAGGTTGCATACCGATCAGGAGGTTATTAAGTACATTTTGATTGCTCTTTGTAATTTCTGAATTAAAGATCTTTTCATCTTAGTTCATATTACTCTCATATTTTTTCTAATTTTGTTTAACTGTGTGACAGAAATTGCATTATATTTTACATTAGAGCAAATGTTAGGTGTGATTTTAATGGCATAAACATTCATTTAAAATCATGATTCACCATTATATTTAGAGGCATTCCACTAAAGAATAAAAAGAGGAATGCTGTTTATCAGCTTAAAGATTATATTAGAGATTTCTATATTAAAATAAAAACAAATGAAAAATTAAGGAAGTACCACTGTTTTCAAGTTGCATAATTATACATAAAACTCTCAGTAAAAATCAAAAGCTTACAATCAGGTTTCATAATTATTTGAGGCCAAATCACAGGTAATATTTTGGATTTAGTTGGGAACATGGAAAATAAAAATCTGAAATGACAGAAGAATTTTCTTTAGAATTGTGGAAGATACAGATAACATCTGAGCTTGAGGATGAGAGCAATAAGGAAAGGTAGGGTTTGCTATTATATTATCTCATTTAGGGCCTAGTTTTGTCAGTAGAAAAAGGCCTGGAGCTGAACATACCTGTAGGGGTGAAGAAGAAAAGCTCTCTCCCCAGCTTCTTAAGGGAAACTTTTTCTTTTTTAAGTTGATAATTTCTAGCATGAATCCCAAAACGGTGTGCAGGGGCCTCATGCCTTGGAGATGTTAAACGGAAACTCTTAATTCATTACTCATGATGCATTTGTATAAGGTAAGAGGAGGGAGATAGAATGGAAACTTGGTCCCTGAAGGAATATGATTCCACAGCAATAGACCAGAAGTATTCTGAGGTTGAAGATGATTACAATTTTCAGAGCATGATGCCTCTTAGAGTTTGTGTTTGGGTCCTTTGCCAAGGCTCCGCCAGGCTACATGCTGCCTAGCTGAGTGGACCAGATCCTCTGTCCTTACCACTTGCATGAGGTTGATCTCAACAGTGGAAAGGGTGCATTCCACTTCTTCAGCTTATTACTATACACCAATAAAAAAAAAAAACCAGAAGACATTACAAATGAATCAGACCTGGAGAAAGGAAGGCTTTCCTACCCTTAGAAAATAAACTGAGCACATTAAAAACTTTTTTGAGTTCTGTAGGTCATCACATAAAAGTCAGCCAAGATTGTAAGGCAAAAGAGGTCATGCAAATATCTTAGGCCCCAATTGACATAAAACAGTCAGTTTGGAAAAGTGAATAAATATAAAAATGTTCCACATCACTAGTAGTTAAATAAATGCAAAGTAAAAAGTCATTGATTCCATATACCATTATAGTGTTATTTATTAAATTAACATGCTTCATTATTTATTAAATTTGCAGTCTTCTCTCCCAAACCCACCCCAGTCTTGCATGACAAGGTTCTATAAAAAGGATACTCTCAATCTTAGTGAAGTACAATTCTTTTGAAAAGCAATTATTTTAGAAATATGTTTCAAAATAATCATACCCTCCTGTCCAGTAATTGAACTGCTGAGAGTATCCTAACGTAATAATGTTAAATATGGACAAAAGGTATTGATTGTAGCATCATTTGTATAAGGGAGGAAAGACCTAAACTCTAGTATATGAACTCAAATATTATTGTATCATTAAGTAACATTTAATCGTAAATTATCATTAATTCTGGGTATAACTTAAAGATTATTTTTAATGTAAACAAAATGCTAATGTGCTTATAATTTTATAATTAAAAAAATTTAAAGAACAACAACCAGTAGCATTGTGAAAGATGTATGGGAAGGAACTGAAAACTAGGAAGACCAGTTAAAAGGTTATCTTAATATTCCACATGATAGATGATGAAGTTCTGGATGGTGGTAATGACAATGAAGCAGAGAGAAAAATTTATGAGACATGTCAATATATTTTTTAAAGACTTAGTGACTGACTAATGGTTAAAGATATCGCAAATGTTTATATTTAAGTGATGGAAATACAGCAATACTAAGGTGGAAGCAATTTGTAGTAGGGTCAGTTTTGATGGGCCCTCTGCTTATGTGTGAAATTGGGGAGTTTGGAGCCCTGAGGGTAGCTGAAAGAGCTGGAAGAAGATCCCATTAAGAAGGGGAGATCTTAGCACCCACATCTTCATTAGACCAACCTCTGGTTGAAATCAAAGCCTTCTAGAAGCTGAGTGATTAACTTATCGTTAGTCAATGTTGAAAGCATTTAAATGATGAAGAGTGCAAGGTGATTAACTGAATAAAATAATGTAATTGCTGTTTAACATGGCAATGCCTGCAAAGCTCTCTCAGAATTTGCTTGTAGTACCAAAAATATAAAAGTGTGTAAGTGGTGTGGTTTTTTTTTTAACCAAATGATTTATTATTAGGCTTTAAACAGGATGTTCAGATAACCAAGATTACCCCAACTATAATCTCTATCATCTTAACTCCCTTCTGATTTGGTGCATCATTATACCACTTACCATTTTCTCTTGGGTGTTATATTTATTCATGGTTCCTTTTCTGTGGTTACATATCACTGAGTGCGTGTAGCTCAGTGCTTTGTACATGGTGTTGGCACAGACCATGGGTATTAACAGTTTTTTAATTTAATTGAACAGCTCTGCTGTTTAAAATAGCATCTGTAAGGCTTCAGCTATGGGAGAAATCTCATTATTGCTTTTGATTTCCTCACATTGCCTAGTGACGCATTCGGCTTCTGCAGACAGTGAGCAACAACTTCTATGTTAATAATGTTGGACTTAACACAGCAGGTCAAGAACTTTGTTTTAATATCTAAATCATGTAATCAAATCATTTAATCAATCAAATTGATTTTTGCATTACTTAAAATGGAACTGTTTTTGCAAACAATGAAGTTGTTTATCAGTTCTTAGTATGTTAATGCTTTTATTTATAAATTTAGGAAAATGGAAATGTTAATATAAAGCAGAAAGTTCTGTCTTATTGGAGATGTGGGAAAACAACAGTTGAGCAATTATTTGATTTTTTTGTTGTTACTCTTAACAAATTAAAACCTAAAATATTTTCAGATCCCAATCCATTTTCCAAAAACATATCAGACATATGTAAGGAGCAGTTGGCACTAGCAGTGTCATTTTAATGGTTTTTTCCCCTGTATTTTACAGATTTAAAAAGTGATGGTATTAAACCTCTTTTTTAAATTAATTTTCACCTTGTGCAAAATAGCCTAACAGGTCACTTGTTTTAATCAGCTTTGATATTGCAGGCTATATTTGTCACATGGACTCAGAAGTCCTATACTTTTACAGTTGGTTAGGTAAAAACAAAAGAATGGTACTTTTTCTTTTTTACCTTCTGAGGTCTCTGGGGCTGTACTTTGGCTCAGCGTTGCCAGGCACCTGCCATTTGCATCTTCCTCTGTTAATTGTGTGGCAGGTTCATACTGCAGGATCGAATCCAAATCATGGAAGAACTTCATAGTTTTAGAGCTGTCTCCAGAGTTGTGAGCATATTTAACTGTTCTGTATTCATATTTGAGATTTTTGTACTTTGCCCGGCACTGTTTCCAATCTCTGTATACTCCTAGTGCTTGCAGCCTTTTAGCAATGTAAATAAATATTCCTTTATTTCTTAGTGTTCCATAAAGTTGTTTTCGTATATTTTTTTCTGCCCAGACACTTAGCAAAGCTTTAACCTCTTCCTCAGTCCAGTGCTTTCCTGCTCCACTCTCCATGTTGAAAGTGACCTGGAAATGATTCACTATTTCTAGCCAAGGTTTTGTTTCCTAGGAAACCAGATGGCTTGTCAGTAAGCTCTAAAGAGCTGAAAGGATCTAGTTTAACTGGTTCAAGCTTCCTGAGGGGAGTAACTTGAGAAACTGCCAAATAAGCAGGCTTTGTGATTAAAGAAGCCTGGTCCTGAATAATTTCTAACATTATTCATTTCAGCTTTAAGGAAAAATTACCCTTGAGACAAAAGGGAAAGAAAACTATTTTTAAAAAATTTATTATGTAATTTACTCTGGTTTATTAATGATTGTTTATTTTAAAAATTGTTTTGGAAATGGTTGGCAGAGGTTCTTTCTGCCCTAAATTTTAGGCTAGCATTAATTTTTTTCCTCTCTATGACTCTTAGTCTTTTAGCATCATTAACTTAAAGACTATACCGTATCATTTCACTAAAGAAATCCTAAGTCACAAATTATTCAGTCTCATAGGGTATATAATATTATGCATATCTATTTTCAGCATAGTATTTAACACACTGATAATTTAATAAAATAATTTAAATTTGAATTTTTTAGATTTTTTTTACTGTGCAAGTTCATTTAATGTTGTCTTTTTTTCTTGTTAGTTATTAAAATCCCTAAACAATTACAATATGTAATTTTGAAAAAGATCCCTTTAACCAAATAAATCAATGTATTGTTCATGTATGCATACGTATATGGTAGAGATTTTCTTTTTATTTCTATCCTGATGTATAGTCTCTGGAACACAGTTTTGTTAAACCTCCAGTATTTGTTGTACTTGTTCAGAACCATTAAAAATTGCTAAGCAATTAGAACCTTTATTATATCATTCAAGTATGTACTCCACAGTGGTACAGATCCTTTAAATCTTACCATGTGTTATACTACCTCTAGCCTAGGATATGAGATACAGAATCCCTGATCAACTTAGGGTTTTTAGAAGCAGCATTTTTTTCCCCCTGATGACAAAAGTCATAATGGTTGGAGAAAACTTGGAAACTTCAGAAAAACAAAACAATAAAATAAAAATTAATAAATTTTGTTCATAATTCTACCCATGGCTAAGCATTTTACCTATTTTATTTGGAGATTTTTGTTTTTATCTACATACTCATCTACATACTCGACCTTATTTAGAGGTCACATAGTACAGAGGCTAGAAGCACAAATTCTGGAGTCAGATTATCTATCTGTGTTCTAATATTTGCTGTGCCACTGTGTGACATTGGGCAAGTTGTTTAATTTCTGTTGCTTTAGTATTCTCATCTGTAAAATGGGAATGGTAATCATAGTACCTACTTCACAGGATTGTTGTGGAAGCCTAATAAATTAGATCATTCGTGTAAATGCTTAGGACGGTGCCTGGCATATTAGCTAGAACTCAGACAATTTCATCCGCTGCTGTTATTATTGTCTTGTCATGAGTGGGAATGGTACTGGTACTAGTAGCATTTGATGTGTAGTCAGACTGAATTAATGGATTCTTTTGAGAAAGTATGTTTCATTAAATTTTCATTAACTTTATCAATAGGGTAAGTTTAAGTCAATACCTTTTTATATTTTCAGGGGTCAGGAGAGTGCTGGTATTGTCACCAGTGATGGGAATCCAGTACCAACATTCAGAACACACAAGGTATATTTGAACATAAAAAAAGAGTTGATCATAAAGATAACGATAGCCAGATGATAACTAGTATATGGGGTGGGGAAAGGAAATTTGAATAAATAATTTGCATTTAGAAGTAATACTCTTTGGATCAACTGTTTCTATTTGTCAAATTAGGATGCATTTCTTTCCCAGTGATGGTTGCTAGACTGACTCAAAAAGATCATTTATTTAAATACTTTAACATGCTTTAACTTTTTGATATACAAATAATTTAGTTTATTATATTTGACAAATTTTTTGCTTAATGCATCTGTTCTCCAGTGTTTTGACGAAAAGTATTGCATAAAACGAGCACTTCAACACTGTGAATATATTCAATGCCACTGAATTGTTTTCTTTGAAATGGATAATTTATTGTTATGCGAATTTTGCCTCAAATTTTTAAAATACTTTACAGTTCTTATAGTTATGTTAGTTTTTTGTTTTGTTTTTTTGTTTTTTGTTTTTACAATTAGAATTCTGAAGCACAGAGAAATTAAGTGAACTGCATTGTTTAATTTAGAATTATCTGAGCAGAAGCTTATAAAAGCCTCTACTCAGTAGCCCCAGTAATCTGTTTTTTTCTAAGATGAGCTTTCACTTTGACTTTGCAAGGGAATGGGTCTTATAAATCATGTCTTTACTGAAGACAATTTGAAGAAATTATATACTTCAAATCTTGGAATTGGACACACGAGGTATGCCACTACAGGAAACTGTGAATTAGAAAACTGTCAGCCCTTTGTTGTTGAAACACTTCATGGGAAAATAGCTGTGGCACATAATGGCGAATTGGTCAATGCTACTCGATTAAGGAAAAAGGTAAGTTTTTTTTAACTCTTTTTATGTTTGGGATAAATTAATGAAAAGAAATTATTGAGAATCTTGATAAAGGATATTTTCAAATTGTTGCCACCCATTACCTAACTGCAAAGATCAATCAGAATTACTTGAAGTACTTGTTATAATTTCAGATTCTAAAATATCTTTCCCATGGTGTGGGGGGTGCTGAGTCTTCATTTAACTATGCTCCCGAGGTGACTCTGATGCACTGCTTTAGAGTAGAGATTTGGAAAAATTGATTTATGGCTGTTGTTACAACCGCAGGTAATCAAGGTTTATGGACTCTTGGTATCATTTTAACTTTGTCCTTATGTTAAAAACAAGAAGAAAATGGAATGTAAACTTTTAGATGACAAATATAATAAAAAGGTATTCGGAAACAATTATAGGAAACAGCCTGAGACAAGGGCAAAGACAGTCATATTCTCTTTGTTCATAGCATGTTTTTTGGTACTTTCTGTATCAGTGGTGCCTGTGCCTTCATTCATCATTTCATCTTCCCTTTTTTTAAAACTACTTGGTATCTTTATATTTCTTAATTATCTATTCTTGCCATTCATTAATTGATGCCAAGTTTTTTCAGTTCATTAAATTCCAGTAATCTTGATTTGATAACCTCAGAAATAAAAACCTCACATGGTATTTAATAATAGAATAGTTTCTCTCTCTCTCTCTCTCTCTCTCTCTCTCTCTCTCTCTCTCTCTCTCTCTTACTCATTTTCTCCTTAGCATTCTAGAACCAGGCATTTCACATGGGATAAATAATTACAGAAGTCAAACAATGGTGAATTGGTGGGTGGAAAATATCTAGAACCTACGCTTCTATACTATTTGTCCTTTTATTTTCAATTCTAACTTTAGTTATTTTCCAGAGATTTGTCCTTCCTGCCCTCTTCTTAGGCTCTGTCATTCTGAATGACAATGATATACTTTTCTGTCCCTGAATAAAAAATTTTTTATTCAGAATCAGAAAAATATAAATACAAAATAAAAATTAATAAAACTCACACTTGAGATAACTACTAAAACAATACATAGGTCATTATTTCTAGATACAACCCCTCGCCCAGATGCTAGACTTTACCACTATGCGTTCAGTCACCTGCTGAAAATGTTCTGCAGTGTCTGTTTGAACTCAGCCTCTGCCTATCAGTGGTGATGCCCTTTGTCCTGGTCAGGCTTGCTCAGACCCTCATAGTCATCACAATGCACTCAACTCATTTTTATTACATCTACACTTAATCATTCAATACAATTGATTCCTTTCTTTTGTTCTATCAGCGATAATCAATGAACCAACAAACCTGGTTTGAGAGCCCCCACTATAGTGTGCCACTCTCATGGGAATGTGTCCTATTTGTCAGGAGTGTCAAGGGTTGAAAAAGGGTTGAAAAAGGGTTGAACCACAATCTCAATTCTTATGTCTTCTGAGCCCTACCTCCCGCATTGCAAGTCTATATTCCTTCAAACTCAGTTTTCAAAAGCTTTTCTATACACTTCCTAAAGCCCTTTTTTTCCTGCTTGAAAACCTTCAGAGACTTCCCATTGCTTTCAGCAGCCATTCTCCAAAATTATATACAGATACCATTAGTAGGATGAAAGATTTTCATAACTGATCATCCACGCAATGCCTGATCTCTTCCTATTATGATGGGCTATTGGGTGAGGGGTGAGGTGGAGCTTTGTCTCTAACGATTACACTTTTCTGACTTCTAAATAGCTTCTGCGTCATGGTATTGGTCTGTCAACAAGTTCTGATAGTGAAATGATTACCCAGTTACTGGCATATACCCCTCCTCAGGAACAAGATGACACCCCAGATTGGGTAGCAAGGTAATTGTAAGTTTAAGCTTGCAGCTTTGATAATGAGAACTTTGCCTAGCGTGTGTTTATAAATGAAATTATTCATTCAATTATTTAATTCATTCCAGGATTAAAAACTTAATGAAGGAAGCACCCACAGCATATTCCCTACTTATAATGCACAGAGATGTTATTTATGCAGTACGAGATCCTTATGGAAATCGTCCTCTATGCATTGGTCGTCTTATTCCTGTATCTGATATAAATGATAAAGGTAATGAACTTCAAAAGGAATATAATTTCATAATGCTTTTCCAGGTCATTGTTCTATTGCCTGAAAGCATTAGGTATACAAAACTTATGAGTGAGAAAGGGGCTAGGTAGAAAAGAAAAAAGTGATAGTTTTTAAAGTACATTTTCTTGAGCATTTCTGAAGATCAGCCCCTTTTAATATATTTAATGGACATTCCTATTTTTTGTTATCTGAATTGCCTATTCATAGCCTTTGCCCAGCTTTTTATTTGTGTAGTATGATTTCAGTGATGTTCTTTTTGACTTATCAGATGTCTTATTTGAGCTAGGAAATCATAATGTTTGGAGGAATCTAGGGATCATTAATTATATCTTTGGCTCAAATCAAATGAGGATCCATGTGCTCTTAAAGTCATAGAAAAGAATATTCCGTGAGCTTTTTTTATTTATCTATTTGGTGTTTAATTTTTGTCTTGAAATAGAAATGTTTTAAAATTTTTTGAATCCATTTACAGAGAAAAAATCTTTGGAAACAGAAGGATGGGTGGTATCTTCAGAATCTTGTAGCTTTTTATCTATTGGCGCAAGGTATATTTATATATTATATATTCTCTCTCTCTCTCTCTCTCTCTCTCTCTCTCTCTCTCTCTCTCTCTCTCTCTCTCTTATACTCATTTTCTCCTTAGCATTCTAGAACCAGGCATTTCACATGGGATAAATAATTACAGAAGTCAAACAATGGTGAATTGGTGGGTGGAAAATATCTAGAACCTACGCTTCTATACTATTTGTCCTTTTTTTCAATTCTCTCTCTCTCTCTCTCTCTCTCTCTCTCTCTTACTCATTTTCTCCTTAGCATTCTAGAACCAGGCATTTCACATGGGATAAATAATTACAGAAGTCAAACAATGGTGAATTGGTGGGTGGAAAATATCTAGAACCTACGCTTCTATACTATTTGTCCTTTTATTTTCAATTCTAACTTTAGTTATTTTCCAGAGATTTGTCCTTCCTGCCCTCTTCTTAGGCTCTGTCATTCTGAATGACAATGATATACTTTTCTGTCCCTGAATAAAAAATTTTTTATTCAGAATCAGAAAAATATAAATACAAAATAAAAATTAATAAAACTCACACTTGAGATAACTACTAAAACAATACATAGGTCATTATTTCTAGATACAACCCCTCGCCCAGATGCTAGACTTTACCACTATGCGTTCAGTCACCTGCTGAAAATGTTCTGCAGTGTCTGTTTGAACTCAGCCTCTGCCTATCAGTGGTGATGCCCTTTGTCCTGGTCAGGCTTGCTCAGACCCTCATAGTCATCACAATGCACTCAACTCATTTTTATTACATCTACACTTAATCATTCAATACAATTGATTCCTTTCTTTTGTTCTATCAGCGATAATCAATGAACCAACAAACCTGGTTTGAGAGCCCCCACTATAGTGTGCCACTCTCATGGGAATGTGTCCTATTTGTCAGGAGTGTCAAGGGTTGAAAAAGGGTTGAAAAAGGGTTGAACCACAATCTCAATTCTTATGTCTTCTGAGCCCTACCTCCCGCATTGCAAGTCTATATTCCTTCAAACTCAGTTTTCAAAAGCTTTTCTATACACTTCCTAAAGCCCTTTTTTTCCTGCTTGAAAACCTTCAGAGACTTCCCATTGCTTTCAGCAGCCATTCTCCAAAATTATATACAGATACCATTAGTAGGATGAAAGATTTTCATAACTGATCATCCACGCAATGCCTGATCTCTTCCTATTATGATGGGCTATTGGGTGAGGGGTGAGGTGGAGCTTTGTCTCTAACGATTACACTTTTCTGACTTCTAAATAGCTTCTGCGTCATGGTATTGGTCTGTCAACAAGTTCTGATAGTGAAATGATTACCCAGTTACTGGCATATACCCCTCCTCAGGAACAAGATGACACCCCAGATTGGGTAGCAAGGTAATTGTAAGTTTAAGCTTGCAGCTTTGATAATGAGAACTTTGCCTAGCGTGTGTTTATAAATGAAATTATTCATTCAATTATTTAATTCATTCCAGGATTAAAAACTTAATGAAGGAAGCACCCACAGCATATTCCCTACTTATAATGCACAGAGATGTTATTTATGCAGTACGAGATCCTTATGGAAATCGTCCTCTATGCATTGGTCGTCTTATTCCTGTATCTGATATAAATGATAAAGGTAATGAACTTCAAAAGGAATATAATTTCATAATGCTTTTCCAGGTCATTGTTCTATTGCCTGAAAGCATTAGGTATACAAAACTTATGAGTGAGAAAGGGGCTAGGTAGAAAAGAAAAAAGTGATAGTTTTTAAAGTACATTTTCTTGAGCATTTCTGAAGATCAGCCCCTTTTAATATATTTAATGGACATTCCTATTTTTTGTTATCTGAATTGCCTATTCATAGCCTTTGCCCAGCTTTTTATTTGTGTAGTATGATTTCAGTGATGTTCTTTTTGACTTATCAGATGTCTTATTTGAGCTAGGAAATCATAATGTTTGGAGGAATCTAGGGATCATTAATTATATCTTTGGCTCAAATCAAATGAGGATCCATGTGCTCTTAAAGTCATAGAAAAGAATATTCCGTGAGCTTTTTTTATTTATCTATTTGGTGTTTAATTTTTGTCTTGAAATAGAAATGTTTTAAAATTTTTTGAATCCATTTACAGAGAAAAAATCTTTGGAAACAGAAGGATGGGTGGTATCTTCAGAATCTTGTAGCTTTTTATCTATTGGCGCAAGGTAAGTTTTATCTCACTTAGCATGTTAGCTTTTTCCACATTGGTATAAGAATTTATTATTACATGAAAGTTTTTTTTCTAGTGTCTACTAGAAGACTTATTTATAAATGCACTCTCTTTTGTACATTGTGCTCAGCACTTACGCTTACTTTAACTTTAACGTTCCACTAATACCATCTAATCTGAAACTGACATCTTTCAAAATGCCATAAGACTTATTTTAGAAAGGAAGAATTCTCTTCAACAAGGAATAGTTATGATCAAAAAATTTAAGCCAGGATAACAATGTTCCCTTTAGCCTTTATTCTTTCAAAAATCAGTAAAACTTAGAGCTGTTTTCTTTTTCTTTTTAATTCTGGTTAGAATTTTAGGGTAACAGATTGATAGAAATTACTACTGGAGGGATATTACTTGTTTATTTTTTTAAGCCATCTCTAGAATTGAACCATTTTTCCTTTATAAGGAACTCTGTGTTTACTTTAATAGATGTTATTATCAACCTTAAGGACTGGTTTATTTAAAGTCTTCTGTCTTTAATATCGTTTCCCAAGGTATTACCGTGAAGTCTTGCCTGGAGAGATTGTGGAAATATCCAGACATAATATCCAGACTCTTGATATTATACCAAGGTCTGAAGGAAACCCAATGGCTTTTTGTATCTTTGAATATGTTTATTTTGCAAGACCAGATAGTATATTTGAAGGTAAGTAAAATAGGTTCATTGATATAAATGTTATTTATCTCATTGAAACATGGCAGTTCTTGGCCTCAAGGCTTGTCTGGATCTTTGAAGACACGCGTTATATGTTATAGATGTGAGACTGAGCCTACAAATTGTAAGCTCACTGTTTTTTTCCTTTTATCTGACTCTTGGATTTTTTTTAGGAGTAAGGATTATGATTTTCTGTATTAAGGTCAATTTTTAAAAAATAGTTAATTCTCTAGTTTATGTATTAACACTTTAGTGGTTTTATATGTCTTGCTTTTCTTTTTGTACTCGATCTATAAAATAATCTGTTGTTTTTCCAAACATTCTAGACCAAATGGTTTACACAGTAAGATACCGTTGTGGTCAGCAGCTGGCAATTGAAGCCCCTGTGGATGCAGATTTGGTTAGCACAGTTCCAGAATCTGCTACACCTGCTGCTCTTGGTTACGCTGGAAAGGTATATTTTCTCTTAATTAACAGGCAGTGAATTGTTCTTCTAGTAGTGGAATTAGAAATCCTTGTGTATAAAGAGAAACACATTAGTGTATTGTAGGTAAAAAGAAAATTTTGGTTCCTTTACAAGAGTTAATTATTTTCCAGCCTTTTTATTCCACTGCACTATGTTAGTGGAGTCCACAAAAAGGTTCACCTAAAGACTAAGAGAATGATCTCCTTCATTTTAAAAAGATAACATAATGAATATATATAGAATTTAGTGGTAACATTTATTATTATTAAAACCTCCTTGAAATACCCTCACAAGGCACTGGTACATTATTTGTTCCTTATTGAACATGGGTGATAATAAAGCCATTTATGTTCATTTTGTATAATGTTCTTAGTACTATGCTTAATTTAATTTTTCATAACTAGGTAGATTATAAAACTATAGTGGTCCTTGGGTATAATACCCAGCATTCACTATGTTGGAAAATTTAGTTTTTTAATTTTTTAAAAAATGTGCACACATTTTAGAGAATTATTACCTTGAAAGATGGATAAATCACCTCTTGTCCCTCAAAAAGCATCTCCTTAGCCTACTGGTTTTAATTCCTTTCTTTCTGCTAATTTTTAAATATATGAGTTTTTTTGATAGTAATTTATTCTTTCTCACATCTGGACATGCTTAGTATTCTCTTCTAAGATGAAGAAATAATATTTAAGAGAGAAGCATTACAGATTCTAGCAAAATGAATTGGTTTTTCCACCAAGTATATTACTTTCAATATTTTTCTTTTTGCCTTTTTCCCCTACAGTTTAAACAATGAAGGAAAATTGTAATCTGATAATAGAGAGTTCAGAATAACAACCACATTTAAAATTTTTACGTACGTATTATAATGGAAGCATGACCTAGAGTAAATAGGAACCTAGAGTTCTTTGTATATTGCTGCTCATTGTCCTTTTATTTCTTCTCAGTGTGGGCTTCCATATGTGGAGGTACTATGTAAAAACCGGTATGTAGGAAGAACCTTCATTCAACCAAACATGAGGTTAAGACAACTTGGTGTTGCAAAAAAATTTGGAGTATTATCAGACAACTTTAAAGGCAAAAGAATTGTTCTTGTAGATGATTCAATTGTGAGAGGTAATACCATCTCACCCATAATCAAATTGCTCAAAGAATCTGGTGCAAAAGAGGTAAGTAATATTAAAACATATCCTAAAGCTCCAATAATTAACATATGATACTGGCATAAAAATTGCAGTTATCACAGTGAATGAAAATGGATTGTTCAATATAATAAATTGACATTTCTTAAATTAAGCTGGTTCAGGAATAACTGCAACAACATGAAAAACATGTAATAGTCACTCTTAAACTATATGCTAATCTTTAGTAGATTAAAAAGCTCAATATGAAAGCTTAAAATTTTTTAAAATATTAATTTAAAAACAAAACACAAAATAGAATACTTTTTAAATTTGTAGAGTATTACTCTCTTTTTGAAGAGGTAGAACAAATTCTGGTGTAATAAATTTGACACACTAGGTTATATTTTTAAATCTCAAAGCTTATTCTAAATCTAAATAGTTCAGAATTCAAATTATAGAAGTGAGATCTCATTTACAACTACTAGTTGAATGGATATAAAAATAAAATCTATTGTAAGAGAAAGTGGTATGGAAAGCAGTTTGACAGCATATTTAGAAAGCTTCAAAGATAATTATGATTTTCCATTCTTTTTTATGACCAGTTATGATCATGATAATCTCTTTGGAATTTTATGAAAATCATGTTAGAAAAACAAAAAGGTATAAAGTAAATCCAACATCTATTACAATAGTAAAAAAATAGACAAAAGAACTAGAAATGGTTTATATAATCTATCACTAGGAAATCATTTAGTAAATTGATACATCAGTATGATGAAATACGATGTAGATATTAAAAATTATAATGAAGGCTGCACAACATAGGAAAATCTTTGCTGTTATAAGAATGGCAAAAAGTTAATGTGGACACCAATTACAGCCTTGTAAATGTTCTTGACAAAAAGCAGAAAATAATAATAGACAAAATAATAGACAAAAATAGCTCTTTGCAGTAGTAAGGTTTTTTGTTATATCCTAGTTAGTTGGTATTTTTTAAATGGTGAAATAGAGGAGCAGGGAGGAAGATGGAGTAAAAGGAGTCGAATATGTGGTGAGAGAAAGAAATCTAACTATAGGCAGTGAACACACAATGCAATATATATATGTCTTACTGTTAAGTTGTGCATCTGAAACTTACTGGATTTTGTTAACCAATGTAACTATAATAAAAATTAATTTAAAAAAGATTAAATAAAAAAATAAATGAAAATAAAATGGTAAAATAAGAGGTAGGCAAAAGTGTCATCCAAGAATTACTAGAGAAAACGAACGTGGTCCTAGGAGTGTAAAGTCATTAAATGATGAGATGTAGATCAGAATAAAGAAATGGCCTTGTTAATAGGTGACAGAAAGAAAGAATGGGCAGCTCTGTAAAAAGAACCCTCCTTTACAAGTGACTGACATTTTGAAATTCTTGTCCAGGACACTTTGGAGTCTAGAGCAGGGCTGCTCCAGTAAGATTCTTCAGTGATAAATGAATTCTGAAAATAATTCTGTCTGAAAATTGGAGTTCTATGTGTATACCACATGATTCTCCAGGATTCCTTTCCATCTATTATTCAGTGAAAGAAATTTTATGGTTTGCTTTATATCCCATGTTATTAAATATTCCGTGAAACAATTTTATGTTGCATTTGTCAGTGACAGAATTTTACGTAATCGTTCTTACAATGAATGTTAAAATAACAAATGTATGAAATGATTTTTTTCCAAGGTACACATTCGAGTAGCTTCACCACCAATTAAATATCCATGCTTCATGGGAATAAACATACCAACAAAAGAAGAGCTTATTGCCAATAAACCAGAATTTGAGCATCTTGCAGAATATCTAGGTAGGTATTGAAATTCCTATAAACTTTATTCATCTATTAACAGAAAATCCAAAGCTTGTCAGTCTTTACACTTTTAATAAGAAAATGTTCAATATTGTGTATATTGAGCAGATATTGAACACTGTTCTGAATAGTGAAAGCGCCTGGTATGTAGAGACACCGTAGTAAGTTCTGTGTTGGAGAGCTAGGTCAGTGTGCAGTCAAGGACAAGAGGAAAGGCTTTCCAGGGAGAGGAAACTGCAAGCATATCAGTCGAAGCCTCCCAAAGGTCAGATTCCAAGAAAAAAACAATTTTGCCACAGATTCTAATAGAATAATTTGGATTTGGGTACAAATAAAAAAATGAAAAGTGTATCTAGGCTTATCTTTAAAAATGATGTCAAGAGAGTTGGAGATCTAGGTCATCCTGGATAAGACATTTGCCTTTGAAATTCAGGTGAGGTATAAACTATTTAAATATCACAAAAGTGTTCAGCCAGTGTGCCTTGGTACCTCCCCACTGGCTGTTTATGGCTGGTGTTTCTTTTGACTGGTCATGCCTGAGTCTTACCAGTTAAATATTTTGAATATCGCCCAACTGATATAATATTGTGAGCACTCACCCTGCCAGGAATATATCTGTATTATTGTAATAGGATCACAAAAACCCTACAATTAGGCAGTGTTTGTTTTCCTTATCTTAGAGATGAAAAAAAATGGAATTAGGAACAGTAAGTGACCTTCAGCATAAATTAGAACCCAGATCTTGATTTCAAAATCTATTGTCTTAATCATGAAAATTACCCCCTGAAGCCTCATGGATGCATTCTAGACTGGAAGCCACCACTGCTATTTTAAATTCCAATTTAAAATTTAAAAAAAATAATAAAAGCCCCAAGTTTTATTGATTTTACACACACACAGACACACACACACACACACACACACACACACACACACACACACTTTTATTTTTAAGAGCGGCTAAAGGAGAAATTTTTATTCTGGTTTAAGTTTTTCTGTTCATAACTATTCTCTGTGGAGACAGTTCTTCCTTTCCAAAAGCAGTCTCATGTCATTTTTCTTTTTTCCTCTTTCCCCCTGTATAGGAGCAAACAGTGTTGTGTATCTGTCAGTAGAAGGACTGGTTTCATCTGTACAAGGGATAACATTCAAAAAACAGAAAGTGAAAAAGCAAGATATTATGATTCAAGAAAATGGGAATGGTCTGGAGTGCTTTGAAAAGAGTGGTCATTGCACAGCTTGTCTCACTGGAAAATACCCTGTGGAACTGGATTGGTAGCTGGTAGGGGTTGTACAGTGTTTCAAGATATGAAGCTGGTCAAGAAGTTATTTATAGTGGTTATACCTTATCCTGTCAGCTTACTGTTACTTTGTACAATGTAAAATGCCACATGGTTATGTTTACTTTTATACGTTTTGAGGTTTTTTTCCTGAAAGGGGTACCAAAGTGCTATGCTTTTTTTAATGAACATAGATAAATATTTTTGTGTTATCTAGGAACTTGGATGATCCTTTCAGTTTTATTTAGTAGTTGAGTGCTTTGAAGCTATCGATTATGAGATTGTCAACAGTAATGCAAAGGATAGGTAAATTTTCTGTTTTAGAGGGGATTGCCAGTTACTATACCTTCCCACAAATTCTTATAGAATTTTGTGGAATGTTTCTTGAGTTATTGAAATTCAGTTATGGAATATTTTCATAATTGAACCTTGCTAATTACATTTAATACAACAATATTGGTATTCTTTTTTTACACAAGCATTGGCTAGCCTTTTTCCCCTGGTTAGAGATGGGAGGTGGTAAGTGGCATTTGCCAGGTCCATGCTTTAAAGAATTTGCAAGAAGTTAGATGGTGTGATGGAAACAGGACAGGTGAGTTAAATATAACATTTCACGCTGATCTTGAATCCGTTATACCCCAAAGGTGTCAACTCTCTATAGAGTTCTGACTGTAGTTATAACCTTGGCTTCCCTGTTTAGACAAATCTTTTTCAAAAATGCCTTTTTGTGCCTCACTTTTCCCCACCTGTGCAATGGGGTACTTACTAAAATAATTAATAGGAATGTGAATAAGTGTCGTATATTTGATGTTTAGAGCCATCGTTTTACTCCTCAAGATTTTAAGATAGTGCATGGTTATTACCTTTTGAAATGTTGACTATTAGTCTGCAATTGAGATTTCATTATGATGAAGGGAGACATACAGTTTAGCAGTGCTTTGCCACCCACCTTTGAGATGCCCTAAGAATAACTGTAAAAATATGTCTGTGGAAAAAGTTTTCCTACATTTGACTAGTAAGTGTGATCCATACTTCTTAGTGCCCTTATAATATAAAGTACAGCAAGTAACTTAGTACATTTGAAGTAAAAAAAATTTAGATTCTAATAAAACTTTAATTCTTAATTTGATTAATTATATGCATTTTGAATGAAGTGCTTGATCACTTGTAAGTACATACCTATCTACATTTATATACATATGCATATCATTGCAATTAAATGGTCAAGTAGAAACATTGCAGCGGCCAATTTTATTAGGGGATCAAGGAGGCAACTACTTTTTTGGAATTAGCATACCCATCTAATTCCAAACATCAACTTATCACTTCTTCCTACTTAGTTTTATTGAGACTAATGAATTTTATTTTTTTGAGGTTTTTCTCTTATAACATCTGAGATTTAAAATTTTAAGACAACTTGCCCCAACTCCTGTTTATGTAAGATTTTTAAAACATAAAAGTATTTGTTTCTGTGTTATTTAGTTACTATAATTTGATGTATGTAGTTTTCAAATCCATTTGGAAATGTAATATTTATTAATAACTAAAATCTTGTGTCTTCATTTGGTATATAGTTTCACATGTTATATAATGGTAGGCCACGATAAAATCCTGACAGCTCTTTAAGCCCACATACAGCCAGGTAGCAGTGGGCCAGGTGACCCTGTGGCAGTGACGCAAGCAAATTGGTATTTGAATAAAGCCCTGGGACCATTTGAGTATATAGTCTCTTGTCTTAAATGTTTCTCAGAGCAGCATGACGTGAAGGAGGCAAGACTATGGGTCCATTTTAAACAGCCTTTTTTAACATTTGCTTTTTAAAAACAAGAGACTCAGGGAAAGTACTAAACCAAAATCTCTCATTTGACTTTTGTGTTTTTCATAGTTTTCATTTTGCTTTTCATAGTTTTTGTTTTATCAAAATGCTTTTATAAAGGAATATAGTACTGTGACAATTTGGTAATTCAACAAAAATTCTAAATGTTTCTCCATCATGGCCTTGTATTTCACAAGTTTCTGACGTCTGGATTACAGTTTTTTACCAGTTTAATCAAAAATGTTGTTTAACTGCTTTAAATTTATATAGAGAGTATTGTAAACTTCAGAGAAGATAAAGAATGTGTTTTCACAGGATCTATATTGTTGTGAACTAAACTAAGCCTACTTTTTTGTGACCTCATTGTGATGTATTGGTGACAAATATATGTAATGAAGTATGTTTAAATGTGTGCGTGCTTTTTTAAAAAAGTAACTTTTAGTGCATTATGGTGACTAGCACAGTGACAGTCACATCCAAGCTTCATACTTGGCACCAGCGAGTCAGATCTTATTTCTCTGAGTCAGGCCTTTCAATAAATAGGCTATCTTTTATGAACCAGGAAAAACTGCTTGTTGAGTAGGAGGGACAATAAAGTAATTAGAAATGCAGTGCTAAGTACGCACTACCATAGTGGCAAGTTCTATGGAAACACTAATGAGAATGAGGAGAGTGTCACAGGACGTTTACATTCCGTGTGTGTGTGTGTGCGCGTGTGCGTGTGTGTGCGGGCGCACGCACGCACGCATGCATGTGCACACACGCATGCTGTATTATTTTTTTGTCAGTCAAATTAAAGTAGGTAAATGAATACACTGTGGTATATATGGACAATGGAATATTACTTAGTCCTAGAAAGAAATGAACTATCAAGCCATGAAAAGACATGAAGGGAACTTAAATGTGCATTACCAAGTGAAAGAAGCCAATCTGAGAAGCTACATATTAAATGAATCCAACTATATGCCATTCTGAAAAAGGCAAAACTATGGGAACAATAAAAACATCTGTGATTTCCAGGAGTTAGGTGGGAGAGGTAGGGATGAATAGACAGCACAGAATTTTTAGGACAGTGAAAACAAAAGTTGACCCTTGAGCAATGTGGGTTTAGATCAGGTCTACTTAAATGCAATTTTAAAAAATAAATACAATAAATATTTTCCTTATTATTTTCTTAGTATTTTTTTTATTTAGCTAGCTTACTGTACTGTTATAATACAGTATATAACATCCAGAATATGTGTCAATTGACTATTTATGTTATCGGTAAGGCTTTTGGTTAGCAGTAGGCTCTTAGTAGTTGTTTTGAGGTACTCAATTTATACATGGATTTTCGACTGCGTTGGGGGTTGGTGCCCTTAATTTCTACATTGTTGAAGGGTCAACTGTACTCTCTGTAGTGGTGAATGCATATCATACATTTGTCCAAACCCATAGAATCTGCAATACCAAGAGTGAACTCTAATGTAAACTCTCTTAACTTTGGGTGATATGGTATGTCGGTGTAGGTTCATCGGTTGAAATAAATGTACCACTCTGGTGGGGATGTTGCTAATGGGTGGCGCATATGAGGGGGCAGGCGGTATATGGGGACTACTCTGTACCTTCTATTCAATTTTGCCATAAACCTAAAACTGCTCTAAACAATAGTCTATTTACAAATAAAGATAGGAGCATCCCACCTCTAAAAAACAACAACAAAAAAATCAAAATAATACATGGATACACTTTAGATGTTAAAAAACAAAGGTCACTGGCCTCCAGTCCTCTAATGCATCCACATTTAAATACTTTTCTGTTTTAACCTGTATGTTTTAAATAATTAACTCATACTGTTACTGTTGGGACCATCTAAAATCCATTGTGCCCCAGTAGCACTGAGAGGTATCTCGATTCTTTTCGCCTAAAGAATTACAGATCAGCAAGATTTAGAAAAAATAAGTTTAAAGTAGTTTCAAGAGAGGAATGGGTCACACTGAAAAGGGCTGTAACGTGCAGAAGTTAAAGGTATGATTAAAGTAGGCTTCAAGGGAGGGGCAGGTTACAGGGAAGAGGGCTGTAACTCCATAGAAGTAGGGAGGTCTGTATAATATTAGGGCCATGATGGGTGGTTACAGAGGTGGTACTAATTGATTGGAGGTGAGGTCATTTTGATTGACATTTGGCTGTTATATAACAGCCTATTGCTCATGCGGTTACCCAGAATCCAGTCTGTGATAATTAGACTCATGAACTTCTGGGCATAGGCATGATATTATAATAATAGTATAATGAGGCTGAGGTGAAAAGAAGGTCAAAATAGTCCTTACTGTGCAAGCGTTTGTGGCCCCATTAAACCAGCTATTTTATGGTCTTTTTTTATTCCCATGTTCCTCAGGATGCAGGAGTGATTTATAACTATAAAATGGGTGTTGCAGGGAGGTCTTTGAGAGGTCTCTGAGCTGGGCCTTCGTTCCTTTGTTCCTCTATCACTCATGTCTGCCTAACTTTACCTAACAATACTATTTCTTACTGTACCAATTTTAGACATCTCTTCTGCCCTGGAATCCAGCAAAGTCTGCTATAACAGGTAGACTTAAAACATTCCGTCATTTTAATATTACTGCCTCTGAAAATTTTGCCCTAGAGCATCGTATGAATCTCTAATGCCTTTTGGGGAGGGTTCAAATACAGACATTGGAGATATTGTACATTCGGTTCTAGACCACCACCAAAATAAAGCAAATATCACAATAAAGGAAATCATAATCTTTTTGCTGGTGGAGGGTCTTGCCTTCGATTTGTAAAAAATATAACCCCTGTGAAGTGCAATAAAGCAAAACTCAATAAAATGAAGTATACCCATAGAGCCTAGTCAACTCTAAGGAAAATTGTCCTCATGTTTCTTGAAGAGGTCAAAATGAAAATCTAGGCCTCAGAAAAAGTTGCATGCTCCTTAGACATTTTGGTATAAGCTGGAGTATGCAATGTAAATTTATATTTTTGTGTGCAGAAATTCTCATGTAGCTAAGAAGTTGTTGGATGGCAGGAACCAATGCTTTTTATCTTTATGGAAGTTGTCACAAGATTTACTGTAATACTGAACTCACTGCACTGTGAAAAAAAGGAAAATGACTGCACAAAGTACACCCACATGAGCCCTTGTACTCTTCCTCAGTCACTGAATTTGCTTCGTTGAAAACTACTAGTTTGGTTTCACTATTGACATACTGATGGATATATTAGATATGATGGTTAATTTCATGTGTCAACTGGGGTTATCTGTCATGCCCAGTTGTTTGTTCAAACATCAGTCTAGATGTGAAGGTATTTTTTTGATGTGATTAACATTTAAATCAGCAGACTTTGAGTAAAGCAAATTATCCTCTATATGTAAGTGGGCCTCATCCAGCCCACTGAAGGCCTTAAAACAAAAATGAAAGTTTCGTGAAGATAGAATTTTCAAAATTGCAGCATAGAAACCCTACCAAAGTTTCTAGACTGCTAGCCTACGCTGCAGATTTCAGACTTGCCAGCCCCCACATTGTGCTCGCTTTCTCCCTCTATAGATGATAGATGATAGATAGATAGATAGATAGATAGATAGATAGATAGATAGATAGATAGATATAGATAGATAGAAAGAATTATTTGTTTCTCTCAAGAACCCTAATAGGCTTGCCACTCTGGCAAACAGCATGACCTCCCTCATTCCTCCATTCTGTCCTAGCCACCCACTAATCTCTCTGCCTTCAACTGAGCAGCTGAGCACTGTTAGAGTAAGTCACACAACACACCGTTATCCCAAATATGGTATGTGCTACAAAGCACATAACAGGGACCTAGACTTGTCTTTGGGGTAGTGCGATGTTGTGATATTTTAATAAGAAATATATTCCATTTCTGGCATAGAGATTCTAAAACCCTTGAGATTCCCTAAGTGATAACTTTTCTTAAAATATCGGAATTTACCATAATATCAGGACTTATTATAACAAACACCTTTCAACCACACCCGAGTTTATGTTACTGAGGTGACTTAGAAGACACCTAAAGATGGGGGCTAGTTACCAGGGGAACCAACCCTGTGATTAGAGGGTTAGAACTTTCAGTTCCACACCCTAACTTCCAGGGAGGGAAAGGGGCTGGAGCTAATGGCCAGTGTTTTAACCAATTATGCCTATGTGATGAAGCCTCCATGAAAAACCCAGAAAGATGGCTTTGGGGAGCTTCCAGGTTGGTGACTTGGACATTTGGGGATAATGAAGCACTGAGAGTGGAAGCTTCGTGCTCCCTGCCTATATACCTTGCTCTATACATCTCTTTCATCTGAGTTAATTGGTGGTGTGGAAAAAAACACACATTGTAGGTAAGATCAAAGAGTTTCAGAATTATTTTTGAAAGAAACAACATTGATAGCTGAGATGAGTAGAGAAATTAGGTGAAGAGAAGCAGTGACCTTAGAATTACCAACAAATGTGCAAATGATCACCAAGGTACTGGGGTAGGCATTTGATACTTCCCCAGGAGGTGAAACAGTGTAGTGGATGGAGAAAAGTAAAAACAAGTGCAAAAGGCCTGAATCCCTGCTTTCGAAGTACTTATATTTAGTATAAGAAGTTAAACTTGGAAACAATGCAGCTGTTACAGATGCTATGAGAAAAATCCTTTGGGAAGAGTCTAGGCTTGTATCCTACTTAAAAGCTAATAAGCTAGCCTGTTACTGTTTTGTGGCAGTGGTCCTGAGATTTCCGGGTCAAAAATAGAGAACTTTATTACTCATGACAAAAGAAGTAGCCAGAAGTTCATGTCTGCATCATTTCCCCATGCCTCCTAAGTCTCATGGGTGATGGAATCGGGCACAGATGGATGTCTGCACATGCAGTCGGTTGCATTATAGGAGAAGACTAAGTTTGGGGAATTCACTGCTTTTATAGTAAGTGGAAGCACGCCTGCTCCTTGAAGAAGGCATTACTTCAGCTCTCATGATTGACGCCCCCAAACACCCCTGAAAAATGATCTGGATAAAGAGCAGTCAGTGCCTTGCATTCTTGGTATATCCAGCAAGAATTTTCAGGGACACTCCAGGCCCATGGCAGACCATCCCTGCCAACAAGAAAGGCATCAAGGAGGTTTAAGCTGTGTTTTTGATGCTAGAGAGCTCGTCTGGGCAGGAGTGCAAAGAGGGACCCCGGGCCGGAGCTCTGGTTACCAAGTTCTTGTCTTATGCCACGAGAAAGAATTCAAGAGCACAAACCAAGCAGGGAAGTGCAGAGAGCTTGCCCTAGGCCCATGGCAGACCATCCCTGCCAACAAGAAAGGCATCAAGGAGGTTTAAGCTGTGTTTTTGATGCTAGAGAGCTCGTCTGGGCAGGAGTGCAAAGAGGGACCCCGGGCCGGAGCTCTGGTGACCAGGTTCTTGTCTTATGCCATGAGAAAGAATTCAAGAGCACAAACCAAGGAGGAAAGTGCAGAGAGCTTGCCCCGCATTGTCTGAATCATGGGCTTGTTTTCTTGGTGGTGGGGGGCGTCCCAAAGCTATCCAGCCTCCCTCCTGGTCTGGAAGAGAGGAGGCAGCCCAAGGCCAACTATCTTGTCTCCTGTCATTGGACTGTTTCTCTTGCTGGGGTCTCAGGCCTGAAATCAAAACAAAGAGGGCCGAATAAGGGACAAGGAAGAATTTTCAGAGCTGCAGGGAGAGGGCTGAGTAAGGGACTGAGAAAAAAATCCCAGAGCTGCATGCTGGAGGGGAGGGGGAATTTCCCTAGTCTGGCTGTCCTGCCTCATTTTCATAAGAGGAGTAACTTCATCAAGTAGTCATGGAGAGAAAAGGGAGGCATTTCAGCCTGAGACCCAGCTAAAGCACAGGTGTGAAAATAATATGGGCTTGGTATACTCAGATGACTTCCTAGGGTTTCGTAGCCAGAGTTTACTGTACCAGGTGTGATGAATGCAGAAGGAGGGGCCGGGGAGCAGTGATCCAATGTGTGAGATTAGGCTAGGAAGTTAATGAACCATCTTGTTTACCTTGCTTAAGAGGCTGAATGTCATGTAGGCAACGAGGGACACAAGCTTCTTAAGCAGAGACTGCTATGACTGATCTGATGTATGTTTTAGAATGGTGACTCTAGGTTACCAGGTGAAAATGGTGTCTTGAACATAGTCTTCCACACTTTAAGACCCCCTGAAAAATGACAATAAAGGGATTTCTAAAGTCATAAACCCTCAATAATAGAGGAAAAGATAACAGAAAATTCTGGAATCAAAGCAAAGGGCTCAGCTGATTTGGGAAAGTTAGATTCGAAACCAGCAGTGATCAATCCTATTTACATCACAGAAACCCTAAAAAACTCAGAAACTGACTTCTGGAAGTAGGGTTGAAAAGGATCGGAAGTTGATTTAGGAATAAGTTATATCCTTACACCACTACCCATCACCCCTGCAGCCTAATTCTGTAGGCTATTTTGTTGCTCAGGAGTCCTTGTATTGGAGGACATCAGACACTTGAAAATTTTATGCTGAATTCTGAGACTCTCCCCACCTGAAGCCCTTTTCTCTCACTTGATTTTCAACTTATCTCATGGACTCAGAGCTTTCAATCAGCTTTTAAATACCCCATTTATATGAACAGATAAGGATTACTAGGCAAATGAAGAAACCTTTGAGTCTTAAACCAAGAGGAGAAAAAAGTATAGACTGCAAGGGGGAAAAAACTACTCAAAAAAAAAAAAAAAAAGCTGTTAAAATCGAAGTTGAAAGATGGTATTGTAATAATGAAACAGACATCACTCTGGCAGGAACTGGGAGTCGGAGCCAAGCAAGAATGGAAAGGCTTCAGGGAAAAGCTAACCAAGAAGACTTGAACTAAGGCAGCAGTGGTGATGAAGATAGCATGTTGAAAATGTGGATTGGAGGTCCCTCACTAGAAAACTAATTCAGAACTTCTCGGGCTGGAGGTCAAGTAATATGGAATCTGTGTAATTCTGATGTAGCCAGCAGGGACTGACCAGTGCTCCTATGAAAATCTAACGCCTACTGATTTGAGGTGGAGCCAAGCCTGTGATGCTAGCGCTGGGGAGTGGCTGCAAATACAGATAAAGCTTCACTCCTGGTCCACTGCAGCCCCGTTCCTAACAGCCCATGGATGGTACCAGTTCGTGGCCCAGAGGTTGGGGACTCTTGGTATAGAGATTGGGGACTGGAGACATAGGGTCAAATTGGATATAGGAGGGTAAAAAAAGAGGGGGGAAATCTAGGTTTCTTTACCAGCTGGCTGGCTGGATGATGGTGTCATTCCTAAATACAGAAGCAAAGATAAACATTTGAGACCCTCCTCTTCCTGACCCCCCCAAAAAAGACATGATAGTTTAAGTGTCCTGTAGTACATCTGGGAGACTGTCTCTTGGGCAGTGGAGACATCTTTTGCTTGGATTGCTGCTAAAGTTTCTTGCTACCAACACCTAAGGAAATGAAAACATGCTATGTATGCTTTTTCCATGTATCCTTGTCCATATTGGGCTGCCTTCTCAGCCCTTCCCTAGCCAAAACAAAAAAAAACAACAAACAAACTGATCATTTCCTTTCTGCTACCACACAGTAGCTTAAAAATGTCACTATTATTGCCACTTGTAATAATTTACATGTCTCAAACTATAACTCTTGGAAACATTATTATTTAGGTGTATGGTTTATGTAACTCTCCCCCGTCAGATGTTTTATTTTCTTTATAGCTCCTATTGAATGCTGAAATTTTCTTTGTTGTTGTTTACACCCACCTCTTCCAATTAAAATATCAGCCTAATTATGACAAAGAATTCGTTTGCAGGCTTAATCGCTGCAGTCCCAGTCCCCTGCAGTCTAGGGCAGGTTCTCAGAAATATCAAATGGATAAAGTCCACTCACTCTCTCATTTCACACTGATTCCATCTTTTTTTCACATCAACTCTAGGTGATATCTTCATCTCCATTTTGTGAACACAGAGACCGCGACTCAGAATTCAAGTATTTTGCCCAGAGTTTCTTGGCAAATATCAAAGGCTACGGCTCCAAGCCGATCAGCTCCAAAGTCCCTGCAAACTCTGTCCAAAACGCAGCAAGACCAGGACGGGTGTCAGAGTTGAGAGTCACCAGCAAAAACAGCGCCAGCCCTTCTCCTACGTCGGCTCTGCGGCAGGGCGCGCGCCCGGGTCGGCGCGGGTCGCTCCCGTGACGTCAGTGCGGCGACACGGAAGGTTTCCCAGAGCCGGAGCCTCCCAGACACCCCGCGATCCGTGCGACGGCTGTCTTTACAGCTTGCGGAGACAGCGTTTTCGAGGTGTCTGGGGTCTGTCTGCTGGGGGTTTGGATAGGGTCGGACCTCCGGCCCACCCACAGGCCCTCTGAGTCGGTTGCGGCAGGAGGCGGTGTCCAGCAGGGACTTGTGTGAAGGAGACGAGGTACCACGAGCCCTGGGGCTGGCTGCTCACAGGTTTGCTCAGCTTCAGGGACACCATCTGGCCTCGAATTTGAGTCAGTGGTGTCTGGCGGGTTGAAAAGACTAAACTGACCCGTGTGATCTCTTCTGAGTCACCCAGCCTTGTACCCCCTGCCGCTTCATTCAAATAGAAATAAGCCTGCCCCACCTACCGTTAGCTGGTTTTGAAGATCTAATGAAAAAGTGTTTTGGAAGCTATATAATTCATTGTTATAAAACGTGGTTGCATAATTAAGTTAAGCCAGTAGATACGGGAAAATAAAGTTTATAGATTATTTATCGGTCTTTAAAATAGCCAGTAACGTAGAGAGAGTCCCCAAAGTGAAAGCATTCGTTGACATTCTTAAGACCTCTAAGGACTCAACAGCAGCCTCCGCGGTTGTAAATAAAGTAACAGAAATCTTAACGATCCCATATAAGATCTGCTTATCAGATGTTGTATTTTTTTCTCTTTACAAGGTCCAAGAAATGTTTGAGCATCCGATAAGTATAGTATTCTTTACTGGAGAGACTATATTTATCATTTGGCTAATGAAAATGAAAAACCTTAAGCAAGAATAGGTATGGCCTTAATTCTCTGTAGCAACCACTGGAACTTGATTACAAGTAGAACATCTTAATTATTGTATAGATATGTGTGGTGAGTGTAGTAATTTGTTATAAAAATGGCATTTTCTTTTTTAAGAATTTAATTCATTTTATAATCTTGCCCCTGTGATGTCAAGTAATTTTGGAGTATAATATATTAGATTGTTCTCAAGTGGAAAATTAACTGCTGTATGTGTTTTTGCTTTTAAAAATGCATTATTTTTTTGCACATTGACTATAAATTTTTGTAAGAATGCCTTAGTATAATACATTCTATACTGCAGGCAGTTTTTACTCACATCGGAGAGAGAGTAGCAGAAGATTTCTCACGAAGTCATTCCCCATAATTTTAGTGCATGCTATGGAAAGTCTTCCTTATATTTACACAATGATCATTTGTCTTTGAGTAAAGCTTAACATTTTATCTCGTGCATCACAAAATAGTATTTATAGAAATGTTTACTAAAAAATAATGTAAGTACTAAAATTATTAGAAATCATAGTATTTCTAAACCTTATGGATCTCAGCAGTTACTGGTTCATTTTGCTTTTTAGGAATGTTTTGTTTTTCTAATTGATATTAAATGACATGGATGCAATTTTATTTTGAATCAGTAGAAAAATCAGTTCAAGTAAGTAGGAACAAATAAAAACAACTTGAATAATTAAAATTATCTACTTGAGAAATCTTATTTGCTTTGAAATCTGGAATTTAGAGTTCACAGAAGGAGAAAAATATCACCTTCACCTTCAAGGAAATACTAGCAGTTTTGAGTTTTTTTAAAAATTAGAGATCCCTAAAGTTTCTTTGATGAAATACTGTTTCAAATCTTTTTATTTAATCAGCATTGAGAAGTCCAGAGAACATTGTATTGATATAATGTTTTATTGAGTTGTTATACTATACTTAGTCTTAATTTAATGAATTTATTGGCAATTTAAAAATCAAAAAGAGTATGAAGAACTTCTTAATTATAAAAATGATATAACATGTGAAGTATTATAATAAGCAATAATTAGCACAGTTTTTATGTAAAACTGGATGGATTGGAAATAGGTTTTTTTTTTTCCTTTTTTGATATCAATAGTTGATTTTGCTTTAAGTTCAGTTCCTAAAAGTAGGCTTTATTTGCATTAGTCTTTTCAAAGTCATCATACAGGTCTTAACCACTTTATCTTCATCAATTTGTAACAATAGCTGAAGAAAAATGAAAAAATTAAGCATATGTTGCTCTAGATTTTGTTTTATTGGTTAATTTTTTAATATATTTTTTACACTGTAGTTAGTTGAAAGAAAATTCTATATTTCTACCTGTTTCATCCTCATTTATATATACTCTCCCAAACATTTTCCAGCTCTGATCCAGAATTAGGATGATCGTATCAGATTAATTTTCAACTTCATTGTTCTCAGCAAAGTTACCATAGACAGTCCATAAGTTCAGAGATTCATTAATTGTATGTCTTCGATATAGTTATTTTTGTGAGGAGTGATTGTATAGAAGTTTCTCTCTCTCCTTCTACCCCAACCAGCTTCCTAAAATACCCTGTCCTCCTAACATTTCTGTATATAGAGTTCTCTGCTACCAATGATGTTAAATGAACTTCAGTGAAATGACTCTTCAGGAACTGGTACATCAGGCTGCCTCCATTTATTCAGATAAAATAGCTGTGTGTTTTGATGAATGCAATGACCAGTCTCCAATTTATTACACCTACAAGACTCTGCTGAATACCGCCTCAGAATTATCAGATTTTCTGCTATTACACTGTGACTTTCAAGAAATTCGGGAAATTGGTCTCTACTGCCATCCTGGGATAAACTTACCCTCTTGGATTTTAGGGTAATATGTTTTAGAACTAAAATTTTGATATTACTCTAATTTATAATACTTTAATACATAGACTATATTGCAAGTTACTGTTGTTTACTATTGGATTTTTCTATATTGCTTAGTCAATTATAGAGAGGCTAAAAGAGTTCATATTTCCCCTAGAATTATTTTTAATTAATTAAGATGAGCTTATTTAGGAGAGACTAGCTTACAGTAATAGAACATTTAAATATCTCCAAAATAGAAGGCCTGCATTTGTCTGCCAAAGGAAAGCAGTCATAACCTTTGATGTTAGATGAGAGAAATACACCAAGACTGAAGTTTTAGGTGTTCAGATATTCATTAAATAAATGAATAAATAATTGAGAGTTTTTGGATAATGGTTTTGGATAAAAATTGGATAAAGTTTTTGGATAAAAATTGAGGTGTGAATTGAGGAAGATATTAATTAAACAAATATTTGCAAAATGTTCAATCATTTAAGTTGTTTGGAATATTATCCTCATACAGTGATTTCTCTATTAGGGTTCTGTAATAAATAAACGCTGTAAAGAATTAGAGAAGTTGATATTCATCCCATAGTACATCTTTTGGTAGAATAATTACATAAATATAAAGCAAAAAAAGTTAAAAATTTTTTCAAGCATTGACAAAATTTTGAGAATTTGCTATGTGCAAAGATCTAGTGTCTCTAAAGTGTGCCTCAAAGTACTTTAAGTTAAAACAACTTATCCTTGATCTTTATTTAAGTATCGGCACTTACAAATCAATTTAAAGGTTTTTTTTTCCCTTTTAAAGAATACTGTTTTTGGTGAAATATGTCTTTTTAGTATGCAGATTCTATTAATCTGCATACCAATAAGTTATATTTGGATATTAAGCTTATTTTATGTTATCTTACATAGATAAAAAGGACACTGCTTCCTGTTTGGTATCTTAGTAGTAGCCAGTTAACCAAGTGTATAATACTCTAATACATTAGCTTTAAAAAATACTGGATTTCTCTATATGCGATGTGAATTTAATATAGCAAGTACTCAATATATTCAGTCGTAAGAGCCCGATAAAAATGCCTATAAACAAAAATGTGTCAACAGAAACATTGGGAATTCTGATAAAGTCAATAACAAATTACGTAGAAAAATAGAAATGCTTAAAGATTATTTTCAACATACATTCTATACTGACTGTATACTTTGTTCTTTAGAATACTCCAAGTCCCTGCTGCTTATGCTCCTGTTGATCCAGATGCATCACCAGCATTATCAACTCATTTTATGAAAAAATGTGATCTAAAGTATATTCTTGTTGAAAAACGGCAAATTAATGTAAGTATCATATATTTAAATTATTTTTTATGTGTTACATTTCTTTCAGTTGAAGGGTCTTTCCTTCACCCTCCCCTTGATTTCTGAATTTAATAACTCTGCAGGGTTTCTCAGTCTCAGCACAATTGATATTTTGGGTCGGGTAATTGTTGTGAGGAGTGTCCTGTACATTTCACAATGTTTAGTAACATCCCTGGTTTCCACCCACCAGATATCCGACAACCAAAATTGTTTCCAGACATTGCCAAATGTCTCCTGGAATTGCTCTCCAGCCCGCTTCCCCACACTCCATTAAGAGACACTGCTCAATGGTACAAACATGTCTTCTAGCTTTATAATAATATATTGTACACTGTTTTGAATTTCCTTTCTCTTTTCAAAGTTGTTTCTATCCTAGGAAAATTTTGTAATATTTGAAACTTTTATTTCCATATATTTATGGCAATTTACAGTGGGCAAACAACATTAAAGAATTGTAACCAAGCTTAGATTTTGAGAAACAGATTGGCACTCAGACCAAACCATTCTGGAAAATTAAATGTATTACATTTTTAAAATTTTTGACTGCCAACCAAAGATCTAGCCAAGAAATACTGCTTTAGGGCAAGAGTTGCTATTATATGTTCAGCAAGATGCAGCCCATATTTTATTATTATTTCTTTATTTCTTGTTTATAAAATATTTTATCAGAGAAAGGAAGAACATTAAAGAAAGTATATTCAGTTTAGCCAGTTTTACTCATTTCTTATCCAAATTGATATATATTTGGAGGTAACTTAAATGCATTCCACCTATATGTGCATATATATGTCCAGCTTTATCTATATATATGATAATAAGTATCAAAAGCTTATATGGAGAACTTCCTAAAATACCATGGGTATTAGAGCAGGAGTCCCCAAACCCCTGGGCCCCAGACCAGTACTGGTCCATGGCCTGTTAGGAACCAAGCCATACAGCAGAGGTGAGCAGGAGGCAGGCAAGTGGAGCTTTATCTGTATTTACATTCACTCCCTATCACTAGCATCACCTCCTCAGCTCCACCTCATATCATCAGCCATTAGATTCTCATAGGAGCACCGGTGCCTGGTGCCAAAAAGATTGAGGACTGCTGTATTAGAGTAAAGCCTCTAGAAAGAGACAACTAAGGTATTGATTTGGTTAATAAATATTTTCTAAATAAACATATATTACTGTCTGGCCGAAATTTTCTCTTCTGCTCCTCAAATTGGTTATTCCTTTGTTGTTGATGTAAGCAAAGCTATTACAAATATGACAAGGATAGTTGTATATATACAGTCGTCCCTTTTCTTCTGCACGTGCCTTATCTCCATTCCCCTTTGTGACTTTGGATTTTTGAATCCTCCCCTTTTTAGTCATTGTTGTCTCACTTTGTCTATATATATGCTGAATGTTCATTACTATCTTGCTATAGCAGATCTCTTCTTATTTTAAGCTTATAATGCCCTGTTTCTAGTAAGGATTGCACTCCTCTGCTTTTATCAGCCTGCTAGTCAAAAGCAAAACTAAAACAGGGATGTGACATTTATATTTCTTAACAACCTTGGTGACAGTTTTATAAGAGGTGATTGGGTATGAGAATTAAATAACTACTTATAGGAAAGAGTTGGGCACATAGCAAAACCCCATAGAATATACCTTTCTTCCTATTCCATGACTTGGATAATGGTATAAGTGTTCTTCCTTCTTTTAACACAGGAGCAGTGGGGAAGAATTTATTGAGCATCTACTGTATGCCTAGCATCTGCTACAGCAGTGGTTCCCAGTTGGAGATGACTTTGCATCCCAAGAGACATTTGACATATCTGGTGTTATGTCATTATGGTAGTGGGTAGAGGACAAGGAAGCTGTTTAAAAAAAAAAAAAAAAACCTAAAAGACACTAGACAGATCCCCAAAAGGTGTATCTGGTCCAAAATGTCATAGTGTTGACAGTGAGAAACCCTGCACCAGAATCAGATTGTTTGGGAGGGCATTGGTATGTGAAAGAAACCTAAGACTTGATTCTTGCTCTCCAACTGCTTATAATTTAGTTGGAGAAAAAAGATTAATACTCCCAAATCTGTAAAGTTTATATAGTCTGATATTGTCCTAGATGAAGTAAATGTAACCTAGTAGAAATAGGAAAATTTTAATGGCAGAAGATGGTTTTGAGCTGTCTTTAGAAATGTATAGGCCCTTAGTTGTTTTAATATTACAGGCCACATCACACCCTACCCCTAATACATATACAACAAATGGTTGTGACTTTTTCCTCTCATTTATATTGATTTCTTCAATGTGAAAATTTAAGTTATATTTCATTGAGCTGCTTTTTTATCAACCTAATAAGGTAAATTCAAAGGAACCTCACTTTCAGCATATACAAACTGAATTTAGCATCTTTCATCCAAATTTACTTCCATATTAATCTATCTCCATCCACCAAATACCTGACCCAGAAACTCAACAATCTTCTTAGGCTTACTCTATATCCAGAAAGTTACCACGCCCTATTGATTCTTTGCTCATAGATTCTTTCTGTCTACTCTTGTTGCAACAGACTAGTTCAGGTCCATATAGCATATCGGGATTGTTTAACAGAGTTCCTTAAATGGCTCTTGATTTATCAGAGTCTTGATGAAGTAAAATATAGTCTATGCTGTTGCCACCTTCAATTTGATCTCATTGCTTATAGAATAAGGTCTAAACTCAGTGTTGAGTATGCAATGGTGTTAAGGATTACCATCTCATCTATCTCATCTCCTATTAACAGCACTACTTACCTTCTTCCCCTTTCCCAATTCTGCAGCTTGTTGGATGCTTCATGTTCTCCACAACACCAGTTTTCTAGGGTCATATACTCTATTTGGCTGTTCACCTGAACTACCCCCTCTTTATTTGGAGAATGGCTACTTATAACACAAATATTTCATATGAAGAATCAATCTCTGATGTTCCAGGCAGAGTTAAATTCAGCCTCCTCTGTTCCCATTAACATTTTAAGCATGTATCATTATCACACTTAAGACATTGCACGGCAGTTGTATATTTTTATATGTCTGTTTATTTTGAAGGTGACTTTGAAAGTAAGGACAGCATTTACTCTTGGAGGTTTCTACTTTATTTTTTTAACCCCGGATGTATAGCAAGTTCTCAAAAAAAAAAAAAAAAAGCCATGTTGAATGAGTAAATGAATACTTTATATCACTTCTATGTAAAAAAAGAATGTCTTTTAACATATTGGAAACTTTGTTCTCCACATAACAGAAATTCAGATCTTCCTATGAAACATTATTGAACTACGATACATTTACAGTAGAACATAATGACCTAGTACTATTCAGACTTTACTGGAAAAATGTTGAGGTGAGCTTGATGCTAAATGATAGAAAAGAGAAATATGAAAAAGTGACAGACGGCACGAGTTCTGAGAACAGCAAAGAAGAAAAGTCAGAAGAGCACATGGATGTGAGGCTGAAGCATTGTTTGGCCTATGTTCTTCATACATCAGGCACCACAGGGATACCTAAGATTGTCAGAGTCCCTCATGCATGTATAGTGCCAAACATCCAGCATTTTCGGTGAGTTCTGTCCTTAGAGTCCTTCAGAACTTGTAACCCCATGTTGTTCAAGGGTCAACTTTACGAGTGTTATGTGACATAGGGTCCTTCATAAGGAATGAAGACCAAAAAAAGGCAAAACCTGCTTGCTTTTATATTAGGTTGAACAAAGAGAAGCGATTATGGAAAAGTGACTAAACTAAGTGGGGAGGCTAACGAAAGATAATTATTTTACCAAGGTCTATTTGTATAGAATTATCTCAGTCTCAACTTCTAGTCCTTGATGATAAGAATGTTACTTTCCTCCTGTTTATAAGGGAGGACACCTTTCATGTGGGAATTTCAGCTCCTGCTTTTATGAAAAAAAGGGAAGATCATAGTGGTTTTTTTTTTTGCATATGCTGATTTTCAAGTGCCTTTAACTCAAAATAGTCAATATACCAGAGCAGCATATTTCGGGGTAGCATGTTTTGAACTCCATCATTAAAAGGTTAAAGTTAGAGGCTTATATACCTGACTTAGTAGGGGAAGGGAGGGAGAGAAAAGGCTTTTGTGGGAAGAACAGGTAAGTTTCTTTAGGAAAGAAAATGGGAGATAAGAAACTTTATGATGATGTTGGTCTGTGCCATCAGAGTAGTCTTTCCTGCTTTAGGGCCATGAAACTCCCTACAGAGGGGATTTATGGTATGTTTATTCTTGGTCTCCTTCTTGGGAATAAAAGCCACCCCGAAGAGGGAACTTATGGCAGCCTCATTTCCCAGAAGTTTCTGCTGTTAGTCACATAAGGGAAGCTCCAAGAAGCCTTATTTCTGCATCTGTTGAATCCAAAATGTCTTCAGCTTAAAATAATCTTTATACCAACTCTGGAGTTCTGAGTAGGTTCCTACAATACCATAACTAAAGATATTTTGAAGTTAAGGTAATTCTTGCTTTTAAAGTAATCTCTGAAGTTCAGGAGAAGCCAGATAAAAGTGGGTTTTGTGTTCAAATTGAAGCAGCACCATTGGCTCAACACTGACTACCCATGCTTTATAACAAGGGTCCCCAAACCCCCGGGCCATGGACCAGTACCAGTCTGAGGCCTGTTAGGAACTGGGCCGCACAGCAGGAGGTGAACAGTGGGCAAGCAAGCGAAACTTCATCTGTGTTTGCAGCTGCTCTCCAGCACTGGTATCACTGCCTCAGGTCCACCTCAGATCATCAGGCATTAGATTCTCATAGGAGCACTGGTCCCTGGTGCCAAAAAGGTTGGGGATCACTACTCTGTAATACCTAACTACACGTATTCTGCCAAATAGTGGGAAAAGGGAGTCAGAGGTCTCTATTAAGCATCATTGAATAAGTAGGATAGAATAAGTCAAAATTCCTACCAGAAAAGCAGAACCAGAAGGATATATCAGAGATTTATAATAGGGAATTAGCTTATAGTTGTGGGGGCTGGGGAACAACACTGAAGTTTATGGAGTAGAACAATCAGGAATGATCAAGAGCAGGCTGGAACCTCATGGGCATGTGCTTATCCACAGGTAAGTCAGGAAAGAAGATCTGGGGGTGGGTCGAGGGGTGCGCAGGGAGAATAATTGCAGACTCAGCTGCTCTTTTGGAGTCTCTTTTTTCAGAGATGACCTAAACACTCTTTTAAAGGCCTACCAACTGAGTAAATCCAGCAAACCCAGGATAAAGCTTCCCTTTTGATTAAAATCAGCTGATTAGGGACTTTAATCATATCTACAAAATCCCTTTACAGCTGCAGCTAGATTGGTTTTTGATTGAATAACTGGGTGAAAGAGTGGGTGGTGGTACCAGATGGTAGCTGCCTCTCTCTGTCCTCCAGCTCTCAAGAGAGAATATCCTTTGCCTTCTACCCTAACAGGAAATATACTACAAAGGGAATTCTGGGGACTGTAGTTCAATCCAGTCAAGTTGACACAAAGCCATCACAGATGATAAAATATGTCATGATAAAAAGTGGATATTGCTTTAAATGGCTTTTAATCCTTACATTTATAAAGAAAAAGTTTTAGAATTACAATAACACCATTGTGATTAAGAGAATAAAAATCTGGTTTATACTCAAAAAATTATTGTCATAAATACTTTTTTTTAGGATATGTGTTTACCAAATGTTAGACATTTCTCATAACTACATTCTGTTTTGCCTTAGGGTACTTTTTGAGATCACACAAGAAGATGTTGTATTTCTGGCATCACCTCTGACTTTTGATCCCTCAGTTGTGGAAATATTTGTTGCTCTATCAAGTGGTGCTTCTCTGCTTATTGTACCAACCTCTGTCAAAGTGCTCCCATCAAAATTAGCTGCTGTTCTCTTTTCCCATCACAGAGTGACTATTTTGCAGGTACATTTTTGGAGTACATGAAATATTTTGTCCTTCATTATTCACTATTTTAAGTGTTGTAGAGGATATTTTGTATTCCTATAGTTCTTTATAATGGATTAATGATAATCTAGTGAGATTATCAAAGGCTATCTCCTGATGATCTCACTTTGCTATTTGTCTGAGAATGAAAAAAATCAGTTAATTTTGTCTAGAAAATTCTTTTATTGTGTATTTTGTACATACTATAATAACTAGAGGAACTTGACTTTCACTCAGATCTGTTGGGGTATGCTGCCTCTCTTGTCTTAAAGCTTACTGTGTTTCCCACTAGTTTAAGGTAAATTATACTTGAGTTAGAAATTTAGATTTTCTGATTTTTATATCAGCATATTTTACATTAATCTACGGAAACTTTAAGTTCAGCATTTTTAAAGATTTAAAAAATATATATCTGAAAGTGTATCACTAGTACACAAGCCTTAAGATATGAATTGCAAGTAATTAAAGATACTAGAAAGAATTAACAAAATTATATGCATATCATAATAAACTAAAAATATCAGGTTTATATCTAGTATGAGACTCAAGAGGATATTAAATTTCTGCCCCAAAGACAAAATTTGATATTGACTTTATTTTTAGGCAATGTGTTTATTATCTTAAAAAATATCTGTGTGTGTCTGTTTACATATATATGTATGTGTGTTTGTGTGTATGTGTGTGTGCATGTGTGTGTATAGTATATATATGTGAGTATAACTTGCTGGGTATCTGTGGCTATAAATTCTCATCTGTTAGTGAATCCATAGTTTTCAGGAAACATTTGCAAAGTACTTTAATAGATTTGAGTGATAGTTGTCAAAGGAATCAGAAGACTTTCCTTCTATGTCAAGTCAATGAGCTCTGCTTCATTAAGTGTGAGCCCGTTGCTTAATGTTTTAGTACAATCTCAGATAAATTTACTTTAGCAATACTTTTTAACCTTTTGAGGCTCGTAGATCTTTCTGAGAAACATATACATTTACTAGCTCTCTTCCCAGAACACAAATTTTTCGTATAGTTTCCTAGTGATTATATTTAACAATATTCATTTTGAAATATTATCAGATCACATTTGACTTGGTTTGAGTAAGGAAAAGAGGTTTAGAAGCTGACAACCTATCCTTTCCTTACTATAAGGCACAAAATGAATTTTAGCTTTGTAGTCAGGGTTCATCTTTTCCTTCCAAAGTCAAATTTCTTATCAAATGATGTCTCATCAAGAATTTTTGCTTTAATATATATAATTATGTATTTGCCTTAATAATGTATAAAAAAATATAAATGTGTATATTTTAAAAGAGCTCCTTGTACAGATTTTATTTACAAATAACCTTACCCAAACATAATTTGATATTAACTAAGGATCTTAAAAGATCTTAAAACCTCTTAAAGAGAATACATACTACTAAAGTTTTGAAAATCGGGAAAAGATAGAACATGTTGAGTTATTATTGGGGAAAGTCCTCAAAGTGAAATGGACTCAGCTTTTGAGGAAATTAAGGACCTATTTTATTTGTTTCAGGAATAAAGAATTTCTTCTCTTGGAAAGAAAGGCCCAATTTTGGTTTCTTACAAACCTAAAATATGTTTGGGTGTTTTTTGTATATTCTGGGTAACAAAGTTGTATTATTTAAACTTGATACCCTTTAAAAGTGAAACCTTTTAATTAGAGAGGCAAACTGCTAGAACTAGTAAACAAGTATGGCAAGGTTGGAGGATGCGAGATCAGTATACCAAGTCAACTGTATTTCTGTGTAATAGAAAGAAAAACCCAAAAATGAAATTAAGAAAATAAGTGGATTCATAATAATATCAAAAATAATAAAATAGGGATAAATTTAATTAAAGAAGAGCCAGACTTGTATACTGAGAACTATAAAAGAGCTAAATAAATGAAGACATTTCATGTTTATGGATTGGAAATCTCAGTATTGTCAAGATTGCTGTTCTCCCCAAATTAATCTAAAAATCAAACATGGTCCCTATCAAAATCCTAGTAACTTTTTGGGGGATAGAAATTGACAATCTGGTCCTAAATTTTATATGGAAATGCAAAAGCCAGCCCTAATCTATACAGTGGAATACCATTCAGCAATAAAAGTCCTATGGTCTGAGTGAATCCTCCCACCCCAAAATTCCTATGTTAAAACCCTAATGCCCAGTGTAATGGTATTAGGAGATGGGGTCTTTGGGAGTGCTTACGTCATGAGGTGGAGATTAGATGGGATCATGAATGGGATTAATGCCCTTGTAAAAGAGATCCCACGGAGCTCCCTGCCCCTTCCTCCATGTGAGGACACAGTAAGAAGTTGGCAGTCTGTAACCTGGTGGAGGGCTCTCACCAGAACCCGACCATACTGGCACCCGGATCTTGGACTTCTAGCCTGCAAGAACTGTGAGAAATAAATTTTTGTTGTTTATAACCTCTCCAATCTGTGGTATTTTGTTATTGTCCTGAACAGACTAAGACAAAAAGGAATGAACTGTTGATACACACAACATAGAAGAATCACAAGGTATTTATGCTAAGTGAAAGAAGCCACGTCAAAACAGAATACATGTAGTATGGTTATATTTTTTGAAAATTCTAGAAAGTGCCAGCTGATCATTAGTGAAAGAAAGTATATCAGTGGTTGTCTGGAGAAGGGATCCAGTTGAAGGGATGAATTACAATTACATAGGTAATTTTAGGGTTGAAGGGATATGTTTATTATTTGGCTTATGGTGATGGTTTCATTGATATATCAATATGTGTGTCTCAATTTAGATTGTATAATCTTAAATATGTACAATTTATCATATGTCAGTTATACCTCAATAAAACTTTTTAAAAATATTCATATTGTTTTGCTTAGGTACATTTTTTTAACCCTTTTATATACTTTTCTACATAGAGATAATGGGAAAGGAAATGGGAATTGATTTTATAGATATCTATCCTTATCTTTAAACCTTTTTGTCTAAATTATACAATGAAACATAACTAATATTTTTAAGTTTTTTGCCAAAGCAAAATTAATGTCTACATTAAGAAGATAATGCTGCCTCAGTAGTTTTTCAAATATGATTCGCCATAATAAACACAGCTTCAGTTTCCATGTGGGCTCCCAGTGTTAAGCTTTGAATCAGTACAGTGTTTACTTTTTAAAGAAGTGAAGGGAAGAAATAAATTATTTTTATTCTATTCACAGGCAACACCAACATTGCTTAGAAGATTTGGGTCTCAGCTTATCAAGTCAACTGTTTTATCAGCCAGTACTTCTCTTCGAGTGTTAGCCCTTGGTGGTGAGACATTTCCATCACTGACTATTCTCAAAAGCTGGAGAGAACTAGGCAACAGGACTCAAATATTTAATGTTTATGGTATCACAGAGGTTTCCAGTTGGGCGACTTTTTACAGGATTCCAGAGAAGGTTCTCAACTCTACTTTGAAGTAAGGGTTTTAATTTCTAAGTAGGATAGAGTGAAACTATTTTTCCAGTATCTTAACACTAATAATGTTTTTGATAGGCACTGGGGTAATAATTTTAGAAACACTATTTTATTTAGAATTTTCAGTTGGGAATCTAGAACCTTTATTATAACTGGTGCTACACATCCTGCTAGAAATATTTGTAACTAAACAGCAATGAATAACAGATGCTAACCTTTCTATCTAACTTTTTCATTTTGGCAGTCTTTGAATTATAACACAATATAAACTTTTTGTATCTTTATTTGATACAATGTGATTTAAATACATTGGAAAATGTTCTATTCAAATGAAAAATTTTAAATCTGGTTTGGGTTGTTATGTTTTCATGTAGATGTGAATTGCCTGTACAACTGGGATTTCCACTGCATGGAACAGTAGTTGAAGTGAGAGATACTGATGGTTTCACGATTGAAGAAGGCAATGGCCAAGTATTTTTAGGTTGTTTTATATTTATTGATCGAGAATAATTTTTTTTTTCAAGAAAATAATCGATGCTCTAATTTCATTCTTTTTCCAGTTTTTCTTATGTGCAGTATTCTTTTCAGTGATGGTAATTTTTAATCTCATCTTCATTGTCATGAAACATTTAATAAGTTACCACGATTATTTCAGATAACAATGTCTAATATTCTAAGGAAAGATATAAATGTAATTTAGATCTGTTATTTGGATCTTTATATTTATAGCCAAAACTCTACTTAATCAGTGTTCTAAGAATTTTTTAAATCACATTTATATTTTTGGAAATGACTTTTAAATTCTTTTTCTTATTTTACTGGAGGTTATTTTATCTAATTTTATCAGATAATATTTAAAGCTGAGCCTCCCTTTTCTTAAAAATATTAAAAATTTGAAACTAACAAATTTTGGAGATGTTCTTGATTTGTTGATTTTTTAATACGTTTTCCATGGATTTTTTTTTTTTTTATTATTACATTGGTGTTTATATCTTGTGAAGGCGGCAGAAACAGAGTATGTTTTCTTGATGGTGAAATGACAGTACCACTTGGCACAATGAGAGCCACAGGAGACTTTGTGACTGTGAAAAATGGAGAGATGTTTTTCTTAGGACGAAAGGACAGTCAGATCAAACGTCATGGCAAACGTCTTAACATTGATCTTGTGCAACAGGTAGAACTATTTAAATATTAAATATTCAGTGATATATGTACGTATTAGAGGCAGCCACCACTAATTTTCTATGCCAGGGTTCTCTGTCAGTATGATTTAAACCTAAGATTTTTGTATTGGTGATGAATTACAATATAAGGTATGGGTAATTCAGTGTGCCCCTTATTCCCAGCATGAGAAGGGTTTGTTTGGTTTTTTTTTTAAATAAGTGACAAAATGGATTTTGATAACTGTGAAAATTAATTGGTTTATTTTTCTCTAGGGGCTTTTATTTTTGAAAAATGTTAAGAACCCTATGTGCTGGTAATAGTAATAATAGCAAACAATTTTTAAAAAATCTCTAATGTATTTCACAATTTAATTTGACTGTATTGATTTCAGACATAATGAGTTAGAACATTTAGGAAGTTTATTTTTAAATGTCCTAATTGGCAAATTGGGATAATCTCTCTTATAGGTTGCTGAAGGACTTCGGCAAGTGGAGTCTTGTGCAGTTACATGGTATAATCAGGAAAAATTAATTCTGTTCTTGGTGTCCAAAAAGGAGTTAGTAAAGGATTACATCTTTAAAGAACTGGAGAAACATCTTCCAAATTATGCAATCCCGGATGAGCTTGTGTTGATTGATTCTCTACCATTCACATCTCATGGTAAAATAATTTGAAGCAGATATGTTTCAGTGCCAAAAGATACCAATTGTATTCATAAATAGTTTAAAGGATACATAAATCCTTATTATAAGTAATACTGGGGTATATTATGGTAGACTCTGTTAAATGCTTTGTATAATTAACTCATTTTATCTCCAGAAAATCCTATGAGTAGGTAGTAGTATTCCCATTTACAGAAGTAGAAAGTAAGACTTAAAGAGATTAAGAAATTTTTCCACAATCACATTGCTGGTTAGTGGTACAGTTGGAATTCTGTTTGGAACTGTTTGATTTTGCAACATTTGCTCTTAATTACCATATTATATTGCGTTCCCAATTTCATCTTAACATTTATTTCAAAATGCAATAATTGGTTGGTGAAATTTCATCTTAACATTTATTTCAAAATGCAATAATTGGTTGGTGAAATAGTACCATTTCTTTAACTCTTTAAATGAGGTAATCATTAGTTACCCCTTTTTTTTCTTATCTAAGTATTACCCATGAGATTCTTGGTAGCATGAGACCGCTTTCTTTAGAATTGATTATGACAAATTATCCTATAGTATCTAACATTTACACTGAAAAATATATTGTGACTAACAAAATAGAAGGGGTTTGAGCTGAAATTTAAAAATTATTTCTCTTTTATATTAAGGCAAAAT